>NC_045129.1:32928527-33568883 GCF_007655135.1 Punica granatum
GCTGAATGCTTGAATGGAGTTTAGGCGTGCGCAATACTTATTGTTGTTTGCAATGTAAACACAACACTTATGTGTTCTTCGAGCTGAGGCAGAACCATCAGGACCAAAGGCATATAGCTCATGAAAGCTTCTGTTTGATGCATTAGCCAGAATCTGTGACTGCGTTATTCGTTTGCTCTGGGAGTTAACTTTGTCATTTCCATTCTCTTCTACTTGAGGTGCACCATTTGATAATACCTCTGATTTCTAGCATTCATCGCTTTATATGTCAGCTTTGGGTAAAAATGCTGTAAATAATGAATGCTAATCTATGCCAGAAATGTCCAAACTGACCAGCTGGCTCCGGACAAGATAGGGCAGTACATCCTTCTTTATGCTTTGGAATGTCTCCTTCTGATCTAAGACTTCTAGTAGGACAGACCTGGGAGAAATTAAATACAAAATAAGCAGCAAAATAAAAGTCGACAAGCAATATCATTTTCATAAAGAAGAGGACGGTCAGGGTGGTGGTCACAGAGCAGAGATTAACCTTTTGATTGCATATAAATGAGCGTCCATGAGATCAGCTCGAAGTTCCATCTAGTTAAGCAGAGATAAAGCAATAAGAGAGAGCTAAACAGATGACAGATAAACACAAGCAATAAGAGAGCTAAAAAGATGACAGATAAACACAAGCAATAAGAGAGCTAAAAAGATGACAGATAAACACATACTCCTAAGTCCACTTCTTCTTCAGTAGCAATCTTTTTGCTAATGGATTAATCTAAGAAGCCTAAAATCGAATATTCTTTGGGAGAAAGATACATGGCTTAAAGAAGTATAATCGAAGTGATGTCGCATAAGCAAATGACCAACAAATCTATGTGTCATCGGTTAATTCTAAGCTGTGAGAAATTTAAAGATGAAATTCATTACCTCACCTACTGCACGTAATATACTCTTCTGAACTCGCAAGTCCTTTTCAAGCTCGGCCCCTATGCGTCGGGGAAAAAAAAAAACGTTGAGGATCAAACTAAGCAGCATGTTAATCACAAGATTGACAAATTTATGAACCTGCAGCAATGTGTAAAAGAAACTGCCTTGACGGATCTAGCCCTATGATGTTGCGTCCTGGCTTCTTGGTTTTATCCTTTGCCCCAGAGGAACCTGAGTCTGCGGGTCCACTGACAGGATTGGAGCAAAGCGTTGCTGTTACCACGGCATCATGCCGTCTATGAGCAGCTGCCACTGCACCTGGAGGAACATCTGAGACAAGATCACCACTCACAACCTGCACAAACAGAAAAAACAAACATCAAGCTTAGGTAAATCTCAAGGAAAAGGACACTCTTTCAAGAAGCACGAATATAATGCCCACCAATATGTCTCTTGCAGTAAGGTGATGGGAAATGGCTCGGAGGGCACCAGCAGTTCCAATATCCTCAGGGACCGGAGCAACCTTCGAAAGAAAAAATATTGGAATTTGTCAGACAACTAACTCATAGCTCCTGAATAAATTCTATGCTCCTAAGCTACGAATCAAATTGGTTAATGATTGAGCCGGGAGATCTCATACATCAACATGTAGACGGTCCAAATAAGCCGCTGATATCCAACCTCCAACTCGAAAAGCTGCATCGCTCCCTTCGACAACCTGAAATCGTAGATAGGAGCAATTACAAACCCTGAATTATGTAGATCATTTCTCTGCATCTAGACATCAAACATAAGATTTATGCAATACATAACATTCTATACCTCAACCCACCTTAAGAAGAAAGCAAAGTAAAAACAGGAACAGCACAGTTGCATTACACAAGCACTTCACATACAAGCTTTCAAGTGGTATCCATACTTCACCTCTAATTTCACACAGGCAAAACAAGAATAGGCCCAAGGTTTTCCACCAAAGTATCAAAACTGGATTTGAGAATGCTCGTCCCATGAGAAACTTGATGAGCCAAATACGGAATTAAGGTAGGTAGAGAGAGAGAGAAGGGGGGGGGGGGGGGGGGGGGGGGGGGGGGGGGGGGGGGGGGGGGGGGGGGGGAGGGCTTACAACGATGAGGTCCTTGAGGTTGCTCTGCTCCAAGAGGTCCAGTACGTAGGAGAGAACGGGGCGGTTCGCCACGGGAAGCAGAGCTTTGGGCACCTCCTGCAATCACAGAGGGAAAGATGTCCAATTGAGATGTGGAATGAAACCGACGGAGACGGCGGCGGGGCAGAGAAATTGGACGGCGTTTGGCCCCGTCGAGGGAAAATATTCAGGAATGAGAGGGGGAGAGAAACAGACCTTGGAGACGAGGGGGACAAGCTTCTTGGAGAAGCCACCGGCCAACACAACGACCTGAAAATCCATCACCACCGCAGCAGCAGAAGAAGCCAAGGCAGGAAGGGTTTTGCCACAGTGATGAGAGAGAGAGAGAGAGAGAGAGAGAGAGAGAGAGCAGTCGTCCTCTTCCCCTCTCCTCTCTCGGTAGTGGCTTGGCACACGAAAACGAAACTTATCTGCATACTAGTAAAATTTAATCATAACAAAAAAACCGAAGGGGGATGTAGCTCAAATGGTAGAGCGCTCGCTTTGCATGCGAGAGGCACGGGGTTCGATCCCCCGCATCTCCATTGTTTTGTTTTTTGTTTTTTGTTTTTTATTATTTCTCATTTTAATTTGTGTATTTTGAAGGATAATAAAAAGGCTGAGATCGTTTTCTTGCTTTTTTATTTTTAAGAAAAAAAAGGAGAAAAAGGTCATAAACATTATTGTTATTGTTGTTGACATAATAATCAGAGGAACTACTGTCTGGTTGGTTCGTTAAAAAGTTGTCACTGTTTAAGCCCAATGAAGCAGTCATGACAGAAAAGAAAATGGGGTCCATTTTTTAGCATTGACCTAATTATGTTTGACCTTACTAATATATGTGGGCTCTACATATGCAGTGTGCCCACATAGGATTAGGAATATCCTTAGAAACATCAAAATTACGGAAAATGATCAGGTCGTTGACCGTCCTAGGTCCAGCTAAGGGATCCTAGAAGGGAAAGTCCTGCTGAAGGATTGTAGAAGGAACAAAAATTACGGAAAATGATCCGGTCGTTGGACCATCCTAGGTCCAGCTAAGGGATCCTAGACGGGAATGTCCGGCTAAGGGTCGTAGAAGGAACAAAACAGACTTTGTCGCAAATAACAAAAGAAAAAAGTCGTGTGAGAGAATGAGAGAGACGATGAATTTAGTAAACAACAATCATCAAATCATCTGCTGTTAGTATCATTCACAAACGCCTTAACAAACCTGCACAACTCTCAGACCCAGAACTCTGTTACAACTCGGAGAAATCAATGACCAAAAACACAAAGAAAAAACAAGGAAAAGAAAAGAAAAAAAAAAAAAGGGTGCATCGTCAACCGGATGACGAAATGCAGGTGAATCAACAAAAAAATACGAGGGACACCAAAAAACGAAAGAATGTGAGGCAACAATTTCAGAGGCAAGTATATTCTCGCAAGCTTATGATACATGGGAACCAGCGGGACTCAGCTTAATTACACTTCACAAACGCATTGAATCAGGGAACTGTCTATGCCGTCCCTTCAGGGGATCTATCATTTGGTCCCACGAGTGTGATCTGGCAAAAACATTGAGAAATTTACCATAGAAGTGCATGAGAGAGATATGATGCCGGAGCTTAAAACTCAGTATTTCTATTAAAGTTCACATTTTCAGGTTGGAGATGTCCACTTACATTGCAGTCAAAAGCGAACCTCCTTGCAAGCATAATAGCAGCATTTCTCTCCCGCTCTGATTCGAAGGCTAATATGAAGGACACTCCTCTGCAGGCTTGCCAGAACAATGCCTGAGCAGCAGCATTCCCACCCCCTCGAACTCCACACAGCTAACAACAGACATGAAAATGAAAGCAGTAACGACAATTCAAACACTCGACAATTTTCAGAATATGCCCATTTTGGGTTCCCACGTTCACTGAAAATCCACAAACTTCAAAGAAGGCAAAAGAGATTCCATGCTACCTGCATTGAGTTGGAATAGAATTCCTTGGCTATGGTTGTGTTGTCTTTGGAAAGCTTCATTCTCATTTTGCCGACATGAAGGACGTGAATAGATTCTGAGGGTTGCTCTATGCCATTCTTCTGTGTGATGACCACCTGTTTAAGGAAAAGATGTACTATGAAATAATGGATATTACACCTTACAGGGTAAACTAGGAATTTGCGAGCCCTAACTCCAGTGGTTTGGCAAGATTTATATGTAGTAGGGCCTCGATCTTCTATTATTCTTTATCAGCTTTTTAGAGCTATGGGTTTTCATATTTTGTTACAGTAGCTTTTGTCATTACAAAGAACTTGATATTTCCGAATTGGGGCTTTCACTAATACTAAAGAACAAAGCTAAAAAGTGCAACTTACATTAAATTCAGTATCATGCTTGCGCACAAGTAATTCCACATAACTTCCTAAACCGGGAGCTGCAGAAATGGACTCAAGTCAGAAGACACGTACAAGGAGACAACACGTAAATCAATACAAAGCACATATTGATACTAATAACTACTGAACATGATTATGATGATGTGCTTGGAAGAGCATGAAGGCCAAACAGAAGATACAAAGAAGTTGGGGAACCAATAGAGGGTCACACCTGGATCGATCGGACCAGTAGTAGTTAATGTAACTTGCCAACCATTGGAATCTATAACAGCTTGAAGCTTTCGTCCAACATCCAAAGGTTCCGGAGCATAAATTGCTTTAGTAGCTCCTGATTTTGTCAGAAAATCAAGGCGTCAATTCCAGTAAAGGAAACTTAAAAGTATTCGATCATCTTGCCATGCAATCAAGCCTGCCCCAAATTTGTACCAGCATACTGATACCTATGATGCATTTGCACAGTACACATATCAGTGTAATATAGATGAGAACAGTTTACCACACAAAACCTTTATAACAGTGATTGTCCCGCACCAAGAGAATCAATATAAAAGACTTCTAAGAGCAGACTTCAGAAAAAATAAAGAAAAAGCTACTCGGGTTTTGACAACATATGTCTACTTAGAAACTCTCAGATCTCCTCTACACACTTACGCCAATATGAAATAATCTAACAATTTCAATTGACATATAAAATGCGAGTTAATCACAAAAAAATTAAGTATAACCCTAAAAAATACTCCACCAAATTTAAGATACCTTTATCGATTTCAATAGTTATGAATAAGATAGAGGGAGAAAAAGACGCAAAGGTAAGAGCGGGGAAGGGGGTAGCAGGTGGTTTTATTTGCTCTAACATTCTTGTCCTCGTGCTTAATTAAAACGTTCCTACAGAGATTGGTGTGGCATGCACAATTTTAGAAAGAAAAAAGTGAGACAAATAATAAGAGATTTCTGCTCTAGATACCTGAAATAAGCTCCCTTTTTCCACCTTCACAAGACACCTGGTACCACTGAATGTGAATTGAACATTTCGACAACTCTGGGGCATCATCAGAGGAAGGTTGAATTTCCAAATAAGAGCCCAATGCTTCAGCACCATTCAGCTCATACAAGAGCGTGTTCCTCTCCCCTTTTTTGATAATTGCCAGCTGGAGAATGGAATAAGAAGCATGCTATACAATTACTTTCCAGGATTTCCATCGAAGTATATAGCAGCTAAAGAGTAACTACAAAATGAAACCTTTTTCTGAAGCTCGACTGAGCGCTTGGTCTTCTCTGCAAGTTGACTCCTCAAAGCTTGAAGCTCATGTTCCATGTCCATCACCTACATTTGCAATCAAATCCATTCATTGTTAACGTCAATTTGATATTGTGAAATATAGATATATAATTAAGATGACAACTGATACAAGTCAATTACTTAAGATAAGAGATCTTATGCGTTCATCAGTGGAATAATGACTTGATAGCACAAATAATTTTATCACATACCTTACTCTGTCGATGAAGCATTTTGATCAGCCTTGCCTCTTGAACCTCCTTCATTAGTTCTTCCAATTCCTAGAAGACCCGAAAAATGCAAACTCTGATCATGAAATGCAAGATCACGAATCAAGGTCTACGAGCAACTAACGACTATCTTGTTAGTATTATGATGCATACCTCCTTACTTGGGGATCGAGAGTTACGTTCATGCTCTCGGAGTGCCTCCTCTACTCTTCGAACTGCAGCTTTAGCGCTTTCGATCTCAGCTCGTGCAAAGGCCCTTTCCTCATTAACGAGTTTCTTAGCATCTTCAGAGGCCTAAATGGGAATAACTACTTTGTTAGGACATAGGAACACCAGTCATAGAGTATCAATTCAGGTATCTTCGGTAATCCTCTCTGTTATAGGGCGTGCCTTTAGTTCATTAACTCTTACAATTTTTAGATTGGACCATAAACTCTTGTATTTACTAATAGATGTTTCATGCATTAACAACTGGTTTCTTTCGCAAAGGAGAAAGCAAACTTTGCTAGAGTTGTACTGGGAAGAAAAAATACCTGCTTGAGAAAATTGGCCAGTTTCTTCACTTCTGCCTTCTCCTGAATTAACTCCCCTTCTCTTTGTGCCAATTTGACAGCTAAAGATTCCACCTGAAGGATTTAATCTTTTCAGCCGGTAGCACAGCAGGTAATAAAAACATCTAAAGGATTATGAGAGAGGAGTCTTCAATAACAAAATTAGCAAATTCCTCAATGAAATGTCGCAGAAAATGAAATTTATGCGATATACAGAACATATACTGGAAGTCAAACTACCATGCTTCGTACCACCAAGAGATTGTTTCAAGAAAAAAACAGAATAAGGAGCAGGTATGAAAACTAACCATATGTATAACTTCTTGAACTTCAACCTTATTTCCACCGCCAACTCTTCCTTTGAGAGATTCCAAAGAATCCCTAAGCTTCTTCAGAAGGACGTGTTTCTCTAGTGAAGCAGCCTCCCTGAGTCGAGCCTGAATTGTACAAATGAAAGGCTCATAATATTGTCACAGACAGATGGGAATCATGAGATGTTGAAGTTCAGAAATCAAGACCATATCACCTAAAACAAGCAAAAGGATCCTAAAAAACAATTACGAGCAGTAGCGGCCTTAAACTTTAGGAAACACCTAGACACATGCAGACAAAAATGATGGAAAAGTTGTGCCTTGACAAGAAGGGGCATCAGTTTCGTAATACTAGTATGCAAGGGACTTTGCCAATTTCCCAAAATATGCATCAAACAAACGAAATTACAGGTCCAACCAAGCATAAAATCTTCAAAGGTTACCTACCTCATCAGACAATCTAGCAGCAGCAGCAAGACCCCTCTCGAACTTGCTGGCGAGGTCACGGACTGACAATCGCATCTGCTGTTCAAGCAACTGAGCTGTCTCTCGGGCAATAACTTCCTTCATGGACGTAATCTTTGGATCATTTCTCGCGTCAAACATCTGATTATAGGCCCCAATCCTGTACTTGCGGCTGGAAGCAAATATCACATCAGCCGACATCCCCGGCACTACCGGTTTTTCGATCATGGTGCCAAAATCACGCGTCAGCCGCATCATTCTTCTCCAACTCTCTGCTCTATTGCAAAGAGAAACTCGGGTTTAGGAATTAGAAAAGAAAAAGAATCACTAACAACGGGAAGGATTCTCATTCTATGACCAAAAACAAATCGTGGGTCGGGTTCGATCGGGTTATAGCAAAAACAATCAAGCATACCAGTTCTCCAGTAATTCCATTTAAAGTGCGGGATAAGAAAATAGCAACCTCTAACAGACCCTCATCAGTTGTAAGGCCAATACAATAATTATGGCTAGTAGTACCAGACAATGCCACCAAAAACCAACAAGCAAAAGAGCCAAACAGCAATTACGAGAGCTCTAATCGTAAATCAAGTTCGCGAATTTCCGGATTAAATGCACAATCAAACTCATTATAAAGAAAACCCTTTTGTGTTTTCCTCTTTAGCAAATGATTAATCTGTACGGGTGCCCTGATTGTGTACATGATCTCCACATGTTTCGGCTGACAACAGCCGAGGAGCAGCTAAATTTGTGGACCTAGCCCAGAAAATGAAGCACATTGTACTAGCTGAGACTCAAATACTAAGCGAAGGGCTCCGAGGATGAGGGAAAATGGAGGCCATTGCAAAGCAGTACGGAGGCAAGAATTGGGAGGCGAGTAACTTACAGAGCAGATCGCGAGAAGCAGGGAGGTGAGGAGGAGAGCTTGGTTGCTTCAATACAGCGAATGTTCCGGGGGGATCGGAGGAAGCGGATTGAGAGGAATGGACAGCCACAGAGGTGGTTGTGCTGTTGGTTTGCTTTGCGTTGCTTTATCTGCTCTGTTGTTGAGAAAAGAAGAGGAAAGCAGAGGAAAGGGGTCAGCAATGAGTGGAGCCCTGCATGTGTATCCAATCTCTCTCTCTCTCTCTCTCTCTCTCTCTCTCTCTCTCTACTATATAAAATATATATATATATATATGTATTTTTTGTATGTATGTATATATTTGAAGAGGCTTCATGTTTACGTGGGTACTGATATTGGAGGGAACATTCATTCAATGCCGTGCTTCTTGTTTATAATATTTCTTTTTCTTATTTTTTTTTATAAATATATTTATGTACTGATACTCCATATATTCCATTAAAAAAAAACTATTGATAATTGTACGGTCACTAGTGATTTGGTGAGTAAATTTAAAAACTCTATTCTATCAATGTAATCGACTAATTATTTATCGAGAAAAAGGTAGATGTCGTACAAACATTTACTATCTTGTCATATATTCGTAACTATTCAAGTTTAACTTTACGCACTAAAGGCTAGTCCATCCCCGAGCCAAGGCAATCTACGCAAAACCTAGCACATTCATCGGAATTACTTTCCACAACGGTCTTTCAACAAGATCTAACTCTAAGTTTGAGAGGTGACATGGTATAGTTGATTAGGCCATTGATAATTTGCTTTGAAGTCTAAATTTCAGGAGAGGGGCCTGGGCTGTGCCCACTGCTCTTAGAGGCCCATGAGGCCCAATGAAGTTACAACTAGAAGCCCATGGAGCTGCACTGTGGGCTAAAAGATCCGATTTCCCGGGAACAGAAGCAAAATCCTGGTGGTCATAATACTGCCCGTCGCACTAATTTTTCTTTTTCTCGTAAAGATAGCACTCTCGAGTGATGAGCCCTAATATCAATCGAGCTAGATCGACCTTTTATATGAGTAGTAGGGGAAGAGGCCGCCCTTTCCTAGTGTCCAGCCTTGGCAACCTAGATGAACCATGGGTCGGTTCGGCATCGGTTCTGAAGCCGGAAAGAAACATTAGGCCAATTGGAAGACTTGACAGATGGTGAGGTTAGTAGTAGATGACCGAAGTGAATCTCACTATGTAAGTGAAGAGAGAGCAAATGATTGGATCAGGATGCATACGAGAAGAGGGACTACATTGAGAAACTCGTTAAACTACAAGGGCCAAAAATGCATATACATTCTTCACACGTGACAGATTCCGGTGCACGTGCAATTGCCTCCGCGGCGACCGGCCGGGAGAAACTGCCTCCGTTCACGCGGGAAGCTCACTCTGCCACCCGATCTCCTTCCCTGCATCTCTATCTGTAGATCTTCAAGAACCGCCATGGCCGACAAGGCGATTCCTCTCTGAAGCTCCGCAGACCGTACCTATAGTTAGAGTATCGATGACCCCGAAGAGGCGGACCTTGCCTCTCCTCCTCCTTCTCCTCCTCTCCGTCGTCGCCGTCTTCTTCTACGCCCACCTCAACACGACCTCCATCCCCGTCCCCGCTCGCCGGAACCCTACCTCGGACGTCGCCCTCGGCTCCTCCCCCAGAGGCTTGAGCTTCAGTCTCATCATCAAAGTCCTCGCCTTCAACCGCCTCGACTCCCTCTCCCGCTGCCTCCGCTCCCTCGCCGCCGCTGACTACCTCTCCGACACCGTCCACCTCCACGTCTACGTCGACCACTTCTCCCTCGACGACAAATCTTCCACCACAGATCAGGATTTGGATAACTCCCGCCGGATCTTGGACTTCGTCGACGGCTTCAAGTGGGGCTTCGGGGATAAGCTGGTGCACTCCAGGACCCGCAACGCAGGGCTGCAGGCTCAGTGGCTGGAGGCGTGGTGGCCGAGCTCCGACGACGAGTTCGCCTTTGTAGTCGAGGATGATCTCGAGGTTTCGCCCGTTTACTACAAGTTTGTGAGGGCTGTGATTTTGAACTATTACTACAATGCCTCCAACTTCAGCCCTTCAATCTACGGGGTGACGCTGCAACGAGCAAGGTTCGTCCCAGGTAACACACTCAACTGAAGTTTTGCATTTCGACATTGTGGCCATGATACTCATTTGATTGCTTCAAGGATTGAAGGTTGAGCTTAATGGCCTCATACTCAAGCATAAATTAGGAAAATTCTTGCCTTTAGGAATGCCAGAAGCCATTAAGATGAATCTTGTTTTTTGGTTCTTAGCAGAGTGATTAGCTTAGATATCGAGCCACAATGACCAATTGAAGACCGAGGAATGTTGATTCTGCTTTAGGTTAATTAAGGCCATTGGTGTGGAGTGGAGATGTTTGAGGAAATTAACGACTTCGAGATACGGATACTGCTATCATTAGTTTGCTGCCCAGGTTATTAGTGAATTATAGTTTAAGTGTGCACAAACAGAAGCGGTATTAGGAAGAGGGAAGAAAGCTCCCTGATGGTTCCTTATTCGTCATGTTTATGTTTCAGATATTTGTTAGCATTTCATCTAGTTGGTTGGATGGCATTCTCGACCAGGAACTATGGTGCTGTCTTTTGTCAATCATAAATTGTGGAATGATCTTTGTCCTTTTTCGCTTCTAATTTCTTAGCATTTTTTTCTTTCTTTTTTTTGGGATAAGCGACAACTTCATTGATCACCAAAAAATAAATACATAAATGTTAGCTTTCCTAGCATGTTAGCTTTCATTACATCATCATTTTTTTATGCAACTTAATTCTTGCTCGAGTATGATGTTAGCAATAATCTGCAGGCAAACATGGTAACAAGATAAAACTGGATGATGGGACACGGGTTTTCTTATATCAGTTGGTTGGGACCTGGGGTCAGATCCTCTTCCCAAGGCCATGGAAAGAGTTCAGGAGGTGGTATGATGAACATAAGGCCAAGGGCATCAAACCGCTTATTGATGGGATGGTAATCTAGAGCAGTCCTACTCCACTGTTGTTATTCTCTTCAGTGTTGTTGTCTTGTTTTCCTCTGTTAGTTTCTGAAATAAGCCTGAAAATACAAATGCAGGTCACAACCGGGTGGTATAAAAGGCTGGGAGAGAAAATATGGACTCCTTGGTTTATAAAATTCATTCACTCTCGTGGCTATTTTAACATCTATACCAACTTTATACATGAGAGAGCACTCAGCGTTTCACACAGGGATGCTGGTGTTAACTACGCGAAAACAGCTGGGCCTGATTCCCAGCTGTTGGATGACAAGTCTATTGATTTCAACAACTTGGGTCTTCAGCCTTTGGGCAACCTGAAGTGGTATGATTTTTGCTTCCAAGAGGTATTTACCGGAAGAGTTATAAGGAGCTCCCATGACCTTGCATCCCTCCTTCCTTCTGTACAAAGAAACCAGACCATCATACTCACGAACCTTTTCCAAATTTCAGAATCTGTCACGAGGAACTTGCTCTGTCACTTTGCAAAGCTAAATATAAGGAATTATATTCTCATGGGCCCTCAGTCGGACTTCTTGGTTGATCTGGCAAGAAGGGGACATCCCATGATTGATGTAGACAAGTTCCTCGGCAATGTTGGTGTTCGAAATCTGATTGTATCTAGGGACTCTGGGGAAGAACTTATCAAGGATATTCTGGTGAAGGCATATGTCTTGAAGAAATGCATGGAGCTTAAGTACAACATTTTGATGGTCGATGGGAATATGGTCTTTGACAATGTCAATCTGCTTTTTCAATCGGCTGATCTTTCCTCCGACTTGACTTATGGGAAGAACTTGGGATATTTATTTCTCCGGTTTTCATCTTCTGCCCAGAAGCATTGGGCTGATGTTTTCATCCAAGAAGCTCAAGCAGCGGTAAGCTCCCTGAGAAAGAAGATTCCTTTACATGGTGAGAACGGAAGAGTGCTGGATATGGTGGTGGAGGCACTAGAAAGGAAACGAGCAAGGATCAGGAGGGTCGAAGATGGAAGTTTTGCAGTTAACATTGCTAACAGTAATATGGAGTTGTCCTCCATCACAGTTCGGAATAAGGTCCTCTACTGGCCCAATGATGCAAGCTCGGAGTTAATTGAGAGACAGCTTGCTGGAGCCGGAATGTGGTCTTTAGACAGTGATTCTTCCTGCAGTGCAGTTGTATGTCATCAATCATAGCATCTGTTGGGATACAATTTTCGTGGAGGAAATTTTGTTTTTTTTGTTGTAATTCATATTTCTCCACGAAAGTTCGCAGTTCAAAAAAATGGGAAATATGTTCACTTATATTATGAGCCTGTGTTAAAATGGCCCCGAATTCCCAGCTCGAAAATATTGAGTTTTGATGTACCAGGCTTTCTCTGCTTGGATCTTTACATCGTTGCAACAGACTGTTGAGTCGGATTACCGGCGTTTTGAGTCTTAAAGACATCAGGACACCTCGCAAGTGCTTCTGTTCTGGTGCTGTTTCTAATCGAAATTGCAGTCACAAAATTGCCTTGACAGGTTTTTGCACGTATGCTCTGCGACTCTGCCAGATTGGGTATGGTCTGCGGAGTCAGCGAGATTGGTTACTTCCATCAGTTTATCGAGTATATGATTCTCAAAGTACACCATGTTTCAAGAGAGCATGACGTGCTTAACCTTGCCCGGTAGCACGAGCGAGCTGAATTTTTTTGCATCTCAGAATTCGAGTTGGTATTGGTACTTATATGCGATGGGTGTATCTCAAATCGAACTACAGCATTTTCACTCATAATTCTATCCATTCGCTATTACACTGACCAGTTATATATGGTGGAATGGACATATCATCTAATCCTTCAGCAGGACGGTCTCTTAAACCCTCTCAACCATTGAATCAATGCGTAGTTAGACGAGTCCTATACTAATCGGAACGGCTACCGTGGGCTAAGAGACTTGTCTCGATAGAATTTTCTGTGAGATTGATAAAAAGGGCTTCTTCATTGAATCTATCAAGTCTTTTTTTTTTTAGATGAATGGCGAATTTCATTAATCAAAAGTGATTACATTTGAGGCCATTAACCCAGTACAACATGAGAGACTAAGCCCCAAACTCTACCCCAAAATAGAACTAATTAGTTGTGAACAAAATCAGAAGAGTTAAACATGTGACCGACTAACGTAGCATTTTCAATTTTTTGTGAGAGACGAGGGTAAACACTCAGTTTCGCTTTCACATCTGCAAAGACCTTCTGAACTATTGCCGCTGGAGGAGAGATATGCTTTTGGTAAATTCTGACATTCCTCTCTCGCCATGTACAATATATGTAGTGAGTCCAAAGAAGCTTGAGGCAAATGACATCAAGCTTCTTCCCTCGAAGGGAAGCAATCCAGTTGATTTCCGTATTCCAACTCACCGTAGTTCGGTGCAAACCGATTCGAGCTAGCAAACTTTTCCAAATTCCTTGGGTAACAAGACATTCAAAAAAGAGATGATCACGAGTCTCCCTCTGCATACTGCAAAATTCGCACTCAGTTGACGCAAGCTGAATCCCCCATTTTGATAGCCGGTCTTTAGTAGCTAGTTTATTATGAACACTGAGCCAGCTAATCTATCAACTCTTGATTTCATTCACCTAAGCCAGCAAGCATTTCTTGGTTGGTAGTCACGCCCAGGAAGCCCAGCATGTCTGCTTGGTTGGACCATCCACTGCAAGTGCAGACAGTAGCAACCTATGACCCAGATATTTGTACCCAAAGATACATAAGTAATGGTTAATTCCGATTCGTACCCTGTGGTCCTCGTGGGCTGTCTCATTCTGCCCCCGATAACCGATGCTTTTAAACATTTTGGACGGTTTTCTCCGTCAAATCTCAAGTATGTAAGCTAGCTAAATTGGGGACCTCACAATTATGAAAATTTATCACGGTGTTGAGATTTTTTATGGAAAAAAAAACTCGGCTAGCGGATCTTCCTCAGCTTTGGATCACTGAATTCTGAACACCCCGACTTTCAAGCACGTGCGATATACTTTCCACTCTTCCCTTGGCCCCAAGGTCACATGAGCGGCGTGTGACCGAATTCCATCGTCAAAAGATTAATGGCCTCGATGGTCTTGGGCAACTTGGGGTGATTCTTTTTTTGAAACAACTTAAATCCATAAGGGGCATGTTCAGGCAGCCGGCATACTACAAGGAGGAAAATGAAATTATACCTAATAATAATTAATTAATATATAGCCAGCGATAATTAAACTCCTTGCATTAATTAATCCAAACTCAAATCTGGGGATTAATTTAATTAATTAATTAATTATCCCATTATCTAGATCTGCCAGATATTTTAATATCGGACTGAAGAGCATGTGGGCCCAAGCAGGAGGGAAGTTTTGTCTTTGCCAGAAATGATCAAATTGGCCATCTCTGTACTCTGGCTCTCTTCACATGCCATATGCAAAGGCATCTGAGCATTAATACATTAGGTGAAGAATTTAATATCATCCCACGAAAATTATTTAATCAAAACTTAATTTTGCGAATAAAATCATATAGACACCCGGCCGATCTAACCGAGACCAAGTCCATGAGTATGCACCAGAACCTCACACTCTCCGGTGCATGTCGCAGAGTCGATCGGTCGTTGATCTGTCCCGGTACCGATCCCGAACTTTAAGCTTGGATTCTTGACATTTGATAAGGAGATTGCATCTTCCTCTTCATTGCATGAGGTTTTGTTGGGAAATATTGTGTCAAGAAAGCAGGGCACAGGTGTTTTTCTTGACAGCTGGATCAGATCATCTTGAACTTTTAATTACAGTGAAAGCATACTTGTGCAAACCAACATTTTAAAATCATCACCTTTCTGACTAAGTTGATCTTATTCTTTTATAGGATCTTCTGATTTTTGTCCATTCATATAATGCTCTCCGATGTTACGGGGTCCATCTCGATTAGACTCTGCTTTTTGATGACCCAATCTGATAAGAAAGAATAAGTAGTATTTCTAAAAACTAGGTAAAATCACGACTCACCATTTGCGTACATGGCGGGTCATGATCTTATCATCTCTCTATGCCAGTATAACGAGTATCAATCACATACACAACCGCTCTCGTATCTTATCACGTCCGTGAATCTCATGCATGAGTTGACGCTGCCTTGAATCGTCGTCGATGTTTTCGGGACTTGCCGGCGACAGTAGCAGGACGGGGAGTCCCTTTTCTATTAGGGAAAAGAGTTAAAACAAAAATAGAAGGTGGGGTGGGACCATAAGCATTGTTTCCTCATCGTGACCTAATTGAAAGAGATGGCCCAACAGAAAGCTGATGATCACGGCCACAGGTCATGTAAGAAGCGGGCTTTGGCTTTACTTCAACTTACAATAACCCGAAATTACCGTAAGTTCTTAAAAAGTGGACACATCGGATGTAACGATTCAACTCATTCAGGTCAAATTACGAGATTCTTATATTAGATAAAACTGTGATTTGCTCAAAGCATCGTTGTAAAGAACGCCTCGCGACTTAGTAATGGCGGGAGTGTGGGTGTAGATAGTAGTAGATGGATTGGATCGGGTGGTTGACAGGTCACATGGCCACGATTGATATCTCAATGTGTGGCCCCATATCTCATCGCACTACCTTTAGTCCTCCCCTTGTGTCCGATTTTCATTTACATGGATTAAAAATTTTATATATTATTACAAACGAATAAAATATCTTATAAATTTCTTGAAATTGAATCAACAGTGAATCCTCTAGACTGCCGTTTTATCATTTCATAAAGACCGAATCTTATAGAGTGCGTCAAAATCTAGATTTTGAGTTGAGTTGAGTTTTGGTTTTAATTGGGTAATGTAATGATTAATGATTGTGTTGTTCCCTTGTGCAAAAGTACTGCCTAATTGAAAACCTTTCCTCTTCCCCCTTGCCTTGCCTGGTTCCCCCCTTTTCCCCCGAACCCCCCCTCCTGCTTGTGCTGTTGCCTTGCCTCTCCGTGGCGTGCCGTTGAGTTGAGTTCCCCCCATTTTTAAAAACCCCACACCCCTCGTGTGTTTGTTTGGTTTTAGAGTTGAGTTGAGTTAATTTTGATTTTAATTGGTTTGTCCTGCTTGTGCTGTTGCCTTCTCCGCCCCCCTGTGCCCCCTCCTGCCTCGTTGAAACCCCGTCCTCCTTCTCTTGTTGCCTTGTAGCCCCCGTCCTGCCTCCTTTCGCGCCTTTCTTCTTCCCCCTTCCCTTCCCTGGTTCCCCCCTCGCCCCCTCCTCCTTCTGTTGTTCCCTTTTGTTGTGTCGTGCGTCCCCTTCCCGTTCGCCTTCCCCTCTTAAAACCGGATTAGAAATCAAAGAGATTTTTAAAATGTTAACAAAACTAAAGATTTATTGATATCACGGTGAGTCGTGTGGAACTACTTCAGCCATGCTCCTCTTCACTAGGGAGGCGACTTAGTTCATCCACTTGGTAATGGAATCTCTTTTAATCGGATCTGTTTCCGTCACTTCATCTAAACTAAAATTTCTCGATAATCTCATTATTTGCATTTAAGCTCTTCCTAAGATGTATATTCGCGGATATACGATTACACGCTCGGCCCCGTCACATCACTTGAACAATTTTTCAGCATTACACACCAACTTTTGTCCTCCAGCATCATTTTAAATTTTTCGTAGAGGCAATACAATAATTAATTTGTCCAATGATAAAATATATGTAATTTCCTAAGATAATAATAATATAGAAATAAAAAAAGAAAAAATCTATCTGCCGTCCCTCCGCTCCGACGTTAGGAGAGGGGCATATACGTCAATATAGTTCCCACCCTGATATTTCAGTTCCAATTTTCAAAAAGAACAGAAAATCCGGTCGCCGTCAAATCCGGCCCCATCCCCACCGTTAAAGCCCCTCCTGATCCAACGGCTCCCAACCTTAAAAGGGAGGGAATCATCGAGGACCGTCAGATTTCACAGCCTAGAACTCCCCTCCCCCTCCCCCTCCCACTCTGTATATTAATCCACATTTCTCGCTCTCCTCCCCTGCACCCCTCTCCTTCCCTCCTTGCGAACCCGTCCCATCTCCCCCTCCCGGGTTCGCCTCGCCGTGAATTCCCTCCACCTCCGCCCCCCTCGCCGTCGAAACCTCCCGGTAAGTTCCGTTGCCACACCTGTTTCTATGTCCTCTCTCCGATGTTCGACGTTTGGTTCAGGCGAAAATGTCGTGTGTAGTATCATTTCCTTTTTGTTGCGGTTTCTGCTGTTTTTGTTTGCGCATGGCGGCGGATTTGAGCCTGATCGAGGCGTTCGATTGAGTGTCGCCTTTTTCATTGGCAGAAGGCATGGCTTGGATCTTACCTAAAGTTTATGTTTTGTAATTCTCATGAATTTCGTGATGGAATCTCGGAGAGACTCAGATCGGATGAACGTTTTTACGATGATCAGTTTGAGATTTTAGATGTAGCGAGGCTCGTTGATTGGATGAAAGCTGTGTTTCCGCTGCGAGCAAAATTGGGACAATGATATGATTGGAGTTCTGTTTCTGCTGCATGCGATTACAGTTTTTAAATGCTGCCGCTTGATTGTGCAAACTTGCAAAATGCGCGGATGTGTCTGGAAATGAGTTTTCCTGCATGGCCATTGATGTACATCAGTTATCACAATTATGATGTCCGGATGAGTATTCATATTCAACATTATTTTATCATCGATCCTCCATTATTATGATATTTAAAATTTATTTGTCAAGAATTTATGTTTTAACATTTTTGTGGTTTTGTTGTTCTTTCTTGCGATAAGTATCATTAATGTGTTATTGCAACTCCTGAGCCTAATCCTCGTATATCTGTATAGTGCAGATTGCAAAATGAGAGAAATCCTTCACATCCAAGGTGGACAATGTGGTAACCAGATCGGATCCAAGTTCTGGGAGGTTGTCTGCGATGAGCACGGGATTGATCCCACTGGACGTTATACCGGTACCACTGATGTCCAGCTTGAGCGGGTTAATGTCTACTACAATGAGGCTTCGTGTGGGCGATTTGTTCCTCGTGCCGTGCTTATGGATCTGGAACCTGGGACCATGGACAGTGTGAGGACTGGTCCTTATGGCCAGATCTTCAGGCCTGACAACTTTGTGTTCGGGCAGTCTGGTGCTGGGAACAACTGGGCTAAGGGTCACTACACCGAGGGTGCAGAGCTCATTGATTCCGTCCTTGATGTTGTGAGGAAGGAGGCTGAGAACTGTGACTGTCTTCAAGGTATAAATCTGGATTGTCAACTTTGGTGCATTACTTGCAATTTTGTCTCTGGTAACCTGTTTGCAGAAGTAACCTTTTAGTAGTTAAACAAAAAACAATGTGCCCTGATCATAGTAGACAGTGGCTTAACTGATCTTGTAACTTAGTATTTCACATGACCTTCTGTGAGGATTATAAACTTAGAAATGCTGTTCTCTTTTATAGGTTTTCAAGTATGCCACTCACTTGGTGGTGGAACGGGTTCCGGAATGGGAACCCTCTTAATCTCAAAGATCAGAGAAGAGTACCCAGACAGGATGATGCTTACTTTCTCAGTGTTCCCATCACCCAAGGTCTCAGACACCGTGGTTGAGCCGTACAATGCCACCCTTTCAGTCCACCAACTCGTGGAAAATGCCGATGAGTGCATGGTGTTGGACAATGAAGCTCTGTACGATATCTGTTTCAGGACCCTCAAGTTAACCACCCCTAGCTGTAAGTATTTCTTGCATTGCGTATTAATTTTGTGCTGTTTAAATCTGGTATGTGCTAGTTTATGGGTGATCATATGAATTGTTGAATCTGAGATCGAAAACCATATTTATCATACACATTCAGTTGACACCTGGGATTGGCTAATAGTTTTCTTTCTTTCTCTATAAGTACTTCCCTAATTGCTTTTTTGCAAGATATGCACCTTTAACATATAATCCTTGCCTACCTCATGTACATGAAAATATCTTCAGTATAGAAAAGAACGTAAATAGTTCTTTCATGGATCATTTGCACTTGCAACCTTCAGAGCTTAAATTCCAAATCAAGCACTGTGGAAGTTTTGACGGGCATAGTTTACAGTACTTTCTTCTGCTGAATGATTGTGATATTATTCCTAGGCAGCTGTATGTGTTGATGGCTTTTAGTGAGGACAGTGTTAACTTGTTCGTTTTGATTGCTTGCAGTTGGTGATCTCAACCACTTGATCTCTGCAACCATGAGTGGGGTCACCTGCTGCCTGAGGTTCCCGGGCCAGCTGAACTCTGATCTTAGGAAGCTTGCGGTTAACCTCATCCCCTTCCCCCGTCTCCATTTCTTCATGGTTGGCTTCGCCCCACTGACGTCCCGCGGGTCTCAGCAGTACCGGGCCCTCACAGTCCCGGAGCTGACCCAGCAGATGTGGGATTCCAAGAACATGATGTGTGCTGCTGACCCACGCCACGGGCGTTACCTCACTGCTTCTGCCATGTTCCGTGGCAAGATGAGCACGAAGGAGGTCGATGAGCAGATGATCAATGTCCAGAACAAGAACTCCTCCTACTTTGTCGAGTGGATCCCGAACAATGTTAAGTCCAGTGTCTGTGACATTGCTCCGAAGGGTCTGTCCATGGCTTCCACCTTCATCGGGAACTCCACCTCGATCCAGGAGATGTTCAGGAGGGTGAGCGAGCAGTTCACTGCCATGTTCAGGAGGAAGGCTTTCTTGCACTGGTACACCGGTGAGGGAATGGACGAAATGGAGTTCACTGAGGCCGAGAGCAACATGAACGACCTCGTCTCGGAGTATCAGCAGTACCAGGACGCCACCGCCGATGACGAGCTCGAGTACGAGGAGGAAGAGGAAGCCGAGCACGACATGTAATGCGACATCGAGAACAAGAAGAAAAAGCCTCATATTTCCGTTCAGCTATCCGGTTTTCGCAGATTCGGGGGAGTCCGAGAGATGTGCCTATTATTTTCAGACTTTTTCTTTACTACTGTTACCGGGGAAGTTCGTGTGGTCAGTATCGTGTGGTATATGTGAAATCTGTTTGATCATGATGAGTTCACCTTCACAATGCAAGATCATTATTACTTCTATTACGAAATTACTCGTTCCAAACTATCGAATGTGTATCGAATTTTTTCAACATAACCACCTGGACGATTTGTTTGCACAGATCGAGTCATCGGCCACTGCATGAGATATGTGCTAAAACCCGGAATAAAAGTATCCCGATCCCGGGATGATATAATATGGATTGAGGTGTGTGAATATATTTGGGCACGTTGATGATCATAATGGGGAGATGTTTGAGGCCCATCTGAGGATGGAGTCGATCATCACATGAGAGAACATGGGGCGGGCCCCACGATCAAGGGGCGTTGTCAGTTTCGCGGGAGAGCTGAGCGAAGGCCAGAGAAGGAGGAGGAGGAGGAGGAGGAGGAGGAGTCTAGTATACGTAAGGCATCTATCCCCACGTGAAACAGGGGAAGAAAGCGGCGACCGTATCATACCGCTATTATTATTGTTATCATCTATCACATGAATTGACGCTATACTATCCAATTGCCTTATGATCACTACCGACGCTCTAACCCCCCCCCCCCCCCCCCCCCCCCCCCCCCCCCCCCCCCCCCCCCCCGGCTCAATCAGTTTATTATTACATCCCCTAGGAGTCAGAGGCACCCAAAATATCGATCGAGCGAGCAAAGGATTGAATTAGACTTCAGTACAATGTCTATCTAACGTACGTTATGTTGGAATGTGAAAAATTCTATCATGAAAGTAAGGAAATCGGAACCCTATTATGGGCTTATATTTTTATCGGGGCCGGTTCAATAAATTTGATCCGGTTATTTGATTGATCATGCGAGTCCCGCCGTGACCGGACGCATATAATCATAACGAACATGCGGTGATTGAGCTGGGAAGAACAATGGATGATTAATCCCGGGAGCACTTCCGGTGGTTGCGTTGTTGTTCCATAGAATTTATTCTCTTCCTTTTTTCTTTTTTTTTTTCTTTATACCTTTGTGAACTTCTCATTTTTCTGAAGTTGCAGCCCCGAAAATGCCATCCCTTGAGAACGTATTTACTGGAGACCCATCGCCATCTCTAGGCAATAATTGTTTCACGTAAGGGTAAATTTTAAGGGGTAAATTCTTAGGTGGTGTTTGGTTTTATAGTAGGATTTTAGAATTGTGATTTTGATTTTAATTTTGAGTGGTATAAATGGGGTTCACCCTTTGACTTTGTAAGAGTTATGTTGTTTTGTTGTGGAAAAAAGTAATATAAATGGGACCCACTCTTTGACTTTGTATGAGTTATTTTGTTTTATAGTGGGTAGAATTAAGTTAGAATTATAATTCTAAAATACAACTCTGAAACCAAACAGAGCCTTAGATTTGGAAGTTTGACTTTTCAATTGTTACATTAGGTGGAGACAGAGAGAGATTATTTAATATGTCCAAAAGCTGTCCAATTCTCTTAACTAAACATTTTCAAATGATAATCGCAGAAACAGAGAGAGATCTGTTGTTAGGACGTAGCTGTTATGAGATATTATTATCTTATCAAAAAGTAAAACAGCTACTCATATATATAGTCTATGTTCTTGCATCAATCACATGATGACCCAAAAAGAAAAAAAAAATGATAATCCCATTGCATTTTTTCATACAAATGAATGAATGATTTAGTTAGGCTGTAGTTAAGACAAGAAGTCCACCTCACTGACATTGCCATGTGTCCCTCTTCCATTGGCGCAATCATCTCGATTTTCATCCTGATTATGAACCTAAACCGAAGCGATGGAAACTGTCGCATGTTATGCCCGACGTTCTTCCATTGCAAAACCCTGTGCTTTAGAAGATTATATATATAATTCGATACTCGAGTGATGAAAACTGTCGAATATTAAGATCGCATTAATCTGTTTATTGTCATATTACACAGAACATGCAGGATTAAAAGCACCATATGGTTTTTGGTAAATAAGAGGAAAAGTGGGGTCATGTATATGTATGTGTGTGTATATATATATATATATAGAGATAGAGCTGGCCCTTTTTTATAGGCTGTGTACGACTCAAGGGAGCTTCCCACTTCTCCTTTCACTTCTCTCTCTCTCTCCCTTTTTATTACCCAATGAGAGCATCTCACTTCTAACAAACCCGCTCATCAACATCACCCATTATTGTCGTCTCCATCTCTCCCCATCTTCTCAATTGCAAAGAAGATCAGGCAATGGAACAGAGGATGATAGAGTCCAACAAATTCGGGCTCCTCCTTCTTCTTCTTATCGTCACACTCTCGTCCGCCGAAGCTTACAAGAACTACACAGTCGGCGACTCGCTAGGCTGGTACGACACGACCGTCAAGTCCAGTGTGGATTACCAGAAATGGGCTTCCGGCAAGAACTTCAGCCTCGGCGATTTCCTCAGTAAGCGCCCCCTCACCACCCAATTCCACAGTTTTGTCTAACTATAAATAGCTCTTGTCATCAGGACCCGCTTTATACACATTCAGCTCTCCGGTTTTCGATCGATCCGGAGAAATCACGATTTGTTTTACAGTCCGTAGGCGGTAGTTCGTGTAAATCTGACGTACCGAGATATATGTAATGCCAGAAACCTTATGATCCAACGAGCTTAGTTTTCAGATCTATTAGGCCCGTAAGGTCAAATCATGACTTGTGTTAGACTGAACATCCCAATTATTTGAAAGAATTTCTATTTTGATTATTGAACTGAATTTTGACCGTAATTAAATATTAGATTGCTAACTTGCATGTAAAGCAGCGACATTATCCATTTTCTTTTTTCTTTTTTCACTTCGGGGAGAATTGCCTGGGACCTGGGAGTGCGCAAAGATTGCTTGATATTTTGCTCCTTAAAGGATATTATTTCTGACAAGGTCGGTTGCTGTCAGTGTTTATGTAATTTTCTTATATATATATATATATATATATTTATTCGAGCAAAAAAAATATATTTATTATTGTCTTTTTAATAACTTGATCCAATATAATTATTTATTTACAAAATTGAAAATAGAAATTACTTTATTTAATGATTAGTTTTATATGCATTAGACATGGAATTTGCAGATTGACGTGCACAACGGACAAACTTCTATCAAAGTTCACTATACATCAATGGCTAATACGTGTGTAATTCTTTGATTTCCGATACCGACAGTGTTTAACACCGACACGAACCACTCAGTCGTGCAAACCTACAACTTCACGACGTACAACCTCTGCAACTACGAGGATGCCCTTGACAATGACACGACCCTATGGTCGTCCGCGGATCCCTCCAACACCGCCACACACCCAGTGACAGTGGCTGTCCCGCTGCTGAAGGAGGGAACAACATACTTCT
Organism: Punica granatum; assembly: GCF_007655135.1. Lineage (NCBI taxonomy): Eukaryota > Viridiplantae > Streptophyta > Magnoliopsida > Myrtales > Lythraceae > Punica > Punica granatum. The sequence goes on from NC_045129.1 coordinate 32,952,027, forward strand.
TCTCAAACGACTACGACGGGGATCAATGCAGGAGTGGGCAGCGGTTCCAGATCAACGTTACGCACGGGCAAGGGCTGCCCAAGAGCCTAGCCGATGAGCAAGCCCCAGCTCCAGTCGACCAGGTCTCTGGGGACGATTCGGCTCCAGACACCATCGTGCCGTCTAATTTTAATAATCCACGCGACGAAACTGAAGACGACAGGGGTGACGCGTCTATGGCCAAGTCGATTCATCTCAAGTCCTGGCACAGGATACTGAGTGCAAGTTCCATGTTCTTTTTAGGGTGTGTATTTCATTTTTTCATGGGTTGATTTTTTTTTCCTTTTATAGGTTAATAATTTATTTATAATGTTCTTTTATAGTTTATAATACCTTATACATGTATACATACATATGCATGATATATGTAGGTCTTTGAGCTCCTTTCAATTAATACCTGTCTCGGGTGATTTAATATAGAGAAAATAATTAAAAATATTATATCTTTTTGTTTAGTTGATAATTAAAAATTTCCAACTTGGTTGCAAAAAATGCAGCTCTCCTTTCGGGGCATCAACAAAATAAGAAGATTGGATTTAATTAGGTCATAAAAATTAACAATACAAGTAGAAAGGAAAGTCCGACTCGATGCAACACATGTGAACTGATCACTGATCAGAATCGCAAAACCACAGGACTTTACATTAAGCCGATTGCAGAAATTAGTGCTCTGTATAGAAAAATCTATATTTGACACAACATTGTAACCGGTGTTCACAACTGAACAACTCCTTAGAATAAAAGAAAGAGAATCGAATGATTCCCCGGGGAGAAACAACTGCTAATAAACTTATCCACGTCGACCTATTAGCACTCTACACCGGCTAGAAAGTATCTGCAATTGCAGGTTTGCTCCGATGGTTAGGGACGGTTTTAACGTCCACCTTTGCCTTTCTTCTTGCCACCGCCCTTCCTCTTCTTGCCTTTTCTGCTGTAAGCGGTTGGAATAGTATTGTCTCTTCCTTCTCTCGAAGATGAATTAGGCTGCAACAGATTCTTCACGTTGAGGACTCCTCCCCTAAAATGTCCTGCGGTGCACTTCAATGCTCTGTCCTTGGGCTTGTGCTTACTTTCGCCACTCTTTGTGGTCGTAAGAGAGTGACTTGCATCCCAAGAATTCCCTCCCGATAGCCCGTGCTTCAAATTCTGGGGAGAATAAGAAACAATGACAAAACAAGTCAACAGAGGAAAGAAACTAGAGGGATGGCCAAGTGGATGACAAGAGATCTAGGATGAGGGATGAAGGAAAGAAACGCAGCTCATAGTCGGTCCTGAAAACCCTATCAAGTGGAGTCCTTTCTAAAGGACCGTGAAGTTGCAGTTACAATGAAAACTCAAAAGTAAAGAATCAAAAAGATTTCCGTGATAATTGAATTAACACAATCAGAAACACGACACCCGTAAAGCCATAACACAAAATGCGGGGCCTGAAGTTAGATCACCTTTTGTAGTTGTCTTCGTTCTCTTTCCCTCTTCTTCTTCGTCATTTGTAGGTGCACAGCTAATGTTCTCTTCTCCCCCTTGGGTTTCTGGGTGAAAATCATCAGACAGCTTGCTAGTAAGTAAATAAACTCGTTGTGCGAACACAGGGCAAGGCAACTAAATGATAGAGGAAGCAAAGGAAAGCTCACTCTTCCACCCAGCTGAGCAATCTTCTCTCGTTCTTGTTGATTCTTGTCCTTCCACAAAGTATGCTGGTTCACTGGAAGCAGAAACAGTACACAGAGCACTCATCATAACACAACTCCGATAAGATGATGCTACAGAATTTTCAGAATTCAGCCAGTTCAAGGAAAGATGAAGTCCAAAAGGAACTGGTGACATACACGAACAACCGTCTCATTCCTCGACAAACAGGAAATCCCGAATCGGAACTCAAAATCGCAGCTTCAACCAGATATATCACTGCTCTCTCATTAGCAACACCCGTTCACTAACAGAACTTGGTTTTGTGCTTAATTGCATATATATATATATATATCGGGGATCCACCTCTATAAGACAACGTTATCATCCTTCCTTACTATCATTCATTCATATACCACTTTATATGTTTCCTGAGCAGGATCAAATATCGAGCAATTCCGCCCAATGGATATTGAAAAACAAGCAAACTGACAATAGCAGTGAACGATTGCGAGTAAATTCAAGTCGAGAAATCAGCGGCATTGCTTAATCAAACTGAATCACTCATCATACTTCAGCCATAATTTGCACTGGAACATATTAAAGGGACCGAAAGGACCAAGAAATCAATTACCGAGGTACTGAACGTCTTTCCTAATCTCCCTGATGGTCGGGACGGTCACTGGCGCATCGGCCGCCGGTTTGACAGAACCATCCTTTTTCTTCTTGCCGTGCATAATTCTCCGGCCACGAACACGTCTGAATCAATTACTTCTCCGGTTCAACTAATTGAGCTGAAAAGGAAGCAGAGAGCTTGCCACTGGAAAGGATCGAATCGACGAGCAGAGCACGGGAAGAAGAAAGGGAAGAGATGCTCCGGCAAGGTTAGGGTTTATCATCCGAACTGAAGAGAAGAGAAGATCCTGAGATTATGGGCCTACTAATGGGCCGATATTTTATTTTCTTCTTGATGGGCCGAAAGCTTTCGGCTGAGTTGGCCTTTTTGTGGGCCCAAGAATTGCTTCGGGTTCAACAAGCAAAGCTACGAACATAAAAGATTAGAAACTGTAGTTGGTACAATAAAAAGAGGATAGAAAGAAATGTTTGGAAAACATTAATCTAGAGTAAAATTATAACTACAGTTATAATCTAGAGTTTCGTTTGGAAGTGCAGCGGGAGGTTTAATAAAGGCTTTTTTAAAGTTTTTAAGTAGAAGAAATATTGGAAACACACTTACAAAATCACGGTTTCTACTAATTTTGGCAATTAACAAACATAGGTACATACGAAAATTGCTCCTACACATTCTCTATTTTAAGCACTGATTTTAATTTCGGCAGCTTTAAATTAATGTCTCCCAAACATTTGATTGTGTTGTCTCATATCTCGGCCAAACGAAAAGTGCATGCATGTATCTATTACCCTTTTTACTGTGTCGACCTAACGCACATATATTGAAAAATCGTTTTTTTTTATTACCAGAGAGAATAACAGTGACTTTATAGTAATATGGGCCGAAGATTTTTTTTTTTTTTGGGTTACGAGAGAGATCTATGCACCTAATATATTGAAATGAAAATCCTAAATATCTATTAAAGGGGCACGACTAGTCCCATTAGGTATTAAACCTGGAACCTTTTGGTCACTAAGCGAAAGATGCGTCACTGCGCTATACCTTATGTTGATGAAAATTTCCATTTAATTGAACTATGTAGGAATGATTTAATTTAGGGTAAAATATACTCGCCTCCTTGAGATTTTGCACGACGACACTCCATCCTATTATTAATTAAAATAGACGCTCCATCCCATTGAGCTTGTTTACTTAATGAGATAAACTTCTTTAGACCCTTGGCCTTTATTTTCTTTTCACTTTCATCCTATTTGTGTTCTTTTGAATTATTTTGATCTTCAACACCACACGGTTTATTCAATTTAGTTATACTGTTTGAATTTGCGATAAACTTATTAATAGTGTAATACTTTTAAATATATATATATATATATATATTCAAATAAAAAAGAGAAGAGAATAACTTGTCAGCAACCATTAGAGCTGTCAACGGTCTACAATAAAGGTGTCCATTCATCATAAAAATAAAGCAAGGGTGTCCGACGACCAAACATCCACTCCTCGAGATCAATATTTAGAATCATTACACTTCACCTCGAGAGATCATGCCCATACCAAATACTCATGTTTCGCAGTGCCACCAATACTCTCATGAAATTACGGACGACTATTTTCACGACCAACATTGGCCCAAAACTGAGATTTTCAAGGTCCTAATTTAAGATATCAATGTTATAAGTAGAGCCTCACTAATGGCTAATACTCCACCATAGGTAATCGAAGGCCTTAATGATCATCGATGATCTCAAATGGAATAGTTACAAGCATTATTTTTCTTCTTTTTTTTGTATTTTCATATTTTCAAACATTTTCATCCACAAAAAATTTGCATATCAACAGATTTATTGATGATTTAAATAATATGACCCGAACGTAGACTAACTCTATCACCTTGAAACAATATTGAAAAATAATATGAATTAGGACAAATTTGAAACATAAGTTAAAGATTGAGCAACAAAAAAAAATTAATTAGGTCAATTAGGTCAACATGGACAGCGGGGTGGATTACCAATTTTACTATTAAGAACGGAGTGGAGTGTTTATTTTGATCAAGATTGGGTTGGAGTGTTATTAGACAAAACCTCAACGGAGTGGAGCGTATTTTATCCTTTAATTTATATTTATGCTATATACATGAAAATGGGAGTTTCCCAATAGCAAAACATTTTATTATTTCAGTTGTTTTTTTTTTTCACCTTGTGTACACCATTTAATATCCAAAATCTCAACTGGTCCTGACTAATTCATGCCCGAGCCAAGTCAGGGCCTATTAAGAGGTAAACTCTCATAATTGTGAATTTTGTCCAATCATAAGACCCAAACCAAATGCTTTATATAATGAGAACAATTGTCGAGTCACTTGAACCGACTCAACACCTTTTCATGTTATTATTTCAAAATGAATTGCCATTTTATACTCTCATTTTTATCATTAATATCCACAATACAAAAATTAAACAAAATAAAGGAGCGCACAAGTCTCACTAACGAGAAAGTAGTTATATATTATATATATATATAAAAGCCGAATGCGGGGCGGCCTCTTGGTTCAAGTGGCGCTTTGTACCAGCGCACCTGCGCTAACAGCCTTTCTAATTTCTAAACATGGCCCGAAATGGGCTTGTCCTGCAGCGTCGGTGATTTCGTCTGCGAGCTCCTCGCAACCCAATCCCTCCTTCTTCGACAATGATATATTCAGATGAATGAAATAGACAATGACAGGATCATTTGCAGATTAATGCAGAGTCATTGCTCGATGCGGACTCCACTCGGTCGTAATATTTGTTCATACAACCCAATATAGATCACTGCTCAGTCGTAAACCCGTTGTCAATGCAAGAACTCTAATGTTTTTTCATAGACCAAACTATACCAAAAGCAAAAGAAATAAAACCGATCGAATAATTGCTCGGTAGCAACTAGTCTTCTCTAGAGAATCTGGTCCGACTTATTGGGACTGTGTGGTGCATCCGTTTCCGATTTCCCATCGTACCTAATGTTTTGTAATCGCAGGCCGTGATGGATTGAGTTTGATGGTTGTGGAGTGTTTCTTTTCTCTTTCTTCTTGCCTCTGCTGCGCTTTCTCTTCTTGCCCTTTTCGCTGTGAGCCGTCAGACTCGTGTCATCTCTTCCTTCTCCCGGTGAAGGAATCGGGCTCTGGTGCAGCATAGAGAATGCTTCCTGTTGATCGTGCTTCCCCGAGCAATGCCCTTCCCTGCTGCCAGGTTCCCTCCTATCTGGCTTGCGCCCACTACCTATGCGCCTAGTCGGGGTTATAAAAGGGTGGCTTGCCTCCCAAGAATCCCCTCCTGACAGCCCGTCCTTCAAATGCTGCATAAAAAAAAAAAAAAGTAACAGAGAAGTCCAAATCCAGAATTGACATGGATGATGATACGAACGGGAAATCAGACAACTGGAAGAGATGACACGAGGGAATTTCATAACATGACATGAAGCAAGGAGGATAGCTATGAAAAAGAAACGGAGAAGTCGAAATCCAGAAATGTTATGAAAAAGAAATCCACGAAATTCTCGACAAAACGAACTGAAAGACGAAGGAAAACAAGGGCAATTCGTGGCAAAGAATCGACAGGTTACAAAATATCCCGAAAGCATCGATGAAAAAAATAATTAACAAAGATGTTAAGTACCCCAACAACTGAATTCACATGACAGAACGATCTCGAAACATAAAACACGTTCTATACGAGATTGAATATAAGCCAGCGGGTGCGTATATTATCACCTGTTGCTTCTGTTTTCTTTCCCTCCCCTTCTTCGTCATCTGAAGATGGGTTGCTAAAGTTCGCTTCTCCCCCTTGGGTTCCTTAGAAAGCATCAATTTAATTAGACAGTTTCCGTAGTAAGTGAAGGAACTCCATTTCGCAAGCAAAGCGTATGCCACGGCAAGACAACTAAAGAATGATCGAGGCAGTTCGAGCGAGCTCACTCACTCTTCCTCCCAGCTGAATAAGCTTTTCCCGCTCGAGTCGATCCTTCTCCTTCCACGATGTCGGCTGGCCAGTCCAGTTTGTCAGTGAATAAAAAGAACCCGTTTCGCACAGTTCAGGTAACTAAAGCACGGAGAGGCGAGAGATGCTCACTCTGCCCGTGGGCTGAACGGCCTTGCGCGGAATCTGTGTCTGAGCTTGATTCTTGCCCTTCTTGGATGATTCTTCCCGCCTCACTGAACCAAAATGTACGAGAATCAAATTGACGTGATGCTAATGCTACCTACACCCTAAGACCGCAGAATGCAGTCAAAGATTACCCGAGGACCGGATTTCCTTCTGAATCTGCCTCATGGTCGGGACCGGCGGGGGAGTCTACCACCCCTCTGCTGGAATCGTGCTTTCTCCTCTTCTTGCCCTGCATAATTCTCTCACTGGCCGGGAGAAAGGGTTGGGGGAGAAGAGAAGAGAGAGAGAGGGAGAGTGTTTGGGCGGGATGAAGCTTTATTTCGTTAGTTCACAAGACCGTTATACTCTCTGTTCTGCCTTCCTCTGTATCAACTGTCATCTGAACAAAACGGTTATTTGGGCGGGAAAATTACCTTCTATCAAAGTTCACTATACATCAATGGCTAATGCATGTGTAATTCTTTGATTTCCGATACCGACAGTGTTTAACACCGACACGAACCACTCAGTCGTGCAAACCTACAACTTCACGACATACAAGTAGAAGGGAAAGTCCGACTCCCATGCCTCAAAATTTCCTTGCCAAGCTACACGAAAGAGATTTCCGGAAGTCCACAGAAAAATTATTGCTAATTGCCTAAAATGAGAAGCAAAAATATTCTGATAATGTCGTTCCTCAGTAATATCGTCAATGTAACACTTGCGAACTGATCACTGATCAGAATCGCAAAACCACAGGACTTTGCATTAAGCCGATTACAGAAATTAGTGCACTGTATAGACGCAAAATTGTAATCGGCGTTCACAACTGAACAACTCCTTGGAATAAAAGAAAGAAAACCGAATGATTCCCCGGGGAGAAACAGCAGCTAATAAACTTATCCACGTCGACCTATTAGCACTCTACGCCGGCTAGAAAGTATCCGCAATTGCAGGTTTGCTCCGATGGTTAGGGACGGTTTTAACAGCTACCTTTGCCTTTCTTCTTGCCACCGCCCTTCCCCTTCTTGCCTTTTCTGTTGTAAGCGGTTGGAATAGTATTGTCTCCTCCTTCTCTCGAAGGTGAATTAGGCTGCAACAGATGCTTCACGTTGAGGACGCCTCCCCTAAAATGTCCTCCGGTGCACTTCAATGCTCTGTCCTTGGGCTTGCGCTTACTTTCGCCACTCTTTGTGGTCGTAAGAGACTGACTTGCATCCCAAGAATTCCCTCCCGATAGCCCGTGCTTCAAATTCTGGGGAGAATAAGAAACAACGACAAAACGAGTCAACAGACATGAAGAATACTGTGACCAACTAGAGGGATGGCCATGTGGATGACCGGAGATGGAGGATGAGGGATGAAGGAAAGAAACGCAGCAATTCATGACATATCATGGCTAACTAACCTTCCTCAGCTCATAATCGGTCCTGAAAACCATATCGAGTGGAGTCCTTTCTAAAGGACCATGAAGTTGCAGTTACAAAGAAAACTCAAGAGTAAAGAATCAAAAAGATTTCCGCGATAATTGAATTAACACAATCAGAAACCGGACACCCGTAAAGCCATAACACAAAATGCGGGGCCTGAAGTTAAATCACCTCTTGCAGTTGTCTTCGTTCTCTTTCCCTCTTCTTCTTCGTCATTTGTAGGTGCACAGCTAATGTTCTCTTCTCCCCCTTGGGTTTCTGGGTGAAAATCATCAGACAGCTTGTTAGTAAGTACATAAACTCGTTGTCCGAACACAGGGCATGGAAACTAAATAATAGAGGAAGCAAAGGAAGCTCACTCTTCCACCCAGCTGGGCAATCTTCTCCCGTTCTTGTTGATTCTTGTCCTTCCACAAAGTATGCTGGCTCACTGGAAGCAGAAAGAGAACACAGGGCACTCATCATAACACAACTCCGATCAGATGATGCTACGGAATTTTCAGAATTCAGCCAGTTCAAGGAAAGATGAAGTCCTAAAGGAACTGGTGACATACACGAACAACCGTCTCATTCCTCGATAAACAGGAAATCCCGAATCGGAACTCAAAATGGCAGCTTCAATCAGATATATGACTGGCTCTTTAGCAACACCCGTTCACTAACAGAACTTGGTTTGTGCTTAATTGCATATATATATATATATAGATATGGACTCTACCTCTATAAGGACAACGTTATCATCCTTCATTACTATCATTCATTCCTATACCACTTTAGACGTTTCCTGAGCTGGATCAAATATCGAGCAATTCCGCCCAATGGGTATCGAAAAACAAGCAAACTGACAACAGCAGTGAACAATTTCGAGTAGAAAAAATAGAACTTTTAATTCTTAGCATAAAAACTCTGAAAGCAGGAGCCTTTTCACTCGTATCAATCAATCAGACAGTGACAACGAGAATGCAATCAGCAACCACCGGACATGATCCATTGCAGTATAACAGATATGACAAATATATGCAACTAGCGTACGTGCACGAGAATGGTACGTAAAACGAAAGAGAGAGTCGAATCAGAAGTAGCACTGACATAGGTCCTGAATTTCTCTCTGAATCTTCCACATCGACGGCATCTGTACTGGCTCCATCGGGGCCTTCCCCGAGTTTCGGCTGGAATTTGAGGAAGGGACGACCCTTGGCCCTCTGCTGCTGAAGCCATTGACATTCTTCCTATTCTTAGCCATGTGTTCTTCTCAGCTGAATGCCGATCGATGTATGTACAAAATTGCGGTAGTCGGCCGCCGTCTCTCTTCTTTATTATTCTGCTTCTTCTTCTCCTTATATATTCTTGGCAAGATTTTCCAGTTTGTTGTTATATGCACGGGATATGATTCTTTGGAGAGATATATTGAGAGATTTTTGGTTTCCATTTAAATTTCTGCACTCGTTTTCTGTTTGTAAGTTAGAATTTAAATGAGCTAAAAGATATCAATAGATATCATTGGAAGCTAACTTGCGGCCGATACTAAGCCGATGTATGCTGTCAATGGATTCGGAACATGTACTAATATGTTTGGCAACATTCAGACCCACAACGCCAATCGATGACTTGAAGACCTGCAGCACTGTGCCGATGCTCCGACCTTATAGCATATGATTTCGTAATGCTTAATTTCAATTATTAGAATACTACATCTTTGAATAGAAGATAGAAGATGTTTATGAAGATAAAGGGGTATTTTAGAAGTATCTTTTCCATTAACATATTTTGATAACGCACAAATATCTTTGGGACGAATCTAATCCGTTTCATATATAAGATTAGAGGAACATTTGATCGGAAAAAGGTATTTTGAATCTGTTTTCATAAATGAGCGTCGACGGACGTGCTGACACGTATATCTACCAATATATGTACATTATATGTGTGTGCTTGTGTGTACATATATGTGGTGTCCCATCCTCTCCTTCCCTCAGAATTCACTTCTTCACATTCACTTCTTTGTCCCTGTAACTATATACAAGGTCATTGGCCGATCGAGTCCAAGATGTTCTTCCGGTGACGGCAGTAAATTGCTGGTACATATTCAATCTACCAAAGGGGACAAATGACCCGAGTTTAATCCCCTAGGTCCGTTCCATCTGGGTGTCCGTCTCTAGCGTCTGTCACGGTCATTCTCGCACGGCTTGCTTTTGTTCCGGGACTGCCTCGAGCTTCCCAATGCCGGTTGCTAATGATCACTCACGGTGCTTGGCTTAAGATAATCTATCTGGCTGCAACTAGGTGGTGCATTCGAACATTCCGACCAAGACCTTTCCCTCCGCTGCATCGGATGGAATGGAACCCGCCACAGTGACTCTCGCCGCACGCGCAACTTATGTACGCTCTCAGAAGGTGATGGTGTGCACGTGTTGCCGATAATTCTTTTTTAGGTCGGCATGTAACAATTTTCGGCTGTTTGAGCCTCTGCTAAATGCTGCCTTCAATGAAATTTCTATGCCATTTTTTTTGGACATTGACCGAGTTGTCTCAATGCGAGTTAGGGAATTGCTTGCTGTTCATTTAGGTCGAGCCTATGTTTCTCCTAATCCATTCATTGGCCATCCAAGACTAATCAAGAATTTCAGGACGATAACTTAGTCGAGCCCTGAGAATTTTCCTCACCGTGCTTTGCAACAACGAGTACTATGTTATATAGGGAACGGGATCATGAGAACAACTACAAGTGCGAAATCAAGAGAACTTATGCAATCAAATCCATTCTAATTGCAAGAGGAAGTCTGCTTCCAAAAAGAAATAAAACAGTGCATCTGTTTCGCACGATCAAAACAAGGACATGACTTTATGAATCGATCTCACTACAATTCAGGAACGCAAGCATAATCGAACAGCAGATTTTGTTTCAGAAGCAAACTCCATATGAGACAATTGTTAATACATCTCTTCTGGATAAACTCGTATGGGGGAATAATCGAGCATGCTAATCATGTAGAGTCCCCAGTATATCATCATCCCGGAACAGATGATACCTGCAAGGACATAGAAAGTTAAGTAATCGAGCAATGACCCAAAAAACGAGTGACTACACATTTCTCTCTCGTCATCATTTGTAGGCAGATTGCTACAACACACATTCACAGGAAACAGAAACTACATGAAATGCATATAATGCAGCAGACATTTGATGATCCTAAACTTGGTCGTTCATGCTATGTATGACTTTGACATCAAATGGCATTCGTACAGGGCAGAAAAGCTGTATATGCAGGATTCTACTACGGCCAGGCAAGTTTATGGTTAACATTGAACTCAGAAAGGGAAATCCAGTTCGAAATTCGCAAACGACAATCGAAGGGGAACTCCTACAATCTCTGAACAGTATAGCCGAAGTGCAACAGATTTGTTCCCGTTACTGATTTACGTAAAGAGGCAAAATCCTGTCAGCTACACTTCTTCTGGTAAGATCTCATATGGAATGGAAGAACTTTCAGTGCGTAAAATCCATCCAACAGCCAAGCAAATGCAATACCGGATTGAAAAACGAACTTCTTTGTGTTTGCATCAAGAGCAGCGATCATTCCGAAGCGATCGGTTTAGGCAAATAGAAATCAATGCATCCCGGCCGATGCAATTGAGAATATGAGCATTTTGAATTATAATTGCCTCTCAGCTTCTAGCAGACTGAGGATGGAAGAACTTACTCCTTGTCGCCGAGCTTCACTTCAGTCCCTCCATACTCCGGCAAGAGGACCGTGTCGCCTTCCTCGACACTGACAGGGATGTGCTTCCCGTCCCTGTCCCGGGCTCCGGGACCCACAGCAACGACCTTCCCGGAGTTCAGCTGCAACAATCACAGGATTGCAAATGCAGGTGAGACCAAGCAACATAGAATCCGAAATCATCACCAATGACAAAGATAGACAACAAGAATTCAAATTCATTCAAACGTCATGTGCTGGACTCAGATAAACCAATCAATCAATGCACAGAACCTTCAATTGACAAATATACAACAGCTCGTAAATCAATGGAACTGCGGGAGAACCTTGGAGGTCTTCTCCGGGAGGAGGATCCCGGTGTTGGTCTTGGACGGAGGCACGATTTTCTCAACCAGGATGCGGTTGAGAGTCGGAATCAGACGCTTTGCCATTGGAGATCTCCCGAAGCAGCTTCCGTCGACGGAAGGAGAGGAAGAAGGGTTGACGGTGAGCTACTGGAACCTTCTGCTCAGTCTGTCCTGCGCCATTTCTGAGCTGGAGAGTAGGGTTTTAGTGGGATTTACGGTTGGTGAAAGTACCGAAATGCCCCTGGCCGGAGTTACCAGAACCTTCTCCGCTGGCCGCGGCACTCCCGCGCTGAGCTAGCTAGGTTTGAGATCCCGCGTTAAAATACGAGAATGCCCTTGAGGATATAGGGGCCCAGTCGAGACCCATCATCACATACAGAAAATTGGGCTAACCTGGGCCTAAGCCCAATCATAATGTATACATATATATTTTTGGATAAAATGTAATCTCCCTTAATATACGGAGAAATGACACTTTGTTGAAAAGATATGCACTTAGTTCATTTTGACTTATTTGACTAAAAGATTATTTTCAGCGAGAATATCCAATTGCGATCATAACTTTTGATTTTTCTCTTCTTAAGACTACATTTTTCTTTGAATTAATAAGACCATATTACATAAAATATTTGTATAAAGCATTTCCTATTTTAAAAACATTTTCTTTAATCTAATAAATTAAATTTTAAAATTAAGTAAAAAGAGACTACAAGCTTTAAACAGAGAGGAAGCGCTGGTGCTAGTCGGTTGTCTACCATCGGCCACCATCGCCCCAATCGATGATATTGGAGTACTTAAGAGACCTCAGAAGTTCCGTAATAGAAACATGAAGAATTGCTCGGATGCGGATGAGTCAAGCTTATTTGTGTCTTATTCAAAAAGCGTTGGCCAAACCTATTGATGGTCGAGGCGAATTTTTTGCTTTTGATGGGGAGGTTGTGATCACAGGCGGGCCACCTAGGATGGCAAGGGTACAATGAGAAAATCGTATCCTTAGATAACTACACCATTTCTTCAGCTGCATAACCTCATCAAATGATTATGGACCAATAGTGACTTGTCGTCGATGACCACCGGTCATCCTAAGCAACTAGGAGCTTCTTTTTCTTGTAATTTTTTTGTTTTATTTCTTCATATTTCTATTTTAAAATTAAAAAATATTTTTAAAAATAAGAAAGATGATAATATTTTATATAATGCAGTGCCTTTATTCAGTAAAAAAAAATTATGAACTCAAGGAAAAAAATGTAAAAGTTATGCTCCGAACTGGTATTTTCATAAAAATCAATAATTTGGTCAAATAAGATTAAATTTTTATAATAAATAAGATTATGTATTATTTTCTCGAATCTCAAGAGAGATAATCACATATAATTACATTTTACCCTTTCTTTTTTCTTGGTGAATTTTTACCCTATATTTTTTAACACTAGAAGTGCTTATGCAGCTGAGTTTTTTTGGGTGCAACTTGGCTGTTCATGTTATTCGAAAACGTTGTTAATGAGCTTGCCTTTCTTCAACGAAAACGAATTAGGAAGAAACTTCTTTTTCTTAAGTACAACCACCGCGACCACGAGCCACCTCAAGTACGGATCTCGATATCTTATTAGTAACCCTAGCCCGCTCGGAGATTTGATTCGGTTATCGAACCGTTTATGAACCCCTCGTCAGCGTTCGAATCGATGTGCGATGGTTATGGTTTAGTTATTGAGCATCAGATTTTTGCCAGCCTGTTAAACTGTACCATGTTCCCTGTCTACAGGAACACTACATTCTGAGAACTTCATCAGAAATTAAAATAACTCGTATCACACTGTACGGATTACGTACGTAACTTAAAATAACGGTCGGAGAAAAATTAAGTACCGGGACAACTACATTGCAAAGACTCTGCGAGTAATCGCTGTCCCCAGCCTATTCGATTTGGTGGGAGCAGTAATGGCTCCATTCAATTTTCCCTGCACACTACAGTGGGCAATTGCTGCTGAGAGCTGATCTGAGCTAAATGAACAGCACAGGATCAGGAAAATGACAGGGTTTAATAATCCATTTTTTCTCCTGTCATTTGATCAGATCTTCTTCTTCTTTCTACCCATCACAACCCAACCACCGAAAGTTAAGACAGGGAGCAGACAACAGAACACTAACCTTGACAAACAAACAGACAGTGACCCAGGGGGGAAGGAAGCCATCATCTATCTTAACAACCCCATCAAAACCAATGGCACCAATCTCAAGTTACCACGCACTGCTTCTCTGCCCATTTATCTGTTAGCAGAAATGTAGCAATCTATGTGCAAAGGAGGAATCTTTTTGCTCCTTTTCTCATTTGCTGCAATGATGGTCTTATAACATTGATTGAGGCACTGATTGATCCTATCAACAGGGGACATACTCAAACTCAACCACCCCGTATATGTACGGAATCAGGGAAAAAAAATACAGTACACAATTACAATCAATAGGAAGAACAAAATTACAGTGCTCAACTCCAAGTTCCTTCTCATGGGTTGAGGTTGAGGTTGAGGCTGAGAAGCAACTCAGTTACGATAATCGCCGCGGTCATCGCCGTCGCCGATTGTGGAGAGGGTTCGGACCGGTGTAGACCTTTCTCTTCACATCTCCAAACACTGCACTGGAAGAGGAGCTTCCATTTGATGTGCTGAGAGGGCTCAGATCAGAAGCAGAGGGAGAAGAGGGGCTTGCTGTCTTTACGCTCCCAAATCTTGCAGACCCATCAGAGGAAGAAGCTCTCAGCAGGAGGAGCAGGACCAACAGCAGGAGCAGGGAACAGAAAGAAAGCTCCTTTCTTGAGCAACCCATCAGCTTCATCTCCTCCAAAGCCACAGTCTATCCCATTCATGGAAGAGGAAAAAGTCAGAATATTCCCCCAACCTCTCAGCTCAGAATCCAAGGAAAGGAGGAAGTCGCATAAAAGGGTTAAGGGTCTTTCTTTGCCCCCTTTTTGTAGATGTCGTTCTTCTTCTTCTTCTTCTTCTTCTTCTTCCCTTTTGGGATCAGTTGAGTTTCTTCTTGGGCAATGAGCCGTGATGGGGGATTGAAAAGGGGAAATGCATGGGGTTTGGTGCCTGAATGGGGGAGTAAATGTGGTGCAGAAGAAGAGGTGGGAGGAGGAGGAAGAAGGGAGATGCTGTTGCTGTTCTCTGTGCTGATTTCAAGGCACCATTTTTCAACTTTGAAATAGACTTATAGAGAGAAAGAGTCAAGCTAGCGTTACTGTTTGTATTTGGGACTCGGTATGAAAATGCCACTCTCTCTCCTTCAGGTGCTCCCCCCTTTCCTTTTCTTTGGACAGATTTACACTGAGACAGAGAGAGATAATCTTCTGTATCGTCAGCATCAATTTTGGTCCATAGGGAGAACCCGGAGAAGAATCTATATATATACATGACATGATAATGAATAAGAATCATAAGATTTATCTAACTAAAACCACTAGATATGATGCAGTTGATAAACTGCGCTTCCAATCAAGAGTTCGAATTCCACTCAAAGAATCATAAAATTTATCTAACTTAAACCACAAGACATAGTGCAGTTGACAAATTACACTTTTAGTCAGGAGTTCGAAACCTACTGAAACTACTTCATAATCATGACAAATCCAATGTCTTAGTAGGAGTTGCATCTCAGACATGGTTAAAAATATACCGCGGCCCCACCAATAAGAAGAATTATATGAATAGGATCTAATCGATCTATGCACCGAGATATTGAGAGAGAAGCGTATGACAGAGAGGGATGAGAGTGTCTCTCGATGTCCAATCCTCCCTTTGCTTTCCTACATTTTTGGAGTCCTTTGATCATCTTTTCATAATGTTTACAAGGTGAGAAATAATGACATAATTAAGAGAAAAAAATGTATGAGGATTAGTAAAATAATTAAGGGCAAAGACCAAATCAAGAAGATGAAGAAGAAGAAGAAGTGGAAATAGTCAAAACGGTGAGGTTTGACTTGACGTGCTGGACAACAGAGGAAGGATTGGAGTGGTCATTTCTCCTTTTCTCTTTTTTTGATTTTTCCATGGGGAAAATGATGTTGTCTTGTTTCACCTTTATTTTATTTATTTATTTACTTTCAGGAGGATAAAAATAAATAAAGAAAAATCTCCATGAAATTCATTTCCCTTGAAAGTTGTTCTTAATTTCAGCATACTCCAACCAACATAAGGGCCCACGGCATGAAAACTCGGCAGATTCAATTCAATACAAATATCTTATCAATATTCTATATATAAAAATTATAAAAGGTCGAACCATTCTCCTTATTTTCATATTCATCGAATTAATGAATGAAATTTGACTTAATATGGTTATAACACGTTTCAATTCATTAAATATAATAAAATATATATTATGATAGAAGTTAGAAGATTTATATAATTTAATAAAAAAGAGCTTTTAAATTTTTCCTTTTCTAAGATATTATTAAATTATTCTATTTTATAATTATAGATATGAATAATATCAAAAATTAAAATATGTAGCCATCAAAATCTGTAGATCGCACATATGCGCAGTCTCGTTCGTCTAGTTTTGATATAAATCAATGGACTTTCAAGATTATATATTTTTCCAGCATAAACAATATTATATATTTATGATTGATGCTCTTTAAAGTTTCTCGAGATGATTGTATACCACTCGTGGTATAATACAAAGAGATTATTCAAATGAATCGGACGGGGTATTGTCCCTCTTATTAGTCGGTGTTTATCTCGACGTTGATATGAGATCTGCAAAGCCGTCCGGACATGAAATGTGGAGCTGGAGCATCTAAGAACATGTTGAAGCCAACTTCCATCTTGGAACTTAGACATTCATCTTATTAATGAAAAGGATTTGTATTTGATACAAACAAATGGAAATAAAATGGAACTGATTAACTGTATAAAATACATATATAAGTATAACAGTTTCATTCTGATTCATTTTTATTTTCTCGTGTCTTTTTGACATAAATATATCTTTATGAGTTTAAGAGAGTGATTTGACATGTTTGATTTACAAAAACAACCATTAATTCAAATTTACATAATTATCTTTTTTTGGGGTGCATAGATAATTATGTTTGAGTTCTTCAAATGTCTCTCTCTAATTTTATCCTTTTAATTAATTTGCATTTATGTTCCCAACCAAAGACCTATTTATATATAAAAGTCGGCAAATCTTTTTTCTTTTGCCAGTTGTCAATGCCACAAATGCACTGATGGGTTTCTTTTTGTATGAAATCTTTCATAGTTTCAACACCAAGGGCAATTCATATAATGATTCAATCAGACCAAAATAAGGGCAATAATGACAATTTTGCGTCTCTGCATGGGCAGCCCAACATCAAGTACCAAACCTTGACCATGGAAGATTCCCTTAGAACGTCTCTTCTCTCGTACTCGAGTCACTCGAATATGATAAAGCCTTCGTTCGATGATATTAAATGTTCGAGACGACGGTTCCCGTCCAATGCGGGGAGTCGCAAGCAATACAACAAGGACAATCTTCACATTACTATTGGAAAAATTAAGGAAGTAGCTAATCAGTTGTTCAACTTTGATCGTTTATACTGTAAAACTCATTTGATTAAAATTATATATCCTGTGATTTTACAGCGTATTCATTTGAATGGTAAAAATTAATCGGATAAATTTAAATACTACTCGTCATGAGGGGAAAAAAGAAAAAAAGAAAAAAAGTCTAGGGAAGCGGCCACATGTTGCTCATCATGAGTTGCACCCAACTCTCTTTTCCTTATAGGCTTGGGAGAGATTTCGAGTGAATTATATGCTTTGAAGGAGTGATGAATAAGTTTGACTGCGAGGACATCAAAAGATGAGACAATGGGGCTTGTGAGTGTACATTAGGCATCATTAAGGCAAAGAAATATATTCATATTTGGGTGGACAAGCAATTATCAGTTTTCCTCCTTTAATTTCTTTGCCTGCCCTTCCCTTTTACTCGTCCGTTGTATACTCGGTTGATCCGATTCTACAATCCGTCACTTCACCGCGTAAGGACGGACCGATTATGTTTAGCGAAGGGACGGCTCGACCCGGTTGATGCGATGATTTTTGCCGGTGCCATCATTAGCTATTCGACAACCACCCATAGAACAACTACTTGAAAGGGAAGGCATTTTGTCACTTGTTCATGATCTTTCCAAAAAGCAACCCCTGTCCAATACAACTAAAAGGTGGTATTTGATAATACTATATAAGTGCTGAAATTAATGTTGATCATCACTGTTCAAACATGGTCGCCGGTGACCTCTCAATTCGTCGGTGACCTTGCCCAGGGAAGTAGAGGTTGAAGTTGGAGCTGTCACTGCCTCCTCCATCTCTAAATTGATCTCAAATTCCCTTTTCTTTTATTTAATTTATAATTTTTTATTATTAGAAATTTCGAAAAGTAATAATATAGTAATATTAAAAGAATCAGATAAAAGAGAGGAATTCAAAAAAGAAAAATTCACTTAATCAATTAATCAGTTATTCATTGAACGCTTAAAATTTAAGCACCTAATTTTCAACGCTTCGAAATATGACTAATCAAACAACATCACCCGAGTTTTTCTTATTCGTAATAGAAGAGGTACCGTATAATTATCGTTTAGCCATTTCCGGGTATAATGGCATAATAATGTTTCTCGGAGACTCCCTAATCTGCAGGTCTCATTTATCTATATCTTAGAAACATCGGCTGTGATGCGGCCCAAGGCAATGGCCGTCTTCGAGCCCGATGGGCAGCCCAAATGCTTGCTGATGAAATCCCCAGCCATCATGAGCTTTGAGAGGTCCACATTGGTTTTCACGCCGAGCCCGTTGAGCATATAGACCACGTCTTCGGTGGCTACATTGCCCGTGGCTCCCTTGGCATATGGGCACCCACCAAGCCCCGCCACAGACGAGTCTATCGTGCTAATCCCCATCTGAAAAAGGAAAGCAAACAGGACACATCTTATCGATAGGAGGAGGTAACATATGAGGAGGATTTTCTCGGTTTGGTCATCGAGTTATACCTGAAGGGATATCAGAATATTGGGGAGAGACTGCCCGTATGTGTCATGGAAGTGGACCGCCAGTTTCTCGGCAGGAACGGCAGCCATCACAGCTTCAAGCATCGGAGCTACACTACCTGCAATATCAACATCTAAATCAAATACGATGAAACGGTTTCTCGGGAAACTATTTGGCTAGGAACCGGCATCTTGAAACATTGGAAGATAAGTTTCATCGAGTGATGAATCGAGAAATGATTTCTGAAGCTTCAGGGAATGTCAGAAGACATTGCAGTTGGAACTAGAAGAATTCAATAGTCATTTCAAGAAGTCAGGTTCATATGGGCAAACAAAATATAAGAGCACAGAAGAATGGCAGTCTCGAGCATTACCTGGAGTACCAACCCCGATCGTGTCGGCTATGGAAATTTCAAAGCAACCCATGTCGTAAAGCTCTTTTGCCACATATGCGACCTTTGTAGGTGAAATGGATCCTTCAATTGGGCACCCAATAGCACAAGAGACATATCTGAGAATTCCAACGAGAAATGCATTCACCTTATGATTAGCTCAAAAACATAAATCAAACTGGTCGAGAGAGAGAGAGAGAAATTACCCACGAACGGGGATAGAGCGCTCATTAGCGGCACGAACAATAGCACGATAACGAGAGAGGCTCTCTCCAATGCTGCAATTGATATTTGCCTTTGAAAATGCTTCAGAAGCAGATGCAAACACGGCTATTTCCTTAGCCCCAGCTGCAACAGCTGCTTCGAAGCCCTGGAAGACAATCATGAAAGTCAAAATCACTTTGCCCTTGGGAAAAATACTATATTCGGATTCTCTTGTTTATTTTTCAAATTTGAATTTGCTCACTTTCATATTAGGAGTCAGAACAGGCAACCTGACGCCCTCTATATCACGAACAGCTTCCATGACATCCTTTGCATCTGACAGCTGTAGTTATAGCAATCAAAATGCATGAAAATCAAAAGAACAAGGTTCTAGGGATATTTGCAGATAAATTGCACAGCCAACTTCTTTTGTTTTTAGAGAAACAATGTTACCTGTGGTACCCATTTGGGTGACACAAAACTTGTAGCTTCGACCACGGATAGCCCAGAGGACACTAGTCTTCTTATGAGTTCAACCTTGATAGATGTAGGCACGATATTTTTCTCGTTCTGTAAGCCATCCCTTGGACCAACTTCCACTATCTTCACAAACTTTGGTATCCCCATTAAAAACTAATTTCATCGAAGAACAACAGATTCATCAGAATGACTATCTAATAAGGGATTACTCGAACCAAATTCAGCACGTGACAGAATCAAGCTACTGAACTACCTTGTTGGTCACATTGAGGGAGTCTTTGTTGTTGCACTTGGAGTTGAACTCGTGGCCATCTGAAAAGTATCTGGACTCACAGATATTGCTATACACAAAATGATTCTTATCGAAGCTGCAAGTCCGGTTCATATGGGCCCTCGGCGACCCATCCTTTGTTTGCCTCCCCCAAGGGTATGTCTCTCTTGGGTACTCATCATAATCATCGCTGCAATAAAAAGAGGGCCGCATTTAGAGTTATAAAACAACCGTGGTAATCACTTCAAATCAAAGGAATGAAATGTGGCTTCTTTGACCTGCAGCTGCTGGAAGAGCTGCAGCTCCTTCCCTCAATCCAGAAGCTCCCCATCCCCATATAGTCTCCTCTAGGTCGGCAAGCACCGGAAGAGACCCTCCGGATCCGATCGATAATGGTGCTCACGCTGGGCAACTTGTCCAGACCAAGAGGCTCCTCCAAACTCGACATTGTGGAAGCAGAAACTGCAAAAGAGAAGACAAGGGGAAAATCAGCAGAAGAGGGTAGCTAAACTTGTCGGGCAAGACTTTGCAGTCCTGGTTAGGTGCATTAAGCCCCCTTCCTGATCTTCCCTTTATGAGCTAAATTGAGACTGGCACCAAATACAAGCCTCAAAGTATACGAGCAGAATCCAAACTGCACCTTCTGTCGATTAATGATCCCCTAAATTTCCTCAAATCTATAACCATCCCACCCGATGAAAGGCATTTATATCTGATCCATGGAAACTTATGGAGTGTGTTTTCCAGTGAATATGGAAACATAAAGAACTATCCCCGATTTTACACGACAGGCATTGATATAGAGTGAGCAACAGACGAGCCGAAGATAACAGAGCAACCAAATCCAATGTGCTGCGCTCCACAGCATTTGAGTACTGATCAAACATTCCACTGAACAAAGAGGTTTTCTCGACACCCAAAAAATGGAATGGAACAATAGATAATGAAAAATCAAATCTTTCCCCTTCAGCTCGTATGTTCTGATTGAACAATCCCCTTTTCCACAAAGAACTCACCGACCCAGCTCCCCAAAAAAATAAAAATATAAAAACTTCCTCAAATTTCGGAATTGACAGACAAAACTTGATTGACAGAGGAACTTGAGAAGGGCAACAAAGCCAAAGGAGGGACCTGAGGGGAGTAAGAGAAGTACCCAATTGAGCGAAATCCCCTGTCTAGGGTTTCCCGCGAAATTTGGGAAATTGGGGGGGGGGGGGGGGGGGGGGGGGGGGGGGGGGGGTCAATTTCTTGATTTATCTCCGTTGACTACTGCCCTTTTTGTTGGGGGGGTTGGTGTTAGATGGAAGAAGAAGAAGGATAAGAAGAAGAGAAGGTAGCAGAGAGGGGAACGTGACGGAGTTGTTCAGGGAAGCTTTCTTGTTGAAGTTGGTGGACGAGAAGAAAAGTTTGAAACTTTGAGGAATTTTCTTGATTTTCACCACTTGTTTTATTTTCTTCCAAAAAAAAACAGATTTTTTTTTGTTTGCTCTTTGTTTCAGTGACATGAATATGAATTGAATTGAATTGCATTGCCCACAAATCAAGTCAGGAACTAGAGGATGGAGGAAGGAGGAAGGAGGGGAGAGGGGTGGCAGGTAGTTTTCAGTTGGAAGCTTCTCTCTCTCTCTCTCTCTATCTTTCTCTCTCCTCCACCAATTTCTTTTTTCATTATTTTACTTATTAGTATTTAAATTCTGTCTTCTATGCGACTAGACAAAATAACCGAAGCTTCAGAAATTCAACCAGACCTATGAATCTCTTTGAAAACCCATAAAAAAATAACACATAAAAAATTTGATTTAATAGATTTGGTTTATTAAAGAGGGATTAAAGAAGCTCATGCTAAAATTATAATTTTTCCGGATAGGATATATAAAACATATATATTATATACATAAGAACTTCCAATATGACACGGTGTCATGGTATAAAAAAAAAGAAGTGGCATGATTAAATGCGCATTAATTGCTAGGTGGAAGGGCACATTTGATCCCGAGAAATGCAGCGCAGGCGTGTCTAATGACATACGGTGTGTTTGTCTTTTTTCCTGGTTAATTTAAGTTTTAATTGATTCGAAATAAATGTACTGAACCATAATAAAAATATTTGAAATCATATATATCATATTAATAGAGAAATGTTAGTGACCGGAGAGCCACAAGAATCCAGAGACTTTAGATTTATTTGGGCCATGGCCTAGCCGTATGATACAAGCATGAAGCGTGTGTTCCAGAAGGTGGCCTGTCACATTCAATTAAAAGAGAATGAATGGAAAAAAAAAACAAAAAAAAAATCGTCCCATTCAATGACAGTTGCTTACCAATTGGCAAATGAACGTCGACGGCGGGAAGGAGGAGCAGATATATCGGTAATATAAAATTTTGTCCATGACTTAGATTTATAGAAAATTAATTTTGTTTGTTCTGTTTACAACAATGTATTTGGTTAAAGTTTAATTTATAATACTTATTGACCACATTTTGGTTTAAACTTGCTTATTTATGGAAAAATACAAAAACTTTCATTATGATTTGGGGTCAGGATAAATTGCACCCGTGCTTTTGTTAGGAACAATTAGCTGCCAATCGGCGACCTCGAATCCTCCTTTCGATTTTCATTTTAGTCCTCTGGCTAACGGAGTAATTTACAGGGGGCTAATTGTTTCTAACAAAAGCACAATGGAATTTTTGTTTTTTTTTCCTTTTTTTTATCGTGGGGCAAATGGTGTTTACACAAAACAAAGGTCAATTGAATGTTCATTTTTGTGCATTCTGCAACTACAATTCATGAGGATAGAAGAGTTTTTGTTTTGATCTTGTAAAGATACCGAGAACATATATTCACAAATATTGAGCTCTATTATAATATATATATATATATTTATTTATTTATTTATTTATGAATAAAACATTTTTTTAACTTATATAATTGAAAAAACTTTGATTTTCCATGCAATGTGACACGATTATAGCACGTTAAGTAACGCTTCATGATTGGTGTGGGAACTCAAAAAATGCCCAACCATGAGCTACTTATATATCCCACGTCGCTAACATCCTAATTTCTCACCTTAACGTATTTGTCCTACTAGTTACTACATGGGTTTATTGGGCCGAATACTTAAAATAAAAGGCCTAAATAATCATTCAAGTGGGTGTACTGCAGCAATCCCCTAATCTTACCCCTAGTACCCATTTAGAAGTCACAAATGGAACGATCAAGAGTTTGAGAGATTACCCAAGTCGCAATCCGAGTCGGGGGACGGTAATGGGCACACTACAAGAAAATCCGGAATTTCAAGTGTCTCTTCTTTTCCGAGACCGGGATCAGGATCGAAAAATCGGTGGGTTTCGGGATCACGCTTAGTAGGCGGTTATCTCCCTAATTTCCTTCCGATTCTTCTTGGTGGGTTCCTTCTCCCGGTGGGTATGCGAGTGTGATATCTCCAGCATTTATAGGGAAGGCAGCCAGGGATGAATTTGCAAAATAAAGAAGAAAGCAACGAAAAATAATAAAAAAGGAACAAATTTAAAATACCTTTTACCCCCTACACTACTGATTGGGACAACCTTTGTTCCATAAACAATTTTTTTGGCACATTTACCCCCATCAACTTTGCCGTAGAAAAATGTCTCCTTCACCTCGGTGAGATTTTTCGATTCGGTTTAAAAAACGCTCAACCGGACATACTTGGCCGGTTGAACGCAAAAAAACATAACATTGTGTTCGATCTTCTTTCGATTCTAAAATTTCCAAAATTATAGTGTCTGCTTGACAATTTGTAGATCCAAATTTTAAGACTAGGGAATTGGGAAAATTATTCCGCAATGCTGAGGTGAAGAAACTAGAAAACCGATATTACTGTAAAATTGATGAATTAGTTTGATTTGAGGAAAAAAGATAATGTGAATTTTGTCTTTCATAATTTATATATTTAATTTTTCTAAAATTACCAATTGTGTAAATTTATATATACATTTTACAGTAGAGAAAACATATATGAAAAGGCTCTTGAACAATAGTGCACTTTCTCGCTTGGTAATCAAAAGGTTCCAGATTCGATACTCATATGGAACTCTCATGCTCATTTATTAGCCATTAAAATTTCTATTTCATTATATTAGATTTATAAATCTCTTTTGTAACCTAAACAAAAATTATAGTAGTTTGTATCCAATAAAGATATGCGTCAAGAGATTTCTTTTCGGGGAAATCAGGTCTTATGAAGCCGTTTGCTTCCTCTATGTATCCGATCGATTCAAAAGGTAATTATTGGAAAAATATCGAAGGTAATGTTCAGTGATCTTAGTCAGTACTTATAAAAAGGGGTCTTATTATTGGGCTTTTGCCCGGTTTCCTTACCCAAAAGAACAATCTTAATTAGAACTAAAACAAAAATTTGCATGCCACACTTAAAATGCCAAGCGACTGCTCAACTACCCAGCCATAAAAACGTGGGATTCGAAAAATCATTTGTAGACAAAAGAAAACCAACCATCCACATAATTCGCATGTGAAATAATGTGCATGAAACACGTGTAATTGCATGTTTCTTACAACAATCAAACCTATAAAATTTTAAAAATAAAATAGCGTGATTTCAATTTTGTTGAGAAATAAAATCTCATATTGAAAAATCAATAAGAAAATTATGGGTTCAGAAGATGGTTGGGCTCAGATTAAAAATGATCTCAACCGTTTATTTGCCTCATAAAAATTTTATATGGTATCATAGCATAATTTCGAAATGTATTAATAAGTTCCATGCGACGGGGCATCAAAGCTGTTCCGGTCCATGTGTAAGAGAATAAGTAAATACACTCAAATCATTCCTTACAAAATTAACTTTTTTAGATTATACGGTTGTGGTATCTCAAAACCTGCACATTGCACGATGCATGAGGAAATTACCCAAAGAGTAGCTTATTCGATATTTGTCTAGAAATTGAAACAGTTCACTGAGAAAATGTTTTATTTTCGAAAAAAATTTTAATTTTATTCGTGATTTGTGATATAATAATAAATTCCATAATTTTGATAGGATTAAAATAATTAAAAATTCTTGGCCTTTTTTCACCCAAAAAAAAAGAGTAAAAATTCTTGGCCTTCTACCGAAAAAATCCTTATGATTCGGTCCTGTATTCGTTCACCCATTGTGACACTTATAATTATATATGATAACTGATAACTAGTCAAGTGAATCACGATAAGAGACTTAAATACCATTACTTATCGGTTAAAATAAAAGTGAGAGCTCCACTAGTGACCTCTGATCCTCGACCAAGTTCGACGACTACCTCGAAGACCACTGACGACCTCGGCGAGGCTCGGTGATTGCTGACGAGGGCCCAACTACCCCTTTCACCATCAGTCCTTTCATGATCATTCTTTTGAAGTTTAAAATTTTCATCTAATTTCCTGATATGCCTCGTCGATGAAAACGTCACACAGGAGTTGCCACGTGAATATTAATTAAGAATCAAGCAATCGTCTTAATTTGAGAAAAGACGAAACCGCGTGATTTTTGTTTTTTAAAAATTCAAATGAAGACATGCTCCATGAGTTTCGCTCTAGTGGAGATTTCATTTCGTGACTTAAGGTCTTATGGAGCCATTTACTTGTTCCATGTATCGCATTGAATAAAAGAATAATTATATGAAAAATATCGAAGCCAACGTTTGATGATCTTAATCAAAACCGTAGAACAAGAAATTTGCATTGCATAGTTTGAACTGGCAATGGACTGCTCACCCAACCAGCCATAAAAATGTGAGACTTGGAAAACTTTCATAGGCAAAGCAATGCCCCACATAATAAAAGATCGTCCATCTGTCGTACACTTTGCTTTTCCGTAATCATAAAATTTAATAAAAAGAAAAACTCAAAATTTGGAGCCTCTATATAGTGGGGCCTACTTGAGAGATTCCAACATATAGATCTCAATGATGCAGCGAGCGGCCACCAGCATGGTAACCCAATGGAACGGGTTTTGTCTTTCAAAGGAGAGGTCAATGGGTCGAACCTCGACTTAAATACGAAAGCACTTGTATTAGTAGACCCTTGTCCTCTACTATATAAGAGTTGTTCTAGTCCATTACCTAATCGGACGAATGGAACATTTCATGGCAATTGAGATGTTCCTCTGATCTTTCCAAAAGAGGGTTGCTACGCTGGTTTTTCATTTCCAGCCTTTTATTCAGCAAAAAAAAAAAACGATGCTTTGGTGGAGTCATCTTTATCCAATCAGGCGAATGAAACATTTCATGACTGCTGAGGAGCTCCTCTGGTCTTCCCAAAAGAAGGTTGCTACGCTGATTTTTCCTTCCCAGCCTTTTATTCAACAAAAAAAAATGATGCAGCGAGTGGTCTAGGGCCCTCCCGGCTGCTGCCACTTGTCACACGCACTATCACCCGCTCGCACAAGGTGCAAATTGGGAAGACATTTTTCTTTCAAAAACATTGCCGGGTACAACTCCCGTTTCGATCCTTATTAGAGAATAGAGACTGAACAAGTTATGTCGATAAATCTCGCTTTTATGTCCGATATTCTACAGGACCTTGTGGAGTTTGCCGGGGTAAAGAAGAGGGTCAGGAGGTTGAGAACGGTAGGCTGATGGCCGCACAAATCGGGCTAACTTCACTAGGAAGGCATGGGATATGCATTCAAAAGTACGGGAAGAGAAGCATGATTTGGAACATAAATTTAGATTGCTATTGAAGAATCCGATGTCGTGAACATAACATTCTTACAGACACTTGAAACCAACATTTATAGCCAATGACAACGTGTGCAGATAGCCGTAAAGGATAACTGCTTGATGGCCTTTGAGATGTAGATGATGCTCAGACTTCTGGGGGGCGCCATTCGTGTAGTAGAGAAAGAATTTGAAGTTCCTCAAAGGGTATTCCATATTTGATATTGCTCTCAACTCACTCCCCTTCTTCAGGTTTAATCACTGTTAAGAGCATTCCTTAGCACCCCGCGTGAAGTTAATGGGGCAACACGAATTTGAAGCCAAAGATTCCCAGAAATAACAATCAGTTTTTGGAAATGGATGGCAGATCAAATTCCACCTTCAACCCTTTGCCATGGGCAGCAATAAGCAGAGCCTCGGCTCTACCTGCAAGTATCGTGATCAAGAAGATGAAGCACTATATAAAAAGATCAGGAGTTGCAAGATCCTTACTTACCATGCAATGCAAGGTCTCAGTCATAAATCATTGGATTAATCAAATCCATTATATAGCACAGCCTGACACGGAAATTCTCATGCATAGAATCATAATCGGGGAAAAACAAAGTCAAGTACCATGATCCTTCTTCCTCTTCAATTGATCACTCAGAGAAGGGAATAATTTTGATGCAAGCAATCGGCTATCATCCTGTCAGAAGGATCAAACAGTTCAGAGTCCTATTCTATGCAGCTCGCTCTAAACTTACTAAAGAAAATGTTAAGACAAAATTAAACAAACCTTGGTGGATCTACTTCCGGAGAGGTCGAATCCATTCTTCCACAGTAAAGATGGGACTGGAACAACGGAGAATCCTGAGGTCACCAAGATCCCGATCCATAGCCCATACCCGAATCCTCCACTCCACCACCCCTTCATGCACATAAAGAAACTCTCACCAAGAATTAATGAAAATTCTTTTGAATGGGAGAGCCAATAAATGAGTTACTTAATATATTTGTTGTTTCCAGGCTTTTGAAAATACACTGAAGCTACTGGTGTCGCCTCTCAATAATCGTTCTCTTTTAACTCCTCCCATATAAAGTCATTTATCACTAGATGAAGCATCACCTTGCTAGTTACTCGAAATAGTACGATGAATGATCTTCCTATAGTTGCAAAAATCATTCATTCAGAATGATGCAGACATTCTTCATTTTTCCGTGGACCCTAGAACCCTGAAACCATCTGAATGTATGTTGCCTCTCAAGACAATCCTGACGCTCCAAAAGGATTCTTAAGTCATAACACATACAATCCTAAGAGCAGACAGTGGAATGACAGCTTAATTGAGCAGGTTTGAATTGGACCTCCATTCCGATATTGTTTTTACTCATGTCACATGACTTTTGAACAATCACCAAGCGGAAGAGACAGCAAAATAAGCAACAGTTAGAAGAGAAACCCGTAATGTATGCAATACTGTTCGTTTAACTAACCTGTTTTCCATCTTGCGGATATGGAATTGATTGTTCTATGTATGCTCTTGTTCCTGAAGTAACAACACTAAAAGCCTCAACAAAATGCCTGTTTTACCCTCCTTTAGCAAGTAAGATGTAAGAAATTAAGAAACTTCAAGTAAAAGATGGCTAAACAAATTGATAATTTTGTGTATATACATACATATTATCCTTTTATATAATAGCCCACATATTGAAGAAGCTGTGAGGAACATATCATAATGATAAACATAGGGTGAAATGAAGAATCGACAGAAAATATGCTAAAGTTCTTGGAATGAAATCAAAGGACAAGAACATCGATCAGGCAAGGAGAAATATGCCAAGCTCGCATGAACATACTAAGCTATATGCTGATTAAACATAATATATTTTACACTACTTTCCATGATTAATGCCATCAAAACTAATGAAGTATTCGCAGTATAACAGAAATAATGCAGTTGTTAAAGATACCGAGTGGGGCGTCTAAACTCCGAAGCAACTGCACAATAGACTTGGGATCCAACCGCTTCCGAACCTTTTTACCAACAAGTACTGGAATAAAAGGAGAATCAAATACCTACATGAGTTAAACTATACGGGCTCAATAAAAATGCCTTTGAAAACCCAAAACAACAACCAAAATGACTATGAAGGAAACTGCAATCCGGCACATAACATATTGTTCCTACGAGAACAACACAATGCCCAATTACACTTTGCTTTCGAAATTAGCTCACGTGTTGCCCAGAAGCCAATCCCACACACCTGAGCCGTACAGCCCAACTCGCTGGGCTTCAAGACCGCTACTGCGCCCGAGACATCCGGGTCGATGCCGAGAACCCAGTCCAGCCCGCCCGAACCACAACTCACATCCCCACCGCCGTCCGCAATTGGGCAAGACAGAGAGTCAATCCAGTTCTGCTTCAGCTGAGCGTCGCTGACCTTAACCCTAACCCTGTCCCCAACCCTAGCCCTCCCATTTCCGCTGCCACCGGAACTCCTCTTCCTCGCGGCAGCATTGTCCGTACCCTGAGTCTCCGAGACCGCGACTTCAGCTAGCTCCCGAGCTAGAGAGCAAGAGCAGAAGAGGGACCTGAAGCGGAGGCTCGCTGGTGGAAGCTTCGGTCGTAGCCTGGAGCAGAGCGTATTCATGTGCTGAGTTCGGTGGCGCAGAGGTGTGATCCCCAGCGATTCCATTAAACTGACAGTGAAGGAGAGGCGCTGGACAAGAAGAAGTTCATGAATTGGGGATTTTGCCGCTAATTGAGTCCTGTCGCTTCCGTACCGCCAGTAATACTCCGCCACGTGCCCCTTGTCCTTTGATGCAGCCCATTGGGCTATGGTTGAATGAGATGAGCTGGACCGAGCGTAATTGGGCCCACCAACTGTATTGAGTATGGGCTCTTGTCGGCCCGGTTCACAGAATAATCTCTCCTCAGCGGGCCGCCAAAAATGGGAAAATGAAATAAATAAATAATACCAAAGTCAAAGTGAGGCTAATACGGTGTATAGTCTCGGTCTTAAGAGAGACCCGTGAGACTAGTCAGATTGGAGAGTAGGAAATCAAGGGGTATTGAAAGCCCCGTTGATAAGAATGGAACTTAGAATCTCTTATTACTAAGTCAGAGACGAGTGCTGTGGCATGGTATCGATTTTCCTTCTTGATATGTTATGTATTTCTTTTCAGTGGACAGTATACATTATATATTCTATGTTTACTCTGGCTTGTGCGTCACGGGTTGATTACTTGATGCTTAATTGATTAAGTGGATCATAATCCAGATAATATCAGCCATGATCCAACTCCGTGACTTTGGCACCAAGTGACCTCACTTTCCATGTCCCCGCCTGATTTTCTTATGCCATTTTTGGGTTCCAAGTCTTGTGCTTCCCGACACGCCGAAGTCGCAGGCCACACATTTCCACAACCCGGCGCATCATATCATAGGTTTTCTCATAATAATAGAAGTTGTCTGCTAAGTAACGCGATGAAAATTATTAGGTAGATTTAGTTCGCTACTCATGAGAAGCAATATGATTTTCTTTCCTTGTGCATTGGACCCCTCAAATCACGACTCGTGCTGTTTGTTTGTACATGATACGTGGGACCATGCCAACAAAGGGTTGAACATAAATTTGGAGCAAAAGAAGTCCTTAAATTCAGGAGCAAAAGGATAGGCACGCGCATGCTTATGTTCTTGTATATGAAACTGCTTTCTCACTTTTCTGCTGCCTTTTTACGTAGTCTTGAGTTTGGTCTAACTTTCTGCGATCATCAATGGCGATCATGTCTTCTTCCTCCTCTTCTTCTTTCTACGTGAGTGCGCCCACGAGCCCCGAGAAACACCTCCTGAACGTTTTGCTACTCTACTCGCACGAGCCTGAGACCAACCCGCCGACCCCCACATGTCATGAAGGGACAGGGTCAAGTCTCGATGGTTTCGAGTTCGAAACAAGCAGGAGGTTTTGTTACGTCGAGGATGAACCGCGAGAGGGAGGAGGGCAGGTCGTGGCTTTTGCTGATGAGCTCTTCTCTGGTGGGAAAGTCCTTCCGCTGAAGCCTCCGCCGAAAATGGAGACTAGTAAGGGCTCGGGGCGTTCTTCCCCTAGGACTTTATCAAGGAGGAGTCTCTGGAACGATGATTTCGACCCGTTCGAGGCTGCTCTTATGAATGTTAGAAAGCATGAATATCAGAGAGGCAGAAGGTCAGGAGAGTGCCTGAAAAGGAGGGCGAGGTCGCTATCTCCATTCAGGAGCTCGGTACTTGACGAGCCATGTGATGCTGGATCGAGCTGGATGGACCGAGACATGAAGAAGCCATTGGGATGTACGAGTCTGAGCAGGGAGCACATGGGGCTGACGGGACCTAAAGAAAAGGCTGTTCGGAGCCCAAAGAAGATGATTCGACCGAGAGGAGTTGAGTTTGCACGGAGAGTGAGACTGGTGAGGTCAAGGAATGGTGGGGAAGTAGAGGATGAAGGATCCATTAACGAAGAAAAGGAATCGAATAGGAGGCAGAAGAGCAAGAAACTGCCGCTGAAGAGCAGCAAACCGATGACTGGGAAATCAGAGAGCAGAAATGAGAAGAAGATTGAGATCTCCGGTCGCTCCAACGAGAAGAGGAGGCTGTCGAAGATGGTGAAGATGGCTATCGTCCACTACAGGCCCAGGTTGCTCCTCTGTTTGGGTCGCGGGCGGCATTAAAACTCGGAAAAGTGTATAAATCTCAGTTTAAAGATGTAACTGTTTACAGCATTTCGTAGTTATGCGGAGTCATCTTTATCTTGCATTTAGTCTTTTTTTACTCTTTCTTTTGTGCAGGAAACCGATCGAAGAGGCCAAACAAGATAACACGGATCGAATCCGATGTTCCTGCATCTGCAAGACGTGACGGATGATACATTCGAGTTGTGATTCCTTTCTGTTTTTCCTTATTCCAATAATAATTCAGAAGGCCAGAGCTGTTTCCACATGGAGATCTCCTTGAGAGTGTAGAGCTTTCTGATTCCTCCATAGAACCCGTTGATTTCGTTCCCTTCCTCTCTATGGTTCCTTCGGTTTATAATTGCAAGCCTCCACCTCGAACCCAGGGAGTACTGCTTGAATTCAAGCACCACATTGTCTGCTTCGACGAATCAATGTTAAGTCAGTGTTATCACCAAACAAATGTCAGTGCTCCAAAGAAAACGGGGATAGAATAAATGATCTACCTGACTCGTGACAACGGCAGTACTTCTCATTCCCATTGCATGGTTCCAAGTGACCCACGACGCCGTACCACCACCCTGTCAAGATGCATTTCATAACAAGCTACGAAGTTAAATCCTAATTTACCGATGACCTAGTATAGGATGCATGGTTCAAGAACTAGAGGCATACCGTATGGGAACTCTTTGTTTCTCCTCCATTGAATCTCGATGTGATCTCCAGGACGCAGATCATGCAGACAATCCGATGAGTGAAGATCATGTGCAGACGTGCCGACAGGGGCAGGTCTTATCCTGTCCCAAGTGATCCCTGCCTCTATTGAATCTGCCCTCCTTCCATGAGGTAGATACCTTAAAATCATCAGAACAGAGGTTAGGCATTTGAACCAAAGCAGTTTGACTCGTTTTGCAGAGAACGTGAATGTAGGGCCGTTGAGTTGTTCCGGTTGAACTACCTGGCTGTGAAAGTGTCAGTTCGATGGTCATAGCTAAGCTCGGCATCGTAGCATGACAACACGAATCCGACATGCCCATTCTGCATACATTTGCAATGAGTACTGTTCTATTAGAATACCAAAAAAGCACCTCCTATGATAATGTCCAATTCAGTAAACTATGTTTCTTCCATAAAAACACAAACCGAAATATCTCTTTTTTTCAGAAATCGACATACTAAGATTCCAACAATAAACTGGTGAATGATTTGATAAAACCGGAATTCTATAAGCACGACATAGTTAACTGCAAAAACACGGAAAACCAGAAATACGAGTATGGTTTTACGATTAAAGACCTCGCGGTTGTAGACCTGAGCAGGGAACCAAAACCTGCCACTCTCAAGAGCCAAGAACCAGCACATAACCGAACCGCCGGGCTGGATGTCGACTTGCTCTGACCTTGCATCTGCACTCCCATGACAGGAAGCCTTCCCTCTACCACTAAGCCAAGGCAAGAAGCCGAAACCCAGCAAGAGGGACACCAACCTCATGACCGGAAGCAGACCATCCCGCTGCTTCCCTCTCTCGTGGTTGCAGAGTCCCTTCGTCGCGATTTCAATGACCTGCCCCTGCCACTTCCTCTGAGCAGCTCCACCAATGACCTCCCCCCATTTCCTCCTCAGGTGCCTTTCCCACAGGTGATCACTTCTGCATTTGCCTCTCAAGAAGCTGCAAGTCCATGACATGTTCAGGAGCCCCACATGCTCGAGCCTCTCGAGGATGCACTCCAAGGCCAGCTCAGGCAGGTCCAACAATGATCCACGGCTGCCCGTCTCAGAGCTGTTCTTCTCCCCTTGTCTCTCTTTCTGATGAGCCATCTTCTTCAAGGAGACTGTGTGGGTGAGTTTGAAGGGAAAGGACTGAGCAAAGTGGGCTTTATGAGGCGTTGGATCAGGCGATCAAAGAAGTGAGAAGACAGGTGATCAAAGAAGTAAAACTCTCACTTTCATTCTCTACATTATTGCTTCATAACAAAGGGAGAACTGCTGACTGAAGCCGGAACGAGCGATCCCCTGAACGGCAATTAGTCTAATGGCAATGAGATGAGAACACGTCCTGCTCTTACCGAAAAGAGAAATACTTTTCGAATGATGCTCAATTAAATTGGACATGGTTAAGGTGGAAAGAAGAAATTAATCAATATCAATGTGAATTAATTCATATAATTCGATGATTATTTCCTTGAAATAAAGTCTTAGGTGGTGTTTGGTTTCATAGTAGGATTTTAGAATTGTAATTTTGATTTTGATTTTGAGTGGTATAAATGGGGCCCACTCTTTGACTTTGTAAGAGTTATGTTATTTTGTTGTGGGAAAAAGTAATATAAATGGGACCCACTCTTTGACTTTGTATGAGTTATTTTGTTTTGTAGTGGGTAGAATTAAGTTAGAATTGTGATTCTAAAATATAACTCTAAAATCAAACAGAGCCTTGAATTTAAATTTTGTAAATTGAGGAAATTCACTCTTGGAAGATAGTGGATCGACTGGGATCGAACTTGCGTTGATTAGAGTCTATTAGACTTCAGAATGGCGGGTGTTCACATCACATTGGAGAAAGAAAAAGGAATGGAACCAATTGGCTCTCACTCTTTGGGCTCTGATATTGCCTTTGAACATAATCATTTCGAAGTAATTGTGGGGTTCTTTCATCGCCCACTAACCCTAAAGTAGGGCCCCCAGGGATTAATTATGAGCTTAATTAGAAAGGGTGAAGCTACGACCGTAAAAATCGTATTTTCTCCGAGCCTATTCAGAAAATAATGAGGGGAAGCCGATATTTTCATTAGGTAGGATCTTATTTTGATAAATTATGAGTTACTTTGCGAACGAACACATGAGGTGAGAGGATCATGTCGAATCACACTTTACTAGGTGCACCAATTCACTTAATTGTTTATAAACAATAGGTAAGACCAGGTCAAAGACTAGAAAGAAAAGAGCAAAAGCTAGGAATCGTGCCGTTCAATTATTAGCAAAGAGAAAAGGTCGAACTGACTTATTCAAATTTCGAATATAAAAGAATATTAAAAAACACACACACGCAAGATAAAAGGCTTTTTTTTATTTCTATTCATTAGAAAAGCTTAAAGAATCCCATCTATTATATTATTATTATGGACGTGTAATTCAAAGTTACCAATATCGTGCCATAGGAGGTCTCTATTCGGGTGATAAAATTGTGCCACATCAGCGATTTGATAAATTTGAGAGTCTCACAAGAATAGATTATTTATATTCTTGCATTATATTTTTGGGTCTTGAAAGTGATTAAAAAAGTGATAAGTAAACATAAATTTGTTGATTATGTAGTGGTAGAGATATGATTATTTATGCCTACCATTGTCTTGTATTTGAAACTCTCTATTCAACTTTTCTCGATCTTATTATTTCTTTCTTTCCTTTTCTTTTATTTGTGGCATATTAGACTCCTCTTTTCTTCTTCTTCTTATTTTTTGATATCAATACCTTCTCTCTTTCTTTTGTTTTCATTTTCACGTATGCCCTTATTACAAATAAAACTAACAAATTGAATATTATTATTAGATAATTTACTAAACCTTAGGCAACTTTCATACTATGAATATATAAAGTTGTATAAAAATTGGTAAATGTCTATCCTTTTATTAAATTAATGTATTTTATATTCTTTTTTTCATCATACGTTTTAATTTAAGTATTAACATAACTTTTTCCTATATAAGGATTATTTGAATTTTGCATACCTAAATCGATAAATGGATCTATATACAATTTTTAAAATTTTTTGGTCAACTTTCGGTATATCAAAGTTGGTCTTAATTATTTTATGAGAAAATCATGTGATAATATCAAGACTTTTTTATTTTATTTTCTCATATATAGTTAAAGTAGGATTTTACGAACGAGTACCCTTCATTGGATTTACGAGAGCCTTCAACATCCGCTTTTCGGGCATTCTCATTGTCTGACTCTTCGAGTCTTCATTATTTAATATGAACATGAATTTTCACAATTAGTGATTAATTTTGCATTTTCCTATGAAAATTTGATAAAAATAATTATGAAAATATATTTACATCATTTTTAGTTCATGATCACATAAACAATAAAAAAATAATAAATGTAAATTCATATTATCTTTAGTTCATGATCACATAGACGGTAAAACACCATAACCATTTCTTAGTTCATGTTTGTATGATTTGAACATGTTTTAATAAGTTTAAAGATATTCCTATTGAAATTGTGTTTTATTGGATTGTTAAAAATTCGAACAACCGTTAATGACCGCCCAATGCGCGGATTTCAAGGCTAGTTTATACATAATAAAATAATATTAAAGGAAAAAGACAAAAACTCCATGAGGAAGAGGAAGCAACTTATTGATTTTGTCAAAGGGTTAACCAATATAATTATTCACTTAGTTTAATAATTAAATAAATTTGTTGTTTGATAAGATAACTTATGATTTAATACATTATCAAATGAATATTATATATATACATATATTCAAAATAATATCTTATCTAGTTCTTTTCCGATTGATAATATATGTATCTACTAAAATAACAAGTCATGATGCTATATAATACGTTGAGTTGTTTTTATTGTTGGCTCCTTTCTTGAATACGGAAATTAATTCTCGCCGGGAATTTTTTTAAGAGAAGACCCTTTTGACTCTCTCTATGTAAAAATAAAAAAATAAAAAATTGCTTATTCTTCATGTAATTATAGAATTTCCATATGTGAGCAATTCGACAATGGCGGATTCAGTTGTATTATTAGGCTCAGTTGGTCCGGTGGAATAGATTGGAATGAAATAGATTGTGTATCATTGAGTAAAATGTAATGGTATTGAGAGAAAAAGATGATTGAGTTGATATAGAAAATAATATAATGATATCCTAAATACAATAATGCAAAAATTCATCTATTTAGTTTTATTGTTAAAATTTACTGAATTGGTGGAACAAATACTCCTTAATTTTTTGAAAGGAATGTTCATTCTATCAAGTTGAAAAAGAAAATGATTATCCCGATAGAATGAGGATTCCAACTTTTACAAGTGCAACTAAATGAAAATATCAATTGGAAAATTGAAATTTTATTCTATTAGATTTCATTTTATTTTTGTATATTAAACGTAACTTAAAAAATAATAATAATGGGGATCTAATTAAGTGAGGGTATGGCAGCACACTTTCCCAACTAAGTGGGTGGACAAGAAGAGCTGGACAAAAATTTGACCCTCTAAAGGAGGAGGGGAAGAAAGTGGGGATCTCCTTGAAGCTCCTCTAAAGTGACACGTTGAAGAGGTTGATCAATTCATTGGTGGAGGTCACGTGGCACAATAGAAGTCGATAAGCTTGCACTTGATTTTCGAACTAGATAAGTGATCCAACTAAATTTAATTTTATACAAAGATTATTAATATTAAAAAATATATTGATGTATGAGAGTATATATATGTATATATATAGATGTATGAGAGTATATATATGTATATATATAGATGTAGATAGAAAATTTATTATTAAAAATTAATTTTAAAAATGGTTAGGAAAAAGTATGAGAGAGAAAGTATTATTAAATGAAAGTTTAAAAATGGTTAGGGGAAAATGTATTAAATGAAAAAAAGATAAAACAATAATTATTATATTGTTAAATTTTTTTAAAAATAGAGTTAAGATGGATAGAGTTAAATTATTGTCCGAAAAACAAAAAGTCTAAAGAATTTCGAGTTAATTTTTTCACGGATTATAGTAATGGTCGATAGAATCCATCAAAGTTAATGATTTTTTTTATGCAAACCCTGATATCGGAAAACTTAATTATTTAATCTAATCGAGCCGAGTCAGCCTATTAACGGTAAAGTTTTTCCAACGTGGATTTTTTGTATTCACAATAACTCAAACTCGAGACCTTTTTTAAGCTGAACAAGTGCCGATCCATTTTAACCAACAACATTTTTTGTTGATTAGAATAATATGTACTTTCGCATATTATCTGTTTTATGATCTAATCTAATTTATCAGAGAACTAGATCTGGTAATAATATTTAGACTGATGTTTGATATGATACAATATGGGAATATTGCAACCCAACCAGACAAAGACATTATCGTGACACGGAGTTTCACCACCATTAAATAGTGCAATGGGCCGCGAGACCCAAACACGAATTCCTATTAGCAAAATCCCATCTATGTAAACCTCTAAAGGCAGAAATTGCTTAGAAGTGTAATGGGAGCAAAGGGGAAGAAATTGAGGGGCTGTTTGTATTCAGAGTTAAAGTTACTTTTATTTTGATTTTGATTTTAATTATGGAAAAGGACAAATGAGATGTGATTATAAATTTGACTTGAGAAACGTGTGTTTTTGTTGTGTAGTGTGTTGAGTTAAAGTTAAAGTTAAAATTTTTGAATTGGAAAATGTATATTTTTGTTGTGTAATATATTGAGTTAAAGTTAAAATCAATACACTGTGAATCCAAACGGACCCTGAATATCTGTCCAATGGCCATTGGACAAATTCATGCATCTGGTGGAATGAATCATTCTGTCCCTTTTTGACATTGTTAGCTCATATTTTGGCATCTTATCCAATTGAGCTTTATCCTTTTACTTCCCACCTGATGAAAGAACACCTCTATTCTCTCTCTCCATCTCCCGTGGTGGAGGAGACCATGGATCTATGGTCATTAACAATGTCGATACAAGGATAAGATAATAAGAACTCCACGCATGGGCCTTCACTATTTTACCGTCTTCGCGTACATCCTCTTCTTGATTGATTATTCTAATACATATCGAATTTTCATTTATTATCTCTCAATTTTTTTATGGAGAGTTTTTCTTTGAGTTAACTGTATCAGCGTGCAACTAATATGTCGCATTCGAAGAACTTTATGGGCAAATGTATTCAGAAATTTGACTATTAAAACAGGTAATGTTGGAAGGATTCTATAGCCAGCAGACACCCATTTTATTCCAAAGACTGAGGTGGATCATTAGATGCTTTGTCTCCTAAAGATGAAACAATCGAAGCAGTTGCTCAATTATCTTTTCTAGACAGATCCAAATTCCCAATTGGTCCTCGTGGCCCGTGCGCCACCTATATATTGGATGCATCTTGCTTTACCTAAGCGGTCCAACCGTTCAAATGACCAAAATTAAACCTGCAGCCAGCCTCGTGACATCTAGTTTCTTGTTGACTGGTCGGTCGCTCTTTGTGGGGATTACTACGTCGATTAAAGTTATTGAAATCTCGTGGTGTGATTGCCTACTGAACAAGATCCTCAGTTGTGCATACTTGTAACTTTTTAAGCGTTGATTCCCAATTAATTCGGTCAAGCAATGCAATAACATTCGATGAAAATAATCAATCATAAAACCGAATTCAATCATTCAGCCTTTTTTATAATTACAATGTCAATGATTGCAACTCATAAAGGAAAAGTGAAATCAAGATTGGGATAATTTGCCCCTGCCATCATGGAAAAGGTGAATTCCACTGTGGTCTGATTACGGGAGGTGTTTATGGCAGTGGTAAGCCCCGCGTCACTTCTAGCATGAAGTCGAGGGTTCAATTTTCCGCGGCACGAGAGTCGGATTCTGCCTTTCACAGTCGATGGAGGATTAGCCCATTATTGGTAGGAGGTTTCTTCACCATGAAAAATTAATCAAATCTAAAAAGCGTAA
Organism: Punica granatum; assembly: GCF_007655135.1. NCBI lineage: Eukaryota > Viridiplantae > Streptophyta > Magnoliopsida > Myrtales > Lythraceae > Punica > Punica granatum. The sequence continues at coordinate 32,991,384 of NC_045129.1, forward strand.
AGATATGTCCTAATTATGAGAAAATCTGCAATAATGAGAGATGATTTTATGTTAGGGGACTGCTGTTATCGGCACATCGGACCCCCACAGTCACAGTAACCCCCTCTAGGAAATTAATTTGCAAATATTATGAAGTTTCCCCCCTTTTTTTTTGCGGAAAATAAAACATGGGTGGGTTCAATTATTTGGCTGCAGATTCAAACCAGATTTGAAGAAAGACAATAAGGTTTAAATTTTTTATTTTTTTTTATAATAATTTGGTATAATAAAGTTACGGCATTGGGAGCTTCTCGTTAAAATACAAAAATACAAAAAAAAAAGAAGGTAAAATTGAAAAATGAAAAAGAAAAGATGAAAGGTATAAAAATACCCAAGAATATATTCCATATATACAGGATAGTAAATGGACAGTATTACCTATTAAAAAGAAAAAGAAAAAGAAAAAGTGTAGTTAAAGGCAGAATAATATACCTCCCGTGGGACAATGGCAACCGAAAGGCGAACACTGCTAATTAAGCCGGTGGAGGAAAGCCTGGCAGGGGCGACCTGAGAACACATCTCACACGACACGGAGTCCGGGAAGATGTTGATCCGGCCCCGGCAAGAACGCAAAGGGCACATGTGGTCTCAGGTCAACCCTGTGGGGCTCATCCACCCGTGACATCGACGATGTTTTGGCTCCGATCGGGGCGAGAATTTGATGATATAAAATTTCCGACGAGCATCCAGACTATAAATAGGCAATAGACGTAACCATTGGGCTGGGAAGATTGGGGTTGCGAGTGTACTCCCCGCAGCACAACTTGTACTTGCAAAGGCAAGAAGAAGGAGATCGTTGGAGATTGGGGTTTGGGCTTTCAGCTTTGGGAGAGTACATTGAGGTTTCGTACTCGCCTCGTACAGCCGCGTCTGTACTATGAATTCGTTTGTACTGCCCTGCAGTTGTTGTTGTACTGAGCAAAGAAGAAGAAGCTTACGTGGGGGCGAAGGTTGGCTGCTAATTGGCTCTTTGCTTTCGATGGCTGCTGCCGTTCTTATCATACATGAGTTTTACCAGATGACGACATCGTCTTGACATTGTATCACCATTGTGTCCCACATTTATCAACATCGTCCTGTCCATCGAAATGTGTACTTCGAATAGTTAGACATCGCCAAAAACTTGTCGTGTGAATGGAATTAATTCTAGCCGATTGTCACTTTGGATTTGCACGATTCGCTGTTGGTCCGTTAGCCCAATGAGTCGGTTTCGTGTTTAAAACGAAAACATATCGATGGCACTAATATTGATTTATCTCGTATTAAGCTTTGCAAGTTATTATATATATCTATTGAATCAGTCGCCAAACGTTTTATTTGTCAATTACGTGAGTAGTTTTTTTTTATTATAAAACAACACCGAACATGACAAAAATTATGTATATATATTTGTTTGTAATCTATAATCTATCTATATTATATATATACATATATATATATATATATATATCCTACGTGATAAATGGGGTTAAAAAGTGATTATATATAGTATAAATCATAACGGTAAAGGTCTAAATAAACAATTATAAATGTATTTACAATTAGGACTGAATTAGTAAATGGGGTCATCTATTTCAATTTTTTAGAATTTGGTATTTGATATTATAATTCATTTTCTAAATTTTTTATTATATGCACTAATATTTGAATATTTTCAATTTATTAATATATATATAATTTAATAAAAATTTCAATTGTGATGTCAAAATTTTTAAAAATTCATCTAAAAATAACCGATTAAACAATAAATCGTGCATCTTACATGCGAAAAAGCTAGTAATACATAAACTTAACAACACCCTAATAAATAGGGTTAGAATAGTTAATATTTTAATAATTTAGCATATTGTAAAGAAATTAAATAACAATAATTGTTATTATTGTAATTAAAGAAAATATGACCAAAAAACTTGAAGAAAGATGTCAATCACTTATTGTTATTTTATTAGTAAATAAATATAAGTAATGTCGAGTAAAATAAGAATTGTTTAAAATTATATTAAACTTTTTTTTAAAAAATTATTATTAGCCTTATCAAAATTTGACTTAAGTAAATCTCTCAAGGAAATGCTTAGTCATTTTATCTTAGATTATTCATATTCATAAAGCTTAATATATGAAGTATGAGGGATTATAAGACGTACAACAGTGAATACTTGACTTTAACAATTAATAGGTTTTATGATTATCATTATTTCTTTAACTAAATCTAGGAATTTTGAATTTTTAGGATTATTATTTTCCTACAAATTAAATTGATAATTGGGATTATATATCTATGACATTTATTGTTTTACATAAATTACTTGCTTATGAGCTCTTGAATTACATTATTTTGCGTAAGTTTAAAATTTATATAGTATAAAATAATTGTTTGTACATTAATATAAACTATAAATCGATATAAATTATTTTCTTAATATTTAACTTCTCATGATAAAATTTTCTATGCAACAACCATGCAATGCATGGGGTAATCTATATATATAAAGTTGTCCCCTCGCCCAATTTAATAGGGATAGAATAGTAAATGTCTCTATTAAATAAGGGTAGAATAACAAATGTATTAATAAATTAGTATGTTATATGGAAATTGAATAAGATTAGTTATTATTGTAATTAAAGAAAATAATTCAAAAGAAACATTATGGAAGAATTCCAGTCACTTATTGTTATTCTATAAGCAACCGCTATTTTATTATAAAATAAATATACATAATTTTAAAGAAATTAAGAATTGTCAAATTTTACTTGATATAATAATCATTATTCACCTTATGAGAGTTAATATTAAGTAAATTTCCCATCGAAGTATTTAGTCATCTTATCTAAAATTATTCAAATTTACAAAACTTAATATATGAAATATGAGGAAAAGACAATAGTGAATACCTAATGTATATATCTATACTATAGATATATATATATAATAATGTTGTATTCCAAAAAGAAATAGAGTTAGAAAAATAATTTTATATATAGTATAAGGTCATAAAAGTAAATATCTAAATAAACAATTATAAATGTGTATACAATTAGGACTAAATTAGTAAATGCATATAAATCATTAAATACGTATGAGACATTTGGTAACGGAGTAAAGTATGATTTGATTTGATTTCAAATTTTTTAAAATTAAAAATTGACCCATAATTTGTTTTATTTTTTCAAAAAATGCCCCATTACTCTCTCTCCTCAACTCTCTCTGTTGCTATTCTTCCCATCTCCATGAAGTCTGATTGAATCCCCATCTCAGCCGCTACTTTTTCCATCTGGGTTGAGGAAGTTCACGGCCTTGTCGCTTGGAGAAAGGGACAACCACAGGGCCATTTGACGACACCGTAGGTGCCTTCCTAGGAGGGGGAGACCCTCAAGTAGGCGAGAAACGAGGGTCCCCACGCAAAGAACACGAGAGGCGGTAGTGAGGCAGTGGAGGACAGTCTAGGCTGGCGAAGGACGGCCGTTGAAGAGTGAGAGGGAGCGCTTCGAGTTGCAGGCAAATGCGGCGATCTCCGGGAGCGAGAGGAAGGAGAGAATGCATAGCTGGACGTCCTCTAGGAACTCCGTGAAGGGAATCGCGCGGGAGCTCGAATCCATGATTGATTTCTCGGAATCAATAATCAATTTTATTGAGTCGAATTGAAAGCTCTGAAATTTCTTAATGGCCAAGAGGAGTGAGAAGATGAACAGTGGACAAGACATGGACTTGGAGGAAAACTGTGGAGGAGAAAAGGGGTGGGGCACATTTTAGAAAATATAAAAAAGTCTGGGTTGTTTTCAAATTTTTAAAAGCTTGTAATGAAGTTAAACTCGCAACCAAATAGACTTGATTTAAAAAATATAATCTCAATATAATTTATTCATAAAAAGGAATTTTTAAAAATAAATATCTATAAAAAAATTCGGCATAATAAGTAACTAAAAGAAAATTTTACAATATGCAATAAGTATGTTTAAATATTGAACTCTATTGAAATATTAAAAATTATTCTATTTAAAAATTATTTAAAATAGATTATTTGCACTTCAATTTTTCTTACAAAATTCATGGAGGTCATCTATTACAATTTTTTAGCATTTGATATTTATGAAAAATGTAATATGTTTTCTAAGCAATATCATTTTCTTCATCTATATTTGGTATTATAATTTATTTTTAATTATTCTGAATTTGTTATTGTATGCACTAATATTTGAATGCTTTCAGTTTAAGAATATATATGTAACTACTCTAAAAAATAACTCGTGCATTGCACGAGCAAGAAAGCTAGTCCATATCCATATATATTAAGTAAAATTGACTCCTGCATCATTAAATGCTTCATCATTAATAAAATAAATAATTAAAAATAACTTATTTAAAAGATTAATGGAGATGATTTGAAATAATCTATATATTTCATATCATTTATTATTATAATATATGAACTTATTAAAATATACAAATAACAAGTAAATATTTTAAATAAAGATGTCATAAAACTTTATATTTGAAAATATGTATTTAAATTTGTGTAAACATGCAATATACAATGATTAAATAAATACACAATACACAATAATTGAGTCCATTCCTTGAAAATATTTATTGAATCATTTAAAATTAGTCTAACTTTATTAATTAATTATCGTATGAAACATAAAATTAGCATTAAAATATTTTACTATGTTAAGAAGTAAATGTATATCTAAAAAATTAGACTAATTATTAAAAGATACGATATATATATATATATGTGTATATATTAAAACGAACATATATACTTATATAATGCAAATGTTATAAGGCTACACAAAAATTAATTGATTATATATAGAATTTATATAAAAAAATTACGATCCTATAAAAGAAAAATTTATGACATAGCGTTATGAACCTAGGCTTATAAATAAAATAAAAATAAAACTTAAAAACACGGATCTTCTAAACAATGTTTTCAAAAGGACAAAACAAATTTTTATCCTGATTATAAAACTTAATATATGCGATAAATCTATATTAACAATCAATTTAAAAATGACACATTATTTGGAGTAATTAATGAAATTATTATTATAATAATTAATTTACTCTAATTTATAACAAAAAAATATTGAAGATTATTATTTGAAAATTAAAAATTAAAAATTAGTATTATCTTTAAAAAGAGAATTGGTGTTTCAAAATGTAAATAATTACAATAGTAATGATGTAGATATATATGAAACGAACCCGTGCAACATACGAGACCAAAAAAACTAGTACATATAGTAAAAGATAATTTGTACATTTATTATTTGTTCAATATTTTAGTGTAAATAAATAATTTTATTTTCTGAAGAAATTTAATTAAATTTGTAATTTTATTTTCAAGGAAATGCTTCAATTAAAAAGATGTTATAACTCTTCTACACTAATAATAGGGTAAATTACAAAAAAAACCCAAATTTTGTAAAATGTCTCAATTTTGTCCTAAATTTTGTTTTGTAACAAAAAAAACATAAGTTTTCTAAAATATCTCAAAAATGACCTCCGTTATAACTTCTTTTATGAATTGGGTTGGTTTTATGTGAGTCAGCGTTTGTTATACTTTGGTACGACCTCAGATATGAGTATTGTGATTGGAGAAATGCACGATCGGGAGAGCTTGATCTCTTAATTGGTCGACCTCACTCGAGCCAAGATTAATTGAACTTAGTGCTCTTCCAAATATAAGTGGTACACACCGGAAAAATCACAATTAAAATGAGACTACTTAAATTGTTGACGAATTAAAATAGAACATGGGTTGATTTTAGGTGAATCAGCAGTTGTTCTTAAGTAAGAAATTGGATGCGAGTCTTGTGATTATAGAAAATTGCATATCTCTTCATGAGTCGACAACGCTCAAATCTAGATGAATTGGATCTAGTAGACTTCCATGTATCAAGTGGTATAAACTGGAAAAAAAAAAAAAGAAGAAGATATTTATATACTTAAAATTCAATTGAATTTTTTTTTTAAAAAAAGAATGGTGGGATGGGTGGCTGAGAGTGAGAAAACCCATCCTACTCGCACCATTATCAAACCCTCCAACAACAGTTTTACTTGATTTTATGATGATTTATGACTTATGATGATATGATATGATTTGTGATTTATGATGTCCGTGAGGAACACAAATGGAGCAAATGGGGCATGGGCCCGTAAGCCCATTTCATCTTTACCGCCTACCCGAAACTTATGCCCGACCCGTTAGGCCTCCGGCCAGGCCGCCATACTCAGCATCTAAATTACGTATATACCCCGTCGGAGCTACAGATTTGCAGGCACGTCCACGCTCTCTCCAGAGATTTTTCCTTCTCCTCGGCGTTGCTCTGCTGAACAAACCCTAATCAGTGAATTTTTCTGGAATTTCTCTCTTCCCAATCAGCGAAGCTCCCTCCACATGGCGACTATCAGTCTCCGGAAGGGCAACGCCCGGCTCCCACCGGAGGTGAACCGGGCACTGTACGTGCGGAACCTGCCGTTCAACATCACGAGCGAGGAGATGTACGACATATTCGGCAAGTACGGGGCCATCCGGCAGATCCGCATCGGGACGAGCAAGGACACCCGCGGCACGGCGTTCGTGGTATACGAGGACATCTACGACGCCAAGACCGCCGTCGACCACCTCTCCGGCTTCAACGTCGCGAACCGATACCTGATCGTGCTGTACTACCAGCCCGCGAAGATGAACAAGAAGTTCGACCAGAAGAAGAAGGAGGACGAGATCGCGAAGATGCAGGAGAAGTACGGTGTCTCTACAAAAGATAAGTAAAAAAATGATTTTGTATGATTTTTTAGGTTTTCGTATGAATCTCTTATTTTATGTAGAACAGTGCCTTCTCTGTGTAGTGTGCTGTGGGATGACATGAGGAATTTTAATACAGCGAAGCTTTATGTGGTGTATATGAGTCTGAGCTTAATCAGCATCCTTCTGTTTCGATTGTTGTGAATTATTGAGATCGAAGCCTTCCATCGGGTTAAGGGTTTATGCTAATAGTACTCAGTTGAAGGGAAAAAATTGGATTTTTATGCATATGAATGGGAAATTGAAGTGGAAGAATTGATACTGTCGATCAAGCAAGAAGGCATAATTTTGAATTCCAAAATTCTTACGAAGCTGTTAGTCAATTGAGAAGTACAGATGATCCCGGGAAGGTTATTCTGGTAAAGGGATGAGTCAATAGGAAAACTGGTCTTGTGATTGTTATCGATATTGCTGATCTCCAATTGGTATAGCTTAGTGCCTGAAATGGTTGAGCTTGATGGCAAAAGAGACATGATATCTTTGGCAAAAGAAGGTGTTGGTGGTATCATGTGGCTTGCTGCTGATGTCTTTACTGTATTGGTAGGTCTCGAAACAGTTCTTTGTTGGCCTGTACGTTATAGAACATTCGGAACCTAATGTTGCGGCACTGGCATTTTTGCATTGTGAAACTATAAAACTAGTCAGTTAGGGACCACCGAAGAATGACTAATGCTCATATCGGCAATTCATCATCAGCTCTCATTTATCCGTATGTGTGATGTAAAAAGGGTTACCTACTAGTTTCTCCATTTTAGGCATTCATGTGAAGATCATGTGTCTGGGAGATTTATTTTGTTTTTGCTAGTCTTTGGTAGGCTTGAATTTGCATGGATAGGCTTAGAGTAGTGCTACCTGCATCCTTTAACGAAAGGGGATTTGGTGCCATATCTGAAAGTGCTGGGCTGTTGTGAAGATACATCACTTACCCTGTTACAAATATCACTGCGTCTTTACCTAGATCGAGAATTTTAGGTTGGATCCATGTGATTTTGGAAGTGGAAGGGCATGGAAGTTTTTGGTTGCGTGACTTCTGGCGTTGCGTGTTAGTTGTCTTTGTCTATGGAGGCTTTCCAGGACTCTGTTTTTGTGCTAATCCGATGTATGTTACATCCAGTTTCTGTTTTTGGCTGTATTGGTTGAGAGCTTAGGAACGTGATTCTGTTTCTAAGATTAGCGAATGCTGTTTTAGGTCATTGAAGTGGCTAGAAAGATATTACCTGGTAACAAAGAATTGAGTTTTCGTGGAGTCAAGATTGATTGATGTGAAACATTTCGTCTCTTACAAGTTGGGAGAAGATCTTTATTGGCATCGGTTTGATATCTCTCCCGTGGAGAATTATCGCACTTGAAAAAGTTTTGCATTTGCACTAGATGTTGCTGTCACAGGCTATTTCTCTCAAGATGCTAATGGGCCATATGGTTGGGTAGATGATGCTCTCCATGGTCCCTGCTTTTATTTTGCGACTCGCCAGATGATTAAGGGTGCATTTGGTTTTTAAAAAATTTTCAACTCAACTCCACTTATCTTCAATTCAACTTATCTTCAATTCAACAACACAATCATTACTTTTTTCAATTTTTAAAATTTTTTTAACCATTCAATTTAATTTTTAATATTAAATTCTCTCAATTATTCATTACTTTTTTTTACAATTCAACAACACAACCATTACTTTCTTTCAACTATTCATTACTTTTTCATACTTTTTCTCATAATTCAACAATACAATAATTACAAACCAATTAAAATCAAAACTCAACTCAACTCAAAAACCAAATACATTCTAAGAGTTTCTATCTATGGAAAAGTTGCCTCTTAGCAGAGGACATATGTAGTGTACTATCTTTCCATTTTCTGTCGTGGGTCTTGAGTTGGAGAGTTGTACAGAAATGTAGTAGTCGGATCATTCATTTTCCTGCAATTGTGCAGTCGTGAATGTGTTGTCCGCAATAACTTCTGTTGTTGCCATCAGGTTCTTTTTATGGACGACGGAAAATTGTATCCTACAGTACACCCACAACTGCATCGAAGTTTGATTGCGGATGATTTAGGACTCTGATCATGCATGGTAGCACGGAACAAGGGATTTGTCATACAGGGTATCCATTTCTTGATTTGCACTGGGCACAGGCTGAGATCGTTATGTACTCAGTCTTCACTGGGCACAGGCTGGGAATTAAGGATGTCGGGGATTGTAGAGTGGAATCGAACTTTGAATAGGTGAGGCAGTTTGGCATTAAAATAATAATCCTCGTCGGATCCTAACTCTCTAATGTCATACTAAGGTTGTGTTTGATAATTCAAATTAAGTGTTGAAATTAAATTTTCAGCACTTAATTGAGTCAAGCTTGTTTAATAGCACAAAAGAAAAATTGATTTAATTTAATGATTCAGACAAAAAAGCGTGATGATTGAGTAGATGGAAACCTACTGAAGAGATTCGTACGCGTAGTATAATGAAATAGAAATGTTAATATCTAATAATGAAAAATGGATAATCTTACTGAATATCGAATTTATAACCTTTTAATTGTGAAGCGAAAGTTTTCGCTAATGTGTTACATTCTTTTAATAATTATTTAATAAATTTATGAGTTTACCAAAAGGATGATAAGTTAGGGAGGAGGTCAATGCCAGTTTTGAGAGATGCCACATGGCGTCTCTTGCGTAAAGACCCCCATTGTCGAGAGACGTTTGAGGAGCTGCCGCATGGTGGCAGCAAGCCCCATGCGGCAACTTTCCCACCTTTTTTTATTATTATTATTAAGGCCGTTGGACCCTCGACGGCCTTAATACTTGTAATTTACATTTAAATTTTTTTTACCTATATAAATATCCTATTTCACTTTCAATTTTCTACTCCTACGTCAACTTCACACTCAATTACCAACTTCAACTCCGATTTCACCTCAGATTTCCTCCTCTATTCTTCGATTAAAAAAATAGCCGATCCAAACAAATTGAGTTGTTTAAGATATTATATGTTGAATCTGAACTTCTCCCAAAATTCAAATTCCTGACCTTCTGACTCCTCCAACGACCAAAACCGTAATCATCTCAATCAACCACTCTATTCACACCCGTATTTTTTCGTTGCTCGTGTATTTTTTTTCCCATCATGTAAGTTTAAAATTATTTTATGAATTTTATTAAGCATTCGTAAATTATTTATTATTGATTAATATCAATTAGAGCGTGGAGTCTATTAAGAGATTTGAACTCAGAGACTGTGACTGGAGTTGCAAGTCTTTTTTTTGGCGAGTGAGTCTCTGTCTAATGTGACGTTTATGTGACAACAGCATGGCTCGGTTTAAAGACCCAAAGAGTGGAGATAGTCTAATATAATTGCAACTAATTAAACATAATATATTATATATAGAGAAAATATTTAATGAGTATCACTCATTCATCAATCAAAATGCTTGTAAGCGAGAATCTGTAAGCCTATTGTGGGGCTAGTTTTCCACCTTCATGCATTTTCATTGGGTGTTACACTTCAAAATAAATTAGTAATACTCGTCTAATATTTGCTCATATATATGGGCACCGAAGTCTCACCCTAAAGTGAAACACTTCTTCATGGTTATTTGTGTTAAAACGTTATCTGATCATTCGGTCAAATCGCTTCTCACCTGCCATACTATATATAACGAATGCATCACCAAATATAGACTGCGCCAAATAACACTTCGGAAAGCTAGATAAAAAACGTAAACACGTGATCCGCGTAATTATATGAAATTAATGAAACATTACGTGACAGAACAACTCACTGACCCTTACAGCACAGGAGCCTAGACATAGTCATATGTTTTTATTTGTGCGCATAATTGACATATATGTATATATATATATATAGTTATTAATATAATATGATAGGATGATGATTTGATTAAGATGCATACGCACTAGGAGAAAGCCTAGGGCTACAGAGGGCCGAGAGAGGCACGGCCTTCTGCAACGCCAGCCCGAACGCCTCGTCCATGTTGAGCTCGCCGACGCCGCTTGGTAGCTTCCACTCGAACGAGTGCAACAGCGACCCCAGTATGTACTCGACGAGCACAATTCCCATCCTTGTCCCGGCGCAGATCCTCCTCCCAGCCCCAAACGGGATCAGCTCGAAGTCGTTCCCCCGCGGGTCGATCTTGGAGTACCTCTCGTCGAGGAACCTCTCCGGGGTGAAGTCCAGCGGGTTCTCCCACACGTCTGGGTCCCGCCCAATCGCCCAAATGTTAACACTCAGCCTGGTCCCCTTGGGGATGTAGTACCCGTTGACCTCGCACGGCTTGGTCGAGACCCTGGGCAGGTTCAGGGGCGTTGAGGGGTGCTTCCTCATGGACTCCTTGCAGATGGCCTGAAGGTAAGGGAGCTTCGGGATGTCGGACTCCTGGAGTCGCCGGTTGCGGCCGATGACCCGGTCCATCTCCTCATGGGCCCGCTTGAAGATCTTAGGATTCATCAGCATCTCCGCAAGCGCCCACTCTATGATGCTCGACGAGGTATCGGTCCCCGCAGTAAATAAATTCTACCGGCAGAATAATTACGTGCATAATGAAAATTAAGATTTGATCCAAGTATAGTTGTAAAGTCCATTTAATGTGGAGAAATTAGTAATTGTAATAATTTTGTCGAGGACCTGATTACGCTCAAATTTTTTACAAAAAATCTCCAAAGGAATAATTTGACTATGTTAAGGAACATGAAAAGGACATACCAAAAGGAGTGCCTTAATGTTAATTACAGTCAGTCGCTCTCCCTCCGAGAGCTCGGAGTTGGCCATCACGACGTCGAGGAAATCGGGCTTCCCTTTGCGCTCGCGGGCTGTTGCAGCGTGCTGCTTGATCATTTTCGTTATCAGCACGTCGAACTTCTTGTGCAGCTTCTTCATCCCTCCCTCGATCCCCTGCAGGTCCATCCACGCGATGGATGGTATGAAATCCCCAATGTTGAAGAACCCCGCCGAAGTCATCAGCTCCACCACCATGTCTTTGAACTCGTTGGATTCTGATCCCTTCATCACGAACACCCTCCGGCTGAGTATCACCTGCTCAATCAGATCATTTCGATCAGCATAAGTCAAGTCATGTTTGCATCTTAGCCGGATGATCAGAAAAAGGTACAGAAAGCCTAAGTGCATGTATACCTGCCCGATCATGTTTGCCATAGCGTAAGTCAGCATCTCGGGCACGACCACGGGCTCGCCGCGTTTGCTGACTTCGCACATGGCTTGGAGCATGTGCCCGACCTCAAACTCTCGTACCCGAGCCCAGTCTTCGAGGGCCTTTCCTCCGAGCATATGTAGGTTGCTCAGCTTCCTCAGCAGCTTCCACCTCGGCCCGTAGTCGGCGAAAACCATGTCCTGCACGCGGCATAGATTAGTGCACTCCAATGTTATAATGTCTCAAATATTAATTTTAATCCGTTATTATGTTTGGAGTTTCAGATATACGTTAACTCTTAGCTACCTGTGCATTGTAGGCCAGGTGGGTCGCGCCGGCATTGGGAGGCCGGTTTGAGAAGTTGATGTCCAGGGTTTTCAGGAATGCCCGGGCAGCATTTGGGGTCGAGGCGACAACCATGTTGCAGGTACCCATCTTCAGGTACATCACCGGCCCGTACTTCTTGGCCATCTTGGCCAGGGCAACGTGGGGCATGCTCCCCAGCAGTGGCAGGGCCCCAATGATTGGCCACCCTTTCGGGCCCGGGGGCAGCTTCCTTGGGCGCTTCCGGCTGGAGAGGGTGTTCACAAACAGCCTAACGACGAAGAAGAGAAACGCCGCAATGGCGATCTCCCGGAAAAGGATTTTGTTCATCTTGGCACACTGACACTATGTCCAGCTAGTGCTAGTGCAGGTGCTACTACACTTTACAAAGACAAACCTTAGAATTAATTATGTTTCCCTATGAAGAGAATGTAATGAGTATTTATAGAGAGAACAAAGGTCGGGGACAGTTGGCATCCTAAGGCTACCCGGGTGGTCTCAACGGCCGGTGATGATCATTCGTTTCTGGTCTCAAGCTTGTTAGGGCAAACACATTCTCATATCACGTTTTTCCTAATCTTAGAGATCTACCGGTCCAAATTATTAAAAAAAGAAGAAACAAAGATCAACAATTGCTCAAATAAAAGGGGTAATTACACTAGTGGTCCAAAAAGTTTTTTTTGCTACTTGATAGTACAAAATGTTTCAAAGTTGTAATATGATAGTACAAACCGTTATCTCGCCATTGACATGGGTGGACCTTTAAGTTAATTAAAGAAATATTTTATACCATTATGTTACATTTGTAAAACATTTTGGATTATTAAGTGATAATTTCAAAAGAGTTTGAACCATCATGTAACGTTCCACCAACTCTTAAAAATATATCAGAGCCATGTGTCGGCCACGTTTCGGCCACGTCAGCTTCGCTTGACAGTGTCAATGGTGAGATAACGGTTTGTACTATCATGTTACACTTTTGAAATATTTTGTACCATCAAGTAGCAAAAAAAACTTTTTGGACCAACTTGATATATTAGTGAAACTTTTTGGACTACCAGTGTAATTACCCCAAATAAAATAATAATAAAGAAACAAAATTTTAAAATCAATCATTTATATATAAATTACGACTTGTAGTTCGATTGATAAAATATGCATTGTCATTGGACAGATCTTATTAGTAGCACAGCGGTCGAATCTCAATGGAAACAATTCTTTGCTAGGATAAGCCCACACCAGAGCAAGAAGTAGCATCTTCAATAGAATGAGAATATTTCATAGTCTCACAAAAAAAATATTAAAAAAAGATGGATCATATCTTTTCGGTTATAAGGGAAATTCGTAGGCTTAGTAAAGTGAAATAGAAATTCTAATAGCTAATAAATGGTACGAATGGTCCCACTGAATATCTAATATGCAATTTCTTTATAGTAAAGTGAGAACATGCGTCACTGCATTGCACCTTTAAATTGACGGCGTGATAGATTTGGAACCAAATGTAAATCATAAGATATTTTGGGTAATTTTTAAAATATATGATAGATTTAAAAATTTGGTGAAACCATAAAATCCATGGGTAATAACCTTTAAAAAGAAAATGTAATAATTTATGATATGTTTAGTAAAGAAAGGAGGGAAATATTAAAGATACAATTTTCCAAACGTCTCTTTCCAGAAATTATTGGTTTTAATAATTTGCTATTTCTGCCACTTGGATTGGCATGGCCAACATAAAAGTTGATTTAACGAAGTCAAATCCTACATTACCCATTTTAAAATAGTGTGATGGAATGTCTAAAACAATGGAAGCATATCGAACCATCGGTATGAACACAACGGAAAACCCGTGATTTCTTTCCAATCGGAAAAGATTCTTCAGGTCGAGCAAAAAGAAGATGGAGGCGGACACCGTTCGTGCTAAGATATCTCCTTTTATGAGCTTTTTTTCCCGTGAAAAAAAGCAAAGACAAAATTGGGTGGAAAAAGAAGACTTATCCATGAAAGGGAATTATTTTTCCACTTGCATTAGAACCACTGCTTTCTCTGTTCGTTTTTTTTTTAATAAAATATCCATAGGTACCAAAATCTGACTCAAAAAGGCAGATTGCCATGCAAATTCTTTTCAAAATTTGCTTTTTAATATTATATATATAAATATTATATGCGTGACTATATCTATATACTTGCTCCCCTATTTTGGCTGGCAATGCCTTTCCTCTTGATTTCTGGCAAGATTACTCGTATATTCCCGGCTCAGGTTTCTACTTGAACTTGACGGGGTACTAAAAAATGCCCCGTGCGTTGCTTTGTGTGGATTTCCTAAAACAATTGTATTGTTTGAATTATGTTGAGATGTGTCTCATATTCAATGAAGAAACCGAAGATCGGAGTGGTAACGAGATCGGATGAAAAAGGAAGGGACGAGATCACAGACTCTCCCGAGATTATACTTCTTATATATCTTTTAAATATTTAAATATGAAAATTACTCTAGGCCCTAGAGATAATTTAAAATATCTTTAGAATATTTCAAATGAGGAAATATTTAGGATTATATTAAGATATATTTGAGATATTTAGAATGTATTGTATTTATTTCAAGGGGTGAGGGTTTTGTATCAAGACAACACATTGTGTGAAAATCACCGATAATCTTTTTGGAAATTTTCGGGTTTACTCTCTTGGAGTCTGTAGGGTTCATAGAGTGAGATAGTGGTGAGAATTGAGAGGATTGTAAGGCTAATCACGGGTCGGGTCTTGTAACAGGAGCTACGAAACACGAGTGTGATCTTAAGTATGTAATCTTATGTTTATTGATCTAGTGAAATCTTCTTGCTTTGTTCGTGAATGTTTGCCTCACCCTGCGGGTTTTATTACGTATATCCCAGTGTTACTTCTTCTCTTTTCTCGGTCTAAATTTCTCGAATTCAGCATCTTCCACAACAAATTGGTATTAGAGTGACGTCTCGAAGAGGAAGAAGATGTTGGAATCTAAGTTCGAGGTGAAGAAGTTTGACAGATCAAATGACTTCGAGCTATAGAAAATCAAGATGAAGGCTTTGCTAGTGCAGCAAGGCCTTGAGAGAGCACTAGAAGGAGGGAGGAAGCTACCTGTGACCTTGTCATTAGAGGAGAGGAAGACGTTGATGTCGAAAGCTCTAAGCGTCATTCAATTGAACCTGTCGAATAAAGTTCTACGGGAGGTATGCAATCAAGACTCGGCACCGAAAGTGTGGTGAAACTGGAATCGCTATATCAGCAAAAGTCCATGATGAGCATGTGGTACTTGAAGCAGCGACTGTACCAGTTGAAGATGAGTCCAGAGACCTCCATAAGTGGTCACGGGAACCTCTTTAATCAAATCGTGGTGGATCTCGCAAATGCGGAGGTCAAGATTGAAGACGAGGATCAGACTTTATTGTCGTATTCTCTCCCGGAGGCATAAGAGAGTTTCATGAATACCATGCTATATGGTAAGCATCACATTGGAAGATGTCAAGGTTTCGTTGAACTCGAAAGAGTTACAGAAGAAGGTGATGGAGCACTATGGAGACAACAATAAAGGCCTAGTAGAAATGGGCCGATTGAACAAGAAGGGGTCTCATGGTCAGAGCAAGTTAAGGGGTAGAACATCGATTTGCTGGAACTGTAACGAAGAAGACCATCTCAAGAGGGACTGTCCAAGGCGAAGAGACAAGAAATGCGAGCTCTCGAGAGATGAGGTGATAGCCGAGGAAAGGTACAAAGGAAAAGATATTCTTACAGCAGCAGGTAATAGGAATGCAGGTACCAAGATTCTCGATACATTTGGCACATCACGTATATCATGGATTCTTGATTTCGGATGCACTTTTCATATTTGTCATGATAGAGGATTATTTTCTATTTATTGGTTCATAGAAGGTAGGAAAGTCTTTATGGCTCATGGTGACACATGCGATGTTGTTGGGGTGGGAGAAGTGCGAATCAAGCTGTATATTGGTTGTGAGATGTTACTAGGTGATGATAAGCAATTCCCGAGATTAAAGAAAAATCTGATCTCGTTGAGTGCACTTGACAAGCTTCACTATAAGTACAGGTGCCAAGGTGGAGCCGTAATAATCTCGAAGGGCACTCTCGTGGTGATAAAGGAACTATTGCAGAAGGGCTTATATGTTCTGCAAGGAATGGCTTTAACGACAGCGGTCGAGTGTCTGGCTCCTGGAGAAAAGTACTTGGAGTCACTGGAGGAGGGTGGTGACTTGCTCAGAACCGATAAGATTGAGGGCACATGTCGAGGATAGGTGGAGAAGCTCGGGAGGAAGGTAGAGCTTAGGTCAAAAACTCCGACAACTCTGCCTAGTGTAGAGGTTATTCATGGTAGATCTGAATGGAGGTTGAAATCTCTACGGTGGAATAGCTAGCATGCATGAGACAGGCAGAGTGAGCAATTGAAACCATGGGAACGCTGTGGACTTGCGAAGTTGATGATCTCATGTGATGCTGAAGTTAAGAATACAACTTGTCATTGGGTCAGCTTTGGAGTGCGCACAACTGGAAAGCTAAGGAAGCCCGACATCTTGGAGGAGCCCAAGTGTGGCTTGGACTTGAGCAATCGCATAGGATGATGTGGAGCCCGTGAATGGTTGTGACACAGCAGATTGAGTCTAGATCGATGCGAAATTGGCGGAATATGAGCCAATGTGGAGATCTGTTGAGATGTGTCTCGTACTCAGTGGAGAACCCGAAGACCCAAAAACAGGAGCGAAAATGAGATCGGAATAAAAAGAAACGGGCGAGATCTTAGATTCTCCTAATATTATATTTCCTATTTTGTAGGGATTTCATTGTATCTTTTAAATCTTTAAATAGAAAAACTATCTCTATGGGATGTTAGAGATAATTCTAGAATATTTTTAGAATATTTCAAATGGAAAAATATCCCAGATTATAATATCTTTGAGATATTGAGAATGTATTGTATTTATTTTAAAAAAATGATCTAGCATCAAGACAACACATTGTGTGGAAATCACATGTAATTTTCTTAGGAATTCTCGGGTTTACTTACTCTCTTGGAGTCTCTAGAGTTCATAGAGTGAGATAATTGTGAGAATTAAGAGAATTGTAAGGCTATTCTCGAGTTGGGTCTTTTGACGAGCAATGGGAGATACAAGTGTGTAATCTCCAGTTTATTGGTTTAATGGAATCTTTATGTTTTGTCTGTGGATGTTTCCCTCGCCTTGAGGGTTTTACTACCTAATCTGCCGTTATTTCTTCTCTCTTCTCGATTTAAATTAATTGAATTCGGCATCTTCCATGGCATATTACATAAGTTTAAAAATTGTTATAATTTTCTTAATTTTTGTAGCTTAATTTTATTACATAAACTTCGCAAAATTTCTCTAACTCATATATGAGTCATTATTAATTATTTTAAAAAAAGTACATGTGAAGTTCATCTATGTAGAGCTTAGGTTGTCGATTATGGTATACACCTCGTGGTTGGCTAGTGATACCCTCGGAAGAAAAATTTTATCCATTATTCATCATTCCCCGTGTGATCAATACTATTTAATTTAAAAGATTAATCTTATTAAATATGGTATTATTTATTTGTTACTCAATATCTCCTCTCACAGTGTGTTGAATTAGTTTTGAATAAATGAGGGGCAAATACGTGGGTGGCCTAACTTTTCGAACTTGTGTTCTGATACCAGGACTGTCTAATATAAAAAATTAATCTTATTAAATATGACCCGTTTATTTATTTAATAGCTTTCTGCTCTATTTTTTATTTTCTTGAAAAAATTAATTGTAGCCTAATTTATTTACATTTAAATTTCTTACTGAAATCTGAACTCTTTTTCAGGGATCATGAAGAAGTAGGTATGCTAAAAGACAAATATTTCGATGTGTAAAGACGAGAGAGCCCTAATTTTCTTTAATAAGATACGAAAATGCAATGTTCGTCTTCTTGGTATTTCGTATTTGCACTAATTTCAATTATTATATAAAACCTCTCTAACTCCTCTGTTAAGAATATATAACATATATACATTATTTGATCATTTATGATATTTGATGATTCGATTGAAAAGTCGCTAGTAATATTTCAAGCATGACTGTATATAGGATAATTAGCTAATTAAGTTTTATACGTAAATATAGGCATCCAAGGAAACACTCTTGTTACATATTTATATTGGAGTTGTGATGACGAAGATCAAAGCCATGATACATACTCGAGCAAAATATATTTGCTTATAGCGAGATAAAGATTCACATCGCGATCAGCACAATAATACTTATTTGCCAATCAAGACGATCGCGTCATTTTCAGATCCGTCCCCTCCATTCTATGGTGTCAAATGGAGCCATTCTTCGATCGTCAATAGCTGTCATTGAAATGATGGTTCCTGTCATTATTTTGATTATTCTATTACGAGGTAACTTTACTAGATATGTCTAATAGATTGAAAATGGGGTTCTGATACCAATGTTAGAAAGCCCTACACCGAGCGCAGCGAAAATAGAAATTACAACTTTTAAAATTTGAAGTTTGATCTCATCAAACACTACCCTAATATAAATTGATATGGTAAGCACTTCCATCGAATTAGACAACAAGAAAACAATCCAAAACGGGTTTACCTTGTCTTACCTTTTGAATCGATCGGATTGAAATAAGTCGTTCAAGTGCTTGGCCTCTAGTTCGTCCACACGAACGGTTACTCGCCCAGAGAATCGTCCACACGATCCTAGGAACTCCAGTCCGCGATCAACAACACGATCGGAATCCCACAGACACGAGGAGGGAACGACTGTCAAGGAGGGATCCTTGGCTGGCCTCAGCTGAATTGAGGGGAAACGGTTACCTAGGGCAAGACTCGGCCGACTCTCTCTCTCTCTCTTATTTAACGACTCGCTTGATTGGTTTTCGATCAACTTGTAATGCAAGACGACTACAAGTGTATATATATATAGAGTCTTAACATAGCCCTAAGGACTAAATAGCAATTATTATTTAATCCTCATTAATTAATTAATCACTATTATGTCCTTGCATTATAAGTTATCTCATAACTAGTCACAAGCCATACAAGTAAAAGATCATAATGTCCTTGACTATAGTTTCTACTTATAGACAATCTATTTTAGGAAACTTTTAAAGAAACTCTCATATTTCCCTATTTCCTTGTGAGAAACTCACCCATGAATCGATATCAACTTCGAGATGTGCTAGCATCCCTGCAATCACATTGCAAGTCATATTCGACGATCGATCTCCAATTAACTGCCTTAAATAGAATCGATTCGATCTTGGCTTTCATAGGTCCTATTATGTGTAATTTACTAGGTTCATCACTGAGAGGCAATAGGGTTATAACATCAACTCTTTGACACTACCAGAAACTCTTTCTGAAACCAAAAGCACAATTCGCAAAATGCCCTTCGACTTCCAAATGTCATGAGTGACACCTAACATCATATCATAATAATCCTAACAGTGACGAAATGTATAATTAATACACTGTGATGAATCAATGGCTATACATCATATGCATGCATGTCCCTTTACTATAGAATCCCGATCTAGCAAGAGTCATGGTGAATGTCAAACTCTATAGCCGATCATATGAATCTTTGATCTCCATTCTTAGATGACTAAAAACATAAACTCTTTCCCGTTTAAGCTCAACTACCTTGGCCAAGGATTACTTGATCCAGAATCGAACTCATATCCATAGGATCATTTCCCTGCTTACTCAAGTTAATAAATCATATCTTAATCGATCACCTGTCTTCATATATAACTAACTAGGACCACACTTGTCGGTTACCCATGTAGAGCACAAGTATGTGCAACAGCAAATCCTAATCACTTATATACGAGGCAGCCGTACCATCTTAGGTTTAAGGACTATATACAACGATATAGTCTAGATAATGTTCATTGACAATGGTGACGATACCATGTGAACAATATCTATACGTCATGTTTGATTAACTTATCATATAAGTGTCCACATGTCTGCCTGACAACCGTCATCACATAGCATGAGACTCACTACTCCATTTTCATTAGTATTTCTATACTAATCATGGATATAGGCAGAGGTGATGATCTATCCGAAGAAATAATGTCTAGTTAAGTCTCATACGATCGCGAACAGTTTAAAGATATTCTTACCAAACTACTCCGTCACTCATATTCTTAACTCTTTAAGAATGGAGCATTTAAAATATCTTAATGACTTTATTTTAATAAATATAAACAATATATGAATAATAGAATAAATTTCATTGCCATAAAAGGATTTATCTGAAATACATAAACGGGCTCTGGGAAATATCGCTAACAACTTCTCCTGTCAATAAGTTTACTTTCTGGTATTTAAACTTACATTCTCCTCTTTAGAGGTGGGGTTTAACTTTAACATGCACAACACTACACCACATATATGATATAATTTTAAATTAAAACAAGTGAGAAACGATAAGGTGGTTACATGCATTCGTGATTTATAAATTTTGATATTATTATGCAAATTCTATTTGCGTATTTTGATATCTCAATTGCATTATTAATATCATCCTTGAATGAGAACCTAATATCGCCAAAGATAATAAAACATACAAATATGGTAAATTGCACTGATGGTTCAAAAAGTTTTATAAATGTTTTAATATGGTACAAAAATTTTTTTTGCTACTTGATGATACAAAATGTTTCAAAGTTGTTTCAGTATAGTACAAACCGTTATCTCGCCATTGACACCGTCAAGTCGACGCTGATGGTGCAAAATCGATTTTTGTGAGACGTTACATGATGGTACAAAATGTTTTGAAGTTGTAACTTAATAATACAAAATGTTTTACGTAAGTTACATGATGGTGCAAAATTTACAGATCTTGTAAATGACGACTTGACGACGTCAATGGCAAGATGACGGTTTGTACTATACTGAAACAACTTTGAAACATTTTGTACCATCAAGTAGCAAAAAAAACTTTATGTACCATATTGAAACATTTGTAAAACTTTTTGGACCACCAATGCAATTTACCCATACAAATAAGGGAAAGTTAACTTGGTGGCATTACAATTAAGGATAATAGTTTTAGAAATATGTTAAATGTTATTCTTAGAATAGCTAAAACTATTTCCAACTCAATTTTAAATTTGATTTATTACAAAATAAATATTATAATCGTGTGTTGACCATAATTTCTAAATAACTAATTGAAAAATGAAAGTGCAAATAAAATCTTATAAAAAATCTGAGTATAAAATACTTTCAAAATAATATTAAATAGTTACAATTTAATTCGAAACAATCATATAATGATATAATAAAAATAATTATGTGGATACTCAAAGTGTTTTTGAAAAAGTAACCGACCAATATTAGAATTTTATTCAATGAAATCTCCCATTATTTAATTTTAAAATTTTGTTATTAGTAAATGAATAAATTAATACGTGCGAAAAACTGTTGCAATACACGGAATGAACACTATCATTACCCAAAAAATCACTCAATGAAATTGATAGAAAATTTTGGTGTAATGAAATAAGTTATTTTTCACTTATCGGTGATCTTTATCCCTCACAAAATTTATCTCATCTTTATTCATTCTCCCCTTCTTTTTACATATTTCTTCCCTTAATTAATTAATTAAGCACTTAATTTATCAAACACTAGTTTAGAAATCAAACACTAGCTTAGTAAGTAATTGTCATCCCAAAACCATTGGAAATCCCGATGGCAACGTTGGCGTTTGCCTCACTTATAATTAGGTTATGCGTATTGTACTTGCAATATAAGCTCGAATACGTTAGTGCTCTTAATTAAGTCTTTCGACCCTTCTCATTTCCCAAGCAGTGAGATTTTCATCTAGAAATTAGCATCTAATTATTCTCAGCGTATCTCAGCTCGTAATTAGTCCTCCCTTGATTTCTCATATTCAAACATAAACTTTTGGACATGTAAAGAATCAAATAAATAGAATGCACCTTTTTTCTTTTTTTGGGCTAAGTATATATAATGCACATATCTTCATCATTCTTCGCTGTACAAGAGGACATACATATACGTAACAAGTTATGCAGATAGATTGTTATGCCAATTTCACGTTTATTAAACTTAAATGATCGCTTAACGTTCGTACATCATCGAGTTTTTTTTTTCAATTGTAAAAGAAGTCTATAGGTCTAGTATAAGGGTAAAAAAGAAATTAAAATAAAAAAATACATAAATTTCACTGGTGAATAGCGAATTCAAAACCTCTCTTGATTCCGAATTGGTGGCTTATGCTATTGCACCGACACTCCTTTGTCAACATCATCGAGTAATTAATCTTTTAATTCTGAAACAACTGATGACTGATTTGACCAACCCTTTTAACTGTTTCTCTCCTACATATAGTTAATTAACACAAATCACGAAAACTCGAGGTACGGCTTCAGACATTAGCAATAAGCTAGAAAAGACTTGCTAACTACCATGACTTGAATATATGTATATAGACTCTGACATGTTTAATAATGTGATCAATCGCACTGTCTTTAACTTTGGAGTGAGATTATTAGTACCGTCCGTTTCATGATAATCTTTTATGTCTTCATTTAGTTATTTGATGAGACCACTAGTCCTCTTCCACTATTCAGACAAATCATTTCACATCGAAGTACTAGATTCAGATTGTGCAAGTAAAGTCTAATCACTCTTTAATTTCAGAAACAACGAGAAGGAAGGAAATTATCTTTCATTTCTCAAGATAATAATAAATATTTTTAAAAGCATCGTGTTATACGTGGAGATTTTTTAATAAAATAAATTAATCATGTCATTTTACTTCACTTGTCATTTCTAATCTAAAAATGAAAATAGAGACAAAGATGAAGACTTTTCCAATGCCGGCTGTTAGGTGGCTACCTCGTGAAGAAGTGAAGCAAAACAACCACTCCTTGCATCCCTCCATTGGTCCAATTTATACGCATAAATGTACATATATCTCCATATGTATATGTATATGTCAAATTAGTCAGCCAGCCTTTTTTATTTTAAATTTCCCCGTCTTTCATTATCTACTTATGATTAAATATAATTAAATTTCTGGATATATATCTTATCTGATCTTATCTATATCTATATCTTCTATATAATTAAGCTAAAGGAGAGTAATAATGGATTCCTCCCAAGCCATCCACATGGCATAGTGTACTTTAAGTTAATATTTTAAAAAATCTTTCAAGTACATCAGCAATATTAAAGTATAATTTAATTCAATTATAAAATATATATATATATATATCATATTAACCCACCCATCCCTATTCTCATATAATGATACTTACTTAAGTTTCATATTAATCAATTAATATATAGTACCAAAATGTAATATAATTTCATGGGTAGAATGCCTCTTTCTTCACATTCCATTTCTCCCACAATTTCCATTTTATCAACTACCAAATTGATTAAGCCCCACATTAAAAATACACTGTTTTTTCCCTAAAATATTATTCATATGTTTTACTTTGAATTATTTTTTATTATTTACTTATTTATTTTGGGGGTAAATTACACTGGTAGTCCAAAATATTTTACAAATGTTTCAATATAGTACAAAAAGTTTTTTTTGCTACCTGATGGTACAAAATGTTTCAAAGTTATTTCAGTATAGTGTAAACCATCATCTAGTCATTGACGCCGTCAAGTTGTCATTGTCTGTAAATTTTGCACCATCATATAACTTACGTAAAACATTTTGTACTATTAAGTTACAACTTCAAAATATTTTGCACCATGCGATGCACGAGAATTATACATTATGATAAACTTGCACGGGAAGTATTACTAGTCATTAACCCCGTGCAAATTAAACTTCCCGTGCAAGTTTATCAAAATAAACTTCGCGGAAATTAAATTCTTGAAGAGTAATTTATTTTCCTATGTTTGGTAGTGTGTTGGAAAATAAAGATCGACAAGGAAGAGAGAGGAAAAAAATGTGTAAGGTGAAGAGAGAGAAAGAGAGTGTGAGTGGGGAGAATGAATTCCTTTATTTTTTTAAGGAATTCATTTTCCAAAATTTTGTCTTGTATTTCCATGTTGATCAATTACATTTGTGTTACCAAACATACGAAAAAATGATATTCATTGTCCTGTAAAACACTTTCCCCGAAACAAATGGAGCCTAAATTTTTTTGGTGCGTACCCTGATATTGAAAACTCTAATGAGTCTCAACAATTCAGTTCGAGTCAAGTCAGACCGCTAAGAGGTAAAACTCTCCCAAGCAATAATTTTCTCCATTCACAAGAGTTATTATCTAAATTAACTCTTACAAGTCTCAATTTTTCTAACAAGAAAACCCATAATATTATGAACGACCATACCTCTATAAATTATGGTACTTAAATAATACGAAGAGGAAGACCCACACTTTTGGATGAAAAATTTTAAATTTATCAATTACATTAAAATATGTTTCTAAAATTATTTTTTGTTTATCTATTGACCCGCACCTTATATAACGAGTGTAACCTATCAAATGAAGTATGGCGTAAGATAAATACGATAAATGGTATGTTGGCTAAAGATAAAGATAGTAAAAATTCTATGATATATAAAAATAATTATAATATTTTCAAATATAATAAAAACTATCCTAAATTTTTACATTCAAAAAGGCTCGTGAATTTTTTATAAGACACATGAAATTTTCAAAGAATGATAACATCAGTTACTTTACAAATATAATTTAATCTATATGTATATATACATAAAGTTATATCTCATTCTATTAAATAGAGGTGGAATCGTAAATGTTTAATAAATTAGTATGTTATAAAGAAATTGAATAACATTAATTAATGTTGTAATTAAAGAAATATATATCCAAAAGAAACATTAAAGAAGAATCTTAATCACTTATTGTTATTTTATAAGCAATTGCTATTTTGTTAGTATATATATATATAGTTGTATCTCACCATATTAAATAGGGATGGAATCGTAAATGTTTAATAAATTAGTACGTTATATAGAAATTGAATAACATTAATTACAATTTTAATTAAGAAAATATATCCAAAAATAATATAAAAGAAGAATTCTAATCACTTATTGTTATTTTACAATCAATTGTTATTTTGTTAGCAAATAAATATGCATAATTTTAAAGACATTAAGAATTATTAAAATTTACTTAATTAATTTAATAATCATTATTAGCTTGATAAAAGTTAAATTAAATAAATCTCTCATCCAAGTGATTAGTTATTTTATCTAAAATTATTCAAATTTACAAAACTTAGTATATGAAATATGAGTTAAAAAAATACGTGTGAATACTTAATGCTAAACTTTTATAGAGTCTATAATTATTAATATTTTCATTGATAATAAACTAAATATAAATTTTTTTGGATTTATAATCATTTTCTTATAAATTGAATTGATAATTGAGATCATGTCTATGAAATATTTTACATGAATTATTTGCTTATGAGCTCTTAAATTACTATTATCTAGCGTGAGTATGAAATTTATCATATTAATGTGTATATTATATAAGAAGAATTTTTCTATTTTCTATATATGAATATAATCTATAAATCAATATTAATAACTTTCTTAATATTTAAAGTTTCATAATAAGTTTTCTTTAAAAAATGGATAAATTGCACCAATGGTCCAAAAGGTTTCATGAATGCTTCAAGTTGGTCCAAAATATTTTTTTGGTAACTTGTTGGTACAAAAAGTTTCAAAACCGTTTCAATATAGTACATTCCGTCAATTTCCCCTAACGACGTTAACATTTTGCTGACGTGGCGCGTCCTATGTGTCACTTTTGACACGTGGAACCAATCACAACACGCCACGTCATTTAAGAGAAAATAAAATTTGAAATATCCATTAAAAATACAAAAAATAATAAAATAATACAAAAAATAGTAAAAATTTAGAATAAATTTAGAAAAATAAAAAAGTTTTTAAATTATATTTAAATATTTTTTATTTTTTTTCTAAATTTTACTTTTTTTATTTTTTGTATTTTTATTAGACTTTTTCAAATTTTATTTTCTCTTAAATGACGTGGCACATTGTGATTGGTTCCACGTGTCAAAAGTGACACATATGACTCATCACAGCAGCAAACTGTTAACGGCGCCGGGAGAATTTGACGGAATGTACTATATTGAAACGGTTTTGAAATTTTTTGTACCAACAAGGTACCAAAAAAACATTTTGGACAACTTGAAATATTCATGAAACCTTTTGGATCACTGGTACAATTTACCTTTAAAAAATTCATGCAACGCAGGTGTTCGATAGCAAGATCAATAAATGATCTTTCTTTGTTTACATATTTACTGTTCATTACAATTTAAGAGTTCATTGTTAATAGATACCAAAATCTGTGTATTTATATATTATTGACAGATCTATCGTGCTTTACAATATGATATGTTATTGAATAATTGTGAAGCTTACAAACAATAAATAAAATTAAGTCAAAAAATTTTCATTCTGATTATTGATTGAGTAATCCGTTCGGCTCGCAGCAAGGCGCGAGAGTTGTGTGCCTAGTATTATATCATAGAGAAAATCACACATTAATGTAAGACATGACCCCCGAGCTGAGCGTTTGTAGAAAGATAGAGACTAATCAATGATTGCTTTCAAGTGGCAATTGAAAGCAGGACGGTTATATTTTCAATCAATAGATTTTTGTATCCATCCTTTTATTTTTCTATATTTTTCATTATATATGTCTAATATAGGATCTTTTAAGAAATCCTTTTTCTGTCCAGTGTGGGATGCGAAATCAGATGAGATGCGAAGTTCACTCTCTATAAAATAGAGATGAAACAAGGTGTGTGGAGATATATGCAGCATGAGTGCGAAAAGGGACTCATATGTAGCTAGGTAGCACGTTTGATTGTGCCTGCATGAACGTGAAATCACATTGTGCTAGGGCAAAGTGCTGCACAATGTGGCGGGACTAAAATAGTTTTTATTCAACAATATCGTAATTGCAATTTATCCAATGTTCGATATAATACATAATCTCAGGATCTAATAACAATATCATTAGAATAATGAACTATTAATTCTTAGTAATTTACAATATGATTAATTAGTAACTGAAAATTCATGGTGAAATAAATATATATGAAGACAATATATGATTACAACACAAAACTTTATGTGTGCCCAAATAGAAACTTAGAACTCATTATAAAAGAAAATTTATCAATGAATAAAACTTGACAAAAAAAGGAAAATTTTTCTATAATTATTTGATATTTGTGAAAGTAAGAATATTAACAATGGAATATGCTAAAGCTGGAAAAATGTCAAATATATTGGTGAAAAACATAAGCACAAGGTTTTAGGGGATGAATTCTTTTAGTTTGTTGAATATTTTATGATATAATTGTGAAAATACAATTAGAAATGATAAAACAACTTATGACACAATGTGGCAACTTAAGATGGTTTCACAAAAAAGCAATTTTAATTTATTATATAGATAGATACAATAAAATGTGAAACTAACAAATGATAGTATTTATATGTTAATTTTAATAAACTAAATAAAATATATGGCCCCAAGATTATTTTTGAACATCTATTAGTATAATAAAATTATTAAATAAATTGCTAAGAATATCAGTCGCTATTTAAAAAAAATTATTAACTCTCTCGAAAGTTGGAGCCGCATATATAACCAAATAAATTAAGTTTAAAAGAAAATAATTAAAGACCTTACTCACAATAACCATCTTTCTGTCGGCCATTACCTAGCAAAAAAAAATCTTTCTGTCGGCCACTACCCCTGAACCCATTAAACTCCCCCCTAACAGTAGCCCACTTTAGCCTAGAGCACATATTTTAACCAGAAAAAGAAAAAAAAAATATGTAATTACTTTTTTATATAGGTAACTATGCAAGTACCTGCCCCTATTAAATCACTTTCCTTCCTATAAACTTATAAATTAATTTTTACTTATTATAATGCTTAATTATGTATCGTTACCATTTGTTTTTATTTTACCGCACGTAATGGATGTGTTTCCCCTATTATTATTATTACACAAGAAATGAAAGCAGGTCCATCCTGCCCGCGGGGAGAGCAGGGTGGGTTTTCCCACCAGCGGGGAACCCACCCTGCTCTTTTTCTTAAATTTTTTTTAATTTCATTCAATTTATAATTTAAATATGTTTTTTTTTCGTGTGACGTCATGGTATTTTGAAATACAACGAGTCCGATTAATCTATATTCGTGCCAAGTTGCAACCACCTGATATTTGAAAATTTAACGATTCTGATAAATCTATGCTTCGGCGATATTGGTAAGGAATAAATCTCTCATGATCGTGGATTTTCTTCGAATTCCACTAGGGACAAACTCTTCAGATGGTAGATTTTCTTCGAATTCAATGGCAACCTACCACCATTTTTTAAAAGATTAAAAAACATTTTTAATATTTTTTAATTTTTAATTTAGCTATATAAGCTTTTTTTTAGTGTTCGTCACCTGATTGTCGGAAGTTCAATGGATACGACTAAATTAGCTAGGTTTGAGCGAGGTCGGTCCCCCGAGGTCTCCTGATCTTGAATTTTCTTCAATTACGAGACTCACGGTCGAGACCTTACTTCAGAGGAATTATTACCGAATAACTAAAACAAATCCATGTTGGTAAAAGGTCTATATTTTACCAGTTTAAGTAGTATTTTTATTTGTAACGTTAAAAGTGTCTGTATTTTTCGATAAAACTCAAAGTTACACCAGTATCTTGATTGACATTAATTATCGACTGGGTATTACCTTCATTATCATTACAAGATGCTTAGAGCTTTTCCCACTCGCACTCTCTTTCTTTTAACATTTTAAATATTTTTATAATTTCCAAAATTTTTAAAATTTCCATTTTTCTTCTTTTTTAACTTGCAATTTTTTTATGAAATGTTACATATGTATGTGTGTGTATATATATATATATATCAAATACAAAGATGGTATCATATTGAAAAGGCTATATATTTCGTGATATCTGATGACATTTTTTTACGTGATAGACTTATGACGAATATATAATTTAATGTACTTAGAATAGATTAGAACATTCGCAATAATAATTCGCATATCCTCCCCGCAGCACTGCACGGGTGCTCTTACTAGTACATATGAAGGGAGAAAGAATACTTAAATAAACAATTAAATTAAAAATATAAAAAAGTAGCGTAAGTAATGATGGAAAACCTATATGCATGAAACCATGCGTAAGAATACTCCCTTCAGGAGCAATTGCATGGCTTGTGTGGCAAAATTTATCTATCCCGTGAGTATGCAAGGTGGTCAAGAAAGTTGTGGTGAATAGTCGGACGAAGACTGGACACCTCCCGTTATTAAGGAAGTATAAAAAGAAAAAATTATAAAAAAAATAAAATGCAAAAAAATATAAAAAGGTGCCACATTAGGGATAGTTGCTCGACCCGTATGACCGGACTTATCTGTTCCTGAGCTTGCAGGATATTCAGGAGGTTCGTGAGGAATAATCGGATGAAACACTGACACCCATCCATCAATATAAGAAAACGTATAAAAAATTGTAAAAGAACACTAAAAGCATAAGAACACTCCATTTAGGGGCAATTGCCGAGCCTATATACGCGGTCGAACTTATCTGTCCCATCAGTGTGCAAGTGGTCAAGAGGTTTGTGATGAATAGTCGAACGAAATTTGAACAACCCCTATTATAAAGAAAGTATAAAAATATAAAAATATAAAGAAGAAAATTGTAAAAGGAATAAAAAGAGTGCCATGTAAGGCCAGTTGTTCAGCCCGTATGGTCGAAATTATCTATTCTAGAGCTTGCGAACGAAACCCGGACACCCCCATGATACAAGAAAAAGTATAAAAAGAAAAAAAATATACAAGAAAATTAACGGCAAAAGAAATTATAAAAGGGCAAAAAAGGGTTACCGATGGAGAAAATTTTAAATGATCTTACCTCACATTGATATGATGAGGAATAACCAATAATGAAGAATAATTATAGCATTATCCGAGTGATTAATCTAATTTCTCTGTTTCATGCAACTTAATTGGTACTTTCTCGTGCCGCGTGACAATGTAAGATCATTCAAGGACTTCTCGTCGCGATGAGAGCGACGTGGAGCTGTTTTAATTGTCTAGTTAATAATTAATAAATAGTTAATGTTTTGTTAATGCTTAAGAGCTCACGAGAGCTTACTCGGGGATGCTTGCCTTCAAAGGCAATTTCAAATGGCATTTCGAAAAAGCTGCACTCTCGTTAGCTGGTCTTTCTCTTTCGACTATGCAGTTGGGCTTTAATCTCGTTATTATTGCTGCTGCTTGCTGTGACATTAGGGGCAACCTCTTGATTAATTTGCTAATTGGTCCTGCGTTTCTATAAACCGATCTTGACTCTAATCCATTTTAAAATTTCAGTGGACTTATCGGTGTTGAATATGTCCCATCTAAAAAGTTTAATGGATGAGTGGTGGTACCAATCTTCTTATATTTCCATTTGTTTATATAATTTCGATGTGAATTCTTAACATTTGAATTTAACGAAGAGACTAATGAATGCTTTCGGGTGGCAATTGAAGAATATGGAGACAATAGTCACGTCGACGAAGCTGTGTTATATAGAGCTGAGATTTTAATCTTCTAAGGAAAATATGCCCCCATCCCGTGAATGTTCTTGTTAAAATTAACGAAATAGCACATGCGGTGCTGTGAGATCGATAGGAAAAAAAAATTATGCTAAATAAATAAAAACGAAAGTACTTAAAGGGGAAAAGAATTGCGTTATAACCCCCTCTTTGTCAATCAATCCATCTCCCAAATTCTCCATTTTCCATAAGCTAAATAGCATATAATTTACATTTTAATTTTCCCGGCTTGGATCATCAAAGTCACCAGTTTCAGTGAACTATCCTCCCATAATGTAAATATGACATTTAAGCATACAACTTACCCTTCACTACCCCTCCCCTAATTATATGGATGCTGTTGAATGCCCTTCAATTAATCCATATTATACACTTGGTCAGTTTTTCATTAATTTAGCATCATACAAACACGTTGTCCCGTCGCTTCTTCGGGTTCGCCTCGGGATTCCCTTTTCTCATCATTGCCACAAATTCTTCGTAATTGATCCGTCCATCCTGCAACAATAAATACAAAAGCATTCAGTTTCATCATCTCTTCTGCAGTTGAAATTGGAACCGCGGGAACCATCGGTAGCGATGACATCTGCCAGTTAGTTCCTGTCAGCCTCATGAGGCCCGGCACAGGGCCTAGATCAGCAGGGGAAGTTCAAGAGAGCGAATCGGATTAGCATTTGTTTGCAACTTACATTATCGGCATCGACTTCTGAAATGATTTCATTGATGTCCCTCCCGTCTTGCATCCCGTACTCTCGAAGAGCTTGCTCTAGTTCCTCGGTCGTAATGTATCTGATTTTACAGTGAAGCATGCAATTTTTAAATCAAACAGAAACTTTTGGAATTGCAGAATCGAAGGAACAGCATTAATTTTTGATCAAATTTCTCAGAAGATATCCATTGTTGCAGAGGATACGTGAAAGCAATATAGATATACAACTCTGCTCAATCATACCCGCTGCTATCTTTATCGAAATACTGGAAAGCGGTGTAAAGATGTTCCTCTCGGTCCATTCGGTTCATGTGCATTGTCGCCGTGATAAACTCGTCATAGTCTATTGCTCCGTTCCCATCAGCATCGGCCTGTTTTGGCAACAAAGAAATTGATCTTCCGATATTGGTGCGAAACTGACTGATGCTAGTGGATTGTTTGTATTAAAACTAAATCCATGACAATGGATTAAAAAGTAGATTGAACTTACGGCTTCCATTAATTGTTTCACTTCATACTCGGAGAGCTTAGTCCCTTGCTTGGAGAGACCTTGTTTGAGCTCCTCGAGAGTTATCGTGCCGCTGTTATCAATGTCCATTCCCTTGAACATCTCCTTCAAGCCCCTGATCTCTTCCTCCGACAAGCATCCAGCGATTACCTTCAAATCATGGAATGGTAAATTATATTAGCTGACAACCTCAAAATCACCTTCTGTTTGAAAGTTGGGGTTCGGCGGGCAGTACCCTAAGAGCTACTTTCTTGAACTTGTTCATCGCACGGAATTGTTTGAGCCTGTTGAGCACAGCATTATCAAGAGGTGTATCGGGCGCTTCTCCATCCTCCTTGATCCACGGATGATCTGTAGAATCAGAGAAATTAGCATTACATCATTCAGTGGAAGATCAAAGTTCTTAATTTTCTTTGGGTAATTAATACTCACTCAGAACTTGGAAGGCAGTGAGTCTCTGCTTCGGGTCCGTATTCAACATCTTCCGAACAAGATCCTTGGCTGCGGGTGAAATTGCAGGCCATGGGTCGCTCGAAAAATCAACTTGGCCTCGTAAAATCGCGTTAAAAATCCCTTGTTCGTTTTCTGCCAATCCAAAATCTTTGTTTATCCTCATCTCATTTTTTGAGACACGTCAAACCGGAAAGTGCTCTGAGATCACTCTAAACAAATTTACCTGCCCAGAAGGGAGGAACGCCGGAAAGAAGAATATATAGCATGACTCCGATGCTCCAGATATCAGCTTCGGGTCCGTATCGCCTCTTCAAGACTTCAGGGGCAATGTAGTATGCACTCCCGACGATATCACTAAATACATCCCCTGCCAGGAAAGACGACTCGTCATTTATTCGTTTTTGAATTATCAGTTTTATTATAGCATATACTCAGGCAGGCATGCACCTGGCTTGAAGAACACGGAGAGGCCAAAGTCGGTGGCCTTGAGCGGCGAATTCTCGTCCTTGTTCAACAAGAGGAAGTTCTCAGGCTTGAGGTCGCGGTGGATGACACCCATGGAATGGCACGTGTGCACGATCTGGACGATCGTCCGTAGCAGGGACGCAGCCGCCCGCTCCGTGTAATGGCCCTTGGCGATAATGCGGTCGAAGAGCTCCCCGCCGGCACAGAGCTCCATGACGAGGTGCACCGAGTGCTTGTCTTCGTAGGCCCCCTTAAGCTCGACGATGTTGGGCTGGCCTGTGAGATGGTGCATGATCTGGACCTCCCGCTTCACGTCCTCGATGTCCTCCTTGTTGACGAGCTTCCTCTTGGCGATGGTCTTGCAGGCGAACTGCTCGCCTGTGGCCTTATGTGTGCAAAGATGGGTCACCCCGAACTGGCCCCTCCCAAGCTCCTTCCCGATCGAGTACGTGGCTTTGATGTCCTCCATGGGCCGTCCAAGGACCGGCCCAATGGGGGACTGCTTGGCGGGCTTGGAGCTAGCAGGAGGGTGCTCCGGGGTCGCCTTGTTCGACGACTTATCGGCATTCCCCTTCGCTGATGGGGGTTTCTCAGTGTCAGGGGCATCCCCATTGCTGCCGGAGCAACAATTGCCCATGATTATTGGATTTACACCAACTATATATGGACTAATTGTTGGGTTTTTGAGCTTCCAAAGAGGGTTGAAGGGAGGGAGGGAGGGAGGGAAAACCAATGGAGAAAGAAAGGGAATTAGAAGGATTTAGATTTGGTGAGGGGGATTGCAATTTTTAGGATTTCGAGGAAATTTAGGTGCGTGTCTGAAATGTGTTGAAGGGGTCAAAGATTTTAGGCTTTTCTGTCCCTTTTCTTGGGCTTATTAAACTCCTTGGAGGGAAGTTGCTTTACATAGGTTTAGAGGATTTCCCGGCAAAGTTCTCAACGGTTTTTTTGGATTGTAGGGACACAATAACGAACTAACGGCTAAGGAAAAACACTCTCTTCGGTATCTGATAGACCAACGAGAGAAATTAACGATACGTTACAGCTATTCAGGGTAGTTACGCTTGCCGTAAAACCCACCCACCCTGGAAAGAAATGTTTGTAGTGATTTTAATAAACTAAACTGAAATTGAGAAATTAAATCAGGGTTTCGTTGATATTTAAGAAATGAAGATGTTAAAACCCCTGAAGATTTTTCAATTAGATTTCCTGCTCGTAGGATTACGCGCGAAAATCGTTAGGTTAGAAAGACATTTGAACTTTCAGCGAGCTTTCATAATCAAGTAAAGAAGTGAATACACATCGTATCATGGATTTTGATCGTAGAACCTAGAGAAATTTTCTATGCTCCGTTTGTTTTCAAAGTCGTGATTTAAGATTTTAACTTTAACTTTAACTCAAAACACTACACAACAAAACACACATTTCAAAAGTCAAATTGGTGGGCCCCATATATTATTAAAATACAATCCCATTATAATTAATTATCTCTACCTTCCATTCATTTTATATTTCAAAAGTCAAACTGGTGGGTCCCATATATTTTTGTCTTCTTCTACAATCACAATCACAATCACAAATTCGTGACTTTAACTCCGAAAACAAACGCATTGTCAATGTTTACACTGGCAAAGTCCTTGTTACTAGAATAAAGGAAAGCATTATCTGAAATAGGTGTATTGTCAAAAAAAAAACAACAATCATATGTCGGATCGCTTGAGAGTTTTTACTGAGGATCGGATCACCGTAAAAAAAAACTCATCTAAAAAGATCAGAAGCATAATAGAGTTGCGTACACATTCTATACTCCTAAACGTGTCAACCGGTGTCCGTGTTAAATACTTTTCTCTCCTTGGTATGAGCTATTACTTTATTGGTTGGACATTGAAAGGATCTCATATCGTAAGAATTCAAACCAAGTTATGGGCCAGGTCCAATAGCATAAAAACATGTCTCTAAAATGGCCCAATGCCAAAGGCCCAATGGGCTGAAATGCATCCGAAAAAGCAAAACAGAAGAAAGCCGGTGAAAGAGTGCAGCTGCCAGCAGTTTCCCTTTTCGGCCAGCCGGAGCCGGAGACTTCACTTCCGATGAGTGGGGCCGACAGTGCGAGCCGAACCTGATGCTGCGCCTCAGTCTTGGTCTTCTCCGGCGAAGCACTTCGCGAACCCAGGCCATAGCGGAGGATTGGCCATGGCCTTGCGCTTTCTCGCTTCAGCAGCAGAGCAGGAGCAGGAGCCTACCCCATGCGCAGGTAAAGGGGGCGGCGACCTACATAACGAGCTCGGCCTCGAGCCCTAGCCTGTCGATATGGAGGAGGAAGAAGGAGATGGGGAAGGAAGGCCTTATCGTGGCCAAGGAGCTCAAGAGGCTGCAGTCGAACCCCGTCCGACTCGACCGGTTCATCAAGTCTCACGTTTCTCGGCTGCTCAAGTCGGACCTCGTCTCCGTTGTCGCCGAGTTCCAGAGGCAGGACCAGGTCTTCCTCTGCATGAAGGTTCGCCATATTTTCGCTCCCGATGCTATCGCCATGTTTTCGCTCCCGATACTATCGCGATATTTTCGCTCCGGATGCTATCTTCTGCTATGCTTTTCGATTTGCGGTGTTAACGCAAGTAATTTGATCTGAAAGAAATTAAGCTGCGGAAGTGAAACAAATAAATTGAAACTCGAAAGCTCCATTGTTCCGGTTTTCGATTGATGCGACTTTAGTTGGGAGATATTTTCGTAATTCGAATGTGCTAGCTAGTGGATGATAACTACCGATGATATGCCACTCCTATGACTATGAGCTCATTTTAAAGCGGTTTATGCTGTGATTGCTATTTTGCTGCTTCATTTTCGCTGTCTCAATTTTCGTGCTGATGATACTTATGTGTTTGATCATTTCCGTTGAGGCAGAGCTCAAAAGATTATGCCTGAGTGAGATTGTTTGGCTCGGGATTGTTGGAACGCACCATTTGCCTTCAATCTAGAGATAAGACGGAGATTGCATCGGATGTAGCTCTTTTTAGAAGTTCGTAAAAAGCATGTAAATTGGCAATGCCAGTCGAGGGGAGATCCTGCTCATTAATATTAAAACTTCTTACACGAGAATTTCCACTGCGAAGCATTTTGAATTGGAAGACCGGTATAGGAGAAAGAAAACTCTAGTCTTGGCTATTAAACTATCTGTCCCAGGGAGTAATGTCTGGTTGTAACGTCCATCTAGAAAGCTTGTGCTTTCTTTACTGAGATCTCTCAAAAAAATCCATGTCTGAAAATAGTGTAGTTTCTATATTCGTCATGCCTGTATGTGCTTCTTGGTACATGTAATGAACCTGCATGTTCGTTTTGCTATTCGTGAGACGCATGTCGAACAATGTCTTGCTCAATGTTAAATCTGTCTGAAGTATGGACTATTGCTTTTGTATCTTGCTGGCCATTTCTTCAAGAATTGTTTTTGTGAGGGTGAAATTTGGAAAAGCATGCCTTTTAATTGTTTATTTTTTGGTTGCTGAATTTCCTCTGGTATCTATGACTGTTTTACAGTTGTACAATGTGGTGCGTAAAGAGATTTGGTATCGGCCCGACATGTTCTTCTACAGAGACATGCTCATGATGCTCGCGAGGAACAAAAGCGTGGATGAGGTTATGCAAGTCTGGGAGGATTTGAAGAGGGAGGAAGTCCTATTTGACCAACACACCTTTGGCGACATCATGAGAGCCTTCTTAGACAGCGAATTGCCCTCGCAAGCGATGGAAATATACGACGAGATGAGGAGATCTCCCGAGCCTCCGCTGTCTTTGCCTTTCCGGGTGATACTGAAAGGGCTCATCCCTTACCCGGAACTCAGAGAGAAGGTGAAGGAAGATTTCTTGGAGCTTTTCCCTGGGATGATTGTGTACGACCCTCCTGAGGACTTGTTTGAAGATCATGACCCAAGGAAGGAACGTGATGATGATTATTAGTAATGATCCGTGCCTTCGATCAGGGATAGGAGAAACCAGGTTATCAATCCAAGGAGGCTGTTCAAGGATTCTTTAATCTCTACATTGAAGATTCAATCTTGAACACGATCCATTAGATGAGCAACGGATGTCAATACTCGAGGAGTAATTTTCCATGGGGAACTGGGGTCAACATGAGCCATACGGTCCTTGAGACCCTCGTGTGCCTATCCGATCAACTTCGACTGGCTGGAAGGAATTTGCCACGACTAATCTGATCGGATCTGGTTAAAAGATTTTATTTTTCGGCATCATAGAACAGATCAGTGCCTGGTCAAGGAAAGGCTTGCCGGTGAGTCATTACAATGCATTTTACATGGATTCGGTGGATCGCTTCATGGAGAAACGATGAAGCATGGACATTTTAAGTAGAAATGGGTTCGTGTCGAATACTTTGCGTGGCTGAGGGAACAGAATGTGAGCTGCTTTTTTGGTTTCTTGTCTATTCAGAACCTTTCTTTTGTTATCTTTGATCTTTAGTTCTTTTGAATGGTCCGTTCTTTACTATCCATCTCTCCAAGCATATATAATCTAAACAATTAGGGCAGTACTTGCGAGCAAGAGAGGCGTCTGGCTTGGGGGTGAAACTCTATTTGCAACAAAACAACTATCAAAATTTTTACAATGATAGAGACCGCAGACTTGACAAAATCTTAGATGGTTCTTATTCTTTTATTATTACGCCGAAGCATGATAGGCAGCTGTATGCTTAACCTGTCATATTCGAGTTTGCTGCAACTTTATGGTACTTTTTCGTGCCGTATGACAGGTAAGTTACGAAGAATTCCTCATGGGATTGTGTAGTATACATAAATAAAGAATATAAAGACCTCATTTTTTGTGTGCAATATAGTATTTAAAAGTTTAATTAAAATTCGATTAATCCAGTCGAATCGAATTGGTTTATTAATGGATAAAATTCATAATATTCGAATCCGAGACATTGTTTTGAAAGTTTCGTTATTCATTAATTAGGTTGACTTGAAATCTCTGAGAAACGTATGTAAGAAGGTAAGTTATGGGGACCAAATGTGTCCCAATTGCAAATGACGGGTGGAAAGTAAATCGGTAGAAACGACATCCCAAACTGATAAAGACTGGACGATCTCTGTTCTGGCCGAAATGGACAACCCCTCGCAACTAGGCCTCCCCGGTTACCGGGTTGGCCTGTTTGTAGAAAACTTTAAAGATTAGTCCCTCTACTGCGCCACTTGTTCTAGTCTAGTCCCTGTGTTGGTTTGTGGGTTGCATTCCATGCCTTGAATGGACACTCTTCCTTACCCAAAAAAAAAAAAAAGAGAATGATCAAAGTTTTAAGTTCAATACTCATATGAGATTATTCATGTTCTTTTATTAGATTTTTAGGATTTTTATTTTATTGTATAAGACACATGGATCTTCCTTATAATAAAAAAAAGAGAGAATGAATATTCTTTCTAATCTCTTGACCTCGTCGTCATTAGTCAGGGGTTTCTTTGGACTAACTACACCCATGAGACTATCACTTTTTTCTCAATCAGGATTAATAATAATATATTATTACACTACTTGAGTATTTATATTCTTTAGATACATAGATTTTCCTTGCAATAAAAAAAAGAGAGAGTGAATATTCTCTCTAACCTCTTCACCTCGTAGTCATTAGTCAGGGGTTTCTTTAGACTAACAGCACCCATGAGACTGGCACCTTTTTTCTTAATCAGGATTAATAGTAATACATTACACTATTTGAGTGTTTATATTCTTTATTTGTGTCTAATTAAAAAACTTGTCTCGACTATAGAAAACAGTCGAATGTGCTAATATTTGAGTATGACAAAACTTAATAGCCCGTTTGGTTTTAGGATCGGTTTTTTAAATTTTGACTCTAACTTTAACTCTGCTCACTACACAAAAAAATTAATAATACAATTATTACTTTTTTTAATTTCTTCAATTTTTTTAACCATTCAATTCAATTTTTAATACTAAATTCTCTCAACTATTCATTACTTTTTTACACTTTTTCTCATAATTCAACAACACAATCATTACAACCCAATTAAAATCGAAACTCAACTCTATTTAACTTTAAAACCAAACGAACTGTAAAAATTTTTTATAGTATTTTGGAGTTGAGTGTTCCCCGCTGACCTATAGATCCTTTTTTTTTCGATACCGAGAAAAGAAAAACTCTATTTCAGTGACCCGAGAGAAGGATTTAATAGAATTTTATGTAGCCCAACTCCAGCAGGTTGAATCGGGCTAATATGAACCAAATGATAAAGTATAAGGACCTTCTTGACATTTTATAAAAGCTGTCTTCTCCTCCCCTAATTTTCAGGCAGAAAACATCATAACCTCGGTGGGGTCCAACACGAAAAGGACACCTGTGATTGCGGGATGACATCACGCGCTATCAGCGCGCGTGGATGTAGGGGTTCAGCTTTCACCGCTGTTGAAAATTTTGTCCCCAGTTTCAACAGAGAAAATTTGATCATTTTCGGTTCCGATTATCTGCAGCCGGTTCCACACTAGAAGAGACAGAGCAGCCAATCGAGCCTTGCCAAATAAGGCATGTGGTCCCCACACCAGGAAATGATTTATCTACCGTTGTCAAAGATTTTCTAATTGCCTGGTTCAGGTTGGTGTGATTTAAAGTAAATCAGATCATTATTATTTTTCCTTATGGCATGCGGAATTACTGATATTTCCTTTTTGGGGACAATGAATTAAATAATTTTTATCCATCCATTTTTTCTTATATAAATACACATTGGTGGAATAAAGAAGGGTTGCATTTTAATTTTCAAGTTTGAATAGTCATATGCCTAATTGTAATAGCTCAACAATAACGGTCTTTTCGTTGTGATTATAAAGAATTTTTGTCAATGCCTTGACTTCATTAAAACAATAGAGGATTTATTAAGAGCTCGAAAATGAGGCCAAAATTTTACCATATGTAAAGTCAAAGGTACAATGTCGGTTATAAAAAGTCTCTTCGGGATGGATTTGGTATATCGTTAGTATTATAGTGAATGGCGATGCTAGTGATGCAAGATCACTATATTGGATAAATGAGACATGTTAATAATATGCTATAAGTGATATTAGATATTCGTGTTTAGTGGAGAAAATAAATGAAAATGACTAATGGATAGAGAAAATTACAGCTATTTTTTTTTTAAAAAAAAAGAGAAGATACATTGTTCAAATGAGATTTTAGTATCTAACTTATTACAGGACATAAGTAAAATGGACAATATCCTTTGACATTATATTTGATATGCAATATTTTATTTGTTAAAGTTGTTTATATATAGGATATACACATGAAATTTGATATCATATTTGTTATTCTATATTTCACAACGTATATTTCATATTATACATATTAATAGAAGATCTTAAATATGATTACTAGAAGGATATAATTCAATATATGTGATTCAAAATCGATAATGCTTAATTGCCTTGTATTATCTAGGAAAATTACCCATTATAGGCTGAGAAATGTATTCCATGATGAAAATATCATAAATTAAAAATTAGAATTATCACGAGATAACAAATACACTCTCAATTTTGTTGAAGTATTCAACTTTTCACCTTATTGGTAATCTTATCTAATTAAAAACTTAGGTATAATAATGGGAAATGATCAAATTTTGTAGTCAATTATGGTATGAAAAGAATAGATTATAAATCCAAGAATATACTTATTGGATACATAATTCGATCGCCTATTCAAGTTCTCCATTTAATTCTCATATTGCAGCCAACGTAGATGATTCCTTCTAAATCTTACTTAAATATTGAATGAGTAGAAGTTTCTATAAAAAAAAGCATTATGAGTGAAAATTACTAAAAGAAGATAGTAAGTTAGTAGTAAAAACATGTATTATTGTAAATTATATGTTATATGTAAATTGTTTTGAGTGGTATAAAAATAATAATTATTAACTATTTATATTCTTCTTCTTTTTCCTTTTTTGAGTGAGAATGTAATAGTCTGTTTGTTTTCAAGATTAAAATCACAAAAATTTTAATTTTAACTTTAACTCAACACACTGCACAACAAAAATACACATTTCTCAAGTAAAAAATTTTAATTTTAACTCTAACTCAACACACTACACAATATTTGTCCTTTTTCACAATCAAAATCAAAATTACTTTAATTCTGAAACTAAACGCACCGCAAAATTCTATTATGATAAAAGTTTGTGGAATCAAGTCAAAAGGTGAGGGACACATGTTTTATGAATAATAATCCAATTTTAATTAATTCAACTATATTCTTTCCTAAATTCAATAAATTACTGTTTTATCATTTTCTTCCATTTAATAATACTTTCTTCCTCATACTATTTCCTAACCATTTTTAAAATCAAAATTTTCATCTATTTTCACACACATATATATATATATTTATACATCAATATATTTATCTACATTTATAATCATTATTGAGTTGGATCACTTATCCAACTGGAAAATCAAATGCAAGCTCGACTTTTTTTTTCCTAGATTTCTCAAAAGTTATATATAATTAATAAAATTATCTGAAACAATACAATACTTAGTATGAGTTAATAGAACCAAAAAAAATACTGACATTTCCAGCAAAGAAAGGGAAAAGAGAGGAAAATAATTTATCGGAGGGGGCTCAAATTTAATATACCATTCCAAAGTAGAAAGCTCCAAGACTTTCTATCCACGTGGCGCGTCCCTATTGGATGGAAACTGTCCAGGACCAGAAGCTGACTTCACACGACTCCTCCCCACCTCCTCCTCTTCCTTCTTCTTCACTGAACCCGACCTCTCCCCCTCTTTCTCTCTCTCTCTCTCTCTCTCTCTCTCACTAAAAAACTTCACAGCCAAAAAACAAAAAGTGGGTGAAAAGCAGAGAGAGAGAGAGAGAGGCTCTCCCTGTGCTTGCCCTTCTTCGTTTTACAGCTCCATTTCACTGTCCTAGAGAGAGAGTGTGAAGGAACCACTATTTCTCTTCACCTAATCCGGGTCTGCTTCTTTCTCTCTCTTTACAGCGAGAGAAAATGGCGAGAAAACCATAGAAAAATTGTGGGGCAACAGTGGAGAAGCAGCAGAAGGCGAGAGAGAGGAGAGAGAGAGAAGGGTTGATTAAGGAAGCTCCTCTCCACGCATGCCCATTAAAATACTGGGGCGGTAGCTCAGGTTTGGTGCCGTTTTAGCGTCGTAATCGAGTGCTCAAGAGCTGAGCTTGGAAGTGACAAAGAAAGTTGGTGGTTGGTGCTGGTTCTGTTTACTGGGCCGTCAAATCGGGACCCCAACCCTAGGATTCGGGCGTTCTGGTTGTTGGGCGTGATACCCTTTTGGCAGTTTAATCCAGATCTTTGACGCGCCCACCGATCTGCTCCGCATAGCTGCCGCATTGGCTCCATGGGCGGCTCCGCCGATTCATGGAGCTGAGATGATTTGGGTTCTGGGCAACTGTTGGAGATTGATTGGGGATGATTGCAATGCCATAGGTCAGGTGGTCTCGTGCGCAAATGTCGGCTTCTTTAGCTGCCTTCGAGCGGCCGAGGCTCGGAGTCTCGAACACGGTATGGTCTTTGTTCCATGTTTAGCAGCGGGGATAATGCAAAGGACAGCGAACTAGTCAACTGGAAGTCTTGGGGGTCCTAGTTTTTTGTTTTTTGTTGTCTTATCACTCGAAGATGCTGTCAGGGGGTAATCTAGGTTGCATGAATTGGTTTGTGTTTCTGCCTGTTCTTGATACCCTGCAAGTGCCTGCTGGCATATGGCGGAGATTCAAAAGAACTGGTGCCTCGTGCTTAGTGGGGACGGTCCCTTCAGGGATTGTATTCAAAATTCCCAACATTTTCGTCCCAGTGTTTCTCAAATGATTGAAAGAGCAATACCACTTCCCAGTGTAAAAAGATGGCATTCTAATTTCAGGATATGTACTTTGGAGGCTGTAAATTATTAGTCTTGTCTTTCAGATGTTTGGGATAATTGAGAGGGTTAGTTTGAAGGACTTCAACAACAAACATCTGAAAGAAAGGCATGTTTGTTTGCATAATGTCATGGCCTTTCTTAGGAAGAACTAATGTTTGCAAAGGCTTTTTTGTGGTAGTGAAGAGGCATTCCTGGGCTTATGAATAC
This sequence comes from Punica granatum, assembly GCF_007655135.1. Classification (NCBI taxonomy): domain Eukaryota; kingdom Viridiplantae; phylum Streptophyta; class Magnoliopsida; order Myrtales; family Lythraceae; genus Punica; species Punica granatum. Next base: position 33,034,672 of record NC_045129.1, read on the forward strand.
TTTTCATTTTCTGAGTTGGCGTGCTACTGGGTTCTCTTGTTTTTGATCACTAATGCGCATTTTTTATCACTAATGCGCATTAGCATTCCTCCTAATGTGGTATGAAGGAAAACTTTTGTGATGATAGTGCATAATTTAGCAGTCATCTCCACTGTATGGGTCCATGATGGATTTTCTTAGCATGGGCGGTTCACATTTGCTCGGAACATGTCAATGTCTAACATCTAGACATGTGGCCTCATTCTTTTTTAAAAGTTGAAAATTTCTGGCAGCACTCTCGTTAATAAGGAATTATCCATAACCAGGAGAATCTCACGTGAAAGTGTTGTATTTTGTGGTTTTAATGTGAGGAATAGTGGGTATATTTATGTGTTACGGAAGGGTTGAAACAAAAACAGTCAAATTTCTTAGTATTTCCCTTTTAATTACTGAATAACACCATGGTTCTTTTTAGCTTTTCTAAACTTTTCATACATGTAAACGGAAACTTGTCTCTTTCAGCATTAGCAATCTTTACGTATGAATTTTGTTTCTAATACAAGGATATTTCTCAGGTGTTCAAGAGTGGCCCTCTTTTCATATCTTCAAAAGGTTAGTGAGGATTATCTATTTTTCCATTAGTGTTCCTTTTCTATGTTGTAGCTTGGCACTTCAACAGTATTCCAATCTGAAAGTAGCATTTTTGGGTGCTTAGGATTGGTACTATCACATGGAATAGTTGATACCTAGGATTGTTTTGAAATCATCAACAGTCACTCTCCTACTATTTGTCGTAGCTTAAGTTGTCTTGTTACTGGTTACTGCTGTTTCTGGTTCCTTTTTCAGTGATGTAATATAATTATGCAGGATTAGTTTTGTTATTCTTGTCACCTAAATGAGCAAATTATTGCAGGAATAGGATGGAAGTCCTGGAAAAAGCGGTGGTTTATCCTCACACGCACTTCATTGGTGTTCTTTAAAAATGACCCTGTGAGCATCCCTATGTTTCTAAATTTTCTTTTGTTTTCCCTTTTGGATTTCTCTTTAGATTGTATATAATAATATGTTTTTTTACTCAATAAAAAAATCATTGTTTACCTTTTTAGTTGCATTCTCGCATGAGCTCCTGTATTGATATATGACCATTTTGGAAGAGGCTTGCTGGTTATACTTGTTTGCAAGTAACTCTGATTGGATTTATTGTATGATGGGTCCATCACTTGTTAAATGCCCTTTATTTTGCTGCTGTCCATGCTGATTTTGTTATTCAGTGTAGCTCCATCTAAGCACTTTTCACCTCTTTTAGTCCTGTTTTATCTTCACTATATCCTGATGTTACATAATGATTTCATACCATGATCATGTCACACACAATGGTATTGCAAAAACTATGCTAAAAAATTTGTGTCGTTTTCTGATGTGGCTGCTTTGAGAGATAGTTCTTACAGTAGCCCTTCTGTTTATGGTATCACTTAAATTTTTTTATTTAAAATTTAGGGAAATGTCACTCTCTGTAACCTATAGCTAATGGGCTTAGCATTTATCAATTGACTCTTCCTAAAATTTGTTTTTATTTTTATTATTTTTTTTTTTGTGTGTAGAGTGCACTTCCACAGAGAGGTGGAGAGGTGAATTTGACCTTGGGCGGCATTGACTTGAACAATTCAGGGAGGTATGTAGGCGTTGTTACTAATTGAGATTGTGCTGGTTCAATCATAGAGGTATCAGGATATCTTCTGAATAATCTAGTTTCTTATTTCACCCTGTTTATTGGCAGTGTGGTTGTTAGAGAGGATAAAAAGCTTTTGACTGTTCTATTTCCTGATGGACGCGATGGCCGAGCCTTCACCCTTAAGGTGTCTCATTTGTTTGAAACTTATTATTTAGTTTTGTAGTTATTGTAGCAAGGTCCTCGCACTTGGGGTGTTTTCTTCACTTTACTCCTGTAGTTGCTCATTGTACTAATTTGTCTTAGTAAGTGGTGCTCTAATTCTAACACTTATTATTCCAGGCGGAGACACTAGAAGATCTATATGAATGGAAAACTGCCTTGGAACATGCTCTTGCACAAGCACCGAGCGCTGCCCTCGTAATGGGTCATAATGGAATTTTCAGGAATGATCCCAACGAAGCAATGGATGGATCTTTTAATCAATGTTCGTGCTTTTCCATTATTGTCTTTTGTTCCTGTTTGGTTGATGGTACCTTGCACTACAAAGTGCATATAGACAGACAAGAAGGGGCTGTTCCATATGTCCTCTTTATCTCACAAGGAATTTCAATTACAGGGAGGGAGAAGCGACCAGTAAAATCCCTGGTGGTTGGGAGGCCAATTTTGCTTGCTTTGGAAGATATTGACGGAGGTCCATCTTTTCTTGAAAAAGCTCTTCAATTCCTGGAGAAGTATGGTAAGGTTTTGTCCCTAATTAGTCTAATGTAGATTGTTTTCACTGCTGAATCTTTATAAACAAATTATCGGGCAGCCCAAAAAAACAGCAGGTGTTAATTAAGCTGTTAAACTGTGCTTGATAGAGATCTTTTAGAAGAGAATAATTTAACTGGTACTTGGGTGATCCAATTCAAAGTTGTCCTTGTTGAGAATAGTAGACTAATAATTTTAGCTCAAAGGTCTTCTTCTGCTATTGTTTAATTTGGCCTGTTAGTCTTAAACCTTTAATAAGTGCCTTTTACTAGATTGAACATATTGTGTAAAGATTGAATAAATTTCTCATTTGATTGCTCATATTCGAAATATAGTTCTCTATCAAAATAATCGTGTTTCACATTTTGTTGAGCGCTTTCATTAAATAGAGTGAAGTGTAAACTCTAAGTTTCATTAGGTCGTGACTTTTAGTGAAGAATCCTGTGTTCCGTGACTTGAACCTAGATAAAAGTCTAAAAATAATGCGAGTACTAAGTGGCAATTGTTGGAAATGTAAAGTTAAGAGTCCCATTTTGGACTTGTGGAAACTTATAGTAAAAGGTTTCTCATCACTTCTGTACTTGATCTTAGTCCAACTCATATTTCCACTCTATTCTCTTATAGGAATCAAAGTAGAAGGAATTCTGAGGCAGTCTGCAGATGTTGAGGAGGTAGATCGCAGAGTACAAGAATATGAGCAAGGTATCTGTTAATTCATTTTTGGCAAGTAATAATTCTCAGCTCTCTCTCTGGTATGTCGGAAACTATGTGTTGTTACTTCTTCATGCTAATTAAGTTTGGTTGGGCACTCCCTAATGGCTGTTTCACTTCTCAGGCAAGACTGAGTTTGAACCTCAGGAGGATGCTCATGTTATTGGGGACTGTGTGAAGGTATTCCTTCTCTCCTATCTGTTTGTTGGTAAGCAGAGTTATATGCAAGCATTCAGTCTAAAATTCATGACTAGACTTGTATCATTTGCAGCATGTTCTCCGAGAGCTTCCATCATCTCCAGTTCCAGCATCCTGTTGCACTGCACTCCTAGAGGCTTATAGTAAGTTGAACTTTCTTTTTTCCCGTCAAATATCTTGATTTTCAACTCTACTATGGTTTATAATAGAAGTGCTTTCCTATTGCTCTGTCTTGTAAGAAATTGATCGAAAGGAAGCTCGTGTCTATGCGATGCGCTCTGCTATACAGGAGACATTCCCAGAACCAAACAGGCGTTTGTTGCAGAGGTGCAGTTTCTTCGCCCTCCTCCTCTTCCATCAGATTCTTCTATCTCGTTGATTGGTATTTTTTATGTTGTCTTCCTTGCTGTTAATGGCGATTATAGCAATGATTTATTTAACAAATAAGGCAACTTCCAGAATCCAGTTTTTAGATGACTTGAAGCTTTAAACACTAGGCGAGGTTGCCAGCATTTCTTGGCCTTATAGCTTGGACAATTGGCTTTTTGTCACTAGTAGAATCTAATGTGTTCAAGCGATTAATTCCAATACTGCTGCAGTGATTTCTTTAATTTGGCGGTTCTTATCTGTTTTCCCATCCCTTATCTAAATGAACAATTCCTACTTTCCACTTGCTTTTGCAGACTTCTGAAGATGATGCATACCATCTCTGCTAATGCCCATGAGAACCGCATGACTGCATCTGCGGTTGCTGCATGCATGGCACCTTTGCTTTTGCGTCCTTTATTAGCCGGTGAATGTGAATTAGATGATGACTTTGATGTAAATGGTGATAACTCAGCTCAGCTTCTTGCTGCTGCAAATGCGGCTAATAATGCACAAGCCATTGTTACAACCCTTTTGGAGGAATACCAAAATATTTTTGATGTAAGATGTTCTTGGTTTTGCTCTATTTTTCATTCATTCGGCCACAATGCTTTGTTATTCTTCATATGTGCTGCTGCATGATTTGATGCAACAGCTATTCATTGGATTCAATATTTTGTTTTCTTCTGCTATGGACTTTCAATTCTCCCAGAGCTTGACTCTATCTGTTGTTCAGGATGAAAATCTTCAGAGATGCTCTATATCGGCCGACTCTCAGATTGAGAACAGCGGGAGTGAAGATTCATCTGAGGATGATTTGGATGGTAAAGACAATGGATACCACGATGCAGAGAATGAAGTTGATCCAGGAACTGATGAAGACCCAGAACGGATAATAAATGGAAAACTAAGTGAAACAAGTGGGTACAATGGAGGTGATTTATATGATTATAAGGTTCGTATGCTAGAGCACATGATTGGTTTTATCTGTTCACTTGTACCTTTTATTGGTTTGATTCCTGAATATTGTGCAATTTCATAATGTTCAATCGAGGGTAAGCCATTGCATGTTCGTACTGGTACAAGAGCGACTTTGCAGCACTTGCAGCCTGTAGGTCGTAAATAGTTTCATGAGTCTCATAGTGCTTTTTTTCCCCCTTTCTAGATTGTTATTTGATCTGCATCTGCTTGCATATTAACCTTATTAGAGTGGTGTGGTTCTTCTGGAGTTGGTAGTATTGGTGCCTTTCCCACACTACCTCTAAACGGACGTTCATTCCCTTATTTCAGGCATTTGGTTCTGATGATTCAGATGTTGAACCCACTAGAAATAATCAAGCCTCAGCTGGGAATCCGAACTTACTTGTTGATCCTCAGCCAAGTAGAGATTCAGCAATAGAGCAGCAGAGAGAACAGACTAAAGATATTGACAATTCGTCCCATGAAGCTGATGTCCCAATTGTCTTACCTGTTACTGAACATTTGCAATCTGTGGGAGAAATTTTATCGTCCATCAGGCCAGGGCATACTCTTCCTGTCTCAGGACTAGAAGGTGGGGTGACGAGGCCCAGTGGTAAAACTTCAGGTTCCAGTATCAGCTCCAAGCGGTCAGCGTTTTGGGGTAGAAATACTGTAAGTGGTTCATAAATTCAGTGTTTCATTATATTGTAGGCAATAACTAGGAATCAATATATTGATACTCTTGAGTCTTGGGTGGAATTGTATTTTCTCTTTCTCATGAAGGAAGACGACTGAATTTTTCTGTTGGGAAAATTTGATGACTGAATTTGGAAATGAGATAACTGGGGTGATTATAACATAACATAACATATTTCTGGATTTTGATGCAGACAAGAAAGACTCCATCAGTAGAATCAGTGGATTCTTCTGGAGAAGAAGAGTAAGTCTATAACAAAATCATGTAAAGCATAGAATAACTATTCTACCGTCATGTATTTTCTTTTCTCTTCGGGTTTCTTTTCTGTGGCACATTATTTAGATTGTTTTCTCTTTTGTAGGCTTGCCATTCAGAGGCTTGAGATCACAAAGAATGACTTACGACAGAGGATTGCTAAGGAGGTATTCTTGATTTAATGGGAACTGGTCTGTGGGCTATAGCATTTGTCACGCCCTTACTTATTGACAATTTTCCTTTTTATTATTACAGGCTAGAGGAAATGCAATATTGCAAGCTAGCTTAGAGAGGAGAAAGCAAGCACTGCATGAGCGGCGCCTGGCCCTTGAACAAGATGTATATGATTCTCACTCTATGCATACTCCTATAATTTACTATTATTTCACTTTTACATATATATGCTGTGGGATTATTTGGAGAGCATAGAATTTGCAACCGGCAGAAAAGTACATGGAGAAAATTCCCATAGCTAAGCAGTATCTTTAGCATATTCTTGTCCTGACACAGCTTCTTCCAGGCAGTCCTGTTCTATAGAGGTTCTCCGAGACTACTTTATACTGCATAGATAATAGCTATGTTTTTCATTCTTCTGGAATGAGTTACTGGGACTAAACTAGGCTGCAAATGAACTCTTAACGCCAGCCATCGTATAGCTTATATACAGTAAACTTTTCATGCTTAATACAATCCCTAGGGTTAAGTTCGAGTTGCCTTGAATGTCTGATTTAGCCTAATGGTCCAATGACACCTCCAATCATGACTTAAAGCTTGTGTTATTTGCTTGGATCATTGAAAGAAAGTGCTGGTATTCCTGTTGAAATACCTCTTCGTCTTTGGAAACCTGACCCTTGAACATGTTGAAGTAAATGTTAGGTCTTATTGATTTCTATTGACTGAGGATAATGCTTGCAGCTCAGTTTAGTTATGGTAAAACACTTTTGTGGAATTTGCATATAGAGCTTTTCTACTTTCAATTATGTCTGTTAATAATGCCATTGAAATGCCCTTGGTATAACATCTAATAATGGTCCCGCAAATTATTTCCATTATTTAAGGATGTTTAGCATTTTTAAGCAGTTAAAATTCTGCAATCTTACCTTGTGTTGTCTCCATTCTTTCACTTCCGAAAAGCCCAAGATATTTTAAGTTATCATAGTGTTCGATGATTGCAATCCTTTAACCTACAAATGATCATGCAGGTCTCAAGATTGCAAGAGCAGCTGCAGGCGGAAAGAGATCTCAGAGCTGCACTAGAAGCTGGTCTGAGCATGTCATCTGGGCAGCTCTCTAGTTCACGAGGCATGGATTCTAAGGTTTGTGTTCTAACATTGTGATTTTTTTTTCCCTGTTTTTGGTCATTGCTTTTTTACAGTCTTATTATGATTTTCTTGTTGTGTAGACAAGGGCGGAGCTCGAGGAGATTGCTCTTGCTGAAGCAGATGTGGCAAGGTTAAAGCAGAAAGTTGCAGAACTTCACCATCAACTAAATCAGCAAAGGCAGCATCATTATGGGTCCCTCTCTGATGCATCAGAACGCTATCAACAGGCACAAAATCATACTCCTCCACAGTGAGTGCGTGAAACTTAATTCTCATTTGTTGCTTATTGTAGGTTTTTCAAAGAGTAATCATAGATTCTCAGTTTTTCAGATTACTTTTTCCCTCAATTGATGTCATTTCAAATTGAGATTTAAGTTCAACGCATGCAAAAATCTTGTTCGTCTTATTTGATGTCACTCTTGAACGTCGCGTTTTAGTATTCTAATCATTGATCTGGTGGTCGGATCTTGATGATTTAATCTGACATAGTAATTCTCTTGTTCCGGCTTTCGATCTTCTTTTTCTCTGAATAAATCATCTTCAATTGTTCGCAGGAGACTTCTTCAGCAAGATTTTGATTCCACCATTTCTTTCTATAGTCAGGAAAGGAGACAAAGAAGTGAGGTATGCATTATTCTGTTTCAAGGCCTCCTTGCTATTTACATGCTTCCTAGTCTTTTACGAAGACAGGGCGGTACCCATCTCACTTCTCTCCAGTTTATTTCTATTACCCGACTTTACTATTCATTCACTTGCCTTCCCGTGCATCCACAAATATGATCCTACTATCGGCCATACAACTTCACTCATTCCTTTTAGTCTCAGCCTTTCTTCCATTAGGAGTAAATCATCCACTGTCGGCCTTCTCTCGGTAGGATCTGCTCTGGACTGCCTTACCTGTTCATTTTGGTTCTTGTGGATCCTGCCTTAGTCACATTTACATCCCGATCTAATCAATCTTGGCACTGTTCCATCTATGAGAATCCATTTTTAGATATGTTATTATACTCTGTTAATATGTACAACTCCTGATTTTGCAACAGGAAACTTTGCTGGGGGATTGGAGGAGACAAGTATTAGCATGTGGGAGCAGCAGTAGGTTGCCTTCTGGGAAGCAATTTTTGGAATCAACACCCCCGAGCGACTCTAGAAGTACTGAGGCCTCCACAAGTTTATCCTTGGATGATCTAGGAGCTGTGGACTCGGGTTCTCTGCCCTCGACTTCAAGACCAACCGAGGTAATGGTTCCCCTGTTATCTCTCTTTTATGAAAAGATTGAATCCAAAAGGGAATTTATATGGGACTTTTCACCTGAAAGAAAAAAGAAACTGTTGCAGTTTTGGACCAAACAAACATGCGGTCCAGTTCTCCGAGATTGAGCCCTTCTGTTCTCACCCTATGCCGTACTTGCGTGCTTTGGTTATCAGGCTATGGAGTACCCGAGACACCCATCTGCAGCATCGTCCACCTTAGTGGAACTGACGACCCGTCTCGACTTCTTCAAGGAGCGGAGATCGCAGCTCATGGAGCAACTCCACAACCTCGACTTAAATTATGGGACTGCCTCTTCACAGGACTTACCCTACAGACCGTCGTCTCCACCGTGGAGCTAATAACACGCCCACCATCCATATAAGGCCCACGGAAAGAAGACCTACGCTTGGCGGATGTGTTGTATATTCTTCAAAGCTATTTTGCACATAGTTTCAGCTCTCACCTGCCTTTCTTATTCCAAGCTCAAAACTAATAATTTTATTATGTTTTAGTTTTTCTTCCTTATTTTGCCCCTGTAGCGTTTGTGGTTTTGGGAAATTACTGGGGGCATTTTCGTCTTTCTACTCCAATAGCTTGATTCTTGACCTTGACCCCCCAGACTGTTCATGGCTATCTGGACTATGGAGATTTTAGGGTCGATAACGTGACTGTTGGCTAATCAGACCTCTCTGTAGAGAACCCGACCCCAAAAGGGGGGGAAAAAAAAAAGGCTGTGGCTTGTGCTTTTTAATTTTTATGTAGATTTTGCTTTTTATTTTTATTTTGTTTTTTTGTGTACCCTATACTATTACTCAGTGTTCTGGATATATAAATTGTTGTACGACTTTGTTCGGAGAGCAGTCGTCTTGAATCGAGTTTTGTTCGCAGCGGAATCTCGAGCTGATACTATGTTTAGTGATTTTATCGTTAAGTTTGATGGTGCTAGTACTTGAACATTGCGTCGCCAGTGTTCCGTGCACACACATAGCACAATGTTCGGGTCCCTGCTTGAATTAGGGGGTCAATGTCGTCTCGCGGAGCCATTGTTTTTTATCAAACAATGAAAACATGTGGGATCGAAGAATTTGTACTTTATGCAAATTTTGAATGCGTTTGGTAAGTGGGAATGGAATGAAATCATTCATTATGAGTACTATGCTATTCCTTTCCGTCCACGCCGATCAAGCAAGACTCGCGAGTAAAGAAGTAATTGATTGATCAAAAAGTTGAGATCTGCTTAGGTGGTGGGACCATGAGACGTTACGGTGGTCGGCCATGGAGATGTTCCATTGGTCATAGAAGCTTCCTAGTTTATATATATTAATTAGTTGACGCTCGCGTATTACGCTGTAAATTTTTATATTGGATATTTAACATATATGATGATGTACAAACGAATATAGATATAAAAAAAATTATATAATAAAAAATCATATATTTTTATCAAGTAGGCATAATAAATACTATAAATTATGAAAGAGCTAAATATCATGATGGCAAATAAATATGTAATCGAGTCATATGATTATATGCAAAGATTATAGAGTCAATAATCCTGTAGTTTTAACCTAAAAGTTGGCACGCATGGTTGGCGGACTTTTCCCATGGGTTTGCTTAAAATTCATTGTATGGTTGCAAGAATTAGTTGGGTGAAATCCGAATACTTGGTAAAATCCATATGCTCCTTGTTATAGAAAAATATATTATAAATGTATAATTTGTATTGGTGTAACAGAAAAATGGGCGATTTAGAGCGTATGAAAAAATTGTCATGTATAAAAAGATGATGAAAAAGAAGAAGTATTTATAAGGCATTTGGACATTGAACTTGAAAAAAAAATATTCATATGGAGGAGTTCTTTCAAAATATCGAGAAATCTTTTCATTTTTTGAAAAAATAATTATCTATATTATTATATACAAATAATATGAATGAGTAATCAAAGTACATTGAATATGACTTAAAAAAATATAGTAGAATTCATTGAACTGAAATTGAAAGGTTAATTTAATGTGGATTTAAGGATTATATAATGGATTGATTCAAGAAAGTAACGCCATCAGTTTTCAAATGGAGTTATCACATTTCGCACTTCAACTTTTATATATTATGTATTGATGTTGATTGATATCTTTCACTGCCTTCAACAATGGATGAAAGTTATAAAAAGGCGGTACTTCCTTGTATGAGATATCATAAGATTTGGTGTAGATATCTCAAGGGATGGATCGCGAGAGTCTGAGAGGAACGGTTCCTCTTAAAATTTTGATGTTTCAAGAAAATTTACGTATCAAATTTTGATGAAATTATTTATATTCATCAATTAATTTTTAAAAAGAAATCTTCTTATTCACTCCTTCAAGGATCTCGCCCTCTCCTGATTCAAATCCTACTTCTGTTCGTAATTCTCTCACGTATCTATCGTTGGCAATGAACTTGGAATTTGCACCCGAACTCCATTAGGACCATTACAAAACATTTCATTTTTCAAAATTATAGCTTTTTGAATGGAGCTGTTCAAAATGATCTTACTTCATTATGTGATACGAGGAAATATCAAGAGGATTGTAAAGATGGGACTAGATAATATGTATGTGTGTATATACATATGTGTGTGTGTATACTTAAGCTAAAGGTAACATATTTCACCGGGTTATCGGTCAGTTAAATTTTTTTTTTTATCTTTTCCAAAATTTTCCTACATTATTGTCTCTCTTTTTTTTTTTATTAGTCCTTCTAATTTTATCACATATATATTATTTTTCTTTTCAACATGTCAAAAAAATCTACATGATATTTTGCTCAATGAGTTAGTGTACTTTTATGCAAGTACGAACTATGTTTTTCAAATGTTTTATATTTCTACATTTTCTTCAAGTTTGTATCTTACTTTTTTAAAAATATTTTTAATTCTTCCGCCATCATTTAGTCGTTGAATACCATAAAAACATACGAAGGAATATAATCGGATATATAACATATTTATTTAATAAATGAGTTAAAGTAATTTTAAATTAATATGATTTTTAAATTGATTCGAGAATTTATTTATCAAATTGAGTAGATGGAATGGGTGGATGGCGTGGAATGCTTCTTGGATAATACCGGTGGGTCCCACAGTCACCCATCCGTGTTTTGGATTTATGACTCAGACCTCACCACCCGCACGCACCCACCCAATCAGAGCCCACCACCGTCCACCTCCTTCCTCCTCCACCGCCACCGCCACCGCCTCCCTCTCTCTCTCTCTAGAATATCTTATGCTCTCGGCGAGCATACTCGAGCTTACGACAGCCATCGCTTCTCTTCTCTTCTCAGTCTTCTCGGCGTCGGTGATCAGAGCTTCAGCTCAGGTAAACTCCCCAACCTCAGCAGCTGCGCTCCTCCATCCTCCGTTTGTGTCCCTGCTTTTTCTTCAATATCGACCTCGCTAAATTTCTCTTCCATGGAAATAGAGCTGAACCCCTCCTGCTCGCTGTCGGCGTTTTTGATAATTGTATGTATATGGTGAAAGTAATAGACGTAACAACGCCAGGTTTCCATCAGCTCAAAGCTCCTCATTAGCTTCTGCTGCTTTCTTTTTCTGGTGTCGCAATCGGCCTCGGAGAGTTAAAAGGAACTGTAATTTCTGTCATTCTGCATCGGGCGAAGCTTGCTTTTCTCCATTCAATTTGTTTCTGGAACAGAATTGCCGACTGATAGACAAGGCAGTTCTTCCTATCATTTTGAAATTTGGGGTTCAATTAGGATTGTCTTGGATGCAATTTCTAGGGTTTTCCTGGCCTGAGGAAGACAGTTTACGGGCTGACATGTAAATATTGAAATCACTTATTTCTGGCAGCGAGGTTGATGCATAGGTGAAATTGATGACAGGTCTTCGGCGGGCTGGGTGATTCATGTCGAATTTGGATGGTTTAAATGCGTGATTCCGTGAAGCTTCTCTAGGTTGTCAGCGATGAACTTCGAGTTCCTCAATAACATCCCGTGGTTTAGGGCCCAGCCAAACAACAATGCTGGGTCGAACTTTGGTTCAACCACGCTTGTCATTGAGCAGCCCGTTCGGAAGTCTCGGTTTGATATCAGACTGTGGGGATGGTCCGTCCTGTCTGTTGTTCCGTGGGCTGTTCGAGGCAGAGAGAGGATACGTGCACCGACCACTATAAATCGGCGGTTGAAGAGGAAAGCTGATTCTCGTGGGGCTGTTCAGAGAAGCACCAGTACCACCCCCCTGCGGTTCAGGCCGTATGTTTCTAAGGTTCCGTGGCACACTGGAGTGAGAGGTTTCCTCTCTCAGCTGTTCCCGCGGTATGGCCATTACTGTGGCCCCAATTGGTCGAGTGGGAAGAACGGTGGGTCTCCTATTTGGGACCAGAGGCCAATAGATTGGTTGGATTATTGCTGCTACTGCCATGATATTGGGTATGACACTCACGACCAGGCGAAGCTTTTAGAAGCGGATTTAGCATTTCTGGAGTGCTTAGAGAGGCCGAATTTTGCAACAAAGGGAGATGCCCATGTCGCCCATATTTACAAGACAATGTGTATTACAGGTATATGCGACTCTGATCACGATTTATCTGTTTAAATCTCTATGATCTAGAAACATTGATATCTAAGTATTTATGTTGTCCCCTTTCATTGACTGGTGATTAATCTCTTGAAATGGCAGGTCTCAGGAATCTTTTGATACCTTATCGGATGCAGCTGCTGAAATTAAGCTCCAGGCAATGGCCTCTGATCGATTTTGGGTGGCTTAGCAATGTGAGATGGAAGGGCTGGAGTGCTCAGAAAACGTGATGAGAGCAGAGATTTGGCTTTAATTGAAACTCCTCTAATACGAACTGACCAAATACGGTTCACCGCTGCTTTGGAAAGGATCATTGTCCTCTGATTTCCAATGCTCTTTCTGGCTTATATCCAGGCCGAACCTCCTGGAGAGTCGGAGTCCGTACTCATGCTCGAAATGCTGTAATTTGTTTTGAGCTTATCTGGTTGCCTCGAAAAATGCATATATATTGTAAATAACTCCTGTTAAATAGGCTGTATCAACAACTGTATTTTCTAATCATATATGGTTAATGTTAGCTAGTGAGTCATAATATGCTTTATCTCGAAATGTTGTTCGTGTTACTTGTCTATTTACATATGCACGCATAATGTAGATCTTGATTTGCGAAGGCGTGAGTTTCTCTGTTCCCTTTAAGACGTCCCGTGTCTATATAAGCCAATAAGTCTATATAGCGTACTAATGCAAGCAACGGTTTCTTGAGGGAATCGGATAACTTCCGCAATTGCATTAGAGTTTTATAGCTGTACTAGCTTGAGCTCATTCATGTCCTCGCTTTACATTGCTGAACCGGCTGCCTCTTTTGTGGTGAGCCGCCTCACGGCTGCATTCGGTCGTAGGAACATCATGGTGCTAGGCAGCAGCACATTCCTGGCCGGGTCGGCCATCAGTGGTGGTGCTGAGAACATTGCCATGCTCATCTTGGGTCGAATCTTGCTTGGGTTTGGAGTTGGGTTCGCTAACGAGCTCACCTTGTGTGGTCCAAGCATAGTATGCAAGATCCCTCGATATCTTCTATGAGGACCAGCTTTGACGGACTTTAATCATGGATGACTCGAGCTGTCTGACTCGGTGAACATATGGGCAATCGAAACATTGTAATTCACTTTGATAGGTCACTAAGTTAACGTGTTCGAGGCCTCGGGTTTGGTTTTCAAAGTATGGAGAACTGGATCCAAGTAAGAGTTTTTGATGATAGAACTCGTAAGATGTCATCGACCAAGCCATCGAAAACATAAAAAATATTAGGTGTTTATCTTAATTAAAACTAGTCCTGAAGCTCGCGCGTTGCGTGAACGCTTACGATTATTTGAATTTTAACAATTCACTGAAACATAGGTTTGAAAAGAATATATTTACATACTTAATATTTTATTTAAGAAAAAGCATATAATTATGGTTTTTGCTAAGTGTTTTTATAAATCGATGAAAATTCAAAAATCTTAAATAGACTAAAATGATTGAAAGATATATATATATATATATATGCGTATATATTATATAAATAAATAAAAGGAAAAATATACTTTTTATCATATAAATTTAAATACTTTTATGTTTTAGTTTGTTTTTTTAAAATTATTTTTTGAACAATTTTTATCCAGTACGTTTAAAATTAGTTTGCTTTCTATTTGTGTCCATTTGATACTAACACCGTTAACTATCACTGAATCTGAGCCACAAGGCCGTTAAGACCTTGCCACATGAAAATTTACTTTTAAATATTAAATATGATAGAAAGAAAAGTTAATCGGCGAAAACGCTATAATAACAATAATGAAATTAAAGCCAACAACTTTGCAAGTACCAGAGGTCAAAGAGCCACACATCATCCCAACGTATTAATCTTCTTCTTCTCTTCTATTTCCTACACCGTCAACTTCGAGAATCCCGATTTATCTTCTGGATGGTGAGCGCATGTTGGTCTGGGATATGAGGGAAGAGGAAGGTTGACTCCTTCCTCCACGCCTTCCCCGACTTCTGGTATTGTGTTCAGTTCGATCACTCGTACCTTGATTCGGCTTAATTTGGCTGGAAATAGTCAGTGTGAACTCCATAGAGTTCCTAAGCAGTTGTTTTTTATTAGCATGACTTTTTGTCAGAAAATTTGCTCGAAAACAAACAAATTCTTAATGAATTTAACTATGTTAATGTAAAGTTGATGTGCTGACCGTCAACTTTTTTGTCAGATTTTTTTTTGGCCAATTTGCCAAAGATTATGTAAATTCCACCGAGCAATAACACATATTCTTCGGTAAGAATGTGGACTTCTAAATGTTGGATGAATTCCACAGAGTTGAAGTGTTCGAGAGAGAGAGCTTACAAGGCTGGGCTTCGAAAAGATACTCCTTCCGACTCCTACAATGAATTTTCAAAGCATTTAAAACAACCAATAAATAACATGAATTGAACAAAAGAACCAACCCCTCTCCCTCTCTTTCTCTCTCTCTGTTAACCGATCATATAGAAAACACCACAGAAATCTGAGCAAAACCCACCACAACATAAAAACAAATAGAGACACGTGCAGAGAGACGAACCTCCTTTTTTCTTTTTTTTCTTTTTTTTTATCAATAAAAGGTAGAGAGACGTACCTCGTTGAAGCATAATGCGTAGAGGGAGGCGGGTGTGTTTGTTTTCGCAACAAAGTTTAACTAAACTCAACTCAACTCCACTTATCTTCAATTCAACATCATAATCATTATTTTTTTTGATTTTTTTTAAATATTTTTAACCATTCAATTCAATTTTTAATATTAAATTATCTCAACTATTTATTACTTTTTCACAATTCAACAACACAATCATTACTTAATTATTATTTTTTCTCAATTATTTATTACTTTTGCACACTTTTTTTCATAATTCAACAATACAATCATTACAAATCAATTAAAACCAAAACTCAACTCAACTCAACTCTCAATCCAAACACACTTTAAAACTCGGCGGGGAGAGGCCACGCATGAAGAGGTAGAAATGACGCTCATATATTTGTGTGTCAAAAAAAAAAAATAGAGCTATGCTATTTCTGCCGACCAAATATGCCGAACTTGGTGCCGAATGAGGGACAGTGGCACCTGTTGCAATTTTAACGAAGTTCAAGGACAAATACATTATTATCTCTTGTTTGGGACATTCGGCAGCATTAAATGTAGGCAGGAAAAGCATTTTTGAAAAAAAAATACATTCTCATCTTTTCATTTTTATGGAGAAGTCATTATTTGTAAACTTGTTCGTGAAGGTAATCTTTAGTCCTTGCGTCTTCTTCTTTCTCCATCTTTATGGAAAGTCAATATCCTTAATTAATTATTATTTTAAATACAAAAAATATAAGCTTGTTTTTTATTTTCGAGTTGGATCATGATCTAATTTAACTTGATTTTATGTAATAATTATAGTATTGGTAAATATATGTATGGGTGAAAAATATATATATATATATATAAAAGTAAAAAAGGAATTTATATTAAAAATTATAAAAATAATTAAGAAAAAGTATAAATGAAAAATTGTTATTAAATAAAGAAAAAACAAAATAATAATGATTACAATGTTGA
The DNA here is from genome assembly GCF_007655135.1 of Punica granatum. Classification (NCBI taxonomy): domain Eukaryota; kingdom Viridiplantae; phylum Streptophyta; class Magnoliopsida; order Myrtales; family Lythraceae; genus Punica; species Punica granatum. The sequence continues at coordinate 33,050,964 of NC_045129.1, forward strand.
ATTTAAAGAAGAATAGTGTTGAGTTTTGATTTAAAAATCAAACAAAGCCATAGATGTACAAGGAAAATGAATGGACATTGTACTACGACCTGAGGATTTCCGATATTTTATTAGGAGATGAGGATTTTCAAATAGAGCTTTCACGACTCTGCGCTTGAGCTTTTATGTATATTGATTGATTTATTTATTAATTATATTGATTAATATATTGATGCATGGTGGGACTGACATGTGTAGCTAGTTGGCATGAAATTGGACCATCTTTAAGCTTTTGATGGTTGATAACAACTATAAATTTATGATAATTCATTATCATTATTCTTCTTCTTCAAAGAAAAACAAAAGAACTTGACTTCTGGAAGCCAAAGGCCAAAGACAACATTGAGTAGGCATCACGGTTCTACCGATGTATGTCTTGTTTGTGATCAAAGGCGTCGACTGGCTTCACTTTTTTTCTTTTCTTTTTTGGCGGAGGTTGATATTTGACTCATTACAATGTTGGAAAATCACTTTCATCCCCATGAAAAACTAATTTATTATTATTATTATTATTATTATTATTATTATTAAATGTGTGAAAAAAGAAAGTCGACTTTCACATATTCATATATGTTATTGTTACCTCAATTTGATCATATTTCTTCATATTTTAATCACCTCAATAAATAAATCTAATCAAAGGAACAGTAGGACAGTGATGCACATTCTCACATTATAATCAATAAGTTTAATAACCTCGGTACTCATGACGGGATTACCCATGCCACTTTGTTACTTTATTAAGATTTCTATTTTATTGTTCTAGATTAATAGACATTCTTTGTAATTACAAAAATAAATCCACGAAAGAGATTGTCACTCATCGACAATTTTTCCTTAATAAAAAAGAAGAAAGAGAAAGCTAATTAAAGTTTTCTTTTTTTTTTCTTTAAAAAGATTGTTTTTATTTTATTTTGTTTTCATTTTTCTTGAGATAAAAAAGAACTTTCTCATGGGAAAGCTATACTTTTGATCATATTTACTTTTACCTACTTTTTTTTATTTTCATCATTTTTCTAATTTTTTTCTATTTCCGTCCAATACCTTACATTACTTTTCTGTTTTCATTCTATTGTTAACTTTTCCGTTAAGTGTGTTAAGTTGGATCCCCACAGACAACTCACGTCATAAAAAAGATCTACCTTGATTCATTTTTTCCTATTGAACAGAACTAGTTGGGCCTATTTAATGATTTTGTTCAAAATCCTCTCTTTTTTTTTTCTTTTCAACATTTCTCTCATCAAAACTTGAATATTCATCTTTCTCCTATCATCTTAATTAATTTGTTAGAGAAAAATTAAATAAAATCAAAAGAATGAAAAGAATCAATGCACACAGAAGAGAAGACAATGAAGACAGAAGAAGACGATGAACATTGAACAATAGCGAATACATAAATGCAAAGGGCTTCCTTCTCTTCTCCCATATAGAGATGCAGAACCATTTATCAAATTCAAAAAAGATATAAGAAAACTAATCCAAACAAACAAAATTCCTGACTTATCAAAGAAGTCGATTAACAATTTTTTTGTTTTTCTACCACCAGTCAAACTTCCAAGTCATATAACCACGATCAATTACATAAAAAATGTATATTGATAAAAAAATTCGATGAGCCATTATCGTGAAAAATCATCTAAATAACAAGATAGTTCTTTGATTATGGAAAGGCCGCAGCTAAACGGAAATCACTCGATATGAGCAAATAATTTTGTGAATTCCAGAAATTAGGTTTTCAATCCATAAATGTCAAAAAATTAAAAATTTTGAATTGTAGTAACATAAAGATTTCCCTTTTTCGAGTCAACAACATCGAAACCTCGATCAAGTGCCATTTAACTTGGATTGGGGAATAGTAATCAGGACAAGGTGGGACATTCGCTTGAATTTGGGAGGTCGAAGAAGACTCCCCCAGTGTTGTAGATTCACCGACCAATGGCACTTGATTTCTCTGAGCTCAAAGTCATTCAAGATTGAAGGATTAAAATTTACCTATGTTGAGTCTTGTGGAGTTTTAATCGGAGGGGAGTTGAGAAAAATGTGTTTGGAAATCAAGCAAGAATGGGGGTTGTAGAGAAGATTTTTTGAATTCATAAATAAAATCAGTATTTTTCCTTTGAAGAATTGTGACAAACCCAACGAAGAGGAAGATGTAAATGTGGAAATTTTTCATGACATGGATCGTCTACGGGGATCTAGCTCAGCACGCTTAACGGAAAAGTTAATGGTAAGACAAAAATAGAAAAATAAAGTAATGTATAGGACAAAAATAGAAAAAATTAGTAAAAGGATGAAATAGAAAAATAGGTAAATAGTTTTCCATTTTAGAAACAACTAAAGCAAATGATTTCAAACCTTGGGTCACATTTTTTTTTTGCTTGATAATCAATAAATGTCCATTGAGATAAAAAAAAAACCAAGTACAAGAGAAAATGCCCAAGAGGATACATTATAGAGAAAGAAAATACAGTAGATCCTCCTAGATCACTACAAAGAAAAATACATGTGACCAAGCACATTGGATAAAAACATAAGTACAACTGCAAAAATCCTTTCAATTGTCGTAGTTCGTTCTCAACCTTTTGAGACTAATTTCTATATGGACCCTAGTAAAGATTGGGAAGCTGAACATAGCGTAATCCATATAGAGACGACTACTACTAGAGAAGTCGAGCAAAAAAAAGTCTTGGGCCGGTACTCGGCGCAAGAACCTCTCATAGATCATAACTCTTGATCTAATCAGCCAAATTAATCCTAAACAATCTCAATCCCGAGATATTCAAACCAAGCAGCCAAGCTTCCAGCTTTTCGATTGTGTTATCCATCATGTTATGCTTCATTCAACGGTTGCTTCTTCAGTGCGTTGAAGAGATTAATATTAGCGATCTATAAATGTTATCAAATTTTCATGACAAGTCACATTATAAATGTTTAATCCAGCTGTCATTAGGGATCAATAATTTTAGGTGAAAATCTAATTCAATAAATTAACAAACAAATTTTTTTTTATAAAAATCTAAAACAAGAATACCTTATAATTAATTTTAATGTATCAGACGAAGCCTCAGATTAAAGTCATTCCATAAATCATGTATGCAAATATTTCCTATTTGCCAACTTGCAAGGTTTGTGACGTATGGCTGGATTTACCTGTTCCGTGGGTTTGCAGTGGGATAAGTCGAGCGAAGATCGGACATATTCATAATAATAAAAACTTCTACTATAAAATATAAATAATTAATTAATTTTAATAAAAAAATAATAAAAAATAATAGAAAAAAGACCTCCAAGCTTCGGCAAGAAGATTTTTATACGACGCCGTCTCGAGATTGCCGCCCGAAACCCAAGCCCCGGAATAGCATAAGAAATTAAATTCCAAAAAAAAAAGAAAAGGAAAGAGAAAGAAAGACGCAACACGTTGAATTTGTGAAACCTCATCTCTCTCTCTCTCTATCTCCACGACTCCGTCTGGACCTAAAACAGAGAAACCCCAACCCTAATCTCTCTCTCCGCCCTCTCTCTCTAAATTCATGGATTGATTCATCGTGTTTGAGCGGATCTCTGTCTCCGGTGAGTCATTCCCCCTTGTAGATTCTGTTTCTCCGGTTGATTGTGTAATCCCGTGTTTCTTCGATCTGGGGCGATTCTGTTGCCTGTCGCTTTGATTTCTTCGAATCTGGAGTGGCGTAATCCGATTGCCTCTTTGTGCCGTCAACGGATCTGTCTCAATCTCCATCCGTTTGGTTTTTTGGGTTTCTCTCGACTCTGGGTCTTTGTTAATTCTAGCTGCTTATGTTTGGAATAATTGTGACTTAGTACTTCGTTAATTTCTGTTTTGGATGTATTCTTCTGGGAGTTCAAGTTAGGTTTTTAGGGCTCTTGGTCTCTCTTCATGGGGGTCTAATTGCAGGGTTTGGACTGGGGACAATCATCATTTGAATGTCCCATTAACTATTGGTACTTGTTTCCTGATTGTCTCAATTGAATGTTTGGGCTATTAGGTGGTTGACTTCAATGGGCTTGTTACATGTTTTAGGTTCTACTGTTTGCAGTGATCTTCAAATTGTTGTATTCGTTGGATTTTATGCTACAAGCTTTACTAATTTGCTGGTCTCTTGGTATTTCAGATTTATATCCATAGTGATCAGTGCGTTAGGAAAAAGATTAATGAAAGTCTCCTTGAGCCTTCTAGATTACACAATTTGTCGACATTGCTTCGGACATAAATTATTGGTCCATGTGCATGCAAATCTTTTGCTTATTCACTTTTCAAGCATGTTTATCCCCAGTCTCTAGTATCTGGTGTTGGCTGACTTGCATTCCTTTTTGCTGTTTGTGGTTGATTATTGAAGTGTGCATCCGCTGTAGGTTTGATGTTGAAGGGAGAGTTGTAAGCAGCATCGAAGTGTTTTATGGATCATGATAGTACAGATGGATAAAATGTCTGCTCCACCACGGGAGATTGCACAACGCCTTCATGAAAAGGTACGTCCGGGTTGTGTCATCTCTGTTGCATGTATATGTGTCAGCATAGCAGTGTTGATGCTCATATTTCTTGCTCTTTTCAGAACATTGAGCTGGATAGCAGGCGAAGGAAGTCTGCCCAGGCACGAGTTCCGTTAGATCCCAATATCTGGCAGCAGATGCGTGAGAACTATGAAACTATAATTCTTGAGGATCATGCATTTTCGGAGCAACACAATATTGAGCATGCCTTGTGGCAGTTGCATTACAAGAAAATTGAGGAATTAAGAGCGCACTACAGTGCTGCTCAGGCTTCTGTTCAGGGTGGCAAGGGACCTGCAAGGCCAGATCGGATCGCAAAAATAAGATTGCAGTTTAAAACCTTTTTGTCTGAAGCAACTGGGTTTTACCATGATTTGATAATGAAAATCAGAGCAAAGTATGGTCTCCCACTTGGATATTTCTCTGAGGAGTCGGAGAACAGGATTGTCATGGAGAAAGATGTTAAGAAATCTGCTGAGATGAAGAAAGGCTTAATATCATGTCACCGCTGTTTGATATACTTGGGTGACCTTGCACGTTACAAAGGATTGTATGGAGAGGCTAACTCCAAATCTCGTGAGTATACTGCAGCTTCAAGTTACTATCTGCAGGCAGCATCTCTTTGGCCATCAATAGGAAATCCCCATCATCAGGTTCTGATTATCTGTTCAGCTCTATTTATATGTAGCGACCTTGTTGTTTAACTTTTCTGTTTCTGAGTCGCTCTTTCGGCTTTCCACTGTAGTGTTTCTTACCCTGCTGTTGGCTCTTTATTACAGCTGGCAATTTTGGCTTCTTATTCCGGGGATGATTTTCTGACTGTGTACCGATATTTCCGGAGTCTGGCAGTGGACAACCCCTGTTCAACTGCAAGGGATAACTTGATCGTGGCATTTGAAAAGGTATCAGTTCTCTTTTTTAGCTGTTGGTTATCATCTATAAAAATTTGTAAGAGTATGCTCCTTGAGTAACTTTATGAGTCTCCTTTTTCATCAGAGTTAAAAGAGTTTTTGATTAATCCACTGAAAGTTGAGAACCGTAAATTGCTTATATTGTTGGATTCATGTGGAGTCTCTTATTGCTCTTGTTTTTATTTTTGCATTTGCATTGATGCTGTTTGCGAATGGGAGCAGTTCCATAAGGAATCCTATCTTCCTAAATCTCTTCCCTGATCTGCAGAATCGTCAGAGCTTTGCCCAACTGCCTGGTGATATTAAAGCTCCCGTAGTGCGCTTAACTGGTAGGAGACAAGGGCGGGAAGTCAAACTCGCATCTAAAGAAAATGATGCTGAAGCTGGTTCTTTAAAGGATAAGACATCCAGCACTCCTGATGCCTTCAAATCTTTCTGCATTCGGTTTGTTCGTCTGAATGGTATTCTGTTTACACGAACAAGGTATAGTTTCGAGTGTTTTGACCCATGAATATATTGTAAATGGCAGAGTAATTCATAATTGACTTTCACATTTCTTGTGCAGCCTGGAGACATTTGCAGAGGTTCTCTCCTTGGTTAGTCTGGGTCTGTATGAGCTTCTTTCTTCTGGAAAAGAAGAGGAGTTGAAATTTGGAGCAAATGCTCGTGAAATTGCACTTTTCTTTGTAAGGCTAGTTGCCATTCTCATATTCACTGTTCAGAACTCGAAAAAGGAAAATGAAGGTCAGACCTATGTTGAAATTGTTCAACGGGCCGTCTTACTCCAGAATGCATTCTCTGCTGCTTTTGAGATTGTGGGCCTTCTGTTGGAGAGATGCGAGCAATTGCAAGATCCGTCGTCAAGTTACCTTTTACCAGGTGTGTTGGTCTTTGTGGAATGGTTGGCTTGCTGTCCGGATGTTGCATCTGGGAGTGATGCAGATGAAAAGCAAGCCATGTGCAGATCCAACTTCTGGGCCCATTTTGTTTCATTAACAAATAAGCTCTTATCTACTGGTTCAATATCTGTCGAGGATAATGAAGAGGAGACCTGCTTTTACAACATGAGCAGATATGAAGAAGGAGAGAATGAGAATCGGCTTGCTTTGTTGGAAGATTTTGAGTTGAGAGGATTCCTGCCTCTTCTTCCTGCGCAAACTATCCTGGATTTTTCTAGGAAGCACTCTTTCGGGGGTGACGACCAAAAGGAGCGAAGTTCTCGAGTTAAAAGGATACTTGCAGCTGGGAAAGCTCTGCTTGGGGCAGTTAAAATCGACCAGAAGTCAGTTCATTATGATGCAAGGGAAAAGAAGTTCGTCGTGGGTGCTGAGCCTCCTCGGAGGTCTGAGGATTTTGATCTCCCTGACAATTCGATCATGCCACCTGCAAATTCGATGATGTTGGAAAGCAAACCGGAGAGAGCTGTAAATTCAGGACTTCTATGTCCAAATTCGCACTCGCATATGGAATTTGAGGAGGAGGATGAAGTGATTGTTTTCAGGCCAACAGTTGCTGAAAAGCCAGCAGATGTTCATATTTCAAGCTCCTTGCCCTCTAATGGACTGGAACCTGGTATAAGTTTATCTGGCAATCATAAGCCAATCTATGGAACTTCTGTTTCGGGTCCCCCGGAGAATGTTTGGCAGCAGGCTGCTTCTGATGCTTTTCTAGCAAAAGCTGCATCTATTCAGAATGCAAGTCCTGTCCCCCAACACTTGCAACCTGTTGAAGTTATTCCTAATTGGTTATTGGAAGAAGAATCTTCTATTGCTAACAGCTTTCAAGATTTGAGGTTGATGGAGAATGGACATGGGATCAAGTCTGAGGGACAAAATATTGGCAACTTCCATCCTGCTGCAGTTTTGGACCCAACCCCACAATCTGCCATTACTAACAGTATGAACATGTTTTATAGTCAGTCAAAAGCTCCTGAACCTGTTTTGCCTACTTCCAGGATTGGTGCTGTTACGTCCATCGGATTTATTGCCGAGAATTTGGCCGTGAAGACATCTGCCTCTCCTCCGCCAGGGTTGAAAAAGAATCCTGTATCTCGGCCAGTTAGGCACGTGGGCCCGCCGCCTGGGTTTGGTCCTGTTCCTAAACAAGCTAGCGGACCCATTACTTCTTTAGACGTTACTTCTGAAGACCCAATAAATGATGATTATAGCTGGTTGGATGGGTATCAGATGCCGCCTCCTGGGAAGAGCATTGGGCTCAGCAACTCTATTGCATTTTCATCTCAAGCAAACTCTCAGTACGTCAGTGGCAGTACAGGCTTAACTGGGGCAGTTGGCTTCCCCTTTCCTGGGAAGCAAGCTCCAATTAATCAATTTCAGATGGCGAGAGAGAATGGCCAACAGGATTATCCAAGTATTGATTATGTTAAGCTGCAGCAGGAGCGACATATGTTGCAAGCAAATGGAATGCTTACCGGGAATCATGAGATTGCTCAGCCCGAGCAGTACCAAGGATCAGTCTGGGCAGGTCGATATTTCGTGTGAGATTGCTATGATGGAAATTGTTGGTAAGATCTGTTTTTGGCTGATCCTTTCACCTAATGAGTCAAAAGTTTTCTTCAATTCTTCGATATGCTCCTGACTGAATTTGCTTTTCTGAGGTCCTAAAGAGTGATTGTGGAGGGTGCAGTCATCCTTTTGCTACCATAATCGAGCTCCAGATATGCCGGCTTCTCATTGTTGAGTATCTTGTTGGAGAATGGATGGCCTTGGCTTCTTGCTGGCACTTTGGTACTGAACAAGTAGGTCTCACACACACTGCTCAGCTGCTTTTAGAAATCTATCTTCCTTTCTCTCATCTGGCTAGTGGCTTTACAGCATTTGCTCAGAAAGTCGGCATATGCACAAAGGATGTGCTCAAGGATGCATATCTTGAAATATGTTGGAACACATCTTGAAACATTATATATATATATATATATACACATACATACATACATATATATATATATATACATATAGAGAGAGAGAGAGAGAGCAAAAATTTCTTCTCTCGAAAAGGAATCTATTGATTCGCTCCCAATTGGTTGAACAGCGAAGTTCATATAGGATTAGTCGATCCAAGACATGTTATTAAAAAAGGGGGGTTAAAAAAAAGGATTATTTCGTAAGTGGAGTGGTGGCTGGGGTCCAAATTGTTTCTTTCCATGAAGGTTAGGCTTTATGGTGGATGGATATGGATGCATTGAGCCCTATCTGTTTCTTTTTTCTCTTACACGTTTTGCTTTGTTTTAAGAGTGAATTTACTGTTAAGCTTTGACCTGCCACGCCTCATTAGGAAATCTACTCTAACACTATGCCTTGGTCTTAAGTAGGTTTGCCCGCTCTTCAACTCGGGAGATGGGTCTTGGAACATCTGGGTTATGGTGAAAAAGTTCGGGAAGGAGTGCCTCATCTGGGTTACAATGGAGATATGTTATGCTGTGTAAGATTGGTCATCAGCTAGTTTGAGCATCACGTCTCAACGGGTTTGTGGAATAAGTGATGGTGTCCGATGCTATCTTAAGCCGCTTCTGCACTTAATAGTCTAGCTGTGTTCTGATGTGTCAAATCTTCATTAGCTGCCTGCAGCTGGTGAGGATGGCTAATGTATATAACAAGGTGGGCTTCGTGTCTGCACTAGAGCGGGAGATCCTCTGGAGCTTGCCCCGTGTATATGGGGGTATCACTGCGAGGGGCAAACATAAGTTTGGCTTTAGCGTGATGCGCTTTAGCCTATTGTGTCCATGAAGATTTCCAGCGTGCAAACGGGAAGTCTCTCGTCTAGTTACGTGTCAGATATACTGATATCGTTCCTTATCTATAGTGTTGCATTTACTTTCATCTCGTGTCGATTATGACAATGTGTTGCCTGAACTACCTTTTGAATAAGTTGCCACTGGGTGTTGTGTCCTTAAGTGTGATACACTGAGTGGAATCTCATGTTTATATTCGGTTATTACTTGCGTGGGTGCTGGTTGGCGGACCGGATGATTGCATGCAGTTTTGTGCTGTATATTCGCGCTGTGCTTGATTTGCACTGGACTGCTTGTCACGCCGCAAGAAATGAGTGAGGCGGGATCCTTATGCATGATTTGGTATAAAGGTTTTCACCAAGTCATCTTACTCACTCAGGTGAAATCGATTTTGTGGATGGAGGATTTTATACTTTCCTGAATTGAATGAAAAAGTGATGCCGCTCTGGGAGAAAAAGGATCGGACTTGAAACATGAAAGCTCCTATCGAAGTCGAGCAAACTGAACCTTTCCGACTTGAAACATGAAGCCCCATATCCGTTGGAGGCTCGAGCCAATATAAGGGTAAGGCATTCATGGGTCTAAACTCGCGATTTTAATGCTTTGAACATTAGAGTAGTGTCCTCACAAAAAGTCCAATTTGAAGGAGATGTGTTTGAATTGGAGAAATTTCCACGGTTATGACCCCTTAGACATAACGAATTCGTCATTCGGGACCCACGGACCACCTTCGCGATGTGCGTAAACATGCGGTATACATATTGTAACGACCCCCTTTCTGAAGACGATGAAATGTGTTCTTGTTGCGTTAGAATTGTTTGGATGATAAGTCGAATCACAGACGTAGCAGAATATAGCCGTAGAAGTTGGAGAACAGAACCGATATCGATTGGCTCCTCGGATTCTCTTTTGCAAAGCTTTAGAAGGGCAATGGCATTATAGTCACTCCAAGAGAAAAAGGGCAAAATACAAACCCACCCCACCGTCCCCAATTTGGTGTTGGAAGTATAGGTCATCTTCAGTCCCCACCATTATACCCATTTCTGCCCCAGTTTTCAAATCTTGATCATGACCCATTGAAGAATATTCAATCTCCAACCCCGAGGATATGGTATAACGACAAACCGAGCTTCGAGTGAGCAGATTTTACCTACAGCGCATTAGTTCAAAACTCACGGAAAACATCTCATGATTTGAACCAAATTAATTCCCGAACAGAATTCAATTTCAACCAATGCATCCAATAGATTGATGGCACAGTTTGATTGAGAAATGAAAAAAAGAAATTATTCAATCTCCTTGTCAACATAAAACTATCTGTCGATGCATGAAATTGATCATAAAGCAGTGTGGGACAGCTAATTGTTGGTGAGAATTCACTGTGGAAATGGAGTCCATGTTTGCTGTCATTAAGAAGTTTTCGAAATTTCAGAATGAAATCATTCGTCGGAACAGCACAAAGTACTGCCCTTCAGAACAGTGCAGAGCAGAAAAAGAGGAAACTGTTTTCTGCGTGAAAAACTTGAAACATCGGTTAAGACTGTTATGAGATTAATCTTCTCGACAAACGCGTTATTTATCATTTAATACCCGATATTTCTACGTAAACCCAGTTCGTCAAAAGGAGTTTATCGACCGAGGAACAGTATGGACATTGGCCATTTTGTGCCTAATAGATTGACCGTGGAACCAGCAACTATCAACGATCCAAAACCGACTACCGACAATAGTTATCATGGGACCAGCTTGCTAAAGGACTTGCATAGGGAAAATTGGTGGAAGAAGGGGCCTACATTTTGGTTGGAGTTCTTGGTTGTTTTCAATTGATTAGTACTAGGAAATATCAACTCCCGTGACCTTATTGATACAATTCCAATGAACCTTCCATATCGTGACTAACCATCAAAAAACAGATAAAGGATCATTTCCAACCGTAAGAATATTGTCGAAAATTTTGGAACATATTGAAAGGGTAACTAGGAGCCTCTGTCAATTCAGTCCTTGAAATAACCAGACAACTTGTCCGAATGAGATTCCTAAAAGAAGTTGGTAGTTAATTCTATTCAAGCATGATATTAATTAAAGTATGAGAAGTTTAATAGTTTACACTAATACTACAAGCAAATAATCTCGTAAATTAACAATGATAAAGGTAAAAAAAATCAAAATGACTCTCTGGAATCAGATTTCGTCGTGTGAATAACAACAACGAGGATCATAGGGGAAGAGACGAGGCAATTAAGGCCTAGTAAATTAAAAATCCGAGTAATCCGTGAATACTAAATATTTAGTTAGAAGAATGCTCTGCTACCATAGAAGACTCTCGATCCGTCCTTCTTCGTCTGCCCGAGCTCCAATTTCTCTTCGCGTTCGAGCTTATCCAGATCCATAGGGAGCTTCATCTTGGCAAGAGACTCAGTGAACTGCTGCATGCTTGTCATGTACATTCCCACAATCTGTTGCTGCATCGCAGACTGCTCTGCTTCGAGATTTGCCGAAAACACCTGCCCGAAGCTGTTGTTATTAACAGGACCACTCTTCCCTTCTTTGGAATTGCTTCCCTCTCCTTCGTTGGGATTATTGGGCCCTTTCTCTTTTCCCCCTTCATTCACCTTCTTCGAGGTCGGGGTGTCGGGGCAGCAGGGCATAGAGCTCTGACTTGGTTCCGGGTTTGGCGAAGTTGAAGGTTCCTGGCTTACTAGAATACCCTTCTTCATGATCGAATCGGATGAGTTTCTGTCGTCGCTTAGGCTTGTGGTGGTGGAGCTCAGGAACCCAGAGTTCTGGACACTCCCTTCAGGGGAAACGGAGTTGTTGTCTGAAGAATTTCCGGTCATCTCATACTCGAACAGGGGATGCTGGTTGATAGGACAAGAGCCCAAATGGAGAAATGAGGCGATTCCATTAGGATTATTCCCGGAATTCGAAGTGAAGTATTCAGAAACCATCTGCTGGTTTTCTGCCACCACATTGATGTCAGGGAACTCGATCCTAGAATACTCGACCGGGTCCAAATCAACCTCTGAGATCCTCCTATCGAGCAGGACAACTTCTGAGGTGATGGAAGAAGTCACCGGCAATGGATCGATCGGGAGGGATGTGGCATCCAGCGAGAGGCCGAGTCGGACGGTTCCTGCAGGAGAGTGGAACAAATCGGTCGAAGAGAGACTGTAATCAGCTGTAACCTTCCCTTTTCCAGCAATCTCCGATAAGGGGACTAATGCAAACCCAAGGAGCTGATCTTCCATATAATTCCTAGCCCTGCTGAGCATCCACATCTCGCACTTCAGGACTGAGTCAGGTTGGTTGACCTTGAACGATAGTCTCTGATCGAAGTCCGGGTTCTTCCCGCCTCCCTCAATGATCGAGGTGGACAGAGTCTCGTCGGGGTTGTTAGTGAGAGAGAACTTGGCGTACACGTCCTGGTTGTCGTATATGCAGATGTTGTGGATGTTCCTGGCGTGGTGGATGTGGATCTCAAGGACCGCCGAGAACTCGGAATCTCCGGTCTCATCCCCAAGGGAGGAGCTGGGTTTCGGGTCGTAGCAGAAACCCGATTGGTGGTGATGGGTGAATGAGTCCATCTTGCCCTAGAGCAAGGCCTATGAAGGATTGATTTCTCCTCTTCAGTATCCTTTTTCTCAGTGGAGTAGTATTATTGGGAAAGAAGGTTGACTCTCTGGCCCCATAAGTGATGAGTGATGATCAATTTGGCAGCAACAAAATGAGAAGGTGGTCAGATCAATCATCAATGTCTTCTTCTCTATTGTGAAGTGCTTCCCTCAGACCTAATGATTTTTGACTCCATGAAGAGGTAGAGAGAGAGAGAGAGAGAGAGAGAGAGAGAGAGAGAGAGAGAGGAGACTTGGAGTAGAATGAAAGAGCTAGTTATGGGAGTGGAGTTGCTACGAGTTGTGTACTTTCACTCCTGCGTTCTTATATCTATATAATGATTTCTTATATCTATATAATAATACGATAGACATAACCAGTCACAGTTTAAAATTCACGTGAAATTCATTGTCTTTCATATGATAAATCCTAATCGTATTACACAAATAGGCCGTGTTACGTGAAATCTCGGTAGTGACCCGATGACGACTATGGTTTCGGGAAAGATTAAGGCCCATGGTGGTAGGTGGTGATATTGAGGGTTAGAAGAGAAGATAAAAAGAGGTGGGGGGAGGAGATGATGTAAAATTGGTGGTTAATTATGGCCACTTTTTTCAATGTTTCTCCCTACTTTTTGAGAAGGGGGAGTGGGTGAGGGGATTGAGTTGGAATTCTTTAAATTTTTGAGGGTGGAGATGGGACTTTCCTTTCCATGGCTTTGCTTGACGTTGCAGCTTCCACTCTTAGTGAATCAGCGTGAGTTAAGCCTCCCACCACTTTGCAACACATTGGAATGGAGGACCCACCCTATTGCCTCTCATGGTTAATATTATCATCCTTGGACGATTAGGAAAGCAAGAAATCCAATTAAACTTGGACAGACAGAAAGTTATATCATGGGATTCCATACCGAATATCGGGTCTCGAAAGCTAAAAGGTCCGGTAATCATTTCATCTCCGAGAGCAATGCGCTTTTCAGTCGGTGGACGGTAAAAACTCAATGAGCCGATTTATGATCTTCTTTGATCTTTCCCCGACCGGTCAAATATCCCTTATGGAAATTTTCCTCTCAGGTGAAACATTCCAATTGCAAATGCGTCCCACGCAATGATAGCCTCTAGAAAAATATATCGGCACCCTTGATCAGCGGTAATCGAAAGTTGTCAATTCTCGCGCTGTAAATATGTTAGGGGGTCATGCATTTGAGCTATGACTGTCCGCGTGTGGACTTTCCAGTCCGAGAATGATGCCCAGCCTGTGAGCATTGAGAAGCTTTCAAGCATGGCCATGAACAAGAAGGCAGGGCCCACAACAATGGCGTGCTTATTAATGTAAAGCAAAGCTTTCATCAAACAGAAAATAGTCGACAGTGTCTGAGGATTTAAGCACAAGACAGACATGTTGGCTCTCTGATCAGTTTCTTCCATTGCCCGCGATTTCATTTCTGTTTCCGACCAATTAATTGAGGTTCCAGCAAAGAAACGTCAATCATCTTTAAATCTAGCGCTAATTAAGTCGGATTAGTCTACGTAAGGAGATATTTAATAAAGTGTCCATCGAGATATTTGGATTGTATGAATTAACGCGAATATGAGGAGTCAACAACATAATTGTCATCTCATAAGGTCGAAGTTTATAATGCAACATCTCTATTCACTGCCAACACATGCATACAAGCCCAAAGGAAAGGGAATAGTTCGCCTAGCTAACCAGTCGGCATAAGAGTTCGATTCCGAGAAAGCTATTGCTACGGAAATAAATAATTTACTAATTCGAGTTTGAGCTGATTTTAACAAACTTGAATTTTGCTTCATCTAATCCTTGACAAAAGGACCACTAAAGAACAAGAGACCCCAACTTCTCTAATTGTCTTCTTCTAATCGATTTATTGTTAAACCGATGACTTAATCATCGTTATTAAATTAATTAAGATTCTTGCTCGGAAACTTGTAAGAATGGATCACTCACCTACTTCAGAATGTGGCCACAACTGCTTACGTTATTACAAACAGATCAAAAGGACTAATTGCTGACTAATCATAGCCAGAAGTCTATCAATTATTGAATGAAATGTTTCCATGCGAAGTCAATCTGTTTTCTTCGTTGGTTATCTTTTGAATTCGAATATCTGATTTCTTTTATATCAGAAATGGCATCAATAGCCATTAGCTACACAGAAACATGTGATGGCATCAATAGATCCTGGGATTACGACTTACGGGTGGATCGGGTGATCTGAGACAGGCAAATTATATGGTGAGACTATATATCTCTTTATTTCACTTTAGTTTATATGTTCATTTACGAATGAGCAGAAAAGGAAAAAAAAGTTTATAACAAAAAAATAAAAATAAATAAACGATGAGTAATCTGCTTTCATGTAGACACCATTCAGAAAACGCGTTGGCCTCTTTGAATATTCTCTCTCTAACTTTAACAAGTTGGCACATAATAAAACGTTAGGCAATATCCATACGAGTGATATTGGAGATGCACATCAAGCCTAAGCGCATCTAATGCCATCTCTGGAGTCGATTCACGAGCCAGTCTGTGTCAACTGTTTCTTTCTCTGTAAGTATAACGAATATTAGTTATCCAATCTTGCGGTAGATAATTCAAAATCAAACCACTTTTTTTTTCCAATTATAATGGAGGTTTATGAGCCTAATACAAAAAAATAAAAATCATAATATAACTAATAAATGAGTACGGATAATCCCATAACGAGTACCAAACTTGAAAGTTCCCTGCCTAATCAAACCATCACCTCGGAGTCCAACTCAAGAAAAGGTCCCAGGCAAGCTCCCAACCCGATTTTGGCTGCGCAAATAACTGCTGAGGACCAGCCCACACAGCCTAAAATAACCCAAACATTAGTTCCCTGTCTTGTCCCGAATGAGGCCTCCTGCTCCCGCTAAGCCCGAGTTCCCTGTTGGAGCCGCTCCATACGAACGTGTTGATTTCGTTATCCATCATCGCATGAGGGAACGAGCAACTACGCGGATGACTACGCCCACTTCATCACTTAGTCGGACAAACTGCTCAATTATTGGTCTAATTGATAGAATGGCCACATGCAAGTTGCATAACGGGCCCCTCTTAATTAAAATCATAGTTTTTTTAATACACATTTTGATATTACTGATATAACGGGCCTTTCTTAATTAAAAGCATAGTTTTTTTTTCATACACATTTGATATTACCGAGACAAGCGCTGAAACACTTTAATCAACCCACATTGATTATCTACGTCATATAGATAGATCAGATTGGTGGGTCGAGTGAAACTCGATCTATGCTAGCACTCTGTGCATGTTTGTGATATGCATGTTAAATGTGTTATATAATTGATCTAATTTATGTTGAGAGAGATTATTTTATACGGAAAAATTAAAGAGAAATTAATGAGTTTATAAGAGATTGGGTGCCATAATCAACTAACCCGAGCTTTCAGTTGAAGATGGACCCAACAGCTTAAAGACCCAATGGAATTTTACGTGGTATCAGATTGGGTTAGGTTTCTGCGTGCCAGTGTGGAGACTCACACTACCCCAGGCAGTGTGGAACTTGTGGCTAGTGAAGTCCAAGTTCGAAAGTGGAAGCTCGGCTCGTAGTTAGTTTGACCCCTCGCCTGAGTGTGAAAGAAGAAACCGACCTCGAGGTAGTTAAGGCCCGAGTTCGGAAGAGATGAGAGCCCAGCTTGAGGTAAGTTGTTGATGATGAGTGTTTAAGTGTTCCCCTGACACGTATAGGTAAAGAGTGAGATGAGAAAAACCACACGTTTCCGTAAGGGCGGATATTAAGAGAGATTGTCCCATACATAAAAATTAAAGAGAAATCCACGGACGAGAGAACGCATCCCAGGTCCTTCCAGAAATGATTAGGCAATCTTCCAAAGTTGTTCCACAATGGTTATACTGCAACATCAGCATATACAAATCTGGAGACTTATTAGAGAGCAGCTTACGGTGGCAAAGTCAAAGATCTTTCTATTTACACACATGAGTTACGGTGGAAAAAATCACCTGCAGCGCTTAAGCTGATGAGAGAATCAGCATCAATTGCTTGCCAGGTACTTTCATGTGCCAAAATTAAGTCTTAGCTTAAGGAGAAGTTCGGCTCGTAGTTGATTTGATCCCCTCGTCCGAGTGTGAAAAAGGAAGTCGACCTCCAGGTAGTTAAGACCTGCATCCGGAAGGGAGGAGAGCCCATCTCGAGATAAGTTGTTGAGGACGGGCGTTTAAGTGTTCATATGGCACGTGTAGGTAGAGGGTGAGATGAGAAAAATCACACGGTGCCGTGAGGGTGGGTGTTAAGAGAGATTGCTCCGCACGGAAAAATTAAAGGGAAATCCACGGATGAGAGGAGAACCCGACTCGAGGTAAATTGTTGAAGGCGGATGTTTAAGTGTTTACGTGACATGTGTAGGTAAAGGGTGAGATGAGAAAAACCATACAGTGCCACGTGATGATGAGTGTTGAGAGAGATTGTCCCACAAAAAAAAAATTAAAGAGAAATTCACGAGTTTATAAAAGATTGGATCCCACAACTTACTGGCTCGAGCTTTTTATTGAAGATGGATCCAATAGCTTATAGATCCAGTGAAATTTTATAATATACACGAGATCTGCTCTTATTCGGATATGTATCTCAATTTGTGTTGGTGCCCTTTTGCATAGAAACGTGTAGAATGCTAAAAAATAAAAAATTCTAACTTTAGTTAAGAGTCATTTATAGAAAGTCTTCTTCTTCCCCTTCTCCGGCCCCTCTCCCTGCATAAACTAAGAAGAATGGAGCGTGATATAGTATGATACGTTCTCACCTTGAATCAAAAAGTTTCATGTTTGATTCTCGTCAATGAGAGTTTTGTTATTTGTCTATTTAGCTATCTTTCCATTTGCTAGACTAATGGACTTCCCTTGAACTCGGAAAGGAAAGGAGAATATAAAACAAGCTGTTTGCTTTAAGCAATTATTACAAATCGTAGTATTATATTTTAGGATAAATTGCACTGGTGGTCCAAAATATTTTACAAATGTTTCATTATGGTCCAAAATTTTTTTCGCTACATGATGGTACAAAATGTTTCAAAATTATTTCATGATGGTACAAACCGTCAACTCGAGCTTGACGCTGTCAAGCTGACGCTGATGTGGCCGAAAAATTTTAAATAATTCTAAAAATTTAAAAATTTTAAAACTTTTAAAAATAATTTAAAATTTAAAATTTAAAATTTAAAATTTTTTTATTATTTTAAATTAAAAATAATTTTAATATTAAATTTTAAATTTTTTATAAAATTTTATAAAATTATTTTTTAAAATTTTAAAAATATTAAATTAAAAATAAATTTAAAATTTTCAAAATTTAATTTTTTTTATTTTTCTTAATTTTTACTCTTTTTTTGTATTTTTAATTATTTTTTGTTTTTTTTTACTTTTTAAAATTTTATTTTCTCTTAAATGACGTGGTGCACTATGATTGGTTCCACGTAACAAAAGTGACACATGGGACGCGCCACGTCAGCAAAATGTTAACGGCGTTAGGGCCACTTGACGGTTTGTACCATCATGAAACAACTTTGAAACATTTTGTACCATCATGTAGCGAAAAAACACTTTTTGGACCACAATAAAACATTTGTAAAACATTTTGGACCACTAATACAATTTACCCTATATTTTATTGGTTCAATATATATATATATATAATTTTTTATACTAATAGCTAGTTATAAATGAAAAAATGAACCAGGAGATTGTAAATTCATTTAATTAAATGATCAAAATAGATTTCATATATTGAAATTAGAGAAGTATGACAAGCCAAGACAACATAGGTTTTTATGCAACTAAGTTATCATATTTCTATCTGGCATTTGTGCATGCTTATAAATGCTCCATTCATATTATCTTTTATTTTAATTTTAATTTTAATGTTGCTATTTCATTATTTTATTCTCGATTTACATCGATTTTGTGGAAAATAATAATTAATTAACTAACCTTTATCCTAAAATAGTATGATATCATTTCAAATTTTGACATGTTGAGCTATATTGGGAAAATTTTGGTAAATTTCGTGTTTCATATAAAAAAATTAATATAGTTAGTGCAATTATTATTATAATTTAACTAGTCATGTAACCCGCGCATTGCTTGGGCATCTTCAATTCTTTTTTAGTCAATTTTTTCAAGTTGAATTTATTAAAATTAATCTAAAGTTGATATATTAATTCAAGATGTCAAGAAAAATAGACATCTTAAAATATGGAATCTGATAACATGAGAGTAAATTATTTCCGAAACTCTATGGAACAATCTATATAAAATTATAATTGCGAGACATTCACCATTACACGCCATTCGTCAAAAAATTTGAAATGTGGGCTTTTCATTTATCGACTCTTCACATGCCTAATGTTTCCATAACTTCCACAAAAATGATGATGATGATGATTATTATTATTAAGCCAAATGGAATGTATATAATTATTCGGGGCGTTCACCATTGTACGCCATTTGTAAAAAAGTTGGAAATGTGAACTTTTTATTCACTGACTTTTCTTATGCCTAATGTTTCCATAACTTCCACCACAATGATGATGATGATTATTATTGTTCCACCAAATAGGATGTACATAATTATTGTTGAGCCAAATCTATATATAATACAAGGATAATTGCGCCATATAATTTAACATTTGAAGGAATTCTTAGTTCTAGCCCAAACTTGATCTTTTACTTGAGATATCCCAACGTCGACATGTTGGTTTCACATCTATCCGAACGCTAATTTCCCATCCAAAATTAACGGAATTGCACACGTGGCACGTTAATTTTGTAACAAGTGTCGGGATAAATATGAAATTAACGTGCCACATGTGCAATTCCGTCAATTTTGGACGGAAAATTAGCGTAGGGATAGATGTGAAACTAACACGTTAATGTTAAGATATCTCAGGTAAAAAATCAAGTTTAGGTTAGAACTAAAAATTCTTTCAAAGGTTAGGCTATATAGTGCAATTAATCCTATAATATATAATTACTACTGCATTCACCGTTTTGCGTCATTGGTCCAAAAATTCGAAATGGGGGTTGCTCACTCACTGACACCACCACTACGATACCTTTCCATGTAAGGTGTTGTATTTCGCCAATAAGAAGAATCATTCAAAATTTTAAATCCAATTTAAGATTAGGTATTATCTAAAAGTAAATTAATGCAAATGTTTGCGTAATGTGCGGCACGTGACTAGTTATATATATATATATATATATATAGATTATGAGTTCAATATAATTGTTCTATTAATTTTTTTCCTATTAGAATTTAGTGTTTCTTTCGTAAACAACATCTAGAATAATTTCACCAATTAGCTCTGAAAATTCTTATTTTGTGGTTCTAACATCATTCCTCAAACAAAATCCGAAAGAGAGCATAGCATCTACGGTCAAGACGCTCCTAAAAGAGCTCCAAAAATTGACATTTTCTCTTTGTGAACTTCTTTAGTGTATAGTTTGTGAGATAAATACCGTAATTCTCACTAAATTTAGAGCACACGATTAATAGTGGAAGTAAGAATTTAGTATTACCTCCAACCATTGATTTTAATTATGGTATCTGAGAGACCAGATTGACCAGATTATAACTCGCAGGTAATCACTAGATAATCCACGAGCCTAGTGAACAATCACAGTCAAACTGGTGGGAAGCTCTGGCGGAAATTGGCAGACATGAGTGTTTTTTAAATTCAAGACCCTCAAGTAGGTGTGCCCCTCAATTTTTGATGGAATCTCTGCGAGTGATTTACACCACCTAGCATCCAGCACTTCAAGCCTCTTCAGCATCCCGCTGGAGGATGGCAACTCCTTAATCTTAATTCCTATCATCCTAATCTCTCTCAGCTTTTTTTAAATTCCCAATAGAATCAGGCAGTTCAGTAATTTCGGTCTCTGATAGATCAAACCTAGCTAGCTTCTTTAGATTCCCAATAGTATCAGGTAGTTTAGTAATTCATGCTTCCGATAGATCCAACTCAGCCAGCTTCTTTAGATTCCCAATAGTATCAAGTAGTTCAGTAATTCCTATACATGATAGATACAACCTAGCCAGCTTCTTTAAATTCCCAATAATATAAGGTAGTTCAGTAATTCCTGTACATGATAGATCCAACCCAACCAACGTCTTTAGATTCCCAATAGTATGAGGTTGTTCAATAAATCCTATACATGATAGATCCAACCTAGCCAACTTCTTTACATTCCTAATAGTATCAGGTAGTTCAGTAATTCGTGTCTCCGATAGATCCAACTCAGCCAGTGATCTTCGATTCCCCAGTGAATCTAGAAGCTTCTCCAACCCTTCACAACTACCAAAATTGAGGAACACAAGCTTCATTGGTCGTCCAATTCTTTGACGTAATTTGACAGTGTTTATATCTGAAAAGAAAGACACAACTTAACAAATGATTTCATATGTAACACACGTGTAATGATAGACGCCGAAGTCTCACAAGCATACCAAATTTTTATG
Organism: Punica granatum; assembly: GCF_007655135.1. Lineage (NCBI taxonomy): Eukaryota > Viridiplantae > Streptophyta > Magnoliopsida > Myrtales > Lythraceae > Punica > Punica granatum. The sequence continues at coordinate 33,072,319 of NC_045129.1, forward strand.
TATAAGAAAATACTGCGAGAGCAATGCAAGTGTCTCATGGATCCACCATCCAATGTTTTTCTTCCACCCAATTCCTCACAATTTATAATAATATATATATATATATATGTATCTTTTTTGATGAATTAGTGAGATAAGTGGTTTAGAACTTATATTGTTGGGCGATATTTCTAGGGTCTTCATCTCCCGCTATCTTATTAGCTAATTTTCATTGCTCATTAACCCTATTTACCCACCAATAATAATAATATGATAACCTTGAAGTTTAACTTTACACGTGTCAATATATCTGCAAAATCTCATAAGCTCATCAGCATATCTCGCCGTTTTACTTTTGTGCTTTTTATATGTGACCTTTTCCATTTGTTTCACATATTTCAAACGATCTTCAGAAATTGTGTGTGAGAGAGATCAAGAGATAGAGAGTAAACCAGAGCATTGAGTACAAAAAATTGAAAATTATTACAGAAAATTAGAAATCAATCATTCTTCGGTATTAGACGTGAAGATGAGTTGTTCAATATTTTTAGATTTTTTTCTTTCACTTCTAATTATCGATCTTAAAAGTATGAAAATTGAAACCTATCAAATCTCAGGTTTTTTCCATCCTCTTCCACTGATTGACGAGTTCTCCATGGAAATTGCTAGTCTTCATCATCTCTTTGTGTTTTGTTTGCTATTTAGTGTCTATAGATCATTGATGATTCTTAAAGATGAGTCGAAGGTTCTTTTTCTGACAGTTGATTAGTACGTAGTCCATCAATCTTATATATTACTTATATACTTTCATCTTGCCATGCTCGGAATTTTTCTTCTTAATTTTTTATTCGTAATTTATTTCTTAGGAAGATCTAATAAATATATATTTATACTTATGATACAACTATATGTTTTTACTTACTTTATCGGTGAAATTCAATTAACATCAGTCATATATACCTAATATAATATATATCTTTATTGATTGTAGATTGTGATTTATAATAGTTTGAAATAAGCATATGGCATATAATAAAATTGACTAGATGCAAAAAAAAAAAAAGACATCACATTCTAATCCGTGCACGTAAAAACTCACGATATCAGTGCACTTAAATATTTGGGATATGACATTGCATAACAAGACTTATCAAACAACAGCAAGGATTTGGAGATTTAACAATTAATTCTGGGATTCCGAAAGTGTGAGACTCTAGGGGATGTCTCTTTTGGGAAGGCATTGGCCAATTTGAATGATGATGGACAACTTCACGGCTGTCTCAACAACATAATTCTTCGGGCAATCCTTTCAGAGAAAAGCAATACATGAGATCCAATTGTTTTAGGCCTCTCAACTTACCGATCGATGGATCTATTTCAACCAGGTTTGTGCACTCCTCAAGAATCAACCTCTCTAGACTCGAATACTTAGAAAAATCGGGCGTTTTTATCAAGCCATCGCAACATCTAAGGTCAAGAACTTTCAAGCTGTTTCTCGTCTGCAAAACAAGTGAATATCATAACGTCAGATAGGCAATTGTTCGTTGTACGTAGGAGACAAAATGAGTGGATGTACCGACTGCTATATGTGAGACTTTACCCTAATCTGGCTCCATCCACCCCAAGTTTCGCTTACAGAACTCCACGAGAGGTCAGGAATGACAAGAATCCTCAAATATAAATCAGTTCCCATGAATTTCCTGGGGCAATGTCGCCAAGAAAGCCACATTAGCTTCGGCAGAAGATGCTTCAGGTGTCCTGAAATGTTTGCTCCAAAGCATTCCAGATATCTCAAGTTTCGGAGACTTGAAAGTTCTTTCTGCTTGAAGATGTATCCATCTCCCTCATCTTTTAAGTAATCATAAGAGTGAGCGCACAGCATCCCAATGTTTCATTTGTCCTGTGAAGAATGTGAATTCAGTGAGGATAGAACATATAATAAATCCTAATCAACTACAAAAACATACTAGGGGAGATGTTACGCTATTTTTTTTGATGAATTTCGTGTGGGCCATTTCTAAGAACCATTGTTGCAATAGTAAAGTGCGAAGTCTACTCAGAAAACGTATCGAAATATAATTTCTCCAATTTCTTTTTACCTCATTTTGCTGGAGCACTTCTAAAGCATCCTCGGGCATCCATAATCTGGTGCAATTTACAATGTTCTTGAAACTCCCATCAGTGACGATTTTCCTTCCGAGGTTCCGCAGCTGATCGTGGATCCATAATTCTTCCATTCCGTAATCTTTTATGATTTTTACCATGGACATGTGGAAGAGCACTTTCAGTCCTATCTTTGGATCGAAATCACAAGCTTTCCACATGTAACTTGGATATCTTTTGTCATGGTTGATGAAAAAACACGCAATGTCGAGAAATATCTGTTTTGTCCTAGGATCTAAAGCTTCGTAGCTAATCATTAGATTTTCTTGGACATCTGGTTGAGGTACCCTCTCCGACCTCTTGATTGTGTCAACCCATTCTTTACAACACTTGTCCCGAAGAAGTGAACCTTAGACCTCCAAAGCCAAAGGAAGTCCGCCGCTACTTGCAACAGCCTTCTGTGTGAGTCTGAGGTGGGTTCGGAGGGAAGTCCTTTTCAAAGGCATGCATGCTGAAAAGTCGAAGAACTTCTTCAGGTTTCATTTCCTCCACTTCCAAAATGGGAACTCTCTATCGTTTGATCTCTAGAACACGCTGGTCCCAAGTAGTGAAAAGAATTCTGCTTCCACAACCAAACCAACTAGCATCCCCTGCTAGATTCTGAATCTGTTAAAGAAAATTGGGGAGTGTGAGAGAACAAAGTGTCCCACACCGGTTGAAAAGAAAAAAATGGGGAAAGTTTATAAAAGATAAAATGCTCAGTAACTTATTGGTTTAAGTTTTTTGATTGCAGATAAGCTCAAATTCAAATTAGGCCCATTTTATTTGAAAAATTTATCTAACTAGTATCAGCGCCCATGGTTACAATTCTGGGCGTGTAAGGCTGCCTTCCTGCGGTGTAGAGCGCGTATGCGTGAGTCTATACGACCTGTTGGCTCGAGTATAAGCGTAGCGTGCGCCTCGAGCAGGCACCCATTGTGTCCGATGTCGGGACTTCGTAGTGAGGGCGGGTGTTGGGGAGTGTGGGACCCCACACCGGTTGAAAAGAAAAAATGGGAAAAGTTTATAAAAGACAAAGGCTCAGTAATCCATGAACTCAAATCCGAATTAGGCCCATTTTATTTGAAAAATTTGTCTAACAAGATCTTCCACTTGATCATCCCTTTGAACTAGATAGTCCTTCCCACATTTATGTTTCACCTTCAACTTCATGGAAACCTCTCTGGCAAAGAACCTAGCAAATTCTCCATGGCTGCAAGAGAGAGATGTCTTAATTTTATATTGAGATCAACAGCTCGAATTGATAGTTTTCTGTGAATTATTTTTCCCTTTTTCAGAATGTTCTGATTATCTAAGTAGAACAAGAGAAAAGGAACAACTGTGTTTACATTTGATGGTAGAATGTCTAGAAAGCCAGAAAACAATAACAGTTAGAAGAATTAAAAAGTTCAGAGATAAGAATTTTACCCTTCATCCTTCAGTTCCTATCCCTTGATTTTTCCTTCAGTTCCTATCCCTTGATTTTTCCAGCTTTTTGAAGAGCCTTCTTCTATTGCTTCACTTCTCTGTGACTGCACTTCTTCTTGTGTTCGAGTGTACTCAGAGCTTCAGCATACAGCTTCGTCTTGAACTTGACATCGTGCACGCGTCATAGAAAATGGGCAGAATTATCTTCTTGCCAATCGATGCCTTCTAGGACTTGAACATCTTGGCGAGTTCGATCAGGCACCACTTACTGGAAGCATAGTTGATGGAGAAGATTGGCACGAAGATCCTGGATTCCTCGATGGCTCTCAGGATTTCTTCACCAATATCCTCGCCTTTCTGGATCTCCTCATCATCTCTGAAGACACGAATTCCTGCATCTATGATAGCATAGTACAGGACATCCGTGATTCCCTGACGGGCGTCGGGTCCTCTGAAGCTCAGGAAGACCTGGTAGGTTGTTCCTGATGTTCTCTCTCTATTCGGAGCCATCAACAAGATCTGCTTGTGAATTCAGTTGCGTCTCAAGGGAAACTCAGGAAGACTTTCAGCTGGCGGGAAGAGTTCAGAGTCAAAGACTCAAAATGAAAGAATGATTGGAGAGAGAGAGAGAGGAGGAGGAGGAGCTTCATCATCTTTCATCAAAACAAAGAGAAATCATCCAATTTTATTTTAAGAACGATTTATTGGTTTTGGAGTGAAAATATTCACTCCACTCAATTTTACTTTCTTTTTAATTTAACGACATAATCATTACTTTTTTTTCTTTTTAAATTTTTTTCTATCTTAAACACCATTCAATTTAATTTTTTAATCATAAATTCTCTCGACTATTCATTTTTTTTTCAAATCGAACAATACAATCATTATTTCTTTATTTTCTTTCTCAACTCTATTATTATAACCTCACTTAAATATATATATATATACTTTTTCACGAAGCTTTTTACCTATTTCAATGGAAATTAAGCTAAATTTTAAAGTTTGACTCTATTGCCAAACCCACCCTAAATTGTTTTATAAAATTAACTCGCAATAAAGCTTTAACTCATTTCTAGTATCTATCTAGCTATCATCTTCTTCTATCTAGTATAAGCTAAAGGAAAGTTCAAGAACTCTTCTCGTTTTGCCATCTGTCCATCATTGATAAGTGCAGTAAAAGAAACAGGAGGTGCTAGAGGGAGGAGAGAAACTGGTGAATGTTTTCACTTTGAATACAAAAAATTCCCCATCTAAAAACAAATGCATGAAAAATCCATATTTTTTTTGTTACTTACTAAATTTTTCTATTTATTGTTTTCGGTGGAAATAAAATTTTCTATTTAAATTGCTGTACTTGTACATTAAATTTTTCAGTATCCAAAAATGCTAAGATGCTCAATAATTACAATTAGTTACTCAAGTAAAATCTTTCCCTATATAGGATTGCATGAAATAAAGAATTAATTTGAATATAGAAATTTACTTTTATAATTTGATAAAAGCTAGGGATGGAGCCGTACGTTGCACGGTATTCTACGTGATCAGCTTTTCTTTTTCATCAATTTTATTATGCAATAATAAATGCATGGTTTATATGGTTGAAAACTGTATTTTATAATTAAGTATACCATTATATATATTTGATTAATGTTAGTTGAATTTAATCAATAAGATGAGAAAAAATAAATTATAAATTATTACGTTAGTAATTTGATACACTTACCAGATAAAAATACGAAAAAATTAGAAGTAAAGAATTTATTTTTACGTCTTCTGATAGCAATATTATCTAATTATGAGACTGATCACAATATTTGAGTACTATTTCTAAGGATAAATATCACGTAAATCCCTACAATTTCATAAATTAACACATGCAACCCCTTCTTATAAAATAGAACAATTATCATCTCTAAATTTGCTAATTTGTCAACTGATAAAGCACCAATGTTCAATCCTACTGACGTGGTAATTTAAATATATTTTTTAAATAAAATTAATATAATAACTAAAAATTTTAATAAAAAATGCATAGGCCATAGGAGAAGGGTGGAGGGACAGTGGGGGTCCCTGCCTGCCATATTAGCAGGATTGCACATGTGGCACTACAACTGCCAAATCGGCAAATGCAAGGATGGTGAATGTTATATTTTAAAAAGAGTGTGCAATATTTTATGAAACTATAAGGGGCACGTGGTATTTACTCAATTTCTCATTTATAATATGGTAATAAATCCAAATTACAAACTCCTTCAAAATTTTAAAAATATTTTATTTTGCTCGGATCTTATCATAAAATATTTTAATAAATTTAAAAATTTATTAAAATTATAAAAAATGTAAAAAAATCTCAAAATAAAAAATATTTATTTTAAAATAAAAAGTCGTGCTTTATTGAATATTTTCATAAACAGAAGCACTAATGTGAAAATTTGGAAAATATGTTGTTATATTTGGATTTTATAATAAAATATTGGGAAAAAGACAAAAACTCCTCTTGTGGTTTGGGGTTAGGACAAATCGCATCCTATTCTTTTTTTTGGGACAATTAGCCCTCTGTGGTTTGCTCTGTCAGACATAGAGGGTTACGACGTTATTTTTTTTATTTTCAGTCCTCAATCTTTAACCTTGTAATCATTTTGGTTATAAATCTTTTTCTTTTATCGTTCCTATCTAAACTTTTCATTTTTGTTTCAGTTTAGTCCAACGATGAAAATCGGAAGGGAATCGGGATCAGCCCGACCCCTCCATCTTGGTCGCCGGTGACCTCTGTGGGCACCGGCGACCTCGGTGGAAGTGTCGGGGTCGCCGATTGGCGGCCTCGACCCCGAATCCACCGGGGACTCCGACTTGGGGTCCTAGGTCGATTTGGGGTCGAGGCCGGCAATTGGCGACCCCGACCCCTCCACCGGGGTCGCCGGTGCCCACAAAGGACATCGGCAACCTCGGTGGAGGTGTCGGGGTCGCCGATTGGCGGCCCCGACCCCGAATCGACCGGGGACCTCCGAGTCGGAGTCCTCGGTCGATTCGGGGTCAGGGTCGCCAATCGCGCGACCCCGACACCTCCACCGAGGTCGCCGGTGCCCCACAGAGGTCGCCGGTGACCAAGGTGGAGGGGTCGGGCCGATCCCGATTCCCTTCCGATTTTCATCGATGGACTAAACTGAAATAAAATGAAAATTTTAGGATATGAACGATAAAAGAAAAAGATTTATAACCAAAATGTTTACAAGGTTAAAGATTGAGGACTGAAAATGAAAAAAAATAATGCCGTAACCCCATATGTTTGACAGAGCAAACCACAGGAAGCTAATTGTCACAAAAAAAAGAACATTGTGCGATTTGTCCCAACCTCAAACCACAAGGGGGGTTTTTGTCTTTTTCCCTAAAATATTTTTGAAAAAAAAACTTCAAACTTTGTTGTCATCAAAAATATTTGAAAACTTAAAAAACTCAAAATAGAAAAATTATTTATGTAATTAAAAAGTGCTTTATTAAGTATTTTCATAACTAAAAACACCTCATGAAAAATTAGAAAATTATTTTATTTTACCCAGATGTTATCATGACATATTTTTTCATTGAAAAATTTAATTTTCTATTGAAATTATTTTTATTTTCAAAAGATTTTAAGAATTAAAAGAAATTAGTTTCAATGTAAATTTATTATTAAATTTAAAAGAAAAACTAAAAAATTGAGAAAACTTCATTCGATAATTTGAGCATTCTAAGGCTATAGGCGGGGCCTGTATCTGCTTTTATATATATATATATATATATATATATATAGATATTCATAAAATTATATCTTTAAGTTTTAATAGTTGATCCCTTGAGTTGAACGTTTTTTTTTCTTTTGAAATCTCATGTGTCTTTGCATGAGTCGTTTTAATGAAAAGATTTGTCGGCCATTTATATAAGTCTTTTTTCGGTGTGAATCATGATATCTGGAAATTCAATTGGGTCTTGACTAATCCAGTCGAGCCAGGTTGACCCACTAAGAGATAAAACTCTTACAGCGTGAATTTTTTGCATTCATGAGAACTCGAACCTGAGATCTTGCTTAAGCGGAATAAGTATTGAATCGTTTGAACAAATCCATATTGATTATATTATATAGCTCTTCATTGATAGACTCTGGAGTCTGGACTACCACATTTGTGCCTTAACAATGGCTCCACTCATCCCAATAATTGATAAACTCCCCTCTAGGGAGATTGTCTTGGCGGTTCTACTCCTCTTCATTGCTCGATTCTCCCATAGTTATCTCTTTCGAAATCGTCGTCCCCTGAGACTTCCGGCGGGCCCGAAAGGATGGCCAATCGTGGGGGCCCTTCCTCTCCTAGGGGACAAGCCTCACGAAGCCCTGGCAAAGATGGCAAAACAATATGGCCCCGTGATGTACCTCAAGATGGGCACAGCTGACATGGTCACGGCCTCAACTCCCTCCGCAGCCCAGGCTTTCCTGAAAACCCTAGATGCCAACTTCTCGAGCCGTCCCAAAATAACGGCCGCCCGTGTAACCTATGATGCGGAGGACATGGTTTTTGCCAATTACGGCCCTAGTTGGAAGCTGCTGAGGAAGCTGAGCAGCCTCCACTTGCTTGGGGGGAAAGCTATCGAGGACTGGACCTGGGTCCGTGAGCAAGAGGTGGGGCACATACTCCAAGCCATGTGTGGCATAAGCAGTAGAGGCAAGCCCGTGGTCATGCCCGAGATGCTCTCGTGTACGTTAGCAAACATCCTCGGGCAAATGATATTCAGCAGGAGAATGTTCGAGCCAGGGGAGTCGAGTCCAATAAGTTCAAGGACCTTGTGGTGGAGAATCTCACTTTGGCAGGTCGTTTTAACATTGGAGATTATATACAGTACGTCAGATGGATGGATTTACAAGGGATAGAACGTAAGATGAAGACGTTACATGAGAAGTTTGATGCATTGCTGAATGAGATGATCGAGCAACATGTGGGGACTGCTCATCAGCGTGTAGGGAAGCCTGATTTTCTTGATATGTTGATGGCTGATAAAGTAAATTCAAGGGACAAAAGACCTAGTTTGATCAACATTAAGGGTCTTCTCGAGGTATGCTATATAGCATTTCGGAATTTCTATCATTAATTTTTACTATCGATATAGTTAAATTGAGTAAAAATTCTGCTTGAAATAATATGTGCGAAAGGGCTAAGTTTAGCATAAATAATCTGCTTGGATCAGTCCGTATGTTTTTCCCATTTTCGGTGGAATATGTTCTTTTCCCTTTAAGAAAACGTGAAAATAGTTGAAAGTATGACATAATAAGTTTCCAATCTCATTATTCATTTTAGGATCTTTTCGTTGCTGGGACGGACACAGCATCGAGTGCCATAGAATGGGCACTTGCAGAGTTGTTAGCATCCTCAACCGTGCTCTTGAAGAGATGGACAAGGTCATCGGCCGGGAGCGGCGCCTCTACGAATCCGACCTCCCAAAGCTGCCCTACCTCCAAGCCTTATGCAAGGAAATTCTCCGGAAGCACCCATCGACGCCCCTCATACCCCGTCTTGCGGCTGAGGATTGCCAGGTGCATGGCTACGACATCCCTAGAGGCACCAGGCTCGCCGTGAACGTCTGGGCCATAGGGAGAGATCCTGAAACATGGGAAAACCCCCTGGAGTTCATGCCTGAGAGGTTCCTGAATACTGGGAAGAGCGCTGGGATCAGTCCCTGGGGTAATGACTTCGAGCTTATCCTGTTTGGGGCTGGGAGGAGGATATGCGCGGGGATGAGGTTCGGGATGTTGCTGGTCGAGTACATACTGGGGACATTGGTACACGCCTTCGACTGGAACCTGCCGAATGGGGCCTATGAGCTAAATATGGATGAGACCTTTGGTCTCACTCTCCAAAAGGCTGTACCTCTTTCAGCTATTGTCAGTCCTAGGCTGTCTCCTTCTGCGTATGTGCCATATCCCATATGATTAAGGAACCCTTCGAGTAGCCAGTTCCGTGAAGCGTTTGTAAGAGAACAAATAAATAACTACGCCATAACTAATAAGGTTAATCCTTTTAAATTAGACGGTTGTAACATCTTAAAATATTGCAGCGTGCTCTCGAATGGAATTAATAATTGAATCAGCATTTGACATTATTTTTTGTATTGATATCTGGAGATGAGCTATTGTGTCGGGATGAGCCATTGTGCCTGTACCACACGACAAGTTTGTAGACATATATGGACATATGGTATGTAGCTAGAGTTGAAGAGACATGCGCGTCGTAAGAGAAGTCTCGAGGCCCTAGCACAAAAATTTGAAGATGTAAAAGCATTTTGGCACGAGTCATCTCTAATGTCAAAAAATTAGCTACGTGGTTCGTTCTTCTCCTAATCATTACCCCAGGAGGAGAAGCAGATCACCAGCACCGTTCAATAGGCTACATCGCCATAATCATGGCCCCTCTCTCGATCCTTAACACGACCTTCCCTCACAATGCTTAGAGAGACGAAATGGCAGTAGCCTTGGCTCGCGGCAACACTCATCAGAGGCTCCGCTTCTCCCCCCGGTAAATATTCACCTGGAAAAGTCCCCGGTGGCAGTCGTGGTACCAGAAGTGCACCTCCTAATGAGGGGCACTGTGAGTGCACAATATCTGAGGTCGCACGATATCAGACTCTGTCGGTCGCACGACACACATCAAATGTTATATGACATCCCGGTTGCTCAACTTGGCCCTCTTGCCATTTCCTCTGTCAACCTTGTTAATTATATGGATCCACCACAAATTGATAATGAGGACGCCTTCACCGGCCGGATATCCTCTTCATGACAAAGACCCGTCCCCTCCCCCCCCCCCCCCCCCCCCCCCGAGAAAGGGCAAAGGGAATAACTCACTAGCTCCCCTTTGAAAATGCAATCGCAACCGACTCGATTGGACGTCGAGGTGGGATTATGCTGCTCTGGAACTCAGAGGCAGTCACTATCGAGATAATTGGCTCCACCGAACAAGAGATACATGCAGTGGTGAAGGTACCAAACTCTAATTCCTCTTGGCTGCTCTCCGCCATATATTCTAACCTTAGACCGTGTGAAAGACTAATTTTATGGGATAATCTTAAAAATGTCTACGATGGTTGCGCTCTCCCTTGGCTTGCCATGGGTGATTTCAATGAAATTCTCTCTGAATCTGAAAATTTTGGTGGTGGGCTAGTCAATTTTAATCGCTCTCTTAAATTTTCTGACATGCTTAATTCCTGCCATCTATCTGATTTGGGTTTCTCGGGCCCCCGGTTCACTTGGACCAATCTCAGGGATGCTGGTGGCCTCGTCCAGGAACGTCTGGACAGAGCTGTAGCTAACCCATCCTGGAGACTGACCTTTCCAAATGCCGAGGTTGCCCACCTTCCCAGAGTCCACTCGGACCATTGCCCCATTTTACGAACCTTTAATCCTGTAACTCAAACCCCGTTTACCTCGCCCCTTCCGGTTTGAAACCATGTGGATGTCCCACCATACACTCCCGACATTACTCAAGTACTCTTGGAATGAAGGTGGCAATATCCTCGATCCTGCCATCTCTTGTTTTTCTCTTAATGCAAAAGTTTGGAACAGAGATACTTTTGAAAATATCTTTCATAGGAAAAAAACGGATACCTGCTCGTCTTAATTGTATCCAAAAAGCCCCTGCTGTTAATCCCTCGCTCTTTTTTAACTAATCTCGAGAAGGATCTCAGAGAGGACTATCGTTCCATCCTTGAAAATGATAGAGACCTTTGGTTGCTCAAATCAAGAACCGAGTGGATTATGGAGGGGGACCGTAACACTCGCTTTTTTTTTTCCGTGTTTCTACTCTTATTAACCGTAAAAGGAGCAAGATTCCTTCTCTTCGTAACTTGGCTGGAGCCTGGTTCACTGATGCTATGACTATTTCTTCCATGATCCAATCCTTTTTCATCAATCTTTGTCTCTGAGCATGTTGCTGGCTCTCTCACTCCCGATTTCTCGTACCTTCCCGCTAGATTCATCTCCCGGGAAGCCCAACTCTGTCTCAGGAAATTTGTTTTTTGATTTGGAGATTTTGGGAGCTCTCAAAAGTTTGAAGCCTCGGAAAGCTCCTGGCCCGGATGGCCTTCGCCCAATTTTTTTCCAAAAATATTGGGATATTGTTGGAGTATCTGTGATTACATTTGTTTTTATTTTTATTTTTTTTATTTTTGAGGGGGCAGACCTTCCCGAGAGGGTCAATGACACCCTTCTCTCCCTCATTCCCAAGTGTGACACTCCTGAAACTATCTCCCAATTCCGCCCCATTAGTTTGTGCAATACTTCCTACAAGATCATCACCTACGGCCTTTCCTAAGTGATTTTATCTCTCCATCATAATCATTCCTCTACGACTGCTATCTCTTGGACCCTGCCTCCCCAATCCTGGATAAAGCTCCACATTGATGGTTTAGCTAGAGGCTGTCCGGGTGCTGCGGGAGCAGGGGGAGTTCTTTATAACTCTCAGGGAGGCTAGATTAGGGGTTTCATTTGCCCCCTTGGAGTCTGCAATCACTTCATTGCAGAAGCTTGGGTCCTTAGAGAGGGAATTCAAATGGCACTAGATCAAAGCATCCAGTTTCTCATTACGGAACTCGCTGCTAAAGTGGTTTGTGATCTTATCCTGAATCTTTCCTCCACTAATCTTCCAGTAATGCCCATTATTTCCGATTGTAGGAATCTCATTCAGCGCTTCGCCGGATTTAGGATGCGACGCACTTTTCGGGAAGGCAACAAGGTCGCTGATGGCTTGGCTCATATGGCCAGTGATAAACAATATTGTAACTCGAGACACGATATATTTTGATTCACCTCCTCTGGAGTTGTCTAACCTAGTATTTAGCTGATCTTATGGGACTCTCGAGTTCCCGCTCTACCTGTATCGAGGCTTATACTTTTCAGCCTCCTGTACTTCCTCCTTTTGGTTGATTAATATATGCCTGCCTTTTCTACCCAAAAAAAAATATTAGCAATTTATTTAATATCGTGTGACTTATTTTAAAATTGATATAGCACTCTAAATTCGAAATTGTCTTGATTTAGTAAACACATGGACGTGGAGGAAAAAATGAGAATCTTAATTAGACAACGCGATAAGAAAGTATAAAAATGCAAAAGTTTATATGAAATATTAAATATAGAGATACAATTAATATTTTAAAAATTAAAATATTAATTCATGCTTTGTAGATATAATTATACCATATCTATTTGTAGATTAGGCATAGTGTTGCCACTATATTTATTAGCATATAATTCTACTTAATTGCTTTGCATTAAGTATCTCATATTTTTTTATATGTTACTATTACAGCATGTCCTTATTGCAATATATTTCATTTGATTCCGAGATATTTTTGATACATGATATCATGCTAGAATGCACTCAATTATTATCGAGATTCTTTATTTTTTTGTAAAATTATGAGGAATCTTTTATTTAGTAATAAAAAGTAAAAAATATATGGGGTGCTTTATCGCGTTTGAAAAATATATATGCACCATATTATAGTAATGCAGCAAATTTATAAATATGAAATATTATAATTTTTATTAAGTACAAATTTAATGGAAAACTCATCATTGAGAACTCCATTAATTTTAAGTGAACTTCAAAATTTATTTAAAACATTTTGCGATCAAAACCAACTCAAGCGAAAATTGTTAATAATAGGCTAGAGCAACATCGTATTTCACCGAAAATTGGTGGCAACTTAAAATAAAAATTTTTATTTAGGTAAATAAATTATTAATATATATATATATATATATATGTAAGCTTTAGATGAGATTATAAGCTAATATCAAAAGAATCAAAATAAAAATAAAATAAAAAGTGAAAATTTATTAGCTTGATATATGTCCAATCAAATGAGAGTTTTAGTTTTATTTATGGATATGGATGGATGGATGGATCACTTTCCTATTTTGTTACATTGAGACTCGGGATGGCAACGTACCATTTATGAGATATTGGAGATTCTCCTCCTGTGATGGATAGGTCCCACCACCAGTCGAAATATCTCAAGCCAAGACAAGGAAGAGTATGAGTCGTGCAATCCAAGCCTCTCCTAATTTGGCAACGTGAGTGAAAACCTTTCGCCATTATTGTCATTTTATCTCTTTACAGAAGAGTATGAGTCGTGCAATCCAAGCCTTTCCTAATTTGGCAACGTGAGCGAACACCTTTCGCCATTATTCACATTTTATCTCTTACGGTAGGTGCCGCACGTTGACTGCGCGTTATTATTAAATGAAAAAGTTTATAAGGTGTGGGTGGTATGAGATCAAAAGTATCGTATGTGACAAGAAAATCGGATGCTGAGAACAGATGCAGGCCCATCGAAATTTAATCTCGGGACCAACAGGCAACAACATTGTTTGACTAGTGAAGAATAGATATGATCATGCTTATATGGACAGAATTAAATTCCAACTGATATTAAATTTGCTTGCTTATCGCCTCACATATATGTAAATTTATTTGTCTAATGCATTTGATTTTTTCGCTTTATATTGGGTTTTCGGTGAGTATGATTTTGGACGAACTTCAGTTATAGAGAGGCCAAGCAAAGCATGTGTGGTCGATAAATTCCAAATGGGAGAGGATTTTAGAGCAGAGTAAGAAAAATCGCTACACTTAGACAAGAGGATCACTCCATACGGGGTGGATAATATAATTTTTATTGGGTATTTTATTTTCGGATAATTTTTAAAGAATGAAATGCAATTGAGATCCACATTTCAAAGTTGGATTGTATGATATAATTTTTATTGACCCATCGGAAGACTATTTAAGCTTGTGCATTGCTCGTGTTTACAACATATTAATTTGTTTCTTATTTTCTAATAAAAGTAAAATTTCATCATAAAAAAATTTCTTTTATAAAATTCTATATTTTGGGTAATATAAAATTCTAATTTTTTATAAATTGTTTTTTAAGTACTTAAAATTTTCATATAATATTACATAAATATTTTGAACTTAGTTACACTTTTCTTTTAATAATTAACTGATTGCAACATCCGATTGACATGATTTCCGTCATAAATTTTGCACAAAATATTATTATCTTTTTCAATTGTACTTAAGAATAGTTAATTAATATATCAACTTCTCTACTAAAAGAAAAAAATAATTTTGCATTTTATCATAAAATAATAAAAATTATTTCACAATAATTAACGATAGGGTTCCTTCTCTTCTCTTTTTTTTTTGTTGTTGAAATCCTTTGTGAGAGATATTTCAATTTGTTTCTTTTATTGGCATAAATGTTATTGTCTTTTTCAATTTCGCTATTGTAAAACTGTCTCATCACAACTTAATTAGTATTTAATAACATCAATAATTGCTTCCAAAAGAAATTTTACTATATATAGATATATTTTTCCTCATTTTATAGTATACGTAAAATTCAATCATGAAAAATTTTCTTATGTGAATTTCCATTTTTCATAAATCATTTTTTGAAGTACTTAAAATATTTATACGATATTACATGAATATTTTAATCAATATTACAATTTTCTGCAAATATTAAACTAATTACAACATCTAATTAATATGATTTTATTCATAAAACTTGCACTGAAATGTTATTATATTTTCCAATTGTGCTTAAAAGTAGTTAATTCATATATCTAACTTGTTCATAAAAGGGAAAATATATTTTATTATAAACCATATAAATTATTTTATGAAGTACTTAAAATATTCATAAATACTACATGAATATTTTAAATAATATTATAATTCTTTGCGAATACCTAATGGATTACAACATCTGATTAAAATGATTTTCTTTATAAAAATTGCACTGAAATGTTATTGTTCTTTCCATTTATATATTGAAAGTAGTTATTTCATATTTATCTATATATATATTGTGCGCACCCGAATTTCGTCTCGTCAGGGCACGCATGCGCGCGCCTAAATGCAACGCGGCTTGGGAGTGTCTACCTTCCCGGGGACATGCGACGGACGCACGTGAGAAGGAGTCGCCACTACCTGTTTACGACCCGAAGGTCGAGGGCCGGTGAGTTGTCCGGTCTAGGAGTACGGGGTACACCTAATTGTTAAGGCATATGGTCTGGGAAACCCGAGGTTCCGAATTCGGGAGTTCTGTTACATGCGAGCCTATATCTCGCATGCCTTATCGGTACTCTAGCTTGTCTAGGCTTGCCATTTTTATTTAATTACCGCTTAATTAAGTTCCGCTCATCTTACGCGTTTTGACACCGTAAATTCGAATAAACACTCTGACTGTCCGCTCTCCGACCGGGGTTCTTACATGAATAAGCGTACAACATAAATCCTTACATTGTTCTCTCAAATAAATAAAATACAAATTACAACAACTAAATCCCGGTCGGTTCGCGTTCGGTCATTATCCCACTCATGCTCACCGTGTGGTTTGAAAAGACTGAAATTGAAATTAAGGTGCGCACTCGGTGTTTAGGGGATTAGATCCCGTAATCTACGATTGGGGCGTTGGACCCCATGTGAATTGTATCCTAAAGGATCGGACTCGACCCGCATAACAAAAAAATGTAACAAGTAAGCGCAAATAAACAAACAATGAGATTTTGTTGTTGCCGAATTTACGTGAGTTAATCAATTATTATCCGGGATATCTTGGCATACAAATCCTACCTTAAAAAACAAAAAAAAAGATGATGGATAGGGTATGTAGCATTCGGCATTATTTAAAACGGACCCGATAGACATGACGTCTGTGGTCGAGTCTCGAATGTGTGGGTTATTTTTAGATTATTCTGTATCGTGGCAATATGGCTTTTATAGATTAAAATTGTTTTCACCTAAAACCCAAAACCTAGCCCTCTACTTGACTATTTGCCCGTGTTGATTATGCCGAGTTTGTGATTAATCCGTTTTTTCATGTTTTAACCCGTTCTAAACACAAACCCACACTAGAGTGACGGCAGGACAAAAACCAGTAATCATGCCCTTGAATCGGTAAATATGTGTGTGTATGAAAATCAAGATTACGTTGCACGTATCTCGGTGCTTTTGAAATTGTGAATTTGAAAAGGGCATGGCTAACAGTTCTTGAACTGTCGACGTGATTACAGATTATTAATCAATTCGTACCATTTATTTAAAAGAGTCAAGTGATTTAATTTAGCCAAATTCAACGTCCCGATTACCCCGTATGTAGAATTTTAGGTTAATTAGAAATTTGCCGAATGCTTTGATTTACGGGTTTCGAGTCGTCGAGATAGCCATTTGGTTGACCGCCCGATAAACTCTAATTTCCGACATGGTCACGTTGCATACATATAATTACAAAAATAAAATATTTAAATGGGACACATACATTGTGGGTGGGTGATCCAAGTAGGAAAGGGTCGAATATTTTTAGAAGGAGGCAACGGTTGGTTTGACCGTTGACTCTGACACACCCTTTTTTTTTTAATTCGAAAATTCAAATTTAACGCGCGTGGAAATTAAAATCTCGTCTTTACAATTGGATGTCCAAAAAATGATTCGGGACCGGCATTGTGTTCAGAAAAATTTATGGATCAATATTATGCAATAAAAATTTTTCTGGCCTTGAGTTTTCTTCCCGGATTTTGAAAATTGACATCGACACGCGTGAAATTCAAAGACATCCCGTAAAATATTTTTATAAAATTGATGTTAAATTAGAAAAATGTCACTTTTTCAAAGGCCATGGATGCTCGAGCAATTTGCTAGAAATACTTCCCTCATACGGGGTGACGATTTTGTCACTTTGGAGCCGGTAGACCGAAATGGGGTGCTGACATATATATATATATATATATAACTCGTTTATTAAAAGAAAAAAAATATTTATATTTTAATATAAATTATATATAATAATATTATTATTATTATTAATTATTTCCCGATAATTGATGATGGATTTCCTTGCCTTTTTACTTTTTTTTTTCATTTGGTCAGACTCATCTGTGAGACATTTCATGTTTTTCCTTCGCCTTTTTCAATTTCACTATCATAAATATTCTCATCACAACCTAACTAGGTTGCGTTTGGTACACCGAAATAGAATCGAATAGAATAGAAATTGATGTATAGAAGGATCCCAACGGATGCAAATTATGAAAACTATCTTATTGATGCAATTTGTCTATTGCATGGACAAAATTGTCTCTTTGCTCTTCTTTTAAAACGGTTGCATTCGATTCCCTATTGATTCCGAGGTTGAACTAATCAAAAGAATTGAACTATACTCTAAACTCTAATTCCATTCCAATTATTCCCTATCAATTCTAATGCCTGTCAATTCCTATGCCGTGATCCAAATGCACCGTTTAAAGTTTGTAAATTATTTGTCGTTACCAATCATTATTTCCTTCATCAAAAATGACCCCGAACTCCCTTTAGAATGGTCCTGCTCCAACCAGAAACCTCGCTTTCCACACATAAGTTCACTCCACACATAAGTAGTCAGTCTAATCAAAGATGATGTAATGCAGAACTATTTATGCTCTTTTATTAATTATTATAATTTTTATTTCATACTACTAGGCACATGAGTCTCTTTTTAAAAAAAAAATAAAAATACTCAATCTAAAATTTATTTCTTGATCGGCAAAGGCACGGCTCGGAGAGGTTGTGCCTTTTGTAATGTGATCCCGAACTTATCCCCCATTTCCATTGTTTCTGGAGTAACCCCGTCTTCGAGCTTCCAATCAAAAGAGTTAAGGAGCGATCCAAGCATCAGGTGCAACATTCTCATGGCCAATTGTAGGCCTGGGCATATTCTCCGCCCTCCGCCAAACGGCAAGAGCTCGAAGTTCTGCCCCTTGACATCGACGTCTAGTCCCAAGAATCTCTCTGGAATAAATTCGTCTGGGTTCTTCCACGAGGCCAGGTTCCTGCCTATGGCCCAGACATTGACCAGGACTTGTGCGCCCTCAGGGATGGTGTAGCCGCCAACCTGCACGGTGGCTCCGGCCCTACGAGGGAGCAGCAGTGGGGCTGCTGGGTGCATTCGGAAGGTCTCCTTCACCGTTGCCTGTAAATACGGTAGTCGATCAATGTCCGATTCCTCGATAGGGTTGCCCCTGCCCATCACCTGTTCGAGCTCGGCTTGCGCTTTCGATAACTTCTCAGGATTGCGAAGCAGCTCAGCCATCGCCCACTCCAACGTGCTTGAAGTGGTATCAGTCCCCGCACTAAACAGATCCTGAACATCATTGAGAAATTAAAAAATATTCGACGAGGAGGAGAAATAGATGCAGAAGCATAGGCTTACGAGGAACAGGTGCTTCATTAGAAACAGATCCATGCCCTCCTTTTTATCTTCAACGAGGTCAAGCAGAGTATCCAACATATCATACTTCCTGACGGAGCCAGGGACCTCCCTGACCTGCAGCCTGTCATTGATGATCCTATCGAAAACATCGAACATGCGCCAGTTGTAACCAGTCGTCCTCCGCCTCACACCCTGCGGGTCCATCCTCCTGAGCACTGGGAAGTAGTCCGCCAGATTCGGCTTTCCTACCTCTGCCATTATCTGCCACACTAACTCCTTGAACTCCTTGGCCGACTCCGATGTGGGGTCTGCCAGGTCCATGGAGAGGGTCGTGTTTCCAAGAAGGTTAAGCGTAGTCGAGAATCCCGCCTCGCCAATGCCCACCGAGCTTCTCGTCTCACTGCACTTCCCGATGTAAGCCAGCAGTTCCTAGTGCCAAATATATACGCCAATTTTTCATATATAAAGAAGAAGACAGACAGAACTTGCAAATACCATTGGAAACGCTCGACAAGCCACCATTAATTGTTTATTGTATATAATCTTTTATTTATATATAATTTTCAAACACCTGGATTTTTCGGTGGCGGAGGTGTTGGCTTGAGTCGATCGTCTTGAGCGCAAAGAGGTGCACGTTGCATATCCGGCGGAGGTTCCTCCAGAGCGGAGCAACCGGGATCCAAGGCAACCCGAGCTCATCGTGGCGGACAGCTGTTACACTATCGGGGCTCATGCGGTTGCAGAAGGTGACATCATGGGTCTGGAGGATCTCTCGTGCCATCGAGGATGAGGAGATGACCACAGTGGTGATGCGGCCCAGCTTCAGGCTCATGATGGGACCATGGGCACTAGCAAGCTTGGCGAGGGACCTGTGGGGTAGGGAACCGAGCTCGAGTAGGTTCCCGATCACCGGGAGCGGCCTCGGACCTGGCGGCAGCTTCCCAACTTTGTTCGATTTACCTCTGTTTGCAATGTAGACGAGGGCTTGGAGCAACCCCCAGGAGAGGCACAGCCCCAAAATCAACAGCAAGAAGTCCATTCTCTCTCTCTCTTTCTGCGGGACATGGACTGCTGGCTATCTATCAACTAAAGCGATCAACCATATATATTATGTTACAAGAAGGATAAGGAAGCCCAAAAAGAAGTCCCTCTCAAGCTGGTAACAAATAGAGCAGAAGTACAGTAAAATGTTCTATATCTTTTTTTTTCTTTTTTTTTTCTCGAGATATAATAAAATGTGCATGAGATGTTCTATTTGTGAGATTAGAAGTAAAATAGAAGAGCAGGGTGTGTTGTAAGTTCAAGTATAAAAACTTCATTTTGCAAAAATTTTAAAATACTGTGTTTTGTAATTTTCTTATCATCATAAGTTAAATTTTACAATTATTAAGTGACCATAATCTCGTAAAATGAGCGATTTGTGAATTTGTTAGTTATCCAATAAATATTATATTATCCATGGACAATTTTTTGCAATTAATTATTAATTTATTTCAAACTAGTAGTTGAGTCTGTGAGTTGTACGTGATTAAAAGCGATCGTTCTTTAGCTAATTTTATTATATAAAGTACTTACTATAAATGTTAAAAATAGTAATTTACAATTAATAACAGTATATTATTAGACATATAAGGCTAATGATAATGTTATTTTAGATAATGAAAAAATTACGTAAAGAGAACTTAATATGAATCTTGAAAAATCCAACACTGTCAAGATTATACATAAAAAATTGAAAAAAAAATCTTACAATGTCAGGATGAATTTTTATCTTCAACATTATTAAAATTTAACACTTAAACTACATACACAAAATTGAAGAACCCTAAGATTCTACAAAAATTCATGTGTGAGAAAAATTTAAAAGTTGAAAACTCACTTCCAAAAGTCTATGAACTTATCTAAAATAAACTTACGTGCCTGCGAAAAATTGAAGACATATAGTGGGGTAACAATATTTTCAAACTCAAATTGGTCACGATTTATATGTGAAAAATTCACTAGTTATAGGTATCATCCAAAAATATAATATAAATAGTAAATCATATCTTTATCTATAAAAATATATATGATATGATTTGTTTTTCAAGAACAAATAGAAAACACATCATAACTATAAAAAAAAATTAAATATATATATCTATATATTTAAAAAAATGTGTTTCTCACAAAAGCTCAAAAACCGGGAAAATAGCCATCGGTCCCAAAAAATCTATATCTATATGTTTTAAAAATAAAAATAAAAATAATTTTTTCTAAAAAATCGAGAAAATAACGACCGATCCCACAAATCTATATTTATATATTTTTAAAAATCCAAAAATTCATTTTTTAGAGAAATCTCAATAAATCAAAAAAAATTCATATAACAACAGAGCATTTTGAGGCCATTTGACAAATTGATAAAATTAGTAACTTGTGACGATTTGTATATATGTTCAACTGATTTTTTTTTGTAGATTACTATTCACTTTCATATTTATATATCGTATCAATGTTTTGTATAATAATAAATTTCAGAATAAAGGTAGTTTTCATTCATAATATTGAATGATAAAATAGCATTTATTAGAGTTATTCACAGCATGTGTAGTTCATTTTATTCTGTATATATAGACATAGCTTAACTGTTCTTTGTTTTTAGGACAATATTCTCTTCGCATGATTTGTGTTATGCATGTTGTGTTATATATAATTAATCGGCAAAAACAGTTCCTATAAGTTTAGCATTCGATCAATTTTGATCTTTTAAATTTTAAAAGTACCAAATTAATTCTATACGTTTGATTTGTAAGGCAATTTTGAATCATTTCGTGACTTATATGACCAAAAATGTCTTCCTTTTTTAAAACTTATAGGACCACATTTTAATTAAACTCCAAATTATGAGACCAAAAATGTTTTTTTCAAAACTTATAGAACCGAATTTGTCTTACAACGCAAACGCATAAGATTGATTCGGTAGTTTTAAATCTTATATGACCAAAACTGACCGAATGCCAAACTTATAGGACAAAAAATATATATTTTTCCATAATTAATCTAAAATACATTATATCGCTCATTGGTTGTAATGTTGTAATAGAGATTTCAACATTATTGTCAACGTAACCAGTAATCTACAAAGTCATACACGATGGTTGAGTCGATTGGGATAATTTTGGGACAATAAAATCGTGTAATACAAATTAGATGAATTAAGGTGCAAATAAAATAAATCGAATGTTTAATAAGACTAAACTTATCGATTAATTGGACTCTAATTTAATAGATCGAATAGGCTCGATTTGTATACGAAATAAAGACACAGGGGCCCCAAAATACGCACCACTTGACGCCTCCATGGCAAGCCACATAATGCCATTTTCACAATCAAGTGTGCTCTTGAGCAATATTGCATATCGTTGTTATTGTTATCGTTAATCGAGTGTGCTCTTGAGCAATATTGCATATCGCTGTTATTGATATCGTTGTCATTGCCATTAGTTGTATTAATATCTGGATGAGCAAAAGCGTTTTGGTACGATTCATCTGATCTAAAGTACGTGGATACGAGTCACGATCAAAAGCATTTTACACGGAATATCTTAACGACACACACTAGGAATTTGCGAAGAAATGAAATTCAAAATTAAGTCCTTTTCCTTTTCCCACTTTTGTTCTTTCCTCGGTTCCGTAGTCACCCTATCACGAAGATATTTTAGGATCGATCACAACCTTGTTTCAATTATCGTATTTGAAACCGACTAAAAATTCGATAAAACTTTAAATTTTGAGGATATTTCACGAATATTCCCTTGTTGGCTGGCTCCCAGTCCTATCTTAACCGGTCGTTGATCGAAAATCGACCCCCCACACTTTGAAATACACCAAAATCGGTTTCTCTACTTTACCATAACATGAGAATACTTTAACACTGTCTAATCATAGAATCGACAAACAGTCAGGGACTTCGAATTGTCTCGCTTAATAAGACGCGTTAATTATTTTTCACTTAATCTCCTTTTTTTTTATGGGTGCATGACGAAGATCATGAGTGAACTACACACACATTCATCACCCTTACCTTTTGTTATGAAACACTAAAATCTTGTCACCATACAAGTTTTCCCATTCGATTTTAAGCCACTAATCTAAAGCCTTAACTGACCAAGGTTTTGATCGACATGAAGAGGCTGTCATCTCCGAAGCCATCTCTATGAAAATCTACTGCTTGATTGTTGGGGACGGTGGGGAGATGACAATTGGAGGAGACTCTTCTAATACAAATTACGAACCATAACCACGAACCACATAGAACTTGAACAAACATGAAATTGGGGAAGCCTCGAGGCACGGGTCAACGCTTTTCAAAGAGTAAATTTGTCCCCACACTTAGTTGCTTTGGGTTTTTGACCAAGTACTCTTGGAATACAACGAGGCTAGAGTTTATCGAGAAGCAAATTCAGAAACTGACTCGCTCAAGCTCTCTCTCAAATTTCTGAAATTTCGATGTTATCGATTAATTGATTTTGACACAAGCGCCAATTTTTTATATAGATTGAATGGGCACGAGAATGGTGTCCTTTAATTTGGGACATGCCTCACAAAGAGACATATTATCATGCATATGTATAACAATCGGCTCCATTTAACCGTAATCAAGCAACGACACTTTTCATTAGTGTTGGTCAAAATTATTTGCCCAGGCGTTGACCACCTAATGAAATAACTGCCGCCCCTTCAATTCAAGGAACGGTCAAAGTACCTTTGACTTCTATATTTATATAGACTTACATTCACTGTTCTACTCGATATATACATATATATATATATATAGATATATATATATATATATATAACCCCATCTCATATATAAACCAAATCTGTTAATTTCGTTCACTTAGTTTGAGAATTACACCAAATAATTTATCGGAAAAACAAGCCCATTGAATTTGCAATCTATTATACTCATCATCGAAGGGCGTAATGGCATACCCGATATGACGATGCAACATTAGGTTGGGGGCTTACGGTCATAGGCTGAAGCTTCAGAGGAACATCCAGTAGTCTACTACTCCCAGGAGATTGAACAAGAGCACCAGAAAGGAGATGATGCACAACCCCGTTTCATCCGATAAAACTAGGGGTGTGCACGGGTACCGGGTATATCCGGAACTGATTGAAACCTATCTTAACGGGTATGATCTGGGTAGTTCGTATTGAAAATAGGGTAGGTTCCGGATATTAAAATTAGGAACCTGTGAAAATCGGTTCCGATTCCGGTTCCTGCCTACAGGGTACCCGGAACCGATTATTTATTAAAAAAAAAAGAAAAGAGTAAAGTTACTATCTCATCTAATGAATCAGAACATAGACACTTTATTGTATGAGATCGTATTATGGATGTTCAAATTTATTGATGGATTGATGAGACATATTATTATTTCATTGTTGTGAATTAATCTAAATTTTATTGATAATCTATTTGGCGTGATTATTGATTATATATGTGATATTTTCGATTTTATTTAGCGAGAGGAAAAAATTTACAGGTTCCAACAGGGTACCCGGAACCTGTGGTATAATATAGGTTCCGGGTAGGTTCCGATTCCATGATTCAACAGGGTTGGGTCTGATTTTAAAATCTTGGAACATGTTCCTTATAGGATAGGGTCCGAGTATTATGAAAAATACAGTGTACCCGAAACCGATCACCCATAGATAAAACAAACTATTTATGGAATCTACTTGAACTTGTATTGGGATTTTATTTTGTAAATTTGGTTCGTTCTTGTGGTTTCATATTATTTACATTCAAAACGGGATAGGATTTTCTCTATTTCAACCCATATAATTGATTACACAAAACTAAGCTAGCTATCAATTCGAGCTTTTAAATTAAAGATTATTGCAATTAATTATAAGCCCTATGAAAATTATAGGGATTTGCTAGGTATTGTGTATAGGATTAAGAGATTGCATAAGAAGTCCCACACGAAAAAAAGAGAGATGACTTAGCAATGGATGGCAACTATCCACGAGGAAATTCCAAACCCGATTTTTATTATGGTCTATTGTATCATATAACCTAACATAGACAGATGGTCCCAATAGCTTTTTTTTTTTTTTTTTTGAGGTATCACAACGTTACTATTTTTGTTTCACTAACTATTCACTAGACTAGATGATGACATTAGATTAACAACGTTAGGATAGATCTATAAATATTTGTCAACGTTAAGTTATATGGCGCAATACACCCTTTTTATTATGTTGATGGCATAAAAGATAAAATATCCAAAGAGCGAAATCCTCTGTTCGACCAACTTAAAGGCTCTTCTTCTGTAAGAGTGCGCTAATGCAGCACTCTAACATATGCAACAAAAGAGATGCCTAACTAGAGATACATCTAACATAATATTTGATCCTATCATATCAAAGTCATCATGAAATGCAATGACACCACGATACTACTGTACAGAAGTATGTCGTCACTGGAACAACCTAATCGCAACTAGCTTCCAATGTCAAATTATTTCACATTCAGAATATCATTGAATGAGACACTGTACATAGCACATCTTCAGTTCCAAGGGCTTACTCGGCTGGTCCAACAGGATCACTTCCTGCCAAGCCTTGTCAGATGCTGCTGGTGCTTGTGCGCTGCTTGCGCTGCTGCCGCCTTGTCAGCAGCTTCACGCTTGAGCGCTCTCTTCGCACGCCGCCCAGTAGCCTCCTTAGCAGCCACTGGTTCTTTCTTCTTGGCTTGACGGGATGACGAGCTGGAGGAGGCTGCCTCCTGGGCATTTGGATGATACACAGGCCGGGCTTCCTGCCGCCCTGACCTGACATATCCATTGTCTCCCCAACGGCGATTCCCAATTCGAAGACTTGAGCTAGGGAAATAAGCTTCATTGAGATCTTCATCCTCGTACTCATACTCATACTCGTAAGGGTAATAGTATTCAGGCTCCTCCGAGCGATCTTCATGATTATGAACAGTTAGAGGCTCAAACCACGGGGCTCTCAGAAGCAGGCGGACACTCTCCTCAAACATGTAATCAAGGATGCTGCAAATGGAACACATAATTCTGTCAGGACAAGAGTAAAGTAATAATTATCAAGCTACAACTAAGAAAACTGGTTAGATGCTGAGTTCAATATATCAATGTATTCTGATCTTAAAACAACTATGTCAAGGAGATGCAGAAAAGGGTATGCTATACTCGAATGCCTTGCTTCAGTTTGACTAGAATACTTGAAAAACAACAAATTCCCACATTGGAGCCTGCTAGAAAACTTGAGCTACCACAACTGAACGAACCTTAAAATGAAGCTCGAGACCTCGTTCCCTAGAAATAATTGTGATGTTTGACATTTTCCTTTTTTATATACTTTAATCTACAAAGCCACTCTAAACAAAATTTCTAATCGATTGCCCAGATAGATGAAATTGATAAGAAGCACATAATGTACCTGCCATCGAGAGCGCGATGGACATTGAGGAACTCAAATGGGAGTTTACACTGAGGGCAGGTTGTATTCTCTTTATATGAGGCCCAACGAAGGATGCATGTCACACTGCAGAAGAAACACAAGAAGAAACCACTAAGACCGAGCATAACAGCTCTAGTAGAACATACCCAAAGGTTAATCCAACATGTAAATCGCATCGCGTGATATAATGATTTGTTGAACGTTTTCTTGTCAAAATGCCTCAAAAGCTCAATTTTGCTAGATATAATTACTTCACGGCTAAGCTGAAAGCCGTAAATGAAGCATATTCAAAGGCAAAACAGTAAAAAGAGGATAGGGAGTTTTTCAACAAACCAGTAGGCATGCTCGCAACCTTTTACAAGAGCCGTCTCCTGAAGCGCAATACTGTCCAAGCATATAGCACAGACCCCTCCATGATCGCCGCAGCCCATTCCATGACTCTTATGGGGACATGCTTCTCCCTTAAAAATCACAAAACAAAAAGCTCAATTGAATAGAAAAATCATACCTCAAGAACTGCATTCTGTCAATTAAGCAGATTACGAAATGGTATTTTTTTTCAGTCGCTATTCAGAACGCTCAACAAAATTTGACCAAAACAGAGCCATTTTACCGATGAAACAAAACGGCAACCGACATCGACAACCAACCAACCAACAGTCACAGACTGACCAATACAAATACGTCCAAGGTAAGAAAAGATTGGACTTGATACAAAAGGAGAAGCAGAAGAGCGCGTACCTGATCTGAGATGGAGAGATCGCGGAGACCGTCGACGAGCAGCTGGTCTCCGTCGGAGTGGGGGACAGTAGCGGCCATGGGGATTGACGGATGGTAGGTTAGATGAAGTTAGGGTTATGTACAATCACCGTGAAAATGGAAAAAGAGAAGAGATTGATGACCTAATCTACAGAGAGAAGAAGAAGAAGACGATGGTGGTGGAGGAAATATGCTGAGGAATAAACCTGAGAGACTCGGAGAGAGAGAGAGAGAGAGAGGAACCCCTTCGAGTCGAGAAGGAGCCCCACCCACCGAGAAGAGACAGTCTCACATGTGGATCGTATAAAAAGCCCTCAATTTTTATTTTTTTAAAAAGTGTTATATAAATATAAATGAATTTACAAATTTTTAAATAATTTCATTCAATTCTGGCCTTGTTGTGCAAGTAAACCGAAGATGTTCCCCACTAGTCGTTGGCGCACATTCAAGTTGCGTTTGGTTTCATAGTAGGATTTTAAAATCAGATTTTGATTTTGATTTTGAGTGGTATAAATGGGACCCACCTTTGACTTTGTATATGTTATGTTGTTTTGTTGTGGAAAAAAGTGGTATAAATGGGGCTCACTCTTTGACTTTGTATGAGTTATTTTATTTTGTAGTGAGTAGAGTTAAAGTTAGAATTGTGATTCTAAAATATCATCTTGAAACCAAACAGGCCCTCAACTATCAGATCTAATCTAGCTACTGTCTTATCTATTTTATTTCTTTCCGCTCTAAAGCCAACTCAGCGAACCCTAACTCTAGTAACTTTCATCGACGCGTCCGCCTTCGAGCGGGCACGTCTGGCACCACTGCCAAATAGAATTTAATATGGATTATGGATTGGACAGATAATCCCTTCCTAGTTTTTCTCTAAAATACATGTATAATTATTGTAGAAGGTCGCAGGATTACCGTGAAGAATGGATTGCTCCAATTGAGTTGCGTCTATATGATGTATTTATTACATGTATTTTTCTTAGTTATCTCGAACCGAGATCTGCCAATTTTCCTATTCTCGTAGTCTCTCTCTTTGGCATTTTCTCTCTTGTACTCGCTTTTTGCTGTGGTACAGATCCTCGTTTACTTGCCGATCAAGAAAAAGGTTGGTTCATGCTTTTTGAATAAATAAGAGGCTTAAACGACGTCTATCTTGCTAAACGACCCGGGACGACAGACCGATTGGATATGTCGTGCTTGGACCGCTTGTCTAACACCCTCTTCGCGTAATGGGGCCTCTGCCGGGTCAGCTCGTGTTTTTCTTCTCTGGTGCTGGCGGGCTTAGCTCGAGCCCAGGATGGGCTTCATCAGGCTTTTCCAGGCCCAGGCCCATCGTTGAGGGGCTGAAGGAAAATAATCAAACTTATAGGGATGGAATGATATAAAAATAAAAATCGAGGGGTGAATTAAAATATACCACGAGTCCTTCCTCCGCCTCCCTCCGCGGTGTGCCCTCTGAAATTGAACTGGAAGCACTGGGAACAGTGGACTGAGCCATGGTTGAGGAGGGGAACGTAGCGGAGCGTGCCGCCGGCGAGACGTCGGAGGAGGACATCGAAGCCTTGCTTGACGTAGGACTTTGCCCACCTCTAGAGCTTTCAATCTGTCGATTCTCTTCTAGGACTTTCCTCACCGCCATACTTGTCTGGATCTTCTTCTTTTGGTCGATTGAACTGACAGGCAGCGAGATACGGAGATTTGGAGGATGTCACGAGGTTAGCAGAAGCCGGTGTCTCCATCGACTCCAAGGACGAGTACAGCCGCACCGGTCAGTTCCTGTTCTCGAGAGATAAATCTTTTTGTTGTTTTGTAAATGAAACTGGATGATCTTATATATCGATTGGGGATGATTCTATGAAAGTGTGTTTGCTTGGAAGTTGGAACGGACTGAGAGTGACCATGAAATAGACAAAGCTGTAAATGTCTTAAGAATTTTTCTCGTACAGTATGGAAACATCGATTTCAATCCTCGAAAGCTTACTAAGCAAAAGCCTTCATTTGATGAACAACTTGAAGCTCAAATTTTTCTGGAGTTTCCATTTTGCTACTGTGAATTCGATGGACTTACCGGCGCATTGTCTATTGCACTTTCAGTACAGGCTCCGGAGCTGATAGAATATGCTTCGATTCTGTTTTTGCTGTAAGTGCTCGGATGTGAATCTGTTTGTCATGTTTCTTGGTGCAGCGCTTCATATGGCAGCAGCTAATGGGCACCTTGAAGTCGTGAGCTTCCTCATCAGTAAAGGAGCGGTGAGGAACCCATGCTCAGAACTTTTTCCCTACGGTTAATCTAGTGGCCTGTGAGCGTGATTGGTGATATGATTTCATGGAAGATTGCTTATTGAGTCTCGGTGTCTCGGTGACAGGACATTAATGCTACTAATGAGGAGAAGAACACGCCTCTTCATTGGGCTTGCCTCAATGGCCATGTTCAGGTAATCCCTGCTGGATGAGCGAGTTCGACATTTCCAGAACTCAGTTGATATTCCTTAGGCTTCAAACTTTTAGTTGGAACCCGAATCCTGAGTTTGATGGTTATAAATTTCTTTGCTATTATTAGTGGAAGAAATGGAAAAATGTGTAATTCACATCATTGAGGGAATTTCTGATTGAATATCTGGCGTTCCAGGTTGTAAAAGATCTGATTCTTGCAGGAGCGGATGCAAGCATGCTAAACAGGTAGGTTTCTTTCTCTGACCGTATATATTCCCGAAAAAATGTGCATTCTGGGTTTGCCTGTTGTGGCTTTTGATATATATGCATATATATATGTATGTACATGATCTTTATATTATATACTTATTGATATCTGAAAAATGCAGCCATGAGCGGACTCCAATTGACGAGGCCGTGGGCAGGGGGAAAATGGAGATCGTTGACGCTATTAACGAAACAGCAGCACAGGTTGAACTCAACAGTGCCAACATGTCCTAACGGGTGAAACTTGAGCGAGCTTAGACATACAATACAAGCCATGCTTTGTGGGGGAATCTTGTAATACCTCGCCATGTAATATGAGCTTGTAATGAGACATATTTTGGTAATATATGCTTTGGATTAACTTGAATTATATGAACAGATCAAACATTTAAGAGCTTGAATCGATTACTGATCAGTGGTAAGTTTAGCAGAAGATTCGACAATGACAATAAACTTGCAGTATAAATATAATAACTGGTAAAAGAATTTATTGCACTATGTCATTAAATATTGTTACTTTTTGTACATTTGCTCGATGAATCGAAGCGAAACAATGATCAGTATCTAATGTCTCTGAAAGAATAATTCATAAAGGAACAGACTGCATTTTGACCTAACTATTAGTGTGCAAAAATCGAATTCCGAACTTCTGATGCTGAATGGATCTGCAAATGCAATGTTCAATTGCCCTTCTCCTTCTGCTTCCGCTCCAACCTGATAAATCTGCAGGGTGAGTGCCTGATCTTGTGCTCGGAAATGGTCTCGAGCTTCGGTGACCAAACCTGCTCTCTGCACCCGACCAGCTGCTCATACTGCTTCCTTAGCTCAGGCGTGCTGC
The DNA here is from genome assembly GCF_007655135.1 of Punica granatum. NCBI lineage: Eukaryota > Viridiplantae > Streptophyta > Magnoliopsida > Myrtales > Lythraceae > Punica > Punica granatum. Next base: position 33,102,923 of record NC_045129.1, read on the forward strand.
AAAGTGATGATCTTGTGCCACCTTCCCTAGCCCGGTCCTTCTTGTCATCACCCTCCTTCCCCTTCGTAATGATTCTCATGATAAAATCAGGCGAGACCTTCATGAGGAGCCTCCCATCCTCTCCCTTCACGTACTGGAACGGGCCATCCTCACCGAAGTCAATTAGGGCCCGCTTGGGGCTCACTGAGGAGGAACCCAGAATGGCGAGGGTGGAAGCGGAGAGGATATAACCAGAGCAAGAGGACGGAGATGACGATGGAGGGAAAAAGTCAATGGGGAGAACAAAATAGGCCTGACCAGGGACGAACTCATCGTCAATGGAGAGGGACGGGATTGGGCGGCCAAGATAGAAGGAGTCAGCATGGCACACCATCTTGTCAGGGAACTCAAACATGACCTCACCGGCTATGTGGCGTGACTTCTTGGACCGGCCTCCCGACAGCGTCTTCACTGTTCCTTCCCAGAAGATAAGCTTCACTGACTCAGAGTTCTTAGCAGGGTGGAAGCATGGAGACACTGCATTGCCCATTCTGGAGAAAGACAGAGGATAGGTAGATCACAGAGAGTACTACCCGATCGAGTTGAAGGATATAAGTGGAGAGGAAGGGGAGGATGGTGTAAACGTTGAAAGAGAGAACTCTGTTGACTTTGTAATAATTACCAGGATTGAAATAATCATAAAAATTTCAATAATGACAACATAAATTTTATGATAATAATAATAATAATAATGAATTATAAATGAAAAAGAGAAAAATAAAAGAAGATGAAGAAAAAGAGAGAAGGGGGCCGGCGCGTCAGGGTCAGGGTCAGGGGTCAAGTAAGCCGGCTTTGAACGGACTCTTTCCGCTCTCTAAACTGTGGCGCTGGGCCGGTGGTGGTTTGTCAAAAGCACATGCTTTAACTAAACACCCGTACAATCATCATATTGTATGCATGCAATAAACGTACATATATAAATAATACTTGACCTTGTAAGTCATACTAAGATGGTCATATATCTATAGATATATAAATAACATACGGCTTTGATAGAGGAAAATAAATATTATTCGTATGTCTACCTAATAGTCCCATGCCATGATTTTAAATTTCAAAACGGGCGGACGGGTGATCCTGAAAATAGTTATGCTATAAAGCCACCTGCCCATGCCCGCTATGCTGGGACAGACATTTGAAACAGGCGTCTTTCGGGATATGGCAGTTCCTACTAATAAACGAGAAAATATCGAGCTTAATGACTTCCGTTTCGAGGGATGTAGGGGGGCCTCAGTATGATTGAGATGGGCAACACTATGACAATGACATTTCAATGAACGCGTTTCCTCCCGCTAATAACATCATATCAAACCCTCTCCAACTTACAAACGCAGACAGCTATGCTTTCTTCATTTTTCTACCCCTAAAGAAAAGGACCCAAGCAATCGAAACTCTCTGCCGTTCGATGCAGTTCTCTTTCTAATCCATCATTAATCGCAACTATTTAGCATGGAAAAGAGGGAAAAGAGTATCCTCTTGGGTTTTATTTCAACTTAATCAAATAAATGCTTAAAAATTAGTTATGTAAGAAAATGAATGGGAAGAGTTGGGGAAAATGAGATATCATTTAATGATTAAGTTGAAAAATATTAATGAGTGAGTAAAAAAAATTAAGTTAATATAAAATAAGTCATTTTTCACTTATACTAACTCATAAATAACCTCTCTTTAAATATCTTTTCATCCTTATCCTTCTTCCTCTCTTCCTATATATATTTAACTAATTAAGTGTTTATTTTTTGAACACTCTATGAATCAAACATCACCTTGACTTGTGTTTTCTTATTGCCTGCACCGAACCACATAAAGCTCCGACCACTGAGAATCCCAAATATGTTTTTGAGCCCTTAAAAATATTAAGGTTAAACCGAGGCAGGAGTAAAATTTCTTTTTCTAAAACACTACCAACTTAATTGTCAGCTATAGGTTTCGTCACGAGCGTGAAAAATGTGCTCCTTATATACAAGTCAGTCCCCCCTATATACGTCAACCAATGTCTTTTCTTTTTGGACCAAATCAATTCACCATTCACATTATCGTATGCATTATTGTATTATTATTATTATATTATTATTATTATTATTTTGTTCTGTTACTGGTCTTAAGTTTGATCTCCTAATATGAAAACACGAAAAAACAATCAAATCACTCAGCTTGCTGACCAAAGAAATGATACTCATAAGTCGTGTAAGTCAAACGAAGAAATTCATATTTACCTGCAGGCATATAAATGAGCGAGCAAGGTCGGGTTCTTCTATCATTCTCGGGCAGGTTCTAAGTTACTTGAGCTGCTTCGCTTCGACCACCATCGGGTTGGTTTTCTTCTGTACCCACACTGCACAGTTTGAAATTTATCACACAATTTTATGCATGTCAAAACGTTAGGTTTCATCTAAAATAGAACTTCAGAGAAACAGCATACAATCAAACGATCAAGTTAAGCACATAAATAAGCTAATTTCCACTAAATTCCTATTTACATTGATTACATTCAGACTGATCAGACCCCAATGGATTTCCTATAGTGTAAAAACCACCCAAGGACCAGTCTGGGACTGGCTTTCCCAAAAACAAGTAGTTTTCAATTTGGTCTAATTCACTAATTCAGGCAGTTCGGTTTTTGGTTCATCCGATATTTGCTCACCTCCTAACCTGGCCTTAGAAATTCTAACTTAATATTCACTGGACAAATCTTTTAAGCCAAAGATTTTGGAAAAGGAAATAATCAGGCATGCATCATGACTGTTGTGAAACAAAAACAAAGGGAAAGACTGATTATATCACGCAATATCAGTAAAACTCGGTCCTAGTTATAACTGACTTTTAGAAATATTTACAAGTCTGATTAACATCAGTAAGAAAACTTACCGCCAGCTCCCCTTTCTCCTTTGCAGTCTCACTTAAATTAAAAACTAATCACCTTCACAAGTTCTAATGGAATAAAAAACAAGAAGATAGATGCTCAATTCCTGTATAAATATAATTCAATACATTCACAATAATCAAGCCGTCTCTCTCCTTTGCAGCAATAGCAGCTAAGGCTCCTTTGCTTCATGAATCAAGCTCAAGCTTCAATATATATATTGCCTCATTTCCTACAAGCTCCAAATCCCTGTGCAACTGACAATGAATAGATAAATTGTCAACAGAGAGAAAAGTGTCAAATAAGGATCTGCACAAATAAAATAATATTGCTCCGCAGGGAGAGAGCAAGCGAACCTCAATCACGTGCATCTGATGGCCCAACAAGCAAATTTTAGCTTCAGCCATCAGTATATGCTAAAAGTGCCTTCAGAGAGTAGTAAGGTTGCTGATGAAGGCTCTGATCCTTTTGTGAAAATTTCACAAAACCAAATCACTCTCACCAATGTCCAGAAAAAACTAAATAAGTTGGAATTAGAAGTTATCGTCAGGCACGAATCCTCTCCGCAGCATTTCGTCATGAAATCGAAATGCCTCCTTTAGGTTTTCCTGACTGACATGGCCATTGATCAATGAAGTATAAGTGATTCTGTCTGGGTTCACACCCCTCTCAATCATCTTTCTTAATATCAGCTCAGCCTCCTGCATCCTACCTTGCCTGCAGAACCCACTGAGAATGACGTTATATGTGTATACATCAGGAAGAAGCCCCGTAGTCTCCATTTTATTGACTAGAGCAAATGCTTTGTCCATATTTTCCAGTTTTACGAGCCCATTTATAAGGGTATTGTATGTGATGCTATCAGGAGCAACTCCTCTCAAGATCATCTTGCCCAAGAACTCATCTGCTTTTAGTGCATCGCCTGACCGGCAAAATCCTTTGATCAGGGTGTTGCATGCAATCAGACTAGGTTTAATACCTCTTTCGATCATTTCATCCCACAATCTAAGAGCCTCAGAAACACATCCCGTACTACAAAATCCATTGATGAGAATGGAATATGAAATATGATTAGGATGAATTCCACTAGCTACCATATCATGCCACAAGTTATTAGCTTTCTCCAACTCACCCGCCCTGCAGAAACCATCCATCAGAGTGTTGTATGTCACAACATCAGGTTTGAGATTCCTCTGAGTCATTGCCTCAAACAAGCTCAATGCTTTGTTCATGTTACCATCCTTACAGTATCCGTGGATGAGTGTAGTGAAAGTACAAAAATCAGGAAACACACCCCTTACACCCATCTCATTGAAGAGATCTTCTGCCTCGTTAAGCGTCCTATCCTTGCAAAGACCATTCAGAATTGTATTGTAAGTAACGACATCCAAAGCACAGCCCTGTTCAAGCATTTCATTTCGTATCTTTAGAGCTTCCAAGATCAAGCCATTTCGACAGTACCCATCAATCAGAATCGTATACATTACATTGTCAGGGACCAACCCAGAGCCCTTCATCTGCCTATAGTACATCAGTGCCCTGTCAAGATTTCCCTTCCTTGAGAGAACCCCAACAATGGAGCTGTAGCTAACCAGATCAGGAGCAACAGCTTGCTGAGACATTTCCCTGAAAATTGCTTCAGCTCCCAGTATGTCGTCTTTTCGGCACATCTCAACGAGCAATGCATTGTAAGAAGCAGCATCAGGACTCAAACCCATTTGCGACATCTCGTTCAAAACTTCCCTAGCCCTGGTATGTCTACCCCCTTTACACAGACCATTTATAATAGCATTGTAAGTGTAAAGACCCGGTCTTAGACCTTTCTCAGACATGGAAGTCATCAACTTGAAAGCTTCATCCAGGAGCCCTTCCCTACAATAAGCATTTACAAGAGTATTATAAGTCACGATGTCTGGAAAAACACCTTTCTTCTCCGTCTCCAACAGAAATGACTTCACATCATCGATTTTACCATCCTTGCACAACGCATTAACCATTATGTTCAGAGTGTAGACATTCAAGTCGACACCACTCGCATCGACTTCTCCATAAACTTCCCATGCTAGATGAACCCACCCAGCTTTGACCAATCCACCAAGAAGGCTATTACATGCATTGATAGAGACACGGAATCCTCTACTTCTCAATAACCGGAACGCCTCCGTGCCTTCCCTTAACTTCCTAGCTTGCACATAAGTTCTGATCAGCAAATCAAACACCGAATCATGAGAACCACACCCACTGTGCGTAGAAATCAAAGAATCCACAACCTCAGCTCGCGAAACTCCGCTCTTCCTCACCATCCTGAGAATCAGAGCCTGGGCATCCGACGGTCTCCTGCTGCGAACCAGCATGTGGATCATTGCGCTCAGAGACGCCGACGAATGCTTCAAGTGCGGACAGCTCGACGCAAGCGAATCAATAAATTTCAGGGCCAACGGTAAGTTGTCGCGACACCGGTAGAGAACCTCGATCACGGCAGAAGAGTTCAAGCGTGAGAAATGACAAGGCGATTGATGGTTCCTACCCCGCCGTAAGCTCAGAAGGACCTTCTCCACCAAAAAGGAGTCCATCGAAGGCGGCGCCGGTTCGAGATCTCCGCCGGCGGCGGTGGTCGGAGTGGCGTGCAGCGTCCTGAGACCATAGGTGAGGAGACTAGGGTTTGCAGGAGACAGGCGGACCACATAGGAGAGTGGGCCTGCTCTGTGATGATGAAGTGGGAGTCTCCGAAGGCGTTGAAAGCTCATCTGATGGTTTCTCCGATTGCTCGCAGTCGCCCGGTGATCGGAGGAATAGGGAAGAGAGAGAGAGAGAGAGAGAGAGATTTCGAATTTCGGCGGTTCCTCAGAGAAAGCCGGAGAAATCTCCCGGCGGCGCCAACGAACTTTTCTTAGAGAAAATTACCCTTTGGTCCCCAAACTATCGGTAATTTTCAATTAAGGACATGTACGGGATTATAATGTAGGGAAGTGGAGTGGATGTACATTGACGTACGAAATTCCAGTTTATGGTGAAAAACGGAACCCACGTTCTGATGAAAATAACTTTTCACATCATCTAGTCTGTCCTTCCCAGATGATCTCGAAGGTCTGTTCAGTCCAATAATTACCAAAGTGGAAAATATTAGGTTGACTGAGATCCCGTCGACGGAAGAAGTATCATCAGCTCATAGATCCATCCCAAGCCTAAAGGTGTCGGGCCCCGAATGGAATTCCTTCCTTATTCTACAAATGCTATGGAAACACGGTTAATCCCCTTCTCATTTCAGTTGTTCAAAGCTTCTTTCGCGCGGGTTTCCTCCTCCTCAAGGAATGGAATGGTACCTTCATCACACTAATTCCAAAGACCCAAAATGCCTCCACCTTCAAGGACTTTCACCCTATCGGCCTCTACAATGTATCCTACAAGGCTATCTCAAAAATCATAGCGGAGCGCCTCAAGCCCTTCCTTCATAAATTGATCTCCCCAAACCAAATGGCCCTTTTGAAGATTAGAGTGGAATAATCGACCACTCCCTAAGGTGTGTGTGTGTTTGATCAATGATTTCAGATGTCGGTCGGTCGAAGATATCTAGCTACGTGATCTTCTGGATCTAATTAGGCCTGGAGGCATAAATAAACCAAGTTGATATGCCACATTAAAAGTTTGATCTGTCACTATACATCAGATCAACCAAAGAAGGTGGTGATAGACACCCAATTCTCTTGGCGCATCATATTCTTCATACACAATTGCGCAATCAAATCTGCACATCTATTAGCAGTATCCTAACCAGGCTTTTCTTCAACTCATCAAAATCAGATTTCAACAGCTCCATGCTCTTAGGAAGGGGTGTAATCACCCAAGGAGAGTTATCAGTCTTCCTCTTCAGGCTCTTCTATGCAACTTCAGAGTTGTCTCAAGAATCATTGTCTCCCATTTCCTCTCCTTCGCAAGCCCTTTCTACCTACTAAACTACTAATGATTTATTGGAAGAGTGCTTTTTGAACATTAGTCAATTTAGTAAGCCGGAAAGGAGGAAGGAAAGGAAACGACGCCAAGCCAAGCTCAACCTCCGATGGGCGAAACCAATGGGACGTCGGCGCTAAGGCTTCAGTCAAGGTTGATCGCCCTGGAATGGTGAATTTGGGTATCCCAGCAATTTTGCACTGCAGCCTGAGGCCGCCATTACCAATAGATACACTGGCAGAAAAAGCACACAATCAGGAACATTCCCCATTGCTCATTTCTTTCTGTTTCCTCTGCTAATGTCCCGTTTGGTTATGGAGCTCTTTGTCCCCCATGATGTTTGTTAATATTTCCGACAGTTTGACGAAATCCGCGTTGCTTATTTCGTTGTGCTTGTCCCAGGGATAGTGATGGAATCATGCTGCAGTGTGGGCGATTCTGGGAGAGATGGTAAGGGTTTGAGCTGATGGAAAAAAGTTATCTCAATAGGTCAATATTAGTGTATACAAACATTCAATAGAATTGAGCAATGGTGCACGTCAATGAAACATCAACATGACTCTCGATTTTTTTTTTACTATAAAGCTTTTGTTCGGTGTGGTTATGTTACATGTACGTAATTGTGGGGGCAATATGGGTTTTGATCATGGCACTTATGAATGTCTCTCTTTCTCAGAAGAAGAATGGGTATAATCAGGGCACTAGCATGGCTTAGTGTGGAGTATGTCATAAGGAGAATCTTCTATGTATTCGGTTATTTTTTGGAAAAATGAATTTGGAAATGTCACGTCATAAAAAAGGACAATATTATGGATGGATGCTAGATGTGGGAAGGAATTCAAAATTGATGTATTCTTATGAGGAAAAGAAATGGTTCGGGAAAACGGTCCAAATTCATACTTTTTGAGGCAGTTTTCCCTCATATAAAATTACTAGATGTTGTATTGCTAGCAGCAAATCTAAAATTATGCTCTCATGCTCAGAACTTATGAGTAAAATGGGGTGGCGAAAGGAAACATCAAGGCACGATCGAACCGGGTCTTGCTAACCTCAGGTACGTGATGCCACTGGATGGAAGCAATATCGAATAGTGAACGTCATGATGAATTGAATGCCTTCTAATAATTTGAAGTTCTTGACCAAATACGCAGTAGAACTATGAAAATTAGTTTGATTAATTAATAAATGGTAGAGCCCAGTCCAAGCAACAGATTTCACCAACCTAAACCCGAGTCCAAGATTTTGGTATCATTTGGAAATCTTGGGAGGAATGTTTTGTAACATACTCTCTCATTATCGACTCATCTTCCTTCTTTTTTTTTCTATACTCTCTTTAGAATTTTTATTTCTGCATATTTGAGATTGCGGCGGAGGCTATGGGAGGTACTTCACTTCTGTCACGAGTTGAAATCGATTCAATATGTCGAACCAAATAAGCCTATATCGTGTTTTCAACTCAGTAGAATCATAATTTATGAATTTACAAATGCAGCTTCTTCAATAGGAGCCCGCGTGCTAAGTATTTACATTCCCTTGGCGAACCTCTCCACACAAATTTTTTTTCACTCTAAATGAAAAATAAGAAAATCAAATATAAGAAAATTAAAAAAAAAAAGAGAGTGGGATAAAAAAACCCGCGAGGATGAGGAGAAAAAAATACAAAATCATCAATTGAAAACCCTAAAAGATATTTCTCCCCAGCCTCCAATGCCGATCAAACCTGAAAGCTTCTAACCCAACTAATCAGTGCATTGTCCCGAGCTGCGACTCGGAGGGCAATGTGTCGAAGGATGTCATTTCATTTACAATACACGATTGTCTTCTTTTTCTTTTTCTCTGCAGGTATCTCAATGAGCCAAATCATCGCTCGCTCCCGAGAACACTTCCTGATTTGTCAGTAGCGCGAACGTTGTATTGTTCGTACACTCTGGCTCGGTTCTCAGCCCACCATTGTTCGGCTTGTTTCTCGCTGAACCGTTTCCGACTGCAAGCACCAAGAATCGTTATCACGATCATTATAATACATGCTTCAGTAATAGTAACAACAGGTAGAATCACATTGAGGCTGTTTGTTTCGCTTAATTGTTTTTCTCATGCTCAGTTGCACCAGTAGGTAATATTCTTGTTTCCCCTCAATTGCACGTTGAGGGCCGCCGCAGTTACACTGCCAAGGCTGCTGCCGCCACCAACTGTGGGGGCAGCCACCACCTTGCTCACACCAGCAACGATTAGAACTAGACTGGCAGCCACTTGGTCATCCAGAGCCAATTCTAACCCCAGCGGGGCCGCCAGTGGCCAATCCCAACTTGGGGTCAGTCTTGTCTCAGAATTGACCTCATTAAGGCTGACTCTAACGTCGGAAACAACAGCACATACCCAATCATCATAGGAGCGGTGGCAGCTGCTCAGCCTATGGCCAATGCCAGTCACAATCCACATCCGGGAACACAAGAAACGTATGGGAGATGTTTGCACCTACTCTTGTATGAGAAACTAATCTCCATATCAACTTTTAAGAATCATTCGCATAGTATCAGATAAAATAGTCAAGCTCGATGCAACATTTGTTTAGCACTAAGAAACCATACCTGAACCGGACTCTCTTGAGATCTTTGGCACCACCTGGTAGGGACGTCAGTGTTATATAGACACCCGGCTCATCTTGCTCTACCCATTCAGTCTCATTATGGGAGTCACCTTCTTTTGTCTTGCTATTCCCATTCCTAGTGGTTGCTTCTGAATTGCCTTGCCTGCTGTGACTTGAACTGTGGTTACTAGAGGCAATCGAGCCATTAGAAGGGAGATGACTACCTGATGTGTTCAAGTCTAGCTCTTGACCATTCAACCGTTCTACAGAAGGATAGCAAATGTCAAGAGAAGCAAGATTTGAGCCCAAGACGGGGGATTTCACGTTCCAAGCAGCTCCCACAGGCAACCTTTCAGCCATGTCCTTCAACTATTCAAATTAATGACATACAAAAAGACATGTGGAATCATCAGTAATGAACAACCAGTAAGTCATCAATAGCAAGGAAAAGAATGCATTCATTGCTGCAATGTCTGAATTTTGTTACTAGTTCCCCCTATTCTGAAAGGCCATTTTTCAACGGACCTGCTGCCTTAAATTTCATCCAAAAGATGAAAAGTAGAAGCGCAGAAAGCAGAGGGAGAAGCGGAGATGAAAAATGGCAAAAGAGGCAGAAAGGGAATGATTGGCAAATGGAGTCGACAAGGACGAACTTTACGATCCATATATGCTAATAACATATAAAAATAATACACCTCATTCTCTCTTAATTTCCCCAAGATAACCATCATGATAACTTCACTGACCAACATCTAAGGAAAACTTTTACCAAAAGAAAAAAAAAAAAACAAAGAAGCAAAATACAAAAAAATTAACTAACCAATTCTAATCTAGGTTGGTTAATATATTTAGTAATTCTAATTCATAACCACCTTACTCTCTGCAGAGTTCTTGCCTAACAAACGCAAAGCCCATGAATCCTATCTTAATAACTTCCCAAATTTTCTTGTACTTTTTTGTTGGCCAAACAAAATTACTTTGTTCGTAAGATACCTCAAATAAATTACAATGGATGTAGTTATGATAAACTCATAAACCAAATAAGAGAAATTTCAAATATAGGGAGAATGTCTATTAGGCCGATATTGATAACATTAGGCTCTTGCTATGCGTAGTGTTACACATGCTTTCAAATATTATATTCAATAGCATCATAAATAGCCATCAAACATGAGCCTCATTTTAATAATATATAGTTATTTTCTTATTTCTTTCTTTTTCGATAAATCAAAAGAGGATAAGAGCCCTCTAGGGGAGAGTTTTAGGTAACTCAAAATTGGAATATGTGTGTGTGTGTGTGTCTATATAACAAAAGGGAAAATTAATTAGTTGGAGTAACTTTCGTCATCCTTATATGCCCATTATAATAACAAAAATTATAAATTACAACTACTCAAATTATGAGGTAGTTAAAAGGACATATTAGTAATTTTATTACTTCCTTTAATCATCCATTTCACCACTATTTTCTCTCACCTTCTCTCTCCCCCCCTCCTCCCTCCCCTCTCTTCCCCATTTCTCTTCTCTCCTTCCGCAAACATCTATCTTTTTTTCCAAAATAAATGTATTTATTAATTAATTTTCCAAATATTAAAATTGCTATATATCATATTACATATATTAAGATTTTTTCTTTTACGTAAACTTATATTGTAAGATGAAGTTTACTTTAGTAATTTTTCTGGCCAAATTATTTTAGTAATTCAAGTCATATAACTCCCGCGTGTAGCTCGAGTACACCTCTAGTGTATATGTATAATATATATATATATATATATAAGAGAATGGATAGTTATCAAGAGAGAGAAAGTGAGTGATAAGTGGAAAAAAAGTGGCAAGTTAGTGTGAAGAGGCGCAATTTGCTATATTACCCTTAAATCCAACGGCTATACCTTTTTTTAATGAAATCGTTGAAGGACTTTTTTGGAAATAAAAAGTTAGAATTTTTTTTTTTTTTTTGGTTTTTACCCCACTTAGTATATACTGAAAATCTTTTGTTCTTTTATAGGGGCTTCTATTTTGCATTGTTGTCCTTGTGTCAATAATCGGTTGGGCTTGAAAACGTTAAAGGTGCAAAATTTATATATAACTATAAAAGCAGTGCCATAACCAGAATCAGATATTCCTATAGAAATTGACGAATAGCTAAATGGGCCATCCGGAAACCGAGGAAAGAACAAAAAAGGGGGTCTTGGAGCAGTTTGGTTAACTGGTTTGCCAGCCTTTTCGGGTCGCTGACCACCCCATATGTTAATATCAGATCTTTGCATTCCATCCTTTACAAATTTCCTCCACCTCAAGCTAAGCAAGTAATATTAGAAAACGTTTCAGGGGAGGGAAAGAAAGGTACTACCAAAAACAGCATATATGCACAAAGGATCCGTTAGGGTGAAGATTCAATGCTGAACAAAAGTAAGTTCACAATTGTCTCATCAGAAATGCCTCCGAAATCAATACCTTGTACAGGTCAGTTCAAATATATAAAGTTCTTACTTGGGCAGTAAGCGACTTGATCACTTCCTTGGCAGCTTTGCATTTTGCACTCTCTTCCCCAGCAATTGCAACTGCATCCTTCAGCTGCTTAGTCAATTTTTCTAGCTCAAGATCTTGGAGTTGGGCTTTGCGATTCAAAGTTTCCACCTAATAAACAACTATTCAATCAGCTGCTATGCATGACAATGATCTGCTACGACATCAAGCAGAAGATGACTGAAAATGGTAACTTTAATATTATTGCAATCAGACTGAGAAATTCAAATATGTAGCGAGCAGTAGCCTAGAATCTGCCCCATGATAAAAGGACTTAGAGTCTAATTTATTTGTGCGTAAAGACACTAAGGATGATAGGGCTCTTCCTATATAGCAGGTGAAATGACGTCAATACGTCAAATTAAGTAGCAAGTTCAATCAAATCAAATAGATAAATGTTTTACTCTGTACCTGAGCTCTCAGTTGTAGAACCTCTTGGCTTAGGCTATCGTTTGTCCTTTTAGCATCATCTACAACAATTTTAGGTGAAGTGAGCCCACCTAGGGTTGGGGTCGGTGTAGTGGAGCGAGGCGGGCTTGGGCGCCTTGATATTGGTGATGTTGCCCGAGAAATGATTCTGGAGCCAGGAACTGAAGCAGAAAAGAACTTTTTGGATGACCCAAACACAGGATTGAATGATTTCGAGATGTTAAGTGTTCCCCATTGGGAACCACCACCATGCACGGGCGAGACACGACCGCTGTTAAATTCCAGCTTCTTATTCTTCTTGGAAGATCGGCTTTCCGTCTGCTTTAAGGACTCCATTGATGAGAACCTAACGAGCTGGGAACGAGATCTAGTGTCCAACTTCTCATCTTTATCAATCAATTCGTTTAGTCCCACATTGATGCTTCCTCTTCTACTTATTGAGGAGTGAGACGACGCATCAGTCTCGATAGCTTTCCTTAGCTTGTTATAACAACTATCACAGACTCGATAAGGCTTGCTAGGATTTGGAGCCATAGAAGCCTTGAGTGATTTCTTACTGCTACAAGAGTGACAAAAAACAAGTCCGCAGTTGTAGCAATTATGGCGTTTTCTCTTGAAATTAAATGGTAGGCGACAGCCTGAACACATCGACTGATCGATTCCTGAAACCCATTTGTGAAGGCAGATAGCTGCAGTGAAGTAAGTCCCACAGGCAACACTCTTAACTTGCTTGTCTTTAAGGGCCTCAACAAGAGTGGGAGAGTTTCTATCATCCGAGTCCCCATGGCCTAACCTACCATTGGCGCCTTTTCCCCAAGTATAAACTTCTGTTCTCGAAGTTAAAACAGCAACATGATAAGCACCGCAAGCTATCTCCTCCACAAAACTCTTTGCAAGCTTTCCTTCTACACGAGTTGGGAGCTTTCCATCGGAATGTGGATTTCCCAACTGGCCATAAACTGGGCTTCCCATAGTGTATACATGACCCGATGTTGTAAGAGCTACTGTCAAACTATGCCCACAGGCAACTTGACAAAAGTTGGGCTCAACCAAAGCAGCAACGCAAGTAGGCACAAGTTTTGGTTCCTTGTCACCATGCCCCAGTCGACCTTTATCTCCATCACCCCAAGTAAAGAGCTTGCCAGATGAACAATTGCTAGAACTCGAATTCCCAACCATTACTTCTACAACAGCAGCTGTGTGCCAAACCCCACAAGCCGCCCGAACAGTTCGAAGCCCCTTAAGTGATTCCACTTCCCTCGGGATTGAAACATTTCTACGATCTCCATGACCCAAAACACCGAATGTCCCATCACCAAAAGTAAACAACTGTCCTGAAGAAGTTACAACAGCAGTGTGCCAAGGACCGCAAGATATAGAGGAGACATGAATACCTTCTAGGGGACCATTGACTCGTTTTGGCACCCAATGACTCACTTCATTCCCATGCCCGAGAAGACCATAAGTTCCATCACCCCAGGTGTATAGATCACCAGAGAGAGTCACTGCACAAGTGTGGTGGTCCCCACATGCTACAAGCTCTATATTTGTGTTACTGAGGCCATCAATTAACTTCGGGTGTGGAACATCAGCATCAACTCCATGTCCGAGCCTGCCTCCTGATTCCTCACCCCAGGAGAAAACCTCTCCTTGTTTAGTCACCAATGAAGCATGTTTTGCACCACAAGCAATGTTCTGAACATCAAGAACTACTGCAGATTCTAAGGCTTTAGGGAGGAGGAAATCCATTTTAGCACCAGAACAACTTCCTATCCTATGAGTTCCACCACCTAAAACACCATCCCCAGTGCCTTCTCCCCAAATAAAAACATCACCAAGGGCGTCTCCATCATCATGACCAGAGCCCTGACTTGATGAGCTCACAGCACTCGATAAGCTATACCTAAAAGCATCCATCGCCATTGGCCTCATCTGACCGTGGACGCTATCTGAGCCTCCTGATGACAATGAATGGACAGAACCACTAGCAGAGTCCGAGGGGAAAAAACCACCCTTGGCAGGTGCAGCATACAGTGCCATACCAGAGAATGCCTTGTCAAAACCATTCTTAGGAGGACTTTCGTATGGGCTGTGAAGACGAAGATGATCTCCACTGTCCTGCCTCATCCAAAGAAATTTGCCAACTTTGAGAGCTGAGCTTGTGATGATAGCAGGAAAAAAGAAACACCATAAAATTCCAAACTATACCTTCTGGAAGCTGTTGTTACTACCAAATGGAGAATTCAATGGAGAACTTCGTCGCGTATCAGTTCTCGGACTATTCGCCTCGGATGGAATTTCATCACTTCTTGATTCTGTTCTCCACTTCCGGTTATGGCATCGCGAGATTAATGCTTTTAAGCCACTAAACCACACCTCAGCTTCATCTTTATCCTTGCATATCTGGAAATAAGGCCAATTCTCAGCACATAGAAACAATGAAAAACTTTACGCATTACTTCTCAAGATACAATACAATACAAACAAATAGACAAAAGACATCCTGATGAGCAATTCAGGCTCTATGAAACTCAAATGAAGTGCTGTTAAAAAGAAAAATAGAAAATGTACATACTTACCAGATCCAAGGATCTGTCACTGTAAATAAGAGAAAATGACTGGTACTCCTTCTCCGGCCTTGGGTACCTTTGAAAGATTGGCTGAAAAAAAAGGTTCATTTTTAATCAGCCCCAAAAGAGAAATGTACTGTTGAGAAGTCTTTATAAAAGTCAATGGAAAGCATCTTTAACCGAAGACTTGAGCATATGAGTGTTATGTGAGTGACTTTCACTAAAAAGTAATCGGCTAAAAACATACTTGGGACTATAATCATTACCAAAACATTTAAGTAGCAGAAGGGAAAGCAACAGCAGATTCCACAAATAACAGTGGATCCATTCAACTTGCAACAGTGTGAAATAACATCTAAATTTTAATAAGTAATTGAAATGAAATGGATTTATTAACAGTAACAGATAACAAAACTGTTCATAAGCTAGCAGAAAGAAAAGAACGTATTTTAACAATAATCTATAAAAATTACAGCCTATCAAAAGAGAAAGTTGCTCTCAAACAGGACTTACTGTTCGCTGCCCAGATATTATTCTTGACACATGGCTTAGTCTTAGGTGCTTCTCCATCTTCCCAGAGAACCATATCAAAATGGACTCATCCTGTTAACACCAAACAGTGATGCATGTATCATTCTACACAGAAACACATAAACATCCTGTTCCACATGCCACAAGCTCGAAATACAGTTTTGAAAGACCAATACTAGAGAGAAAAGCAATAGGCTAGACTCAGAAGAATACACATGTTGATAAGAATTGTATCATTTGATCCTTCCCACACAATAACATTTAAATATACCATCGCGATCTATCATATGCTACTTGTTCCTCACTACCGACATTGGTCCAGCAATTGAAAAAGTGAGCTTACATTGGAAAGTCGGAAAGGACAAAACTTAGGCTTCCCCCTTCTTCCATATTTGAGCAAATAAGCACCTTTCTTCAGAGCAGTAATAGCCTGTTTTATAAAAGGACCATGAACCCATCATCATACTGCGAATCAGATCACAAATAGTCTAGCAATGTAAACAAGCAAGGAAAAAAAATGTTTTTCATCTTCCTCACTAGTTGCATGATTAGCAAGATACTATCATGCAAATGACTTTATACTCCATCAGAAAGAAATTAACAACTCCAACATCTATGTTCCAAAACTAGAATGCCATGTTGGTACGGAAGAATTGAAACATATTTGGAATAGAATCTCAAAAAAAAATGGTAAGAATTTATAAATTTATTCCATCCCATTCCTTTCTCTATATACCAATTCTTCAGTAAAAAAACAGAGCGGATGTCCATCAAACATCAGATTATCTGAAAAGAAGATCCCCGAAAAAGGCAACCACTTCAACTCTTGAATGTCATATCTAGGAAGCTCCCCCATTCTTACTCTTTCAGTTCATGCCAGCTCTCATCCCCATAACAAGATCGACGTACCAACATCGGTTTAATTCCTGGCCTTTCCCGGACCACATCCCAACTGAATCAAACTACCAACTACCCCATGTAATAAATTTTACTTCCCAGCTCCCAGGTAAAAGTCATGCCGATCAGGCACGGCAATATGCAGTTTACACTACTTACAGCATTCCATCGCACTGATTAAATAAAAAAAAGGATACGGCATTCTATGGTAATACAGAAAGCCCGAAGCTCATGCAATGCAACCAATTTACGGCTCGGCAGCTCCAGAGTTTCCTAAACCTATTGTCAATATCTATGTTGGAAGAAAAGGGAACCATTCTAAGTTTCCTTCGCAGCCATATGAATTGGCAACCACACCAATGCCAAATTACAGTAAAGTGGCGAAGTGTAACTGAGAGACGAGAGAATCATCACCTGCTCAATGTCCCTCTCGACCGGGTCGGACCTGCTGAGATCCGAAGCTGCAGTTCTGTCCGCCCTCAACATGGCCCGGAAAACCCCTCTTCTCCCCCAAACGAAACCCCACAATTTTCAGGCGCTTTCACTACTTCGACCATTCACTAAAACCCCATTAAGAAGCTTCGCCAAACCCCATGCGAGCTCCGAATTCACGCGCCCGGCCCACGCCCAATCTGTTGCAACGCCGGAATCGAGCATAGCTGTCGCTCAGCTCAGGTCAGCTACAGTCCAGGAGGTCAAACTCGAGTCGAAGCGGGAACAGCCCGAAGGTTCACAGTCACAGCTGAAATCGGAGGAAAGGAAGTCTGAGGCCTGCTGGGGAAGGAATTGGAAAGGAATCAGCTGGGAATGGAGGAAGAGTCGAAGCAGTGACCGAGCTGCAGAAGAAGAAGGAAATGCGAGGGAGTTGTGAGAAGAGAAGGGCGTGGGGGAATGTGATCTGAACGAACTACAAAGCAATCAGTCGCAGGAGAGAGAGAGAGAGAGAGAGAGAGCTCTGAAGAAGAAGAATGGAGGTGTCGTCTATGGCTGACGAGTGAGGAACGAGAGAGTGAAATTAGTAATAATAATTACTATCATTATCATAATTAATATTATTAATAATATAATATATAATAACAACGAGAAGAATAATGAATAACCCTTAGATTTGACCTAGTGATTAAGGTACGCATAAATTTATATCCGATCCTGGATTCGAATCCCCTTGATGCCACCAGAGCGCATTTAGCGTGATTATCCGCTCCATGTTTCGCCGGAGATCCATCGATTCCCCGAAAATTAATTAGGTAAAGCCTAAACACCTCGAGTTAGTTAAAAAAAAAAAACGAGGAGAATGGAAAAAGTACGAGACATGAAGGATAACTGTCCCTCTCAGTGTTCTCTTTTTCCTTTTTTCTTTTCAATTTTGCTTTTATTTTCTCTCTTCTTTTTTTTTAGTTTAGGTTAATTTATTTTATTTTGTTTTCCGTTAATTATAGTCATTAGAGGACGACACGTTGTATATGGGGTTTCCACTTTTCCATTCCATTTGACTCTTTAATTCATTTTTTTAGGGTTATTTTTTTCAATTTCTAGATTTGTTTGATAAAATGAAGTCAACAAAAGTCAACTCATCGAAACCTTGTTAGCCGGGGAGTTTATTAAGCAAAATGAATTATTATTTAGGGTAGGGAAAGACCACAAGCATTCCAAGATCATCCAAGGAAAAAAAAAGCAAAATAATATGTTACCAGTCGTAAAATTTTATTTATAGAATATTCAATATTTTACCTTTTTGATATGGTTTAGAGATTAGCCAAGGATTTTTAATTTAGTAGATAAATCAAACTGTATTACTCTGTAAAGAAATTAAAAAAAAAATCGTGTTGTATAGTATAATTTTCAGGTGATATCTCACGTTCACACTTTAGGAGAAAGAAAAGGGTGAGAGGGAGAACATGCAAATGGAGGCCACCCAAAGAGGAAACTAGGAAAATGCGTTATGTGGATTTTAGTTATTGCATGTGCAAGAAAAGTTGAAATGAATAATAATAATAACAATAAAATAATAAAATAATAATCAAGAGAGAATATAGTGCAGTGCCAGTGACGTACCTCTCTCCCGGTGGTTAAAAGATTTCAGGTTTGATAATCGTCTCTTTTCTAATATTTTTTTCTCTCATACCGAATCAGAAAAATCTCCACCTCTGCGCGGCTTGATAACACGATTGTTTATAAATAAAAAAAATTATATAAAATGCTTCAAGTTGGACGTTGATTGCATAAAGGTAAATCTTGAATATATCTGCACACCTTATTTCTTCTCTTTTTACTATTTAATATCTTTCAATATTATCGAAATACTTATACTAAGAGTTATTGAATGGACATAATTATAATTTCACCGGCATAACTATCTCAATCTCATTACCTTTTTCTTTTCTTTTTTTACTTCCTCTCACTTTTTTTCTCTCTTTCTCCCTCCCCTAAATCCAAGGTTATGCTAGACCTTTTCTAAAAGAAATATATACAATATATAATTTTTTTCATAATTTGTTACGAGACCTATTGAAGAAGTCATTGTTTTGCTCGATATTATAAAGGAGTCATGGGAATTTAGTTATGAGGAGAAGAACATGAAATAAAAACGGATATGATATTCCTCATTAATAAGATTTAATAAAACTCATGCGTAATGCGATCGGTGCCTGACTTTATTTCCACGATCGTGGAGGGATTACGAATAGGTTTTGTTTTGAGCTTGTCCACAAACAAGAATCGATGGCGATTATTTGAACTCTAACCATGAGCCTACGTAGGTTGCTAGGACTCTTAAAATAAGGCACTTCTATTGTAGCTCTTAGAAGATCATGTCTCCATGATAAATTGCCCGTTCAGGAAAAAAAAACAAAAAAACCTCGAGGAGCCGTGTTTGTGACGATTAGACGGAGTCGACCGCGATTAGTTGGTTGTGGCGGGAATGAATTTATTGCCGTCGACGATGATCTCAAAGAAAGCAACCGCTCACGATGGATGAATTGATTGAAGCCATGCCAACACCACGCCCCATGGGGCCAAGCTCTCGTTATTGCACTACATGAAATTATAGGAATATAACAATGAACGGGGGCAGCCATATGCAAAATGGCTTCACTGGGACACAGATTTCTGGTCCCCTCCCATAAGCACACTCATGCATCCCATTTGCAAACGTGCGCTCGTGGAGTGAAGAGATAAAGGTGAAAGCTCCACTTTTCTAATCACATACCACGAGCCTCGAAAGAAGAGGTTAACTCGATACGTCATGATAACACGCTGTAGATGTTGTTGGGACCAAAACATGACTGTAGACGTTGGTGGAACTGATCGGTTGACAGGTTTTTTTTTTGGTGAATAAGAAATTTCATTAATAAAAAGTAATGTCTACATTGTTCAATGAATCTAGGATCGGATACCCTTCAAAAGTACATAGAAAAAGAAAATTTGACATTGAACCGAAGTAGCCCAAGTCACGAGCAAGGGTATTTTCTGCCCTAAAGATCCATGAGCATAGCCGGTTGACAGGTCTTGGTCAAACCTTTTTCAACCAGCTGGAGTGACAGCTCAATCCGATGTGCTTTCTAAAACAATAGTCGGGATCTGAACCATAAGAACCCAACCGGTATCAGTTGCTTCAAAGAACTGGTTAATAAATCGGGGAGAAAATGGCAGTATGCGAGATGGATTGAAGGCTATGTACACTATATATACATTCATGAGTCCACAGAAAAGCAAACAAACTAAGGTTATCAAAGATGCAAACACAAGGTCGAACCGAATCTATTTCATCATCACCACTACGAGAAGCTGCGGCCTCCAATTATCGACAAATAAGCTCGTTCCTCTCTCTCTATCTCCCAAGCATCTTGCTGCAAAAGTATGCCTTCCCACAAAGAACAATTGTCCTGGCCAAGCTTCAACTTTCTTTGCTTCTTTTCTCAGTCTAGACGCTAGATCACTAAAACGAGTTATATACAGGTAGAAATTTACAGATTCGAGGAGTTCTGTGATGGAAACTCCTCGATTAGTTTTCGCTCAATTGGATGCCCTTTCCGCGATATTCCTTTAACATTCGCGTTTGTTCTTTGTTTCCCAAGAAATAACATTACCTAGTCCATCATTGAAGGCCTCCTTGAACCACAGATCTGCTCCTCCCTTGCAGAGCAGATTCAAGTTAGGGCTGAAAATGTGCAATACTGCAGTGCCATATTTGGCGTGAAGGAATGAAAATGTTCAGGAACGGATCTGCGATATAAAAATCGGACAGTTCCATCCCATCTTTCGTGCCAAATTGAATCTAAGAGGTTAAGGGAAGGGTACGAACTCACCCCCTCATCCAATTTCTCTACACTGTCTCATCTATACATTGAAGCTTCTCCTGCGTAATCTTGCAGAGGGAATTCCTTTCTGACCCGCTTTGCCATCTTCAAGACCAAGATAAGGCATCATTAGAAAAATGATTAGTATCAAGTGCACATATAAGCTATTTATAAATCGAGATAGGAACAGAATAACAGCTCAGCACTGGGTAGTGTAGAAACTCACTGGAATTTCCCTAGTTGGATGCTTCTTAACTTTGACGAGATCATAATAATCTGACGCCGCCTTCTTGTCATAGTACTGTTTTTCGTCCTGCATGTCATATTGCATGTATTAATATCTTAAATTAATCGGCCAACTGAAGAAGATAGAGAAGATGGCAAATAATAACCAGACCTTCTCTTCCCTGACTTGCCCTTTCTTCTTCAAACTCGCACTTCTAGATGTTGGACCGACTTGGATATTCCCGGGGTTGAAACTCCTAAGGCCTCTCTTGTCACTATTACTTCCCCCATCGTACTGATTATAGACAGATGTTCCCATCTCTTCCTTATCCCTAGAATTGAGCCTATAGTTCCTTTTCTGAGAATAAGCAGAAACATGATCTCCAGAATCTTCTAGCATGTCTGAAGAAGGATCCAGAGAAGAAAATTGTACTGGCTGACGAAAAAGAGAGTGCTTTTCTCTCAAGTTTGGAATAGATTGATAATCCTCAAAATCGTGACTATTCGTTCTGCTGAAGTTTGCTCCTTCCTTGGGCGAAATCTTAGAGCTGATCCTCTGATCATATAGACTGTCTCTCTAAATAAGGAAAGAAACACAATAATCCACAAATAGTACTAACCACATAGAAGACATAACAAAAAGATTAGCAGTTTTGTTATCAGTAAAAAAAGCAAGATCACAATGAACAATCTTCATCCAACTTCATCACGTATTACCATAATCAGCTTCCATGAATGAAATAATATGAAGTTGCTTCAACACTTATAAAAAAACTATATCTGCTGGCAATTACTTTAAACAATTCCACATCGAGCGATTAACTGTTTGAACAATATCAATAGCTTTCCAGGATGAACTGCATTAATCTGACACGGATTGCAAATTCGAAGCATCTTGAAAACTACTCAGGTCTAGCATAAAGCATCTAGCCAGGAAACACCTCCATCAAGCATCAACTTATAATAAATTTGTTAGTCAAAAAAGGTATGTTAGGAATCAGGAAGCTTACTGTAGTTACACTGGTCGGTCTCCATAACCTGTCAGTATCTGGAGAATAAGTACGATCACCACCATAGTAAGATCCTGCCAAAGGTTTCACAAAAGAAAACATCAATCAAGTCATCTGCTAAAATTCCGGGTTAAAAAAAATTCTCTGGTTACAGAAAGACTCAGAGAAGGTAAAAACAAGTTAGTAAACCTCCCTCAGAATAAGAGAGAAGGTAGTTTAGAGTAAAATTAGAATTTATTTAACCAAGAAGAAACTCGACTGGAGAAAAGTTGACAAGTATGAAATCTTCATATATCATAACCATTTTTCTTTTTTTGATAGTTTCATAAGTCATAACTGAAGTTCTGTAGATTGATATACATCCAGCTGCCACTCCCAAAATTTTAACTTATTTTCCTTTTTGCATCTTTTTTCTCTCTGCTAATTTCATGCAAATTCTTACAGCTCTAAATGCTCAGAGAAATGGCAACAAACAGTGCGCAGTAGATAAATAAGATGTCATTGAGAAGGACAAATCCACTGCATGCTAGAAATAGGATTAACTATTCAGTGAACTTGTGTTTAGGAGAAAGCAGTTGAAATAAAAAAGCTAAAGATTGACTTACAAATCAGCACATTTCGCTCAACAGATCATACTCATTACCGAGAAATGAGTAGACTCCCTGGAAAGTAATATATTATGAACTCATATGCATAGAAAAACTGACCAGGTGATTCATCCCTGATTGGGAACTCAAAAGCACCAGGAGGAAGGGGATCAAATTCAATGCCAAGTGGTGGGCCATCTTCCCGGTAAAGCCTCCCCAGTTGCCGCCTAACAGCGGTTATAGCAGCATTTTCGGAATCACACTTCACTTTCAGATATCCGGATGGCTTATATCCTCCCATGCTAAATATATTCCTAGCATCGCTAGTAGCATTGATTCCGTTATGTGTGAGATACTTTGGAACATTCACATTTTTTAGGCTTGTGCCTGCAGAATAGAGCCGTTCCTGCGAGTGTGAACTACTTCCTGAAGATGCATCATCCATATCACCAACATTTCCAGCATAGTTACCTCTAGGTTCATCAGAGATGAATGCAGCAGGAGCATTGTGGTGATGGAAACTACGGCTTTCAACCTCTCTCGGTTCAACAGGCCAATGATCCCCTTGTTTGGTGCTGCCACACGAATCTTGCCTATGTCCACTTCCAAGATCCTGAATAATTCCACTTGAATGGTCCTGCCGTCCATTTGCTAATGCTTCCTGTTTCACCCTTTTGTCTTTCAATCTTCTGTGACAAAACCAACCAGATACTTGTTTCTCTGTCAACCCTAACTGTTCTGCAATTTCTGATTTCATTTCTTCAGTTGGGTACTTGTTCTCTGGGTAAAATTGGAGGATTATTCATCAGAGAAATAATAGGGAAAGCGTTCAAGGATGATGATGAAATAGGCTATGAGCAAGGGGGAAAATAACTTTGAGAAGGAATTATCTGTACCATTATAAAACTTCTCTAAAGCCTTGACCTGATCTGGAGTCTTCAACCTTCTCTTCTGATTCTTCTCAGAAGATGCCTTTCTCTCACCAGAGTGTATCTCCTTCGATTCTAAAATTTCACCAAAAGGAGAAGAAAAGACCAATTATCACCAGAATACGAATTTCAATTATGTAAAATGCATCTGTATACAATACTAGACAGGAGGAGTGCTAACCTATAGAGGCCAAAAAAACAACAAAAGGAAAA
This sequence comes from Punica granatum, assembly GCF_007655135.1. Taxonomy (NCBI): domain Eukaryota; kingdom Viridiplantae; phylum Streptophyta; class Magnoliopsida; order Myrtales; family Lythraceae; genus Punica; species Punica granatum. The sequence goes on from NC_045129.1 coordinate 33,126,578, forward strand.
ATAAATCATGATCAACCAGCAGATAATATAAATAAAGAAACAAGATGCTAGCTAACTATAGAGTGAAAAATTATGAAAAAAGCAAATCTCACAAATAGTGCAGCATTATGTTAACCAAAAATAAAATCCTCCATTCACTATCCATGACTGCTTCTCTCTCCGACTTCGAGCTTTACTTTACTTCTTCTGAACCTAAGAATTTTAAGGAGACTACATCCACGCCAACTTTTCCAGGAGATCAAATCTCGAGGAGACGACGTGTAACAACCACAAAATGGTTAACAGAACTTGGATTCCTGCATCACATACAAGACCCCAAAAATGCAAGAAAACCCTCAAACTCATCTCAATTCCTTCAACAGTGCAATGAGGCTACTCCACCTCCGAGAGATGATCAATCTATCTCCAAATATCTGCTACTTCATATCAAATCACATTTAAACTCCTTTTTCAAGCACGTCCCTCCTTCCATGGCTTCTGGAAATGCTCCAGTAACGGAGATGCAAAATGTTTATACCATTCTCCTCTCTCTCTCTCTCTCTCTCTCTCTCTCTCTATATATATATATATATGTATGTATATATCGTCAACTCCACAAGAACCTACGATGATGGAACAAAAAGGATTCACCCAAAGGAAAAAAAAAAGTTCCTAATTCACAAGGTTCGCTTCAAATGGAGCATCCTACAGCCATCCGACGAAATTCGTTCACTCCAAGCATCAATTTAGCAAAGCCTGCCCATACAAGCCAATTGCATTGCTGATCCATGAGGCCGAGAAGAGTATACGCACCTTCCATGACTGCACGTAGCCCGAGAAACCTCTCTCTCTCTCTCTCTCTCTCTATCTCTCTCTCTATCTCTCGCTCTAGGCTACAGCCCCGATTGACAGAAGATAGAGAGAGTGCGGGAGACGGAGACGGCAATCGGTTTGACCGAGCCGGGACACCAAACGCCGGCCGATTTGCAGCAAACTCCGGCGGAAATTCACCCGGAAGTGGCGCGAGGAAGACAGAGGATCCGATGGAGGAGGAGGAGGAGGAGACGAGGGGGAGAGAGAATCAACTTCCTTCCATGGATTTGCTCCATTGTCATTCGCCTGTTCATCGCCGTTAACTTTTCCGGTTGGGTTTTCGTCTTTCTCTTCCCTTTTTCTTTTTCTTTTTCTTTTTCTTTTTCTTTTCTGTTTTTTTTTTAGATATATTTCTTTTTCATTCATTCATGTCGATGAATATTTATTTAATTTAATATATTTAATCCGTTTCTGCTCTTTTACGTTCGTTCGTTCGTTCAACCGATCAATCAATCAATCAATCAGTATAATTGCCAGCTTTTCGCACTCTCTCTGGGCAAATTCAATTCCAACGTTGAGCCAATACCATGCGAGAACTCGCCCCTAGAAAATGGCCAATTTTCTTATGTTTATATATATTTTTAAGTAGTTGGCACGAAAGGTCCAGTCCGATTCATCCAAAGAGTCGTGACGGGGAAACTAATGCACCGATTGGTTTGCAAACATCATCGTTTTCGACTTCTTTTACTCTCCCATATGGGATAAATTTCTTGGCCGTGGTTAGAGCCCTTAATCGATCCATCAAACGATTGATATGTACATGGAAGTGGAACGCGTGTCTAGAGATATCACTCCATACGGAGGGTTCAATAGAATGATCTTGTATGACCATTGGGATCGAATTTATTCGAGGAAAAAATGAAAAAGGAGCGCGTGAAAATAAAGAATATCTTGGACTGAATTTATTAGAGGAAAAGGAACATATATGTAAAATGAATAATCTTGTACTAATCATTAAGGTTCTGTTTAGTTTTAGAGTTGAATTTTGATTTTAATTAATTTGTAATGATTGTGTAATTGAATTATGAGAAAAGTGTGAAAAAGTAATGAATAGTTGAGAGAATTTAATATTAAAATTTAAATTGAATCGTTAAAAAAATTGACTAAAAAGAAAAAAATTAATAATTTTGTTATTGAATTAAAGATAAGTTGAGTTAAAGTGGCGGGAGTGGAGTTAAAAAATTTTTTGAAACCAAATGGGGCCGTTAACGCTTTCAACTTATCAGGTTCTATTACATGCCATAAATCTCGTGATGAGCATGGATACGGTTTACTAGTTACATTGTCCGTGCTTTGCACTGTTGTTATGCAATAGATATTATTATTTAGAACAGATCTTTTCAACCATAGATGGAAAGAACATATATAGATTGTAGCAGAGAGCAATGCATTTGCAAAGAAATATTATGGTTAACTCTATAAAGAAATATAATTCGAATCTTTATAAAATGCTTATTTTTTATTCTATTCATGTGAATTAAATTAACACCTAATTTTTTTCAGAACATATATATTAATTTTATTATTTATTTACTTATTTGATAAACATTTTATTAATGTGAATTAGTTGTATATATATTTATAATGACACTACTATTTAATGTACCCGTATTAAACTTTATATGTATACATTGATATATGTACCATTCTAGTGTTTATATATATGTATATATATGTTCTAAAAGTTCGAAATTACGTAATTATAGAAACAAAACACGTACTTATTACCAAGAGACATCTCTGGGAAAGAGGAACTACATGCATGATACCATACTCTTGATATTTATATGGTGTATACCAGAGTTTTACGCACGCGCATTGCACGGTGAATTTTATAAAATTTTCATTTTCGCCTTTTGACATGATCAACCTACATCTTGACTACATGTCTTGGTATTAAATAAATTTTTTATAAATAGATATTGCATGGGTAAATTTATAAAAATAAAAAAAAATATGGGTAAAATTAAAAAATATAAAGAAGAAGAAAAAGATATATATATTTATTTATTCATTTATTTTTGCTGAATAAAGATATAAGACTTGAGGGAGAGAAAGTAGCAGAAAGAAAGAAATTGATGGGAAGTTGAAACTTGAAGGGAAATATGGGACACATGTCAATGAGGGAATGGGAAAGACAAAAGAAGAATGCGTGTAAAATTTGAATTGTTTTACCATTTTGTCGGTGCATTTATTGTACTATTTTCCTTATAAACAATATAATAAAAGATATTGGGGACAATGTTGTAAAATTATGCAAACAGTAATAGTCCGGAAATACCAAGTTCTCCATTTATATATTAGTATAAATATATATTTTAATAAGAATTAACATAAATATTATTTTGATATTTACTATTCTAATCATATTTAATGAGGTGGAATATATCTTTATATATATACATATAGATTAGTTTAAAAGGAATGGAGGTTTGATCGAAAGTCCAAGCTTGATCTACACCCCACTCGGATGTTTTGTGATTTTTACTCAACATAGAAAATCCATCATAAGTAATGTTTATACCTTGGTTCGTTACATGCTAGCTCGAGTTTTTACTCAGTATCAGTATCCAAACGGCCTTCATAAAGAGCATCAAACGATGTGACAAGACTGACTTTCGCTGGCGCGAAGGAAAACCTCAAATATACCATACACAAAAAAGCCCAGCCTCAAATTCATCGTCAAGTGCCAACATTAACCCAAAATGATTAAGGCACATCCCAGTAGAAGTAGGTGCATGTTTCACTGAGCATAAAAATTGAGAAACCTTTGTGCGTTTGGTTTTAGAGTTAAATTGAGTTGAGTTTTGATTTTAATTGGGTTGTAATGATTGTGTTGTTGAATTATGAGAAAAAAGTATGAAAAAGTAATGAATTATTAAGAAAAAGTAATGATTGTATTGTTGAATTGTTGAAAAAAGTAACGAATAGTTGAAAGAATTTAATATTAAAAATTAAATTAAGTGTAATGGAGTTGTATGTTGGTTTATATATAGGGTTCACCTTTTGAATTGGAATAGTTGATTTTTACTGTGTAGTGAGTAGAGTTAAAGTTATAGTTAAAGTACATTTGGATTGCGAGTTGAGTTGAGTCGAGTTTTGGTTTTAATTAATTTGTAATGATTGTATTGTTGAATTATAAGAAAAAGTGTGAAAAGGTAATAAATAATTGAGAGAAAATAATGATTAAATAATAATTGTGTTGTTGAATTGTGAAAAAGTAATGAATAGTTGAGAAAATTTAATATTAAAAATTGAATCGAATGGTTAAAAAAATTAAAAAATAAAAAAGTAATGATTGTGATGTTGAATTGAAGATAAGTGGAGTTGAGTTGAGCTGAATTGAACATTTTTTTCGAAAATAAACACACTAAAATCTTAAAATCATGTTGTAAAATCAAATGGGGTGTAATATAGTTGTTGTGCTTTGGTTTCGTTATTTCACACGAAACCCTCTATTGTCTCCACGTGGCGGATTAATCTACCAGGCATGCCATAGTGCTTTCTCAAGGGCGTCGTCGCACCAGTCGGCTTCACTAAATCTAATGCATTACAACTCTTCCCCTGAGGTGTGAAGGGCTAATTGGCATATGGATTTGATGTTTTAGTTCAGTTGAATATTTGAAAGTTGCTCAAATGATATCGCCACACAAGAATTTAGCCACTTTGATTCTCCTTGATGCAATCACGATCCCCTAAAGGCTCGTGACGCGTGAATCTTGGCCGCAAACAACCAAGAGAAATGGACCAAGGCCCGAAAGCTAAGGCTTGAATGGAGTGCTAGGCCTTTGAAACTCTAATTAGGTCGAGGGATAGATCATAGAGCCAACGGATTGGCTTGATGCTTAAAATGTAAATGCAATAAAAGGAGATTGCAAGGAATGTAGAGGTGCGAGATATTAAATGAGGAAATTAAATGAGGGGAAATAAATATGCAATAAAAAATTGTTATGTATATACGTGTGTATGTCTACACTCACTTTTTACACTTCGCGAAAATATAAGCGTCAGGCGTGATTATGATCGAGATCGCCGAGTCATCAAGTATATAGTTTTTCAATGGAAAAACATTAGTTTTATTTTTTTTTTCAGTCATAAGAGAGACTCATAGACTTAATGGAATGAAATAAAAATCATAATAGTTAATAAATGGTACGGATAGTTCCACCACAAATATTGATCCTGTAATATCTTGATATTAATAAATAAGATAAAGTAATTATAAGGGTGAAAAGCAGTTTGCTCTCTCGCCTTTGATGACATATAACATTTACCCTCGACCTTAAAAAGTTTACACGGTGCCCTAACCTTTTTGAAAATAAGCACTTTGTCCCTACCGATCAATTTTTTGACTAAAATGAGTCATGTGCCACTGATGGGCAAAATCGTCATTTGATTTCCAACACAAGAACTCAAAATTGGGGGTAGGAGGCACCCCCCACCGACCACGCCAACCCTTGAACGAGGTCGTCAGCTGGCTTAGTCCCCCTCAGGTAGTCGGCGGGGCGCTCCCTATCTCAATTATAGATATGTCAATTAAGACGCACACCCCAATCCGCATATTTGGTGCTTGGGATTTTCTTTTTCTTTTTTAAGTTCATTTAACATGTCTAGAGTTGAGGGTGGAGGGTGGAGGGTGCCTTGCGGCTACCCCATGCCCCAAACAAGGTTGAGGGCACCTTGTTCGAGGGTAGGGTGGTTCGCGGGGTGCCCCTAATCCCTCTCAATCTATTGTGTTCCCCTCTATGTCTTTTATTTTAAATTTTTATGTTCATTATTTTTTAATGAGATCAAATGACAATCTTGCACTTTAAAAAATTGTTACACACACGGCACGTGATTCATTTCGGAAGGGCTTGCCGTGTTTTTAAGTTCAAACATTACTTGTTATTTAGAAGTGATGAATGAGCAAATTGCTTTTTATTTAGGATTGTTTGGATCGGTGTAATTTAGGGATGAATACGAGATTCCCCAATATTACACCGGAAATTTCCACGTTAGGTGGGAATCTCAAGTCAGTGAATCTCAAAATTGTAATTCTCGAGCTTTGATGGGCCTTAAGAGATTACACCCTAAGAGGTAATCTCAGAATACCATCGTCGAGGGTGGTATTCTCGCGTAATCTCTGCCTTTTTTTAATTATTTATTTTCCTTTTCAAAGTGCAATTCTTTTTTTTTTTTGTTAACTCTGATTTTACTCTTTCTTTTTATGTTTCTTGTGTTTATATAAATATATATGACCCATTTTTTCATATGAAATGATGCATATGGTATATATATATCAACATGTAGCAAATATTTATATAATAAAGGCAAATATATTTATAATTATAAATAAGAATTAAAAATTAACTTTTGAACAGTAACCATACAAATCAAGGGTAATTATATAAAATTACTTCACTTTTCTATCGATTTATTTAATATACCAAACGTATCAATCTCACATTGCCTTATACTTTTCCAAATACATAATAATTTACAAAACACATTAATATCATATTTTTTTATAATATGAATTTTCAGACTTATTTTCCAATCAATCTAACATTTCCTATAATATAAGGGTCCACTAATCAAAGAAGACATGAACACCTTGTTTGGTTTTGCAATCTGATTTTATTATGGTGTATTTAGTTTTATAGTTAAATATAATTGAATTTTGATTTTAATTGAGATGTAATGATTGCGTTGTTGAATTATGAGAAAAAGTGCAAAAAAGTAATAAATAGTTGAGAAAAAGTAATGATTGTGCTGTTAAATTGAGAAAAAAAATAGATAGTAAAGAGAATTTAATATTAAAAATTGAATTGAATAGTTAAAAAAATGAAAAAAAAAAGAGAGAGTGATAATTGTATTGTTGATTTTTGTTGTATAGTGAGTAGAGTTAAAAATAGAGTTAAAATTTTAAAAATATGATTGTAAAACCAAACGGAGCGTAAAATTTTAACTTTAATTTCAACTCTATTCACTACACAACAAAAATCAACTCTTTCAATTCAAAAAGTTGAACCCAATATGTAAACTCACATACAACTCTATTATACTCAATTTAATTTTTAATATTAAATTCTCTAAATTATTCATTATTTTTTTAACGATACAATCATTACGCAATTGCCATTTTCTCTTAACTATTAATTACTTTTTTATATTATTTTTTTTCATAATTTAACGACACAATCATTACAATCTAATTAAAATTAAAATAAAATTAAAACTCAACCCTAGAAAAGGGGTGAAAATCGAATTCGGGCCTCCTGATAAAGTCCAGGGCGATGGTTGGACCAAACCTTCTACGTTCTTCTTCTGCTCGGAAGACTCGTCCATGGCGGCAAATCTGCTTCGAATCGCAACCCACGAAGCAGAGAACCAACTGGCGCTCTCTCTCCGACAAGCCTTCCTCCTTCTAGAGAGCAACCTCCGACCCCCCTTCCCCCTCACGATCCCTACTTCAGAAGAATACCAGGTCCTCAATTGCGCAATCCTCTACGGGATTTTAACGCAACCCCATCACGCCAAAACTCACATTAAGCACTTACACGCCGTCGTCTCCGACGGGTACGCCTTCTTTGTGAATCTTCTCGTTCAGGTAACCAATGAATTGCTCGAGAAGCTCGTCGATTCGGCGAGGAATCAACTCCTGTGGGTCACCGGGGAGATGGTCGATGTTTCGGCCGTCGGGTTTGACGCGCTTCTGGTGTCGTTGTTGAGACAAGTCGTCGGGGGAGACTTTACTGATGGTAATTTGTGGCTCTGTTTCGAGGTGGCGACTCTGTTTCTGAGCAAATGGGACAGTTTGCTGGAGGAAGAGCCCATGGTTTTGACCAGTGGGTTGTATGCGTTCTTGCGGTTGTTAGCCGATCACTGTCGGGTGTCGAGTCGGAACTCCAAGTTAGAAGCTTTAGTGAGGTTAGAGATCGAGTTTTGCTTAAAGATGTTGAGGGAGCAGTTCCATTTGTGCTTGAAGGTTGGGAGGGATGTTATTAGATTGCTGCAGGATTTGCATCATATGCCTGAGTTCCAAGCCGTGTGGAGAGATTTGGTCTTGAATCCCACTGTGTTTGGAACCTCAGGATTCTTGGGCATTGCACAGTTTTATTCCACTCGTACTTCAAGTCGATACTTTCTGCTTCGGATTCCTCCCATGATGGAGACTCACCTGCGGTTCTTGCTCACCCAGGTGAAGCTCGGGGGTCAGAAGAGGCACCAGGCATGGTTTGCTAGCAAGTACTTGTTTAGCCCTGACAGAGAGACTCTTATATGCGACATTGTCCGCTTCATATGTTGCACGCACCACCCAACTAAGGAAATCATTCAGTCAGACATCATCCCTAGGTGGGCTGTTATAGGCTGGCTCCTTAAATTTTGCAGGAAGAATTATGTTGAAGCCAATGCGAAGCTGGCATTGTTCTACAATTGGCTCTTCTTCGATGAAAGAGCTGATAAACTCATGGATATCGAGCCTGCCGTGCTATTGATGGTGTGTTCCGTGCCTAAGTATGTTGAAATCACGAATTCCCTCCTCGAGTTTCTGTTTCTTCTCGTGGACAACTACGATATGGAACATAAAGAAATGATCACGAGGGGAGTTTTATCATCTTTCAACTGCCTTATCAGTAAAGGGGTAATTCACACTTTTGATGTTTTGACATCTTCTGGAGTAATATTTCCTCTCCTGAGAGAGAGGCTTGCAACGTTCTTATTAGGTATGAAAGCTGGGATTGCTAAAGAGTTACGGCCAATTGGCGTTTCAAATCAATGTTTGCCAGCTCTGAAGTTTCCCAATTCATCCTGCATTGGAACCCCCACTCCATCACCTAAAAAGCAGCAAATGGGCGTCCAAGAATCTCAAATCGGAAGCAATTCTATTGATTCTGTTGCACATCCTAGAACTCTTATTGAAGATTTAGGGAGTCTTGTTCAGAATCTCGTCGAGGCAATCAAGAAGTCGGATGAAGCTGGTCTGTCCATTTTGCAGAAAATTCTTGACTTATATGTTAGCATTGAGAACTTGCCTGCAAGTGGTCCAAACTCTGTGAGAAGTTTATCTGCAAAAATCTCCAAGGACTTGGAACACAAGCTGTTCACGCCTGTTCAGTGTTTTCTTGATGAAAGATATTCTGGGACCGAAGTTGAGTCTGTTACATCCATAATCATTCGTAAGTTTGTCTTTTCCCAAAAGGAAAGAACGCAAGAAATGCTTTCCTGCTGGTCTATGGATGGGTTTCCTGTGGGACCGTGCTTGTTATCGTATGCTTCAAGACTTGCCTACGAGGCAAATAAGTTGGATAATCTGGGTAAATCAATTGTTAGTGATAGCCTTCCTAAGTTGAAAGATTCTCAGGTCCCGCTCTTGAAGTTTCATGTCAAAGATTGTCATAATCCTTTGAATAGCAATCAGAAATGTTTTGAAACATTTGATTCTTTGTCTGAGCTTGACAGAGAATTAGTTGCTAAGCTCATAGATGACGTGTTTATTGCTTACAAATGCTTTCTTTCGCATCTAAAAACCACCTTCCATAATCGCGAGGGTGAAACGACTCTCTCGAAGCTCCTTTTATCTGACCTAATCTCTTGCTCAAAGTGGAAGGGCATGAGATTAAAATACCTGTGTCAGAGCCTTTTTTCTCATCTTCCTGATTTAAGTGTCGGCGAGGAAGGCATCATTAGGCTGCTCATGAGTTGCTTGGATGATGGAGATATCCTTGATGTAAAGTTCGATATTGGACTGAGAAGGTACTCTCTATTCGGGGAGAACACTGAAGCCATTCTAAGTTTAATCAAGACCTCTCTGAAATGGGAGTCTTTAGAGCAGCATAAGTTCTGGGGTTTGCTTGGGGTAGAGCTAGCAGTTTCTGGGGTCCGTCTCGAGAAGCTGATCTTAAATTTCTTCTGCTCAGCCGAAATCAATGATCCCAGTTTGTGTTCAACTGCAGTAGGAGGCCTTCTGTCAATCTGTAATTCTCGGGCTCCAACTCCTGAGCTTGTTGGGGCAGTTATACTGTTGCCGAATCACGTGTTTCAGGCCTTTGCTGCAGCTGTCCTCTCAACATGGGCTCACTTGAATGCTTCATTGCTGTTTGATAGTTTAGCAGAGTTCTCAGAGAAACATGGGTCCCAGAACGGGGAATCAATCTTTTCTAACCCTACCGGTGTCATGGTTAACCACTCTGCAATCTTATGGTTGTTGAATTATTTCGACGCCCGGGGAGTAAACCTCTCATATGTCCTGGGCGGTAGCTGATGATAAAGGAAGAAAGGTCAGCTACATCAGTCAGAAGGTAAGCTGCTGCGGCTTCTCAGATACATCAGCAGCTCTGAATTTTGGGAGTTGCATAGCTCTCAATGCAATTCGGTGACTCGAGTTTTTTTGGGTAAAGACCAATTTGGATACACATTTAGATTTTCCATTGCACTGCCGCTATCTGCATATGTCCTTGTTAAGATACAAAGTATTATCTGGGTCATAATTGTAAAAATCTGCGATTTTGCGTATTCAGGTTGCAATAATCAGGGAAAGAAATGAGGAGGAGGGAGCTACAACATATTGATCCCTTATAAATTAAGACGTCACAAGGTAGTGCATCCAGCCTTTAATTCTCTGAACTTATTGATGAATCCTTTCTGTGACAATGGGTTTATTTCCTCTGTTGCTTTATGCAGCAAACTAGCACAGAAGGCGTCTCAATTGAGTCACTTGCATCTCGTGAAATTTGCCCGTCCAGCATGTAGAATCAGTGTGGATGCGTCCCAGAAATCCACTGAGAGGAGTTTTACTGTCAGTGGGAGTTCTTCCTCTTAGGGGACTCTGTCGTGAGGATGCAACGGAGTCGAACCTGATCTCGCCAAGTAGAATCAATCTTATGATTTGATTTCAACCCAAAGTTTTATCCACTTCTCGCCCTGTTGTGTTGGCCAATTGCATATCCTCGGGACAGAAGTGTACAGGTTTTTTATTCAATATCGTTAATATTAAGTTGTCATTGCCTGTATGTCTCGACGTGTTTGGCTACGTTTCTCCAGTAATTCCTTGTTACATCCGAAACCCCAGCTGCTTTTGCTTGGCATGCAAAGGTCGACCGTAGAATCACTCGAAAACCGGACTTAAAGAAACCAGTTGTTTTCAATCCAGTTCGGCTCTTCTTGCATTTCGGTATTATGGCTTTCTCCATAAAATGAAAACGGGCTGGAGAAATGCAACTCTCTCTCTATTTATTAATTTCAATAATTATTCTAACATCCTAGGGAAAAAAAAAAAGGAAAATGAGAAGCGACTCCACTGGGGATCGAACCCAGAATCTCTGGTTCCGTAGACCAGCGCCTTATCCATTGGGCCATGGAGTCATTGTTGCAGTAACAACGCAAATGTCAATTAATCCTACAATTATTCCGCAGGAACATTTGCGTTGCTCTGCAGTTTCCGAACCTGCCTTCATTAAATTTATGAAACAGTATCGATCATATTTCTGCTTTGATATATATATATGTGTGTGTGTGTGTGTGTGTGTATGTATACATGTATGGTGGCAACACAAATGTCCAGTCAATGGGGACAATTATTCCGCAGGAACATTTACGTTGCCCTGCAGTTTCTAACCTGCCTTCATTAAATTTATGAAACGGTATCAATCATATATCTGCTTTGATATATATATATATATATATATATATATATCTATTTGTGGAGCTGCAGGTGGAGACAGAGAGAAGTGGGAGAGTTCAGAATTGAGAAACAATGGCGACGCTGATTGCTCCAAGGGACTTCTCACCCATTGAAGATGCAGAGAACCTCAAGAAGGCTTGTCAAGGTTGCTTTTATATCTATTTACGTACACGTTGTATAATTAAATTGTCGTATAGATGTATACATGTAAGCTTTGTCCATGTTCAGGGTGGGGAACTGATGAGAGCGCCGTGATATCAATCTTGGGACACCGCAACTTGTTCCAGAGACGGCTCATCAGGTCGGCTTATGAGGAGATATACCACGAAGACCTCATCGCGCAGCTCCAGTCCGAGCTTACAGGTCACTTCGAGGTCAGGAATATATGGTGTCACTCACATTTATGTGCCGGTTAGTTTTGTGCGAGTCGGGTTTTTTAAGTTTATGAAGGTTTATGAATGACTGAAAATTTCGAGAGCAGAAAGCAGTGTGCCACTGGATCTTGGACCCTGCAGATCGTGATGCTCTCCTACTTAATTCTGAGCTGAGGAAGCTCGCTCCCAATCATCGTGTCATAGTTGAGATCGCCTGCATTAGATCCCCTGAAGATCTCCTCGGGGTAAGGAGGGCTTACAGGTTCCGGTACAAACAATCGCTCGAAGAAGACATTGCTTGTCACACCACCGACACTCTTCGGAAAGTAAGTTCTTTCATTCATACGCTCTGCCCGTTTCATGTGATTCGACCAAAGGGAGAATATTTATCTTCCCATTATTTCCCTTACATATCATATACAATTTCCGGTCCGTGCAGATTCTGGTTGCACTGGTGAGTGCTTATAGGTATGATGGAGATGAGATCAACGAGGAAATGGCGGAATCAGAAGCGAGAATCCTCCATGACGAGATCCATGGAAATAATCCTGTTCATGAAGAGACTATCCGAATACTCAGTACGAGGAGTAAGGCTCAGCTCAATGCCACTTTCAATCACTACAAGGACATTTACAAGACTTCCATCACCAAGGTACACATATGTAGGATGGAATGGTTCCGGGCAATGACACAAAACCTTTTCATGCTTTCCACTGGAATGAAACGCGGAAAGCAATTATTTTCCAAGGAAACATATGCGTCCTCCTCCCTGCTTTCACCAAGAGATCGTGTTTGTAACTACTTACTGGTTTTCGCATATCATCTGGCAGGGATTGACAGGAGATTCCGAGTATCTACCAATGCTAAGAACTGCCATTCGGTGCATCAACGACCCAAAGAAGTATCTCGCCAAGGCACGTAAATACATCATATTAATCTACTATAAGGCTCCCAGTCCTAGGCGAAGTTTCAATCACAGACTTGCAATAGATTCATGATCTTGCTTAATCTTACGAGTCCTTGGTGGTTTTACGTGCACCACAGGTGCTTTGGAGCGTGATAAATACAGTGGGAACCGATCAAGAGGCCCTGAGCAGGGTGATCATCGACAGCGCGGAGAAGGACCTGAAAGGCATCAAGGAAGTTTTCTTGCGGAGGAACAATGTGCCCTTAGAAGAAGCAGTTGCCAGGGACACGACAGGAGATTACAAGAACTTCCTCCTTGCTCTGTTGGGCAGTGAAGAGGCCAGCTAGGTAGTAATCAGATGTGATTCGAGTTAATTAGAGAGAGTTCCTAACTATTTGTTTCAGTTCTTCTCTTCTTTATTTTTATTTTTTCCTCGATGAGACATGAGGTGTCAGATCATATTGGCTAGACCAATCCATGTTTAGGCATCGGCTCGATTCGATAATTAGAGTTTTCTTAGGCGCGATGCGAAGAGTCGTGTTTCATGTTATTGACTATGGCTTAATTGCAATAAAAGTAAAACTAGATGAGTTCTCCCTTTTCGAAATCGTAACATGAGACTCGAACCGTAGTGCGAGGGCTCTTGAAAATTGTCTGGAAATCATACACAATTTTAATATGTTAGTTTCTTTGTGCTTCAATCGTATTTTCAAAAAATAAAAATAAATCCTCGTCCTCCACCCCCCCCTTTTATTTATTTATTCCATTTTTCTCCTAAGTCCTACCTAAACAAAGCATTAAGCTGATAAATTGGCGACGTAATCTCGGTCATTAGAATCCATAACTTGTTCTAGAGACGATCTCACCGGGTCATAACTCGCGAATCGATTGGATCTGATAACTTAGCTCCAATCCAAGCTTTCAGGCCACTTTGAGGTTAGATAAGGTACCTGATGTTCATATCAAATTAATGTTTTCATCAATTTAAACCGAGTTATATATTTTAGGGCGAGTTGGGGGGCATTGGATTGTTTATTGAATTTTGAAAAGAACTTTATTAAATTGAATAATGTGCGATTAGATAATTACCACTAGTTAGGGAGATTATTAATTTAATTATTTGATTTTCTCTTTTACGATTAATTAATTAAGCCATTGCTTGTGTTAGACAGAGTTGCTAAGGCCATGACTTAAATATGGTTTATTCATTATCTTTTTAATATTCAATTGGAGAAATAGTTAACTTTTGCAACAATTTTTTTTTTATTATGTTAGAATATGTATGTATCATAAGCAATAAATATATGCTAATCATATCATATATCGCGTTTTATTTTATCTATATTTATCTGTTTTATTGTACATTTCGTCTCAAAACTTAAGTTATATGAGTGTCATTTCTGCATGGGGAAATTAGATTGATCTATCTTGAAAGCAACTAGAAAAAAAATAATAATTTAATATGTTAGTAACTTACATAAATTTAGATTTATTATTGCGTCATATCTTTAATACTTTCTAAACGTAAAATAATAGATTGGTAAATGCAAGTAATTAAAAAAAACTTAAATTTTCACATTGGTTCTAAATTTAGTAAGAGAGGGATAATATTAGTTTTACTATTTAAAATTTTATTTTGATTTTAACAAAAATTAACTTAATTGGTCGAAATAATATGATGTCTCATTCAAAATTTTATGAATATTCGCTCTTTTAAGAAACAAAAATAAATCACTATCCAAGATAAATCCGATAGCTTGCCTCGGTGGATCCGGGCACCAGGCCAGGCCGCGATGTAGTCTCCGACCACCTCTCATAAAAAGAACCAATGAACTTAGACTAGATTAGTAAACAAAATTGAAGATATAATAATATGCTTTGTTTAATTTCTTCGTTGTTTTGTTGGGTTTTGGTCATCACTCGTCGTCACTTGTGATACCAAAAGTCAGTAGTCAATCACTTTTCCAAAATCCTGAGACAATGCGCGTAATCGAAATTTTTGTTAATAACCAAAAAATCGTTAATGAACAAAACAACAATTTAAAATAATAATAATAATAATAACAAATTGAGAAAATTACAATTTTGCCTCGAGTTTATCGCCTGTGACAACCAATTTTTGTTAAACAAATAGATACTGCAGCAGAAATTCGAAAGGATAAGGTTGTTATTCGATAGTCCCTTAAGCTAGTGGGACTTGACAATTTATCCCCTAAACTTTATTCAGAGATGTTTTGACCACTGAACTTTTGCCTCCTGGGATATAGTTCCAATAACTCGTATCGTCAAGTTTTCCATCCATATAACTCGACCGTAACATGTGAATTGTAATGAGCATGATTTTTCAAGGTTGAGTTTTGACCTTTTAAAGGCAAGGTAGAACTCACTAGGCCAAATGTAGCATCGCCGGAGCACCTGGCGGGCTTTGACTTAATCTGATATGGTCAATAAGTAGCTTCCGGCAAACGAGAAGATTGAAGCGGGTCATCATAGTATTCCAGCTCAACTAGCATATGGATCAAGTACAATAATAGAGAAGATGAAATAAAAGAGTACATAATGTCTCATTGGAGACTTCTCGATTCCGAATCGATTGCAATGCCGCTACATTAAACTGCTATTCTCCAATTAAAATCTACAAATCGTGCTAGATTTAAAAATAGACACAAACGAGTGAATTCTTTATGTAACCAACCATTCCTCAGTATAATCCGGAGTCTTTCGGAATCGAGAATATTGTCACTGCATTAAACTAACTTTACAGGCAAGTTGCATCTATAAATTGGAACAAAAGAATCTACCGGGATAAAAGGATAAATTTGGAAACAACAAAAACGGATAACTATAGACAAAGTACAAAACCCGGCCATGACGTGGCACCGCGGCTCCGAAGGGGCAAAGACTTCCAAGTCAATAAAAAAAAATTATAATTTCAAAAATAAAAATAAAAAGCCTTTCCGGCAAAATAATAAAATAATAATAATAATAATTCGTTTTTTGTCATTTTAAGGATTTGTCGTATATTACACGTGCCGAGGCGGCTCTTCCGCTTTTTCCTCTGAACCGTCATGTAACTCTCTCTCTCTCTCTCACCGACAACCCCTTCCCTCCCCCCCCACCCCAACCAACAGCACCCACCGTCGCCGCCCACCCCGCTTACCCCCCTTCTGCTCATGTGAGGCGGTGAGTCGCCTCCCGCCGCCACCGCCGGCGACCGATCGACGATCTCTTCCTTCCAACCTCGCTGAGACTCTTTTAGCCTCCGCATTTCTCTCATTAGCCGTAATAAAAACGAATTCCTCGGACGAAATTTGGCTGGAAAATCGACAGTAACGATGGAGTCTCCGAGTGCCTCTGCCTCTGCCCCCGCCCTCGATCAAATCTCGAAGTCCGCCGCCGAGATCCTCGCCCAGTGGAAGCAGTACGAGAAGGTGACCACCTGCATCCTGGGAAGCGGCACCGCCGCAGCCACAGCCGCTGACCTCTCTCCGAAGACGGCGGCGGCTCGGGTCCCCACGCGGAGGGTCCACGCGAAGGGTTCGAAGAAGGGCTGCATGAAGGGGAAGGGAGGGCCGGACAACCTGAGGTGCAGCTTCAGGGGAGTGAGGCAGAGGACTTGGGGGAAGTGGGTGGCCGAGATTAGGGAGCCCAGCAGAGGAAGCCGCCTCTGGCTTGGGACCTTTCCGACTGCCCTCGAGGCTGCTTTGGCCTATGACAACGCGGCGAGCGCCATGTACGGGCCCTTCGCCCGGCTCAATTTCCCCACTAACGGTAACGACGGTAACGACGCCGTCAACGGTGGACCTGGCGGTGCCTCGAACAACACCTCGAAGGACTCCTCCAAGGACTCTTCTTCCTCCTCCGTGGCGGCTCCTTCGGCCCCTCCGCCTCCTTCTCCTCCTCCTGAGGCAGCTAATAAAGGTTATTCCTTTTGTCTTCTTGACTTGCCAATCTATGGTATTGTGATATAGAGAGATACGGAGCCAAGACTGGACATTTCTACGAAAAAATTTCGAGGGTTGACTGGGAATCAGGGGATTGCGCTGGGAGGCTGATTTTCTATCGGAAATGATCTACGAGGTGTCACTTGCGAGATTGCTGGAAAGTTCGCCAATCTATCTAGTTTTCTGATGTTATCGTCGGGTTTGAAGCAAATTATGTCGGCTGATTCTCTTTTGTACTCGATTGTCTTTCATGTCTCTTCCAACAGTAGGATCTAAGTTTGTACCCTCAATAGATTCTTACATATTTAGATTTGGCTGTAGGTTTGGTTGTGTGTTGGATATAGAGGGCATCTGTTTAGGATCTCAGTGAAGCATTTGAGTTGCCTACTCTTCCAGAGCTTTTAGGAGAGATTCCATTAAGAATCAGAGGGTGGGCCTTAGTTGCTAACAGTTAAGTTTCGAGTTGGATCCTAGGATGAGGTCGTATCACTCATTAGATCAATGCTTTCAAAGCAAACTTGTCGCGGAGTGCTGAAGAGACAGGGCCAAGTGTCAATTGACAGACGTAATTCAAGCTGTTTGTTCTTTTATTGAATGTAGAACTGCGAGTTTTGGACAGATTATCAGTCAATTAATAGAATGCACAAATAAGGAGCAAATCCTCGGGAGAAGGCAGAGCAGAGAAAGAGCAGAAAACTGTGGAAGATGGTTACGACAACCATCCACAGTGAATTGCTGGTGTAAGATAGAACAGATTACTGAGTCCTGGCATCCTTCTAAAGAAACTTGCTCGGTACCTGGGTGATGGAAAGTTTGACATGTATAGAGGATTCCAAGAACTGTCTTCTAAGGTGAATCTGAATCAGCCAACTTCTTGGCATTTTAGATACGGATCACTCCTTAGAATATGGGAGGTTCGGACATATTGCACCTTTTGATATATCTTTTGAGGTTCAGGAATCATCCATATGGTGCAGAAAAAGGAGGCTGGCCACTGCCTAAATCTCTTATCCTATCACTAGTTACTTTGATTAGTTCAGTAAATTTTCAGAAACAAAATCTGGTCTGCCGTTTTCTTTTCCCCCCGTTCCTTCTTTTGGTGAATCACTGCATTGATGAAGATGATGGTGAAGCCTCACAGTGGCTAATGTCATATTAGGATTGCTGAGGACCATGCTATATATGAGCTTATCAGAATCTCATGAATATTACTCTTTAAAATCTCATTTGCAGATGCATTAAATTTAGATGGGCCATTCCCTGTAAACTCTCAATTGGGAGGAATTTCACTCGATTTGGGCATTGCAGAGCGTCCTAGAAAACATTCGAAGACTTCTGGTTCTTCTTTGTCAAGAGGTGTGTCATGGCCTCTCGATGGCAGCGAATCTTTGAAGATTGAGGTATGCTTCCATCATGGCCTGAAAATAGAAATTCTTTCTGGTGAAGTCCTAAATAAAATTTCTTCTGTTTTTTTTTTTAGGTAACAGTACAGAACGGAATCAAAGCAGGAAAGGATCATGATAAGGAGGAGCCAGCTGAAAAGATACTCTTTGATCTGTCCAAATCCATCATTAGCATCAAGGAGGTCTCAGATAAGATTGCTGCAGATAAGGCTGAAGGGTCTGCCGAAAGTTCGGCCGCATCAGAGACCACCTTTGATTCTTCTAAATCCGTCGACATGGTACTTCCCCATTTCTTGGTTGCCTTTTTTCATCCTATTCTTTTCTTTTTCTCTCTTTGCTTTATGGGAAGGGGCAGACCCTTCACTGAACCAGAAAAGTGTCCAGTCGCGATTTACTGGTTTCCTTACTTGGAGTGGTTGGATGAAAATTTTAAATTTAATAGTAAAACTACCCCATTTGATGGTTCATACGTGCCTTGATGAGTTCAAAAGCTGAAATTGTTTTTGAGCATACTATTGGAGCAGAGAAGGTTGTAGCTTAAGATTGGCACGGCTATTCTTTTGTAGCTGAACCAGTTCATTGTGGTTACATTTTCTCCCTTAATTTAAATAATTCTGTCGGGTATTTTGTAGATTGCTGCTAGCAGCAAAATAACGCTCTCCGAGAGCAAAGACCTGACGAAGTGGTTATCAAACATGAGAAAACTTATCCATGGGAAGTCTGCAGAGGTTTCTGCAGAGACAGAGCTTGCCAATCTTGTCAAATCCAATGATGAAGAGATTCAGAAGGCAAGGACCGTCCTTAAAAGCTTGAAATCAATGGACTTCAAATCTGTCTCTGAGCTGGAGTTCTCAAGGAGCTTGGAGCGAGCTCTCTCCACCCTTTTGTCCGAGAAAAGTCCTGCCCCTAATCGATGCTCGTCTCTGTATAAAATCTGGGAGCAGATTTCATTCCTGTGCTCATACTTCAAGCAAGCTCAGTCCGATCTAATGGAGGTGACCAAAATGTACACCTTGAAGGATTCTCTGCAGGCGGAGCTCGATGCAAAGACTCTGAGATTTGAGAGCTTGCAGAAGAGAGAGACCGACTGTGATCGAGAGATCAAGAGCCTTGAGGTTAAGATCAGCAAGTTGCAGGCTCAGCTCAGGGAGGTGAAGGAGATGAAAGCTGATAACTCATTTGAGATGAAGAAGCTCTACAAGGAGACGGAGGAGAAGGGGGCTGTGTTCAGTCAGTACCTTCAGGAGGAGCCCAAGTGGAGGCTGAAGAAGAGGAAGGCCGAGGGAGATATCGAGAGGGTGGAGAACGATTGGGAAGATTTGAAGAAAGATCTTCCATTCTTCTGAATAAGAATTAGTTTTTCGTTTTGATTTTCATATTTACCTCTTAGTTTGACTCCATGGAACGACGAGTTAGTTTTGCTTTTTCATTGCTCATGGGTCGGCCAACAGGGTCCTCTTTCGGGACCTTTTGCGGTGTTAGTTTGGTATGTACGTTGTTAGCTTGTACATCTCATGTGTTCTTTCAGGAACATTTTGTTGTATGACGAGTGCTCTTCATTCCAGTTTCGAATGATCTTGTACGGTTTAAGAGATTAGATTCGTTCGGAATACCAAAAGCAGAGGATTAAACAAACAAAAGAAGATAATTGTATGCATTCAGAAGAGCAAAAGAAACGAGTACAAGTTGAAGGTTTATAACAGAAAGGAGCAAAACAAGGTCTGCCGAACACATAAAAAAGGATGTACAGGAGTGAGTTTGGACGGGAAATCTAGAGTCAGTTTTTCCGAGCAAATGCCGCAGCGAGCCCACCAGCCAGCACTCCCACTGCAGCTGCAGCTATGCCAATGCCGATTATGCCATCTACATTCATGAAGAGCAAAGCAGAAGATGACGGCGGATGATTTCTGGTAGAAAGAGCAGAATCCAGCAATAATTGTCAATATGAACTATTACCTTTGGTAATCTTATCTTCGATTGTTTTCTGAAGTGTCTGAGCCTGTCTCCAGTCGGGGGCAATCTGCAAATATATATATTAACCACAAATAAGATTCCGACAACCATCAACTTGAAGAAAGGAACTTTTCCGGTAGAACTACTATTCACTTCAGTATCTTAGTTGGTACACGAAAATCACTTCTAGCATAAAGGAATTTATCCCATATTATCTGAAGCAATGATGGAAGTAATATCAAGTTAAAGATCTGAAGGGAATGGCCAATATGCATGGACATCCTTATTATACTACTAGATCAGGGAACTCGATTCTGACCGACAGGCACTGCTCCACAAGCTCCCTGCTTCTTGAATAGTCCCCGCTCCTGTAGTATCCGACTGCCAGAAGATAAAGCTGTTCTCTCATCTGAAGCGGGCTTTTCGCACCAGAAAGAGAAGCTGCACATAGAACGTTCAGATAATCACGAGAGAGTGAGGGGGCGGGGAGAGAGACTTCGAATTCTATATAATTGCTTTACCTTCAAGCATAGCTATCCCACGTTGCACATCTTCCGGTCGCCTTGAATGAACAAGGGCCCAGGAAAGGCGCATAATACACTCACTCTTGAACTCATCAGAGGAACCCTTCTCTGCCTCAGCAACCTCTCGCTCACAGCCCTATCGAGGCAGCACTTCTCCATGAGAATCAAGATGACCATATCGATCACTATCACTATATTGATCAGTATCGCAACAAAGAACAAACAAAGGCCAAGACTAGTTGCCGAGCTTTTGCCATAACAAAAGCAAATGGCACGACAAAAAATCGGAAAACTAAATATAGCCACAACAACTGTACCACGTTATCGGCAATCGCCAAATGTCAGGAAGGGCATATCATATAGAGTACAGTACATTTCGAATAGAAGCTTTTGTTCAGACGACGAAGCTGTTGTGCTTCAATAAGAAAAAAAAAGAAGATCTCCCCTTCAACTCTAATAAGTCTCTACGGCTGGGCTGGAAATTGTAGCTTAGTGGAGGTGATTGCGAGTTAAACACCAATTCTTCCACCAGGAACCTCAACAAGAAGCCATTAACTCTTACATGGTACAATTTCCGCCATTGGAGAGCCATGATGAAGCAAACCACTCGCTCACGGAAAACAGGACACGAGCGTATTACATAAAGCTCCAGAACACCGAAATTTGAAGAGAGAGAGAGAGAGAGAGAGAGATTACTTACAGCGACGATATCGCGGTCACACCATGGGATCTGATCGGCTCCGGTGAAGAAGGTGGAGACGGAGTCGAAGAACTTCCCGATCTTGGCGTCCATTTGCTTCCTCGTGTGTGTCCGCCGAATCCAAAACCAGCAAGACAGAGCGAGCTTCGAGCCACCTGCCTGTGATTGTGAATGTCACACTAACGCCGACGAGAGAGCAGAGAAGATTCCACCTATTGGGCCGGGCCTCTCGTAATGGGCCTTTGAGGAGGCCCATTTGTAGTGCTCACGAGCGACCAAAGGCCCAACTTCATGGTGCATGTTATTGTCGGGGACCAA
The DNA here is from genome assembly GCF_007655135.1 of Punica granatum. NCBI lineage: Eukaryota > Viridiplantae > Streptophyta > Magnoliopsida > Myrtales > Lythraceae > Punica > Punica granatum. The sequence continues at coordinate 33,148,219 of NC_045129.1, forward strand.
TAAATCCATCCGATGTTTGAATTATCTCCTTTCTTTCCCTCCCCCCCCCCCCCCCCCCCCCACCCCCCCCCCCCCCCCCCCCCCCCCCCCCCCCAAAAAAAAAAGTTCAATAGTACAATTCTCTTAGTGTTAATATTACAATACTTATTAATCTTTTATCATGAAAAGCCACGTTGTTAATCCATGTTGTCTTAATTATAAGTAGGAGAACATAATAAAAAGAGACAAGATAACCGCATTAATCGGATTTGATGAAAACTCGTGTATAGCACGGCATTGACGTAATTATTTCCTAAAGAGCCTATGATTATTTCTCCCCCCTCCAAAAAGCTTATGATTTCAAATATTTATTAATATGAAAAATGTTAGCGCCTCTACTCCTTTACTCGTTTTCCCCATTCCAATCCTTCAAATTCGAATCTTTACAAAGTCAGGATCGATGGCTGTTGGTTATCCCAAATTCTATCAAGGTCTACTGTCTCCAGCGATATCGCTATGACTCTAAGTGGTTGTTTGGATTTCTAGTTATGACAAATTATGGAGGATTATAATTTGTATAGAAACTCTCCTTAATCTTTTATAAGCTGCCATAACTCGCAATCCAAACAAATTATAAGTATTGATCACTCTTTTTTAACACTATGATGGATAGATAAATAGTTTCAAACCTTTTGAAAAGTAATAAGTAAATATAATGTTTTATTTTTCCTACACTTTTACTAACATGTTTCACTATTATAACAATAAAAATGATAAAATTTGATGAGAAATATGATGAAATTCCTTCTAAACAAACAAACAAATTATAGAAACACTTATGCTATAAGTTAAAATGTTAAAAGAGTTTTTTTTAATTGAGATCATAAGATATCTTCAATTTATTCGTAAGATTAATCCTTATTCATACATCATCTTATCTAAAATATAACGTACTACCAGTGATTTCCCGTTTATCTGTGGTTTCAATTTGCCAACTTCTTTATTCTCCTTCAAACATAATCCCAAGCACTTCGCTCATTGACCTTTGTGAATTTCATTGTTAATCCTCCCGTCTCTTTTGTGCGATTATTACCAGATAGTTCTTCATTTTGCTTGTATGGTGCCCTCATCTTATATCATTTATGGAGCTTAAGAAATGAAGTCTTGTTTGCAGGCAAAAGAAGTGACCTATCTGACTCAACTCGTCGAATCAAGCGGGCCTTCGAGGAACATATTAACAAGACAAGTTACTACTGCAATCAGCACAACAGCGAAAGTGAAGCAACTGAACCACAACACAGCTTGCCTCAGTTGGATGACCTGCCAAGCACATCGATGCACACTGGCCGATCATCAAGCAGCACTGTTCGAGATTGGATTCAGATCAATACTGATGCTGCATGGACCATCAGTTGAGCCTGCTTGGCAGGTATCATGAAATGTAACAACCAGTTGATCTCCTACTCATGGTTCTCCCCTGTTGAGGCATCTTCACCCCTGCAAGCTGAGCCAAAGCTGTCTTGTTGGCTTAGCCTTAGATGTGATGCTCTCTTGCTAGTTGATACGATCCGTAGTCCTTCTCATTCCCCTTGAAAAATTAGAAGCATTGTCCTGGATACTATCCCTCTACTTAATCGTTTAATAAATTGGGAATGTATTTGGATTTCTCGTAAAGATAATCCCCAAGTTCACGACTTAGGTTAATTTGATCTCAAGTCAAATTTTTGTATCTTGTTTTGTATGCTTGAGGGATATCCCGATATGTCTTAATATTTAGTAATGAATCTTCCTTATTTATAAAAAAAAAAAAGAAAAAAGAAAAAAGAAAAAAGAAAAAAGAGAGAGAGACAATGATGGAGATCCCGGGAGCATATCAGAACCAACGCTAAACTTAAGGGACCAAAAGTTAAATTTCCCTTAAAATTTTAGAACCATAAGTATTATTATTATTATTGTTACGGTTCATTTGTCCCTCTCGTCTCGTCTCGGCCCCTCCCCTCTGCAACTCCGCGATGGCTGCAGTTCCCTGGTCAGTTCCCGAGCTTCCCCTCTTCCTCGAGCCATCCTTCAGAACGCCTCACCGGTCACCTCTGCTGACCTACCGGCCATTGCAGAAGTTCCATAAGCCATTTACTTCCTTTCAGACTTCTCGTTCGAGCTCTAAGCGGAGAGCGGTAGTGCCGGCAGTTACCTCCACGGTAGTGAACGATGAGGTTACCGAGTCCCCCAGTTTGGACGCTGGAACCGCCGTTCCTGCATCTTCTAAGGTTGTCCTCGTCCTCGGAGGCTCCGGTGGTGTTGGTAGGTCGAAACCTTAATGTTCTATGCGCCATTCTTTAGCTCAGACTCTGTAGCCGTTGAGATGTTAGTGGGTACAATCTTCAGAAATTCTTTTGAGGTAGAACTGCTCGCCGCTGCTGTCATTTAGTGAGGGACAGACGGCGGACTATGATTTACATCTGAATTTTGTGTTGGACGCTATTGCACCTTCATGTCGGCTCTGGTTGCTTGCATCCTGAAGCTCTGCAATGATATTAGTGAGATGAACGCGTTGGACGATCCAAATTAGGCCTTCTAGGAACGGAGCTGCCCTTTGCATGATTCTAAACTATGGAATGTGATGGAATTTACATTAGAAGAGATTCAGTTTTGCAGTAATTTACTCCTGCTTCGGTTTCAGGACAGCTGGTTGTTGCGTCGCTGCTAAAACGGGATATTAAAACACGGCTCATACTGCGAAATCCCGAGAAGGCCGTGTCTTTGTTTGGTGAACAAGATGAAGAGAAATTAAAGGTTCCATCTTCTGTTTTGGTTTTTGTAATGCTTTTCTTTTTCCCCGATCAATTGATCAAATTTCCCGCGAATTTTTCTTACAACGAGTGCCTTATAAACTTTAAAAAGGAACTTGGTTGCAAAATGTAAGCTTGTGACATGTCACAGGTATGGAAAGGAGACACTAGGAACGCGCAGGATCTCCATCCATCGATGTTTGAGGTACGGTTTCCATCCATCTATGTTTAAGGGCGATCTCTTTAATTTCTTTTTTAATTGTTTATCTGCAAAAGTTTTTGAGACATTGAGTCACGAGTGTGGAACAGTTTTTGTTTATTAATCGCATATCCGGGGAGACATTAAGTTTATTGCCTCTTAAAGGTTGAACTGTTTTTTGCAGGGAGTCACACATGTGATTTGCTGCACGGGAACTACAGCCTTTCCTTCGAAGCGGTGGGAAGGGGACAATTCTCCGGAACGTGTAGGTTAGGCTTAGTATATAAGTATAAACTGCACTGGACATTCTTTCACCGCATAATGTAATTAAGCAAGATACAATTGCTTGTTACCTCCTTATTTTTAAGATTTCATCACTATTCTAATCCCAGAGAGAGAAGGAAGTAATTGGCACTTTTGACTGCATAGTCCATCATACTTTTGTCCAATCAAGTTCTGCAGATCTCTGCCAACTTCTAGCGGAGTTGGGATCCAATGGAACTCAAGCATGTTGGAATAATATTTTAACCAATCATTTAGTATAACAGAACCTTAAATTTATGCCCTCTGTTTGCCTCCTGTTTGTTTATGTTAAGCTGTAATGTCTTTCTACTGATCTGCTTTGTCAACTCAATGACATTGTTTGTTGATTTTATTGTCATTTTTCCATAAAAGATTGGGAGGGTGTGAGAAATGTTATTTCTGCTCTGCCGAAGTCTTTGAAGAGAGTAGTTCTGGTTTCGTCAGTTGGTGTTACTAAGTGCAATGAGCTTCCATGGAGGTTAGTTGTTTTTTTTTTATCTTTCTATGCTAAATCATGTTTTTTCAGCTACCTAAAAATCAATATTGCAGTAATAGTCTTTTCTGTTCACAGCATTATGAACCTTTTTGGGGTTCTCAAGTATAAAAAGATGGGGGAAGACTTCCTTCGGGAATCTGGCCTTCCTTTTACTATACTAAGGTATGTGCTAGCAATGCCTTTTTTTTTTTTTTTTGGGGGGGGGGGGGGGGGGGGGGGGGGGGTGTAAGCAACAATGGCATGTCTCATATTAAGTTTTGCCTGCTCGAAACTCAACATACTTTCTTTTTTCCATGTATATGTTAGACCTGGTAGATTGACTGATGGACCCTACACGTCATATGATCTGAATACTTTGCTGAAAGCTACAGCTGGGGAACGTCGTGCAGTTGTAATCGGTCAAGGTATGAACCTCAATCAGCTTTACTTGAACTTTCTGCACCTTTTGAAATGACTGCTAACTCTAGTAACTGGTTTTTATTTGCAATTAGGGGACAAGCTTGTTGGAGAGGCCAGTAGACTTGTCGTTGCTGAGGCTTGTATACAGTTATTGGACATAGAATTCGCTGAAGGCGAAGCTTATGAGATCAACTCTGTTGTGGTATGTACTACTCAGAATCTTTCTTGTTTTTCTTTTGCATTGGCGGGTTGGTATTTTGCTGCCAAAGTTTGCTCTGATGAATTCAATTTAGTCGATTATAGGTACTCCTTATTTGGGTTCAGCCCAAGGTTTAGTTTGACTAAAATTTCGAACGGTTGGAATTGATGTTTTTGGGAGTTTTTACTAGTCCTCCGGGCTCATGTTCTATTTTTGAACGGGGCTTATCTCTGAAACTCCTTACTTTGAATGCTTTCCTAATTCAATACAAAATTCCGTTTTGTATGGTTCAAGTGCGGAAGGAATTATCACTTATCAAAAGAAAAAGTATGGAAGGAACTTCTCACTAGGTAACATTTTCTTCGCCAAATGCCAAGATGAGAAAATATATCCTTCAAGAACAGACTTATCTAAGGGTCGAATTTCCTGGAAAGAAAAACTACCCAGGCGGTTTCACTTAATACATGCACTGATCCATTAAAAACCCGTTGCTTCTTCCTCAAAGAGAAGGAACTCAATATGGCTGTTGTTACACCAAGATCCTGATCTTAAGAGATGTTTAATGTTGATGAGGTCCAGTTTGTTAAGTTCATATACTGGTGTGAGGCTCAGATTAGTTCAACCCGATCTCTTTCTACTTTAGTTCTGTTTCTAAGTTGCTAATGCTATCACGAAAGCGGAATTAGAACGTAATTGATCCGCTGATGGGTTATCCTACCGCAACTTCAACTCTGCTCTTATTGCTTAATTGTTGTGTTCATCCACAGGGCGAAGGTCCAGGAAGCGACCCGAAGAAATGGCGAGAACTGTTCCAAGCTGCCAAAGCTCAATGACCCTTAATCCCAGGTCTCCCGAACTTACACAGTGTATACGTACTTATACCTACACGTCTCCTAAATGACAGAAACTTTGCCAAGCCAATGAGCTCGGCGCCAATATATTGTTGCATGTATGTTCTGTATAGTTACAAGAACGTAATTTTTCTCTCGGGGTATGAGAAGAATGTAAGGTTGTGTTTGGCAAATGAGTTAAAAAAACTCAACTCAACTCATTTACACTATAAGACAAATTTTTGTGTGTTTTGCAACTCATGGTGGGCCCCATGTTGCCTTTTGCTTCCAATTTCAATTTTCCTTCCAATATCAATTTACTTTCAAGACACCATTTAATAAAAATTTGACACTTTCAATAGCAAAACAGTACAATTCGCTCACTACATTCAAATACAAATAAAAGAGCGGGTCTATCATCGCCCTCCTCTTTCTTCGCGCCATAAGCGATTAGCGATACGGTCTCGCACAACATTCATTTCGTCACTACTCATATCCACTTTAGTTCTAATTCCTTTTTCTGGCGGTGGACTTCGAAATTCATCGTATTCTGTCCACGCATCGCTGTACTTCGCAAATAATCTGTCGTGATAATTATTGCGTCGTATAAAATTATGCAAAACAAAACACGCAAGGGCAAGTTGCCCTTGTCTTAACGGTATGAAGTTTGGCATTAATCTTAGTATGGCAAATCTCCTCTTCAAAATACCAAAGCAACGTTCGATGACGTTGCGCACTGATGCGTGACGCTGATTAAAAAGCTCCTTCTCTGTTGTCGGTGGATTGCGCCGTCCGAAATCACTTCGGTGATATCGTTCCCCCTTGTATGGAGCCAAATATCCAGAAATGTTTGAAAACCCTGCATCGACAACATAATATTGGTCTGGGAAGAAAAAAAAGGAAAATTGTTCAGTTAAACATGTTATGGTTGAAATTTTATCGAAAAGAGAAAAGTAACCAGTAAATACTAACCACCACGTGGCGCTGGAAATTGCTCCAATGTAGCAGCTTCGGAAAATATTCTTGAATCATGTGCCGAACCCTCCCAACCTGTCATGACATATGTGAACATCATGTCGTGGGAACAAGCGGCCAATATATTTTTGTTATCTCAGCATTTCTATCGAGATATGGTACTCTATTCTCTCTGGGGATACATGCAGCCACATGTGTTCCATCAATTGCTCCGATGCAATCCTGCGTGACAATACAAAATTATTATGTAACTTACATAATTTTACGATATAAATTATTCATAGCTTGGCATTATTAGGAAAATACCCTAAAGAAACGCCAACGTGGTTCCCTTTCAATTTCCGGTTGTACAGCTACGTTCCTCGGTCGAATATACTCGGGTGATAAGGCTAGTATACCTCGGAGAATTTTTATGACTGATCGTGACACCGTTTCTTTTGAATGTTGATACCTTTCCGCCACAATTGCATAGCGTGAACTATGTGAAATAATCAATAAGAACATTCCTACCATCTCTTCCACGGTGATACCATTCCTACTGTCAGTGATACCACAGCGCAGCCGAAGTGTGTCGCAAAGATTTCTAAACACATACGGTTCCATTCTAAATGACTCGAAGCATCTAACGTCATTCCCCAAAACTTCAATTGTGTATTGTCTTCCCTGAAGTGCCGAAATTCTGCATGGGATGTTCCTTTGAACCACTCGTTCGGCCTCCATTAGTTGTACCATCAATAAGAAGAACCACCACTGTCTAACAACGATCTCGTCATCGTCAGAGTTCCCGGCATACCGTGCAGAATTGCTATTCCTTGGCATATTGAGAATTGCTACTGTACGCCTATAACTGTTGTAAGAATAGCACACTGTACGTTAACATTTAAAAACCACATTTCATACCACACAAGACAGTCAAAGCACGCATTAAAAATATTCAAATGAAATTATTCCAAACACCCGAAACAAACATTCTGGGGATAAGAAATGTCATAACAAAGTAAAGTAAAAGCAATTAGCGGAACATGTTCAACTAAACGTAAACCAATATACTTTACGCGTCGATTCAGGAGTCGGCAAGGTTCTGCAGCCATTCAATTCGCTCGTCCTCGTCTAAGAACATGAAAACCTTCCTTATTTCCTTATCTGCCAGCGCCATTGCGGCTTTCACATAAAAGCGACGCGGGACCTTCTCCTTCAATTTTTTCAACTCTAACATGGCTTCGTTGACGCTATCCTTCTCTGGCTTATCAGGGCTTGATACGGACTTGCTTCGCTTTGATGCCGATGGGGTTTCGAGACCATTCTTGTTGAAGCTATCCCTAAACAATTCCATGCACTCATGTATTATGGACTTTTCCGATGAAGCTCTTTTAGACACTCGACGTCGGGACTCTGATATTATTGGATCTTCAACATTGACAGGGTCGTCACTCTCGTCGGAGCACTCCACGATGTTGACAGCCTGTTTCTGCTTTCCCCTCGACGCTGATATGAATGCCGCATGCAGCCGTCGTTCCTCAGATGAAGTTGTCGGTGGATTGGTGGAGGAGATGCGAAGAGCACCGGTAGCAGTTGAAGAACTGAAAAGCTCATTCAATAGGCTGTAGTGCTTGCAGCCTTTGGTCCGGAATGCCTTGAATGCCCTGTTCTTCTGCACATTGAGATACGGTATATGTTACGAGAACAGTAACAGTAAATAGTGAGGAACTATAGAAAGCCAACGACATCCCGTGAAGGACATGCCAATATCTAGAAAATTGAACAACCAATAGGCATTTTAAATAAAAGGAATTGTTAGCATTGCATAACTCATATTATGAACTCATCTTCAAGCACAGAAGACAGTAACATATTTGAAGCGTGTACCTTGCTAAACATATCCCAGACATCGGGACTGGCCTTGATGGTGTTCGTGTCTGCATCCCATCCCACTCCAGTGTGGTTCCTTAGCTCAGTGAATTGCCTGTATGTCCCTTTCAATCTAGCACACTTGTCCCTTACCTTCGTCCAACAAAGTTGTGCTTCAGGAAATTGCTTCTCTATTTCCTTAGTCATCTCTTCCCAATGAGATCTCTTCCAGGAAGTCGTTTGGGTCACTTTGAAGACTTCAAGCATGATATGTATGAATGCCAACTCCATCTCATCACTCCATTCCAGTACATTCTCACCCTTTGGAGCCATTATCGATGCAACTTTTGGACCACAACTTCCACACATAATAGGTAAAAAATAATATTAACAGACCAGAATCAAATTGTGTAAAATTGGACATCTCCATAAGCAGAGAAGGTCAGCTATCAAACATAAGATTCAAATGACACTTCCTATGAATGAAGACATACACTAATTACTTTGACAAAGAATTAAATGGTCTTCAAACCATTCAGATAGTAAGCTACAGGACATATGACTTCATGAGAAACTTACAGAGTGAGTTGTCCTAGAATAATTGGACATGCTAAAGATATTCAAAGAACATGCTAGGAAATGGACCACAAACTACATTAAAATAGGAAGACAATCACAATACTAGTAGATAGTTAGGGAGAAAGGCTTTTAGGGATTTGACTGGATGGGATTGCAGTGCCAAGGAAAAGGCTTCAATTGAACTTCTCCCTATTAAGATGAGACCAAACATGATTAACCAAGAGAGACCCATTACCATTCTTCTCTAATAATTGAGCATGCTAGCACCCGAGATGGGCCAACCGGGTCCTCGGAACCTATCGGATAGTAAGAATAGCACTCAACAAACAGAAAGAAGAAAGAAGAATAACAACTTCACAGAAAGAAGAAAGAAGAACAGCAGCTATCGGCTAGCACCCGAGAAGCCAACCGGCTTCTACCTTTCAACTTTGGATGTACTATATCTTGTTGAAATGCCATGCTCGACCTGTTGAATGTTATTCGATAATATTTCTAAACTGTGGCTACATAATATTTCTTAACCGCGGCTGACTCCAATAACGAGTAATGTCCCCGATAATAATTTCGCGTACTGGTTTGATCTTCTCCCAAAATAAGAATAGCACTCAGCAAACAGATAGAAGAAAGAAGAACAGCAGCTTCACATTCGTATAAGAGCTAGACACAGAATCAGTAATCGACATAAGGCGATAAGCATAGCACTCAACAAACAGAAAGATAAACTGTAACTGCACATTCGCCGAACACGGAACAACAGAACAACCTTCACACGGGGTTTCAGCAAAACAAGAACAACATATTGGCTCTCAGTGACCAAAGAATGCAGTGGAAGCCATAAAATTATGCAACAAACATCTTCAACTGGCGAGAGGAAATGTAGAAATTACCTGAAATGCAGAATGCGTTCGACACCAGAGGAGACGCTGGGATTTAAAGCCTCGCGTGCTGGTGAATTTTAGCAGTGCAAGGACCCTCAAAAAAACCGAAAGAAGGGAATCTTTGTCCTTCTGTGGCAGACGTTGCTCAGTTGGGGGAATCGTATTCCTGACAAAGGGGGGCCTTTGCCCTGTTCTTGCAGGTACTTTCTACCGATTCTTCTGCGCAATCAAGACCCATAGGGAAAAATGTGCAAGATGGGATGTTATATCCGTGAAATCATCTATTGCTTATTGTAATTGCGAAATTCGGACATCGCTTACCTTCTTCGAGCGGCCGATTGCAGTGAATTCTGGACCGATTATGACTCGGCAATGTCGATTAGGAGGCTTCGCTGCCGATGTCGATGTCTTCTACGCGGCGACGCCCCTAAAATGGAGTTGAAATCGGGGCAGATTCAACAGCTTCACCACCGTCGAAGTCCGATTTCAAATCTCGGTTAGCAAGATCGACGACACAGAGGTTAGATGGAACTCGGCTGACCGTTCTGTCTGTGAAACAAAAAAAATTAGGGCAACAGAGGACGGAGAAGATGAAGGCTTCTGGCAGTGGGTCCCTCCATATTACCGTTTGACCCCCATTTTTTGTCCGTTTGCGAGTTGAGTTAAATTTTTTTCGGTTGCCAAACAGATAATAATTTTACTGTTGAATTGAAGATAAATGAAGTTTAAGTGGAGTAAAGTAAAAAAAATTACTGCAGAACCAAATATCACTCCTCACGACAATTTAAAAAACAGAAAGCATTATTTCTCTCTTTTTCTTATAAAATAAATGAATGAGATAGAATCAATCATGCTTTATATCATTGATTTATTTTTGTTTCTTTTCATTCACGATGACTATCAGATATGTACTAAAGAGTCTCGACACTTTGAATTGAAATGAGTAACTTTTCTTCTAATTAAACATCGAGATGGGTCATCTGATACGATATCTTGAATCGTTTGTACCTTCCAATCCGGTTACGAAAAAATGATGTCGAAAATCCATAAGGTAGTGAAGTTCGGCTATGCCAACTTATTTTTTCTTACAACATATGAAGGAAGATTGCAGTGAAGCTATCAACGGGTGGAGAGAATTGGGGGGAGGGGACCATTGACAACAATTGCTTTTTGTCTGTTCTGTTTTTATGTTATGTAAGCATGGAAGAAGACACCCAAGAATGTGGAATTTACTTACTCAACCATTTGGGTGAGAGGGAGGGTATGAGAGGTTGAGAAAGCAATTTGGGCAGATAATGTGATAATGGGGTCTCAACCACACCTCCCTCCCATTAACCTCCTCCACACACATCACTTGCTCCCCCTCCCCCCAAATTGTTCTCTTCTGCAGCCACCTCCTGATGATTCCCCTAATTGTGATGGCCACTTCTGTTGCTTCTTGACAATCTGTTTAGTAGGGCATGCAATTTCCCCTCAGGCATTAGCTCTTGTTCAAGTTCCGGTACTCGTGGATGCCGCTCATAAGCTCGGACGGATATGATGACGTTATGATCTATCGAGATGATATTCCGCTGTCATTCTTTGATAGTAAAATCAGTTAGGTGCAAGAGTACTAAGCTTGACGCATTAATAACAATGTCCTATCTTTCAAAGGTGCTTTTGTAAATCAGATTGCAATTATACTGTCAACCTTAACTTATAATACTAAGCGTGAGACATATCGACTCGTAAGGAGTAGAATATAAGTTTAAATTCTGAGAAAACATGCACTTGTTGTTTGGTATAACAAGAACAATATCTCCAACAATTTTATTTCATTCCATCCAGAAAAATAATAAGTGTGAGAGAACCAGTTGACGATACAAGCTTCAAATTATTTTCATTTTTCTTCAATTTTTTTTATCTTAACTACCATTCAATTCAATTTTTAATACTAAATTCTCTTAATTATTCATTACTTTTTTCACAACACAATCCTTATTTTCTCTCAATTATTTAGTACTTTTTCTCATAAATATAATTATTACTTTTTTTTTTTCATCTTATTATTACAATCTAATTAAATATATATATATATATATAGTTGGAATGGAGATTAGTTAATTTTCAAACGAGGGCAGTCTGTTTCTGTTTTGAGGAGTGCCATAATATAATATATAAATAGATAAATCCAACGGGGAAGCGTCGAATTTCCACGTCAGCGGTTCCTGCAGCCGCAAAATTACAACACGTAGCGCCCTTATCCGCCACGTGGAAGGGAAAGGGACCCACGTGGAAGGTCGATTGGCTCTCCCGCGCTCCCGTTATAAAACTCCCATTTGATCGTTTGGCTCTTATTGGCCCCCTCCCCCTTCCCTGCCTGCCGGCGCTCTTCTTCACTTCTTCTTCTTCTTCTTCTTCAGAGAGAGAGAGAGAGAGAGAGAGAGGCGTGCTGCAAAATCACTGTGACGACTGAGCTCAATCGACGTGTTTGAGCTTTCAGGTAGACATCTGAACGCACAAATATATATCTATATATATATATATATATATAATTATATGCATATATTTGCATGCATGTGTGTAATAATGCTTATGTAAGCATCTGTATAATCGGCATGGAGATGGGCTTGCTTTGGCTGTTTTCCTCTTACTCACTCTCTCTCTCTCTCTCTCTCTCTCTGAACTGAAGGCGTTTTGATTGATATAATCATATATATGTGTGTGTGTGTGTATCATGGGAATCATCGCTGGAAGTTTGGAGCTTTTGTTCGTTCTCTGTGTCTATTTCTGCTTACGCCACCCTTTGTTTATGCTCTGCTTCCTTTGGCTGTGTCTATTTCATGGGAATCGTCTTTGTTTATGATGTTTTATGTCCATAGTGTTGTTGTTGGGTTTTTGTCTCCAGACCTTTAAAAAGGTGCGTTCGTATGTTGTGAGAGAGAAAGAAGCGTCCATGAGGGAAAATATTCGAAGAAATATTATGATCGGGTTGGTTGGTTATGGAATTTGTATGCGCATGGCGACTATTTGATTGATTGTGTTTTTGGAACTTCCGCAGAGAACTTCTGTGGTTAAAATAGATATTCACATATATTAACTCCTAGTCTGCATCAGTTTAACGGCTTGCGCGGAAAAGAAAAACCGAGTGACAAAGTCGGCGAATACGTCTTTAACAAATGATGATTGATGAGTGTGTCATCATCTTATTTATGCTCTTCTGTTCATTACATTTTCGATCCCACAGTGATATATGGCTATCACTGCACGAGCAAGTTCGTATTTGTACTCACATAAGAACACGCAGGAACCGTCACTCCACATCTGCGGTGAGATTTTGGGAAGGGGAAGATGGATTACGTCTATGGACCAGGGAGGAACCACCTTTTCGTTCCGGGCCCCGTCAACATCCCGGACCCGGTCATAAGGGCAATGAACAGGAACAATGAGGATTACCGCTCCCCTGCAGTTCCAGCTCTGACCAAGACTCTCCTAGAGGATGTGAAGAAGATTTTCAAGACCACCAGCGGCACCCCATTCCTGATTCCAACTACAGGTACTATGTGTCATGTACAGTGCTAACTGCTACTTGCTGTTAGTATCATTCAGTCCGAGCCCCAAATCTAGACACATCCAAATGGAACTGATCCGGCCTAATTCAGTGATACTTGCATTTTAGTTTTTGTTCAGAGAAGAGTGTTTGATGACCTATTTTTCCCGAAAGCTTAGGTTTTAAGAAATCTTCTTATCAATATTGTGCTTGAGTATAGGTTCGAGTTTTGAACCTCAGGAGCCGCGTACTTGTTTACTTACTCTGTTGGTTTCTGAGTTATTCCAGCTTCTGTCTGCACTTGTCAAGTCCGAGTTTTGCAAAGAGAAATGTTAAGTGCTCCATCCTACAAGTTTATGCTTTTAGGAGAACTGATTATTCGGGCATAGAAATGTTAGAAGTCTTGCAAAATTCATGATCAGTGTGAGGTAGTTTCTTAAGCTAATGCTTCACTTTGGATGTTTGTAGGTACTGGTGCCTGGGAGAGTGCTCTAACCAATACGCTGTCTCCTGGAGATCGGATCATATCTTTCCTGATTGGCCAATTCAGCTTGCTGTGGATTGATCAGCAGCAGCGCCTTGGGTTCAATGTGGATGTTGTTGAGAGTGATTGGGGTCAGGGTGCCAACCTCGACATTATGGCCTCCAAGCTTGCAGCAGATACCAATCACACCATCAAGGCAATCTGCATCGTTCATAACGAGACAGCCACTGGAGTCACCAACAACTTGGCTAAAGTAAGAAAAATACTCGGTAAGCACTTTTACTGTAAACTTGGTTATTGCTGTGTATCTTCGGGCAAATTCTGTTTGTATAAAATGTATGGTGGATTATGCAGATGATTACAGGCACCCAGCTCTGTTGTTGGTTGATGGAGTCTCATCCATTTGTGCTCTCGATTTCCGCATGGATGAGTGGGGAGTGGATGTGGCCTTGACAGGCTCCCAGAAGGCTCTTTCTCTCCCAACTGGGATGGGTATCGTGTGCGCAAGCCCCAAAGCCCTGGAGGCTTCCAAGACCGCAAAGTCTTACAGAGTCTTCTTCGACTGGAAGGACTACCTGAAGTTCTACAAAATGGGAACATATTGGCCTTACACCCCTTCCATTCAACTCTTGTATGGACTCAGAGCAGCGCTCGATCTGATTTTCGAGGAAGGTCTTGACAATGTCATCGCTAGGCATAACCGTCTGGCTACAGCAACAAGGTAAAAGCCCATTCTCAGATTTTTATAACTGATGGTATATTTTGGATTAGCAGTTGCAGTTAAGCAAAGTCGAGTGACTCGAGTTACTACAATGCCACGATCTAGCTTGATTGAGCATCGTTTTGCAGATTTGGACCTGCCTCAAAAAAATATGTGACAGAGGGCAAACTTGATGAAGTTTAGTATTAGTTTTCATATAGGATGACCTTTTAATTTTAACAGTGAAGCAACTGAAATGTTATAACAAAATAGAAGTTCAATCAGGCTGAGTAATTGGGAAGATTGAACTAAAGTCGAGCTTAATAAAATGGAGAAGCATTTCATTAGACATCAAGGTTGAGCCCGAGCAGTTCGCAGGTGCCCCTGACTTGCTTTCACCCCCATTTTGGATCACAGAATATATTGTGTTTGCCTTTTCCTTTTCTTTCTATTTCAATATATAAATGTTATGTTTCCTCTAACCAAGTAAAAACCTTTCAAGTTCAGGCTTGCTGTGGAGGCTTGGGGCTTGAAGAACTGCACCCAGAAAGAGGAATGGTTTAGTGACACCGTAACTGCGGTGGTCGTCCCTTCATACATTAACAGTGCGGAGATTGTTAGGAGGGCATGGAAGAGATACAACTTGAGCTTGGGTCTTGGCCTTAACAAAGTAGCCGGGAAAGTCTTCAGAATAGGGCATCTCGGTAACCTGAATGAGGTATACGTTCCCTTTCCTTCCTTTTTTCATTATCCATGATCAGGGCTGGAAATGGTAGTTAATGAGAATCAACGAGAAATGTACATACCAGTTTGCAGTTTTAACTTACTTTGTGCAGAAGTTTTTCAACTGCTTCCGGTGTTGATGACCTTTGTACTGCGCGGAATGAATTTTTAAATATCTTATCGACCTTGAAAGCACTTTATCTGCAGAATTTGGTTCTTAAGATGAACTCATTAGAATGTGTGATGGCTAATTCACCTTAAATGAGATAAGACACTGTGCTAATGAAGTTCCTAATTTGCTTGTGTGTTCAGCTGCAACTGTTGGGCTGTCTTGCTGGAGTTGAGATGGTGCTCAAGGATGTCGGCTACCCTGTAAAGCTCGGAAGCGGGGTGGGGGCAGCTGCTGCATACTTTCAGAATACCACCCCGTTGATCCCATCCCGTATTTAAATCCCGGAGCCTCACCTCCTCCTCATGTAATTAAGTTGCCTCTTCTCCTATCTACATTCGTCTCTCTGATTCCATGTAATTAAAAAAAGATACCGGGTTATTTCCAACTCCGCCTAGACAGTTATTAGGCTATTCTCGAGTTTCTGGCTCGATAAGCTTGCTTTTCTCGCTACGCTGAGATCCCGTGTTTCAAGTATCTGTAGAACCTTCTTTTCATTTTACGTTATCTCTCCCTATTCCTGCACTTCCGCTGTGCCAAATTTCTTGTTTGCACTTCATAGGAGAGAACTGGTAGTGCTCTTCATGATTTTAGCGTTGCATTTGGTCATGGCCGACGGGAATGCCTTGCAACTTCACTCTGTAGGCTTTCTATCGTTCGGCAAATTTGCATCTGTCGGCATGCCGAGGTACTGTATTTGAAAAATGTAAGATCTTTGCAGCCTGTCGACGAATGTATGGTCACTCCTAAGGAAAGCGGAACAGGTTTTGCTCCAGTAAACTTATAATCGGTCGAGATGATGAAATGGTCAGTTTACTGGTCCCAGAACCATGGAAGAGCAAAGTCGGGAGATTCAGGGAAATTTTGAGTTTGCATCCTACAGTTTGTTCTGAGTCTGAAGATTACGTGGTCGTGCTATGCAATGCTTCGAATTTTCATTTTCATCTCACTTTGCACCGAGATCTTAACGTCGCAACGCGACACGAAACAACACAACGGGCGGATGATCTAGTCCTTGGTCTTTTTAGGTGGTACCGAGTTCTTCACGATGTGCGGATGGACTTCTTAAACTTTAGCGTCCATAACAAAACGTGTCCAACTCGAGGATGCGTAAACAAGCTTTCCCTATGATTTTTACGTACTTTGTGCGTTACGTTATAGTCTGTTCCAACAATTGCAATACAGTCATGGGCGAAGGCCTTACCTTAGCAGCTTCTCAAGTTGAAATTGAAAAACCATCTCATAAATAAAATAAAATAAAAAGGAAAAAAAAAAAAACAAAAAAACAAAAGAACCGGATTCGTTCATGTGATTCGGTTGACTTTTTCTTTTAAAGGACGACTCGGGCGAATCTTAGGATGGTGAATTTTACCTCTAACGGGGCAATTCAATTCAAATATGAATTAGTCGGTCTGCATATGACTTCTATATATTAGGCAGCATGGATCACTACAAAATCATACGTCGAAAATTTAAAATAAAATAAAATAAAATAATTGAATTTTCATTGAATTTATATGAATTTGGACTCATTTCCACTTAAAAATTCAAATTGATAAGTATTAGTACCTAAGCTTCATGTAAACTCAAGTCTCGTATAAATTCACGGTTATTCTTTTATTTTTTTTCACATGGAATTATAATTCTTAACACTTGCCCTCGCGTGCAACGTATTGTCTATTTCTGCCTCCACATTGTCACGTGGTCTTAAATATTTGTTCTCAACAACTGACCTCGAGCATGGCTCATCTTCCGTGCTCGGGCGAGGGGTACTAACACGAGACGCGTGGTCTATTTCACCTGCCCACTCGCACTCAATAACTGATCTCGAGCCGGATTTATCTTCCGTGCTCCGATGAGAAGTACTAACACGAGACACGTGGTCTATTTCTGCTTACATATTGTCACGTGCTCTTAAACACTCGTCCTCAACTATTGACCTCTAATTGAGCTCATTTTCCGTGCTCAGGCGAGGAGGGACTAACACGAGACAATTTTTTGGCTGCCCTCGATATTGGGTCGGCGTAGTGCGAGCTCACACATTGTCACATGCCTTTAAACAAACACTCGTCCTCAACTACTGTCCTTGAGTCGGACTTATCTTCCTTGGTCGGGCGATGGGAGACTAACACGAGGCCCTCTTTAAGCTGCTTCTGTGTAGCCCATATGGATACGAAAAACCGTAACTCGCTCCGATTTGATATTAAATTTCCATTATACGGATACAGTCCAAATCTACTTAAAAGTTCAAGTTATTAAGTGCTGATACAGTCTCATATAAATTCATGATTATTTTTTTTATTTTTTTACTTTAAATTATAATTTTCAACAATAAATAAAATAAAAAGACGTGTGAAAACAAGAAGAAACTGTGGGTCGGTCAAAACCGAGTAGCTTTCCTTCATCCCCTGTGCCGCCGTAACAAACTGTCATGACCTTTCTTTCTTCCCTCCTCTCTCTCTTACACGCATATATGTAAATATACATACATATATATATATACACACACGCACAAAAAGGCCCAATCCTTATCCTTTCCGAACTCTTCCCGTGTCTCCTCTAGTCCTTCCTAAAACCCTCCGAAAGCACCAAAACAGAAACCTTTCAATCAGAACTGAATCTGAAAAGGAATCGCCAAGAAATGGATCGCCCATACGAGCAAATCGATCAGTTCGATCGGTTGCCCGACGAGCTCCTCCTCCTCATCCTCAACCGTGTCCGCGAAGCCAAGTCTCTCACCCGGTGCCTCGCCGTGTCGAAGCGTTTGGCCCTCCTCATGCCCCGCATCGACTCTGTCTTCCTTCCCATACCACGGAGACCAGTAAGGCCCAAGCCGAGTCGCAGGTTCCCCTTGAATTTCCTCGCCAAGTCGGTACGATTCCTCCGCCGGGCTATTACTCCCAAGTCGAGTTCTGATTGTTGCGATGATGACGACGACAACTATTATGATCCGCACGAGATCCTGAAACGGTTTGGAGAAATTCACTCCCTGGACATAGAGATCCCGAGCTGTGGAACCGAGATCGAGGAGCCTTTGCTAAAATGGTTCGCTGACTTCGGCGCCGGTCTCAATAGCTGCGTGATCGTCGGGGCTAATTCTCTAGAGAAGATGGAGGGAACGGGGAATTGTGCATTGGAAGAGAAAGCCGAAGCTGCCGAACCGCCCGAGCTGGTCCTGACCGACAAGGACCTGAAGCTGCGGATTGTGTGGATCATATCCTGCCTGATTGCGGCCGCGTCGAGGCACGTCCTGCTGAAGGATCTCATCGGAAAGAAACCGAAGCTCAATGACGTGCAGATCACGGATGCTGGGAAACAGGGGAAGCTCTGTATGGGGAAAGAACAGGTCGCGGAGGTGAGGAGCTTGGCAGCGGGTTCGGGACCGGAGTCAAGATCGTTAGAGAGGAGTGTGGTGCCGGACTTGAAGATGAAGCTGTGGTTCGTGCCAGAGATGGAGCTTCCGGATACGGGGTTCGTGATGAAGGGCGTGACCCTCGTCGTGATCAGGCCGGCGAAGGAGGAGAATGATTGGTTGGTGGATGATGGCGGAAGCTCGATCTGGGAATGGTTCGGAGGAGACGATGATCGTGACGAGAGAGGGAAGGCGTTTGGGGAAGCTGTGAGGGAGTTGAGGAAGATGAAGATGAAGAGGAGCTTCATCATGGAAATGAATTCCTTTTGATATTTTTTTTCCCCCTATTTTTGGGTTTTTGTAAGTATGACAGAAAATATATTTATTGTAAATATGTTTTACATATTTGGTGTTTTGGTCTGTACCTTATAAGATGGGCAAAATCAGCATGTTCATTTTTGTTGTTTCGTGAGCCTAAATGAGTTTTCTCGGGTGATACCAAAGCTCAATCGTTCTCGACTGATTCAAGTTCGAATCGGGAAGAGCCTATATAAGTATTTATGTTATTTAATTTTGTTATTCGAACTCCCCGTCAAATTTTAATCTTCTATCA
Source organism: Punica granatum (assembly GCF_007655135.1). Lineage (NCBI taxonomy): Eukaryota > Viridiplantae > Streptophyta > Magnoliopsida > Myrtales > Lythraceae > Punica > Punica granatum. The sequence goes on from NC_045129.1 coordinate 33,167,263, forward strand.
TTATTTGGATTTAACGAATTGGCCAAAATTTGTCAGCATATGGAGGAAGATATCGGGTTGGATGGCTGTGTTTTAGGTGCCTCATTTGATTTGATTTGATTTGATTTCTATGCTACGATATGGGACTAGAAATTTTGAGTCCATCGTACGTGTTGGAACCTACGTATTGATATTGAATGATCTGAATATTTATATATAGACTGATAAGAAGAGGACCCCTATAATATTGCGAGTCTCTTAGCGTACGACGGTCCCATTGAGATCAAGTACAAGTTTATTCGGACATAAATAGGTTAATTCCTTGTCCTAAGGAATAAATAGCTAATTCGGTGATGTTGAATCTTGCGCCGAGGAAAACCAGCCAACATAGCCTTTGCTCGCTCTGCGTACCTGACCGTGGGCTCTTCTCTGGCCTCACACTCACTCAACACTTTAATTTACTACCAACTGTGAATCATCTAATAGGGCAATGCATCATCTCCAAGAAGTTTAACCTAATGGTAATAAATAGTTTAAGTATCTATTCAATCTCAAGTTCGAAACCTCTTAGAACTACCGGAACGCCTTAGGTGTGATTATCCGTTCCGTACACAGTCAGGGATTCACGGAGTCTCGGGAATTAGTCGGGCGAAGTCCGGATACCCCATATTAGCAAAAATAAAAAAGGGGTAATGCATCGTTACCCCAGCTCAATCAGCTGTGTTAGCTAGGCAACCCGAAGATTGCAAACTAGCTCTCAGTGTATAAGAAATAAACTATGTAGATTTGATTTTCTTACCCGTACATTGCATGGATTATATTATACTCTTTGCAAAGATGTAAAATTGAGTGTTGAAAATTGTATTTCAAAAGAACTACGGACATCATGATATATAACATTTAAGCATATATATGAAATTTTCATGAAAAATACAGAATCATATGCTATCTTAATTTTGTTTATAAAATTCGCTACACAGACATTAAGGAGTTATCCAAAAAAAAAAAGCACATTTCATCGTCTGTTTTCACAGTCATTTATAAAAACATGAATTTTCATAAATTTGGTCAAATACTAAAACATGGAAACTAAAAGGGGCATTTCCTTCTTTACTGTTATAGAATTAATTTTGCGCAATGTATGTATATTTTAATTTTTACAGATTTTAGGTGCATTGCATTAATTTTATACTTGTAATGACATGTTAATCTAATTTTATATATGATTAAATAAACTTCAATTGTAAAAAATGAAAATTTTTCATTTTCTCAAATTTAAGTGCTTAAAGAGATAGACTATGTTATCAATATTTATGTGCCGTAACACGACTCTAAATGGATATAGATAGATAGATAAAGAAGATGTAATCTATATCTATTTATACTATTTCAAAAATGAGAAGGAATGACTCCGTCTAACTTTCAATTTCCAAAAATGCTCATAGTATATAATCCTAAATTTTTTTATTTGCGACCACATATTTGATTAATTTTTTTATTAATCATATGATGTTTTTTTACCACTATTAATAATATTTTATTCAATTTTTTGCTCATGAAACCTATACATTTACAAAAGAAAATTAGTGAGTTCCTTCTTGTTCATGGGTTTATTTTGAACATTCTTTTTTTGTTCATTTCAAGGGCATGTAATACCACAAAAGGTGAATTTCTTCTATTTTTTTCCTTAGCAATATATATATATATATATATATATATATATAAACTTGATAACTATAAAATTAATAGGGTTAAAAAGGTAAATGTGTCAATAATGTAGAGTTAGATAGGTCAATGCCTTAATAAATAGTATTTGTAAGGAAAATATAAATTATATATTTTATAATGCATTAAATGCAAAACTTTAATAGAATATTGAAAGAAAATAAATATATGAAAAACTATTTAAATATAATCTTCAACTTTATTTTAAAATAAATAATAATATATAAGTTAAAAAAGATTCAATTTTAGGATTTAAGTAAATAAATATATTCAATTATTTTTTCAAAAAAGTTTCGTTATATCTATATATCTATTAACATGTATAAGTTTCACTCACATGCAGTTAATAGGGGTATATATTAAAAAGATTCAAACTTAAGATTTAAATAATGAAATTAGTCAATTATTTTTAAAAATTGTATGATATACATATGTCAGTCAACATATATAAATTTTACTCCCATGTGGTTAATGGGGGTAAATATTTATGTAATCATCATGATTTATAGTTATTACATAAGCTTCCTATTTCAATTTTTGGATTTACTGAATGTGAGATATTAATTTTGTTGTTTGACATAATATTATAATTAGTTGATTATGAATTCCAATATATTGTACATTTCTTTTAACATTTTTTAGTTAAATACATTTCAAAGAATCACATTTCTCGATGCACATAAATAAAAAGTGTAAAAATTGAATTAATTTTCAATATTAAATGGAATATGGTCAATTATTTTAAAATTTTCATCATATCTATACCTCTATCGACATATGTAATTTTTCTCCTATGCGGTTAGTGAGGGTAAATATTTATATAATGATAAACTTAATCAAAGAGATCTTTAGAATTCCCAGTGACGTTGCCCAATAATAGCACGTCACTTGTCGTATTATGCTCGGTGGAAATTTTAAAAGGTCATTTCACCATAAATTATTTAATTTTACATGACATCTTTCGGTGAGTTGATTCGATTTTTATAATTATATATAGAAGACATGTAGCTAAACTCTGTAAAAGTTACAAAACTAATTCACTTTTCAAACACATATAACTGATATCCTTAAAATATGTGGCCTTCCCAACCTAATTGATGGAATTTTTTCGATATTTTTTGCCGTCTAATGTGAGAAAATACAAAAAGAGTCGCAATTGCAACGCATGAATAAATATACTTATTAACATACATATAGGTAGTGGAATCATGAATTAGCCCATGTGTCGATAATTATTTTCTGCTCATTTTCCTAATTAAATATAGCTCAAGGGATAACAAAAAGAATTATCCTTTTGTTTGAATTTGGATAATTTGGGTGAGAAAGATCAATAAAACTCTTCCACCATTCAAATCCATGACACACTACCAGCGAGCTAATAATTCTATCAATGTGTTTCTCGAACACATGGTAAAATAATTAAGGTTACCGAAAATCTTATCGCAATAATTTAAAAGGAGGGCACGAAGAAAGGGAAATAAATGTTTGCGTTCACTTGTCAAGGGTGCAATTCGTAGCTCATGGGGGCGCGAGGATACTAACTCGATGCTCATCTCAATGTTCCGGGGCTAACCTTCTCAAGATTGACGAGCCATTCCATATAAGTATCGAGGTTAGACTAAAGATATTCCGAACATGTACTTATAAATGCCGATACCCATGTTTGTTCGCGTACATTTTAGAAAAGCAATACGCATATATCATAGCAACATCGTATAGATGCCCCCCACTCCCTCGAACCGTAGAGGCTCTTGTAAACAAGCTATATAAGGAAATTAGGAAATGGCAAACGAAACAATTGCAGGGTAAGGTCCAATTCAGAGCATCTTCCAAGATGCTTCGTGGATCCTTTTTGTACATTATACATTATATTATATTATACACTTCTCGTGTTACGACACGTGGCACGGACACTGTCGTCTCTCCGTGGGCCAAATGCACGTGCGTTATTTTGGGCTTACTTATACTTAGGATTAGAAATTAATTTTAGATAATAACGAATTTGTCTGGACTTGTGTTGTGGGCTATGTTGTTGTTCTAATTGAGTGATTGATTTTGCTTGTGCTTTTAGCATAAACCAAAGACCACTATCCCACGCAAAAAGTAAAATCATTTGGAGATTGTCCCACCATTTTGCCCTTTGATGATTGATAATATAAAATTCCTTACATATTTATTTTTGTATATATGCTCAACTATTATAAATATGTAGCAAGAGAATTCCCCTAAAATAAAAAGATTTTTTTTTTGGTGTGGCGTATCTTTTTGACATCCATTGAATGACCCTCTTTAAAAAAATCAATAGCCCATTTTTAAGCTTGTATAAATGCAATTTTCATAAATGTGAACATCATTTTGAAGTGCAATGGAGATTGAATAAGTGTTTTTTAAGTGGAATTTAAGAAGAAAACATATCTGGTAAATTAATTCAAAATAATGATTTGGCTAATTTTAATGATTGAAAATGTAATTTTCTCCAACAGAATAATAACTGTTTATGAAAATTATTTTTTCTTATTCTTTATCTTAAGCATCAATTTTATTTCAGAAATTTTAAATTATTATTTCCTTAACGTTTTATCTTATTATAAAATTAGTACTTATTTGTCAATAGTTATAATTCAGCACTTTACATCGACAATGACGCTCCTAAACCAAGCCCAAACAAATGGTTCTCTTTACATGAATATCCTTACAAAGAGATAAAATGTTAATTACATTGACTTAGTACGGCTGCTATGAATTATCATGAATCCATGGTGAGAGTATTATTTGTTTCAGCTGTCTTCAGATTTTTTTCGTTATATTTTTTTGAAAATACAATATGAATTCTATCCCAACTACAAAATTCCACATCAATTATCGAGCAATTCTTCAAAAAATCGGAAAGAATGAAAAGATAAACAAGTATATGGAAATTTGCAAGGTCCACAATGCATTATCTTCAACCAAAAATATTTTTTTAGCAATATATTTTTGACCACATATAATGATCTTCATTAATTAATGATAATGACAAAAAAATGTATTATAAATGGGCCCTTTTCAATTTCTGATTTCACACGTTGTATTTTTCGTCGGCTGAATGTATGTACATATACATATATACACGTACATACAGGCACGGAACAGAGTCAACAGACATACATCGTTGATTGAGATTTCTCTCTCTGCCCGCCCAACCTATCATTTGCCAGCTACAGGCGCAGCAACAGGGCGGCCCTCAAGCAGGCTGGAGACCCGACCCGCATCATCATCAGTCAATCCATCATCGATCCCCAGTCCCTTGCACGCCATAGACGACCACTCCGATGACCCCTGAGAACCCATCTGCGGGACAAAGTTTCCGATGAGGAGGCGGCCAAGAAGAGTAAGAAGAAGAAAGAGAGTGGCCACAAGGTGACGGGACAAAAACAAACATGGGCTTCTCCACGGACAACATCACCGGCGTTGTCTTGGCCCTGCTCTCCAGCGGGTTCATCGGCGCCAGCTTCATCATCAAGAAGAAGGGCCTCCGCCGTGCCGCTGCTGCTTCCGGCGTCAGAGCCGGTAAAAATTCGTTTCGTCTTTGCCCTTCCCGATATATTCTGGGTGTGACGGGCTCTCCTCTGAATTTTTTTTTTCGGTGTGTTGTCTTGCAGGTGTCGGTGGTTTCTCGTACCTCTTGGAGCCTCTCTGGTGGTTGGGCATGGTGACAAGTAAGCTCTCTGGGGTTCTTTGTCTGCCTCTGTCAATCATTAGCACGGGAAAATGCTAAATTGGGTTTAGAATTGTGGGTGTTTCTTGACGTTGTTATCTTTTTCTTGCTGGGATTTTCTTATTTCTTCTTGCTTCAGTTTCTGTTCAGTTGCTTGATTTTGATTACATTGGAAGTTGGAATTTTTATCTCTTGTTTGATTACGTCCAATAAATTGTCTGCTGACTGTCTGCAGAATCACTTCTGCTGTCTAAATTTCTGATGTAGTGATTGTCGGGGAGGTCGCAAATTTCGTGGCATATGCATTCGCCCCAGCAGTTCTTGTTACCCCTCTTGGTGCCTTGAGTATCATTGTCAGGTGTAATTTCTTTGAGTCTACTCTATCAATTCATTCATTTCTTTCCTTATTTATTTTGATTCGTTCAATTTAATGACCTCCGGTTTGCTGTTCTTCAGTGCCGTTCTTGCTCACTTCATCTTGAAGGAAAGGCTACACAAGCTCGGGATGTTGGGCTGCTTGATGTGCATCGCTGGCTCCGTGATAATCGTAATTCACGCACCACAAGAGCGTCCTATAACTTCAGTTAAAGAGATCTGGGTTATGGCGACTCAACCAGGTAAAGTTTTCTTCCTCAGGTATCTCATTTCAATACTGTCAGTTAGGTTCCCATGGGAATGACGATGAAAGGAAAGAGGTCATCACCGTACAAGACTATCTAAGGTCTACATGGTAGTTTCATTCTCTAAAGTTTCATCTCTTTGGACAGGACGTGAGATTAGTTATTACCCTTATTGATGTTCAACATTCTTTTGCCCCGTCTGTTCCGTTTCAGCTTTCCTTCTCTACGTGGGGTCCGTTGTTCTGTTGGTCTTCATTCTCATCTTCCATTTTAGTCCACGATGTGGCCACACAAACGTGATGGTTTTCACTGGCATTTGCTCGTTAATGGGCTCCCTTACGGTAAATCATATCCCCAAATTGTTCATTGGTCAGATTCCATTGGATTTACACCATACTAGAAAAAAACAGTGTTATAAGTTTCTGAAGTATTTAGTGAAGCAAAAAGTATTAGAGGTATTGGTGAATCTTTACCCTTTTAAGTTTTAAATTTTTCATGCAAAAAGGAAAGAAGTGGACATGCCACCATACTTTAGCCCGATGCTGTATTTATCTTAACTCTTTGTGACCATTATGCAGGTGATGAGTGTTAAAGCCCTGGGAACTTCATTGAGATTGACTTTCGAAGGGAGAAACCAGTTGATATACCTGGAGACTTGGTTCTTCATGTTGGTTGTAGCTACTTGCGTCATCACGCAGATGAATTATCTTAACAAGGTCACTAAGTTAAATTTTGCATGGGTTTATCAGCTCCATTTTCCTCATCTATCAGGCAATTTTCATCATTTTCATGAAATAGTGCAGAAAAACTGGTTCTTGCCCTCCTTTTTCTTCTTATTTTCTTGACACCTTCCACTCCTTTATACTTTCGTATGCATGAATCTGCTCTTGAAATTGTTTTCATCAACGGGCCTTCGACGAGTTACGTCTTCCGGCCTGCTGTTCTCCAGTGATACCAAGCTCACTAATTAGTCAGAAAGAGAACTATTTTTTGTTTCTTGAGATACGAGGTTTCTTCTTTTATCAAAAAAGAGAGAAGACCCGCTTTATGAACCCAGTTGCCATTTGAAGTATATGCAAAGTTGTTGCTGATCTTGTTGGACTGCTTCCTTTTGCATTTATATGATGCATCATGACTTCCTATGTTTCAGGCGCTCGACACGTTCAACACAGCAATTGTGTCACCAATATATTATGTCATGTTCACGACTCTGACCATTCTTGCCAGTGTTATAATGTTCAAGGTATAAAATCTATACCATTGTAGCTGTTTGTTTTCCTACTATTTTCCCTTTCTTAATTTTCCTAATAGAAGTAGCATCAGTAGCTTATCTCTGCTACAAAAGGATAACTTAACTTGCTCGACTATAAAGCCTTGCCTCTGCCAAAAGTGCTTTCTTAATAAATCAGCGGGAACCATACCTCATTAATACAACATGCAACTAATAGGATTTTCATTCGTGTTGTAGGAACCACTTTATACTTTTTATTAATTTAACCCAGATCTAATGTACAAGGGAAGTGAACTAGGGCCTTGTTGCATTGTTCCGATGAACATTAAAAACATAAAACTGATCTAGTCACATATTCACGATAGACAAATCCGGATGTTTTGGATTCAGGATTGGGATGGACAGAGTGGGGGAAGCATCGCATCAGAAATATGTGGCTTCATCGTTGTGCTGTCTGGTACCATCTTGTTGCATTCAACAAAAGACTACGAAAGGAACTCGTCGTTCAGAGGTTCGAGATGGATTTCCTTTTTCTTCTTCTTCTTCTTCTTCTTCTTCTTCTTCTTTTGGTTTTAACTTGCAGACTGCTTTTGATATATTTAATTTATAATTTTTATGGATTTTAACTGCTGAATGTTGTGCGAATAAATGCAGGAAGTCATACACCTCTTTCTCCTTCCTTATCTGCCCGCCTGTTTAGTGGAAATGGAGACTCTAAATACGATGAAGAAGCTCCTTCAAGTGAGCAGCTTTCTTCAAGGAAACAAGAGCCATACTAGTATTTCCGAGGGAAAAAAATCCGGAAACTGAGAATTGGACAATTTATGGAGAAGTCTTCCCTCTATGGCTTTCCCTGCACAAATCCTGGACGAGATCAGAAGACTGGCTTCACAATTTGGTAATGGGGGAGTTGTCGATAAGAGCAGTACTGGCTTCAGATCATATCGTCAATTCTGCTTTGGGAATGAGTAAATAACATTTAGCCTTCATTGTGAATATTTGTTATAGTCGAGCCGATCATACGAGGAAGGTTTCTAGAAGGAGCCCCTGAAAAAGGGGATCGATTTGATACAGAAATTAAGGGAGTGCATAGCTTAGTGTGCTCTGTATTTGTGTTTCTGTGGCCTTAGTGTGCTTTCTATATGGTGGGCGTGCTTTCTATATGGTGGGCATGCTTTCTTCAATTCTTTCGATGTCCATAGCAATGGAAAAGAATGAACCAATGATCAATGTCTCTTGCTGTGAATGGTTTGTCAAATAGTTTTCACTGATTCAGTAGTCTGCTTCTTGTTTCGTATTTCCCTCTAATTGAGGAACACGAAATTTGTTCGTTCTTCTTGGAATTCGTCCTGTGAATGAGAATAAGCAGTAATTAAGATATAAAAGCTTTAAAAGGGGGGTGGTTTGTTTCAGTCATGTATACATGCTAAACTCCACCGAAGCGAATGGTTGACGCAGTGTGCGGCGAGTACCTGTGTTTACCATCAACGAAAGAATCCGTGGAGAACACTAAAAATTCATGCTGTCTGTCTGATTGATCTTACCGGATTTAGTCATCTGATAATTTTTTAGGGTGGAATGTTTATTCGATCTGTAATTTCCATCGAAACTACATTACATCAACGAAAGGAAATCACCAATTCCAAGTGAGAGGAGCAGATAGAAATCACAGAGAAATATCTCTGCTATGCCCTGATTGAGATCAATGAAATTCAGTAGACAACCTCCAACAGTTTCGTCCTCTGCTGATGGTCGAGATCTGGAGTGTTTTTCAAGATGTTTACTTCTACCATGATCAAGCAGTGGAATTCCTATGCATCGTCTTTGTTCTATATCCCAGGCTCAGCCAGTTGACATTGTCAGTACATCTCAATTTTAGAACACCGAAAGATTCATATACGAGGTAACCGAGCTCAGAAGGTTATGAAAGTTCACGGCAAGAAGAGGTGTAGCAGGTTTGATAGCCAAAGATTCTAGCGGCGAAAGGTACACTTTACTGAAAAGAGTTATCCTTGCCTTCATAATCATAACAAGATTATCGAGATAAGCAGTTAGGGAAAGAGAGATCGAAAGCAGAACATTATATGCCTCGGCTTTGCGAGGCGGCTGTATAGAAGATATAGTCGATTTGTATGAATGTCGAGCAAGTTTCTGGGTAATGATCGATGTTGGAATCTTCAGGGGCATTTGGGTCCGCCGCTCTTGGTCTTCCAGTTGTTGTAGCAGGGGCAGACCTGTTTGTTTCCGTAGGTCCCGGGAGGCACGCAGAGGCACTTCGCGCAGCATTTCTGGCAGAAGAACATGCACGGCTTCTTGTATGAGGTCGCTGAGCACCTGTGAGTGCATCTCGGAGCACAATCTGCACCGGCACGAGAGATATATCCAGAAAGTAAGTACACCTAAAGATCTTGTTATATGCGTTGCAAGATATAAAAGATTCCGACTTCGAGCTCTTTCCTAACCTTGAGGATGGAGGCTGCCTTCAGAGACACCGTACTGCAATATCACCGAAAAAGTCGAGAAAACCTTAGTCAGAAAATGTATGTTGTGGTCCCGGTTGACGAAAAATCCCCCAACGATGAAGAGGCTTACCATCTGGTCTTCACGTCGTCCTTGCAGCTGAAACTCGGCAACGGTTGCGTCCAAGCCCGAGGCCTACAGAAACATTGAATCTTTTCTTAGATCATATTTAAAACAATTATTTGTTTCCAAAAGTCCTCGAGACGGATTTAACGGGGTTCGACCATAGCTCCTCAGGCCGAGTCCGTACCTTGGTTTCTCCCACCAGAAGAACGAGCAGGAATGCGGCGCTGAGGATGAGAAGGCTTGCTAGTTTAGCCATGGCAGTAGCTCAAAAGGACAGAAGGAAGATGATGGAGTGAATTGGTGATGGTAGTAGGAAGAGATGAATTGGTATTTATAGACTGCCGGCAGTGGATGGATGTGTCTTCTTTGTCCCAACTTGCTGACACTTTGGTGTTTAATGCATGTTGGTTGCTTGTTGCCCTCACAACATATTTCCCCATTTCCCTCTTCGTTTTTCTGCTTTTTCCCCTCTTTTTCAGTTGAGCAGCATTTGCTCTGTCTCCTCATCTCACACGATACCGAGATCGAACGATCGTCTAAGGCCGTATGAATTTGGAGACGAATGGACAGGATCGGGAATGGCACGTGCGGAGTACCGCATGGGGTACAATGATTCCAAATCTCAAATCCGGGGAATAAAGCGAAAGAGTTGGCCTCATTGAGGGTGCCTATCTATTCAGCCATGTGCATGGGATAAGCAACTAGGGACATTGAAAGAGTGGGCCAATTTTACATGTTCATCCCCCATGCCTTTCTCCTCCTTTCTTGTGACTGAATGAGTCATGAAAATGAGGGTCCCTCCATGTGGCCTATGCAGCAAAATGGAAAGTACAGAGGACAAAGGTATTCATTGCCTCTCCGCCCCCAACTTGCTCTACCCATCTATATGTTAGAAATTTGGTGCAAATTCAATTCAACTCAACTCAACTCAATTCAGCTCACTTTCATTCGACCCCGTGAACAACAACTCAGGTAAAGGTGGTCTTAGATGACACCGGAGATATACCCCGCTTTCTGTACGAAAATATTACATTGGAATTCTTAGTAATATCAAGTTCTGCGCTCTATCCGTATGGAGTGAGTATTGCAGATAATTTAGTTCTATTCAGTTCCATCTTGTACTATAAGCCATGAATTCTTCGATGTCTACCTCGTCACTTCAGTCAAGTTATCTCCTGTATTATTGTCAACATTCCAAGGCAGGCAAAGGCCATGCATGAGCGAATATCAGTCTTGATTATCTTGTCATCTCACTGAAATAATTAGAAGTAACCAAAAAAAAAAAGAATTGTCAGTAATTGTGGTCCAGCTCATAAAAAATTAGGCCCAGGCCCACTTCCTGAGGACCTTATGGATGGGCCCTTAATAATTGGGCCGGGCCGGACTGGTTCTGTTAGGGCTTGAAGTACAGTCCGGTTGTTATTGTCTTCTTCAACCTGTCAGCCATAAACCCTGAAAATCCCGCTCTGAGCTTTGCTGAATTACTTCTCTGTGTGTCTCTCTACCTCTGGGCGTAGCTCCGGCGAAGTTTTCCGTCAACCGGCATCGAATAGCGCGGAGAACATGAGCAGCTGGAGGAGCCTCCTCCTGCGCATCGGTGACAAGTGCCCCGAGTACAACAGCTCCGATCCTAAGGAACACATCGTCAGTCCCTTTCTCCCCCTGACTCTCTCTCTATTTCGCCCTCCATTTCTGCGTCTTTTCTCTGCAGAGTTTGCGTAGTTGTCACCTCACATGTAGCTGAGCTCGGAGCTCTCATGAGCTCCTGATTAGTTAGAAAACCTAGCTCGCGTGAATACGCTCCACTAGGTGTTTATTGTATAGCTGCTTACTTTATTCGCGTCCTGAATTGGCAGGAGACTTGCTTCGCTGCGCTTCGGCGAGAGCTTGAGCATTCACCAGATGAACTTTTGGCGGTAAATCTTCACTCAATTTTATATTGCTTGCTTACAAAAGAATGCATAATTGAATGGAATCACGGAATTGAAACTAATTATCCTCTCGTCTTTGCAGTTCCTTCTGCAATGTGCGGAGCAATTGCCTCACAAGATTCCTCTATACGGTACAGTGGTATGGTATCTTTTACATCTTTTCACACTTCTGGTTCATCCCTGTTGGATTTCTTTGTGTTGTGAACGAGAAATGTATGAAGTGACACATGACCTTGTTTTGTTCTCGCTTCTAAATTTTTATCAACAGGTCGGGCTCTTGAATTTGGAAAACGAGGAGTTTGTTAAGAAATTAGTGGAGACAACTCAGACAAATTTTCAGGTAAGCAATTTCCACTAATAGAAATGTTGCTGCACCTTACATTTCTCCAGTATTCAAGGTCAACATTGATATAGAAATTGTTCGCTCGTCAAGCAGAATTTACTTCTGTATTTGATCCTATTAACTGTTGTGGTAGCAGAATAGGATGGCTTCGTATGTATAGAGGATTCGGATGTTAGCTTTCCAGAGAGATGGATAAGAGCTTATAGTTTTGGCACATTAGGGAGCAAAGATTAGCTTGCACGAGTTCTTGGACATGATTGGCTCGCTTTTATGCTCTTGAAGCCCTACTAAGTTCTATATGAGTTTTAGTTCTGTGTTATATATGTATATTTGATCGTACTGGCAATTACTGAGTGTCCTTTTGGATCAATCAAATATTGTCTTTATCCTTCAAGGGAAAAAAGAAAAGGTGTGATTGTGATGTGCACCAATAACAAAATAGATACTGCTAATCAAGTTAGAGCTCTGGGTTTTAATGATATTGATTAGACCTATCAAATTGACTGAATTTCTGCCTTCCTCCCCCACCCCATAAATCTCTTATTTTTGTGCCACGTAAAATTGACCGATGGTCTTAATATTGATGGATGTCTTTTATTGGAATTAGATGATATGTAGTGTTTTTTCATTGAATAATAACAGCTAATTCATTTTAGGCAGCTCTGTTTTTTTACTTTGTTTTTGGATTATTTCAGGATGCATTAGATTCTGGAAATTGCGACAGGATTCGTATTTTGATGCGGTTTCTGACTGTATTGGTATGTATATTTCCATCTTGAATAGACTCTTAATCTGGCTTTGTCTTGTTAATCACAGGCTAAGAAGAAATACTTAAAAAAAACTTGTTGGAAGTTCTGTTTTGCTGTATAACCATTTCTTTGTTTTGGTTGGGGATTTGGGGGGAGTGTGTGGAGGGAATTACCAATATATAACACTACCCACACAATTTTTTTGACAATACTGAACATGCTGTTTCCAGTGAAAAAGGGATGGTTGGAGTTGTCAAAAATGCCTCTTTGTAAGAACGGCATTTAAGTTACATTTACCAAATGAGCTTCTGGCAACGAAACAAACCCCAAAAGAATCTTCCAGCGGCATAGTCTGTCCATTGTGGGTTCTTCATCTGTTTCCTGTGGGATAATATCCGCCAAAGATTATTAAAAACTTAGTAATTTTTCATATCACAGATGTGCAGTAAAGTATTACAACCAAGTTCGCTGGTAGTGGTTTTCGAATCATTACTATCCTCAGCGGCTACTACTGTGGATGAGGAGAAAGGAAATCCCTCTTGGCAGGCACAAGCTGACTTCTACATAAGATGTATTTTATCTTGTCTCCCATGGGGAGGAGCTGAACTTCTGGAGGTACATAAAACTTTGTGCCTTGACTGATTTCATATTCAACTTCAGATTTATGCCATGAGTTTTCTTTATACAAGATAGGGATCCTATTACACATGATTAGCTGATTTTTTCGTGAAATGTTGCATTCATGCCTCAGAAAGAGCATTAAGACAAGAACATTTGATCATTCTGGTTCAAATATTGCACAGTTATGTTGGTTCCTGTTAAGCTCGATTAGCTTGGCTTTGCTTTTAGTATCACAATTGGTTAACCTTGAAATTCGATTTCTGTCAATCTTCAAGTGGAAGGGTGTGTAGACCGGAAGCTAGACGATCCTCTAGGCCATTAATTCAGTAATTTGTTTCTGCCGTTTACATGTTTTTCAGTATTTCCTTGCATTAATATCCTCTGGTTTCTTGATTTAGACCATTTTGTATTGATTATAGAGGCCTTGGAAATCGTGCTCTTGCTTGTGCCTCTATCTGATTCTCACTTAGGTATCTTTGCATGCAGCAAGTTCCAGAGGAAATTGAGAGAGTCATGGTTGGCATAGAAGCCTATATGAGCATCAGAAAACATGTATCAGATGAAGGTTTATGCTTTTTCGAGGCTGAGGATGAAAATGAGGAAGCACTTAAGGAGAAAGTACATTCACTGTCCTGTTCCTTGAGATACACTTGTTAACATTTTGAATTTAAATTCCGGATCTAATGAATTTTGTCCACAGAGATTTGTTGCTATGGCTCTCTGAATGGGCCCAGAAGTGTATTATTATGGTCTGGTACTTAACAGGCAACAACAGATCTTATAGAGTCTACAGTGGCACATTTGTTAGTTTCATTTAGTAATGCAGTTCTGCATAAGACTGGTTAAAAGGAAATTTTGGATTTAATAGTTTTCCTTGCTATTAGGAAAAGTAATCTGATAGATGATAGCATAACTGGCAAGCCTCTTTTTCCATGCTAGTAATGGATTGTAAGCATGAAGCAAGAATTAGTTTACAACGTAGAAAGAAGACCGGAAATTACAAAGAGAGATTCTTCTGCAGATGCCTCATTTGGAAAAGTATTTTCACTAGGTTGCAACATATAGTTGTCTGTGGAATTGATTCATTTCTTTCTTGGGAATTGTGTCGTTTGTCAGAGTGATAAGCAATGGAAATTTTCTCATTTATTGTTTGTGTGATTGATATTGAATACTGATTTGCTGTTGATGCATAACTTTGTTTTATTATTTAATGTTATTAAAAGTTGGATCTTCAAGTTCCATAACTGGGGTACAACCTGTGATTTTTTTTCTTTTCAGGATTTCCTGGAAGATTTGTGGGATCGCATTCAAATACTCTCCAGTAATGGATGGAAACTTGAGAGCGGTAACATTCTTTTTCACTATATTTATTTCGCAGCTCATTTGATTAGACATATGTTTCCCTTTTCCTTTGTTTTTTCTGATAGCTTTTGGAGGCAATGCACGTGAAACAGCTGAATTACCTTTTAATTTGATTCAATAATTTTAGTTATGATTTTTGAATTCTGAGATTATATTTCTTATCTAATTCAAAAAAGGTATTAAAGCACGATTCTTAAGTCGGAGATGTTTCAAATCATTTCTATCACCAAACAAGAACTGTCACATGAACTGATTGTAATTTTGTCTAAACTATTAGTGTGTTTTTGAGTCAAATAAAAAATAAAAAACCTGTTGCAAACACAATTTTATCTGGTCTTAGAATGCTGGTAATTGTCAAACAATTGTTTCTTTCACCTGGTTGAGATTACTGTCTTTTAACACTAAGTCTTTATATTGATTGCGGCCTTTTTCTCTTTCTGTTTGATAGTTCCAAGACCTCACCTTTCATTTGAGGCTCAGCTGGTCGCTGGAAAGTCCCATGAAATCAACCCTCTTGCCACGTCTTCACAACCCAATCTGCCTTCTTCAACACTTTCAGAGGCCAATTACGGGAAACAAAAGCATGAAGCAGAATTGAGATATCCTCAAAGAATACGGAGGCTTAATATATTTCCACCAAATAAAGCTGAGGTACATTAACTACTTAGTACTAGTGAGTTTGAACAGGGGTTGGTCGGACCCTTCTTTTAGTTTTCTCTTTATAAAATTTAAGACTTTCTCTGAGCATATGTTTTGCATTTAATCAACGTTATCCATGGTGACTTCCTGGGTCTTTATCTATTTCATAAGTTGTACTTAACAGGCAGCTGGCTTTTCACATTTTATGATTTTGCAAGAAAAAGATTACCTAAAAAGGGGAGAAACCTAGCATCATATAACCAGTTGTCGTTTTGTTTGTGCTACTCTTCTTCCACTCGTGTATGTTTCTTGTTACTCTTGGGGTGTAATATGTAAAATAGCTGACGTACTTCTTGGTTGTCATGTTCCCTTTTGCATAGTCATGTATTTCTTTTACGGAATTAAAATGCCAATTCGCTCCTATGATACCTCTAGTATTTGAAAAATTAGCTACCAGTTGCTAGTTTACTAATGACAACTTTTGATGTGCCCTTTAATTTTTATTTTTCTCTCTTTCACTCTGATACTCATTATTTTGAAGTGTAAACTTACTTTCTGGTTTGCAGGATCTTCAACCAATAGATCGGTTCATTGTGGAAGAGTATCTGTTGGACGTGCTATTCTACTTTAATGGATGGTTTGTAAACTCTCGTTCTATCTTCGCTTTAGTTTGATCCTTTTTTCCTTTGTTAGTGACTGTCCCAGTGAGTTTGTCCCTTTTTATTGATGCACATTAATTAATAAGACAATCAATTGCCACTATTTTTTTTTTCTTTTCAGTTTTTAGTCAACTCAAGTCCTATGTAATATTTGACCTGGCTATAGTTAAGGTGATTATGAATTTGATTTATTTTTCGTAATCAATGAATGATATTTTCGAGCTGTCACATCTTATTTGGTCTCGCAGATTTGGATTTGCAAAGACTTGAACTACTGTTTTGTAATTGATACTTATAGATCTTTGTAATACAAGTTTCTCGATTAATTCAATTGGAAGCCTTCTTCATTGCCATGTGTGCAATCTGTATAATTATTAATATAATCTTTTGTTGGTGAATGGGGTCCTTATATCTTGCAAGAGACCAAAATAATGTTAAGAAGTGCTGTTGTCAGATTGCTGACCGTTTAGTAGACAGATAGATGATGTGGCATCTTTTCTATAATTTCCAAGGAAATAAACTGTCCCCGGTATTTTTTGGACTTACTTTTATTGATTTTTGTTTATTGATTTATGCAAAGCTAGTCGAAAGGAATGTGCTTCTTTCATGGTTGGTCTGCCTGTCCCCTTCAGATATGAGTATATCATGGCAGAGACAATATTCTCTCAGGTATGATGAATTGAGATGCTTCTCTTCTTCTCTTGTTGGCTAATTTTCATTCAAAGCTTTTAATCCTGTTTCTTTTGTATGTTTTTGTGGTTTTTTGCTGTTGCAGTTACTCTTGCTACCTCATCCCCCATTTAAGCCAATGTATTACACTCTGGTCATAATTGACCTATGTAAGGTATGTATGAGACCAGACTTTTTCCCCTAAGTAAAGGATGCAGTAGTTTTGTCTTGTGAGAGTGCACGAGTACAGATTTCTGATATAAGACTTCACTCATAAGGCTCTTCCTGGAGCCTTCCCTGCAGTTGTAGCTGGTGCAGTTCGTGCTTTATTTGACAGGATTGCCGATTTGGATATGGAATGCCGGACACGACTCATTCTTTGGTTTTCTCACCACCTGTAAGTTCGCATAATAGGAGTAACATCTTAAAAAAAAAAAAAAAGCTTTATATTTAGCCTTTTCACTTAACGCTAAATAATAAACATTCATTTTGCTGTCTTATATTCAACTGCATCCCATTTTTGGCTCGGGCCAGTTTCTAGTCAAAAAGTTTCTCCTGGATTCTATTAGTACCGAAACAGGAGTGACCCTAGATCATGTATACATCATGGGTCAGATAGTCGAAAAGTTTTTATTGAGGCATCGTATATGGCCCATAGTTATGTGGATGATTTGCAGTTGACACTTGCAACAAATATAATCTTTGGAATGGGCTGGTCCTTGGAGCAGTGAATATCTATTTGATTACAATTACTTGGGCGTCTGTTACTTTTTGGAAAAGAGTTCTGACATATCTACTAAATTTGTCAGATCCAACTTCCAGTTTATCTGGCCATGGGAGGAGTGGGCTTTTGTTCTAGACCTTCCCAAGTGGGCTCCCCAGCGAGTCTTTGTCCAGGAGGTGTTGGAGAGGGAGATTCGCTTATCATATTGGGAAAAAATTAAGCAGGTAGCGATTCATTCCGAGCTTGTTTTGATTTGGATTTCGAGAAGGATAGGCTTAAACAAGATGTAGATCTAATTTGAAGATCGAGATGAATCATATCTTTGTATTGATGCCTCTCGCTTTTTGTGTTTTTCTTCTTTTCTTCCCATAGAGTGTTGAGAATGCCCCAGGCCTGGAAGAGTTGCTTCCTCCCAAGGGTAGCCCGAACTTCAAGTACAGCACGGATGGAGAGAGTGAAAAGACTGAAGAGCATTCACTTTCTGCAGAACTCTGCAAAATGGTGAAAGCCCGGCAAACTTCCCGCGAAATAATTTCTTGGGTTGAAAATACTGTCTATCCCACTCATAATTTGGAGATCACTCTTAGAGTGGTCTTACAGACGCTATTAGACATTGGATCCAAAAGTTTCACTCATCTGATAACAATTTTAGAGAGATATGGGCAAGTCATCGCGAAGATTTGTCCCGACGAGGATAGGCAAGTGTTTCTAATAGAGGAAATCTGTTCCTATTGGAAGAATCACGCCCAAATGACAGCCATTGCCATTGATCGAATGATGGGTTACCGGCTTATATCAAATTTGGCCATTGTGAGATGGGTGTTCTCTCCTGTTAATCTCGACCAATTTCATACAACAGATCGTCCGTGGGAGGTAAAGCCACTAAAACTTTCTGTTACTACTGGTTGAAATTCTATCTGAAGCAGGTTTTTTATTAGGAGTGGAATCAGATGCGCAAGTACAGATTATAGAGGCTTAACTATATAAATAGATAAAAGAAGCAAGAGAGTTTCGTATCGTCTGACGAGTACTAATCTGACACAGGGAATGTTGATATCTGAAAGCTGACTGAAAAAGTGCTGGGCTTCTTTTTAAATAAAATCTGAAGCTGTTATGATGGAATTCATATCCTTTTGGCAAATGATAAGAATCTGAAATCAGGGAAGTTTGAAAAGATGAATGAAGAAATTCAGTGCCTCCTGTGGGGTGCAAGTAACTGAATCTGAAATCATAGGATCTTTTTTTCTTTTTCTTTTTTTATTCTTTGATTAATCTGTGAAGATGACGCCATTGTATAACCACCCCTGTAATTACACAAAGGTGGAAACTTTGTCTTTCCTTCTTGTTTGTGGTTATATGATTTTTATTCTTGTCATTTGGTAATGCTCTCTCAATGCAGATACTTAGAAATGCAATCAGCAAGACATATAATCGCATCACCGACCTCAGGAAGGAGATATCGTCTCTTAACACGAGTCTTGTGTCGGCCGAAGAAGCTGCTGCGAAGGCAAAAGCGGAGTTGGAGGCTTCTGAGTCGAAGCTCATGTTAGTTGATGGTGAACCTGCCCTTGGCGAGAACCCGGTTAGAATGAAGCGTTTGAAATCATATGCTGAGAAAACAAAGGAGAAGGAAGAGTCCATTCGTGAGAGTTTAGAGGTCAAGGGGGCCCTGCTTGCTCGAGCGCTCGCTGAAAACGAGGTATATATAGATTTTGGCATTAATTTTCTACATTTCAATATCACTACTATTACTGCTTGAAATTTGGAGATTCTGTTAGCATTTAAATCTTAATGATGGGAGGTCTGCACGAGCATGCTTGGATGGATGTGCTATTTATCGAAATTGTTTGCAGGCCTTGTTCCTAACTTTATATAAAAAGTTCTCAAGTGTGCTGATGGATCGCCTTCCTGACCCGTCGAAAGCCGGAAAATTGAGGGACCTGAAATCCATTCATGCAACTGAAGAAATGGCTGTCGAAACTGAAGAGTCATCGACCATGGAGATGGACGATGAGAGTGGAAAAGCCAAGAAAAGGTATCTCTCGTCCCCACGTCCCCTGCCTTAAGTTCCACTCCATGTCCCTTTTACCCTCCCCTCTCTTACACATGCGATGAGATCTTTAAGCTGTTCGTTTTCTCTACAATTTCAGTCAAACGAATGGTGGGAACGCAAGCACCAGCTATAATGTTGGCGAAAAGGAGCAGTGGTGTTTGTCTACTTTGGGCTATGTGAAGGCCTTCTCGAGGGAATATGCTTCTGAGGTAAATCACTTATTTGTCTTTCTTTGTGCTGCTGCTTCTGGAGTTACTAATATATGTTTCGACAGCTCTTCCTGTTGATGTTCATTTGAGCAAAGCTTTTCCAAGATAATTTATTAAGATCTTTCTGCGGGTGGCTTGGTAACAGTGTTTTTTTTAACTCTGATCAAATGCTTACATGTTCCAATTACCGTGTAATGGCACAGATATGGCCACTTGTTGAGAAGATCGATGCAGAGGTCTTGACGGACAATGCCCACCCACTTTTCCGACTAGCAGTTTATTCTGGTCTAGGTCATCCTCTAAATGGATATTGATCCGATCAATTTTTCCTTTTAATATAACAGACGTGGTTGTAACTCTAGTGCTTTTCCTCTCTTGTAGCTTTAACTTATCCTTTAGATTGTGTAAATGAGAGAATTTAAAGACCGAGAAAAAGGCGAAATATGAGCTTCAAACCAAGTATTATCCCGTATGGCTATGTACCGTCTCTTGTCTCTTGGTGTTCTGGAGCTTCTTTCAGAGTGGCATCAATCAAATATACAAGATTTTACTTAATGGCTATCTCACACGACTTGGTAGAGTAAGCCGCCATTCAGTAAAACCTTAATCGAAAACTCTATGAATGACTGCAATCAGAAACGCAATCCCGGGGACTCAAAGAAGCTCTGGCGTAAATTTATACTCTTTCTCTAGTAACACGAACGGAATATAATTTATTATGACATTGAAAAGGGAAAAGTACAGCAACTTATGCATAATGATGGAGGCCAACTAGGACTTAGGTGATGTGAGCTGCCTGAGGTTGAACTTGGCCAATTCCTTGTACTTCTCGACAACCCCAATCAAGCACACTGTCTGGAGAGACCAAGCGGCAGAAAAGTTCGATTAGCAACTAAAATGAACTTCCGAAGGAAACACTACATATCGAGGGGATTGTGACTGTATTGTTGAGGCTTGGAAGGTTACAGATACATCCAATGATCCTGCCTCAACAGCAAGAATCAAGAACGAAAACATGCCTGCTGATATTGGAGAGAGGATAAATGAAAAGTACCTTGACAATTTGAACGACAATGGACTTGTCGGGCTTGTTAAGATCAACTTTGTGAGGTCCTGGGATGGATTTTGCGACCGAGTTTATGATCTTCATCCTGTCAATACCGCTATTTGCTCGTGCATCATATAACACTGCAAACTGTCAGGAAAATAACTGTCGCTCATTTGACTTGGGGAAGTGCAAGTGTCTACAGAAGGTGCCGTAAAAGATAATTGAAGTGGGACCAAGAGTAGCCAAAGGATTTCACAGTGCCAAGGACAATCGAAGCTCAAATAAATGAAAGAAACTTTAAGTACCTTTTGTGGGTTTTCAGCTTCGATGGGAAAATATTGCTCCACGAGGGGCTTGATCGCTCTCGAGATTTCCTCTTCTGAAGCATAGCATGATACTTCAATTGGTAACACTCTTAGGATAAACCTGAATGGAAGATCCATACAGCTGTCAGGTTGATGTCAATCGTTTTATATGGTTTATTAATTCACAACCAATTGGATAGTTGATGCATACTAACCTTGACATGTGTTTTCTAGTGGAGGCTGCAGTAGTCATCATGCGTTGCACGATTTCTCTAGGCCCAGGATCTCCACCACGCCTCCGCATTTGGACAAATACAACGCCATTACAGCCCGAATCAAGACTGACAAAACGCCTCTGTTGAAACATAGATCAGTTCAGTAAATGAGGACGAAAGCAAATCAGTTGAAACATAGATCAGTCGTCTTTGCAGACAAAAAGCCAAATTTATCATGAAAGCCTTATAGTAAAACGGTTGTTGATGATGTAATGACACGCACGATTTGATAGCATATTATTCAATAAAAGAGGAGTGTGCATGCTGCACGAATGAACCATGCACACTGATCATACATAATATACACCATAACATGATTAGGACTTAACTCAGCAATCCATATGCTTTATACTCCACTCATTCATATTGCAATTGGAAAATGAATCCCTACCCTTTGAACCCAAACTCATATACAACCACCTACATATAGGTCCTAATTAAAGACAACTGAAAGTTCTCGTGGAGTTGCCAACTAATTCGTTTGAAATAATATTTTGTTGACTACACGTCAGTTTGATGCACATGCAAGTTTTTTAAAAATGACCTCAGATATGCAATTTGCTCTTCTTGTCTCAAGAGGGATGAAAGGGCACTTGCATATCTTAATTTCCTTATGACCCCCATCCCTTTACATGGATCTTCAACGTCATGAAGCTCAACATGCAAGTTTTGATCAAATAATATGCACCAAAAATAGTTCGGTAGCATCAGCTTTCAATAAATCAAGAAACTTGAGTCTTGGATTGAAAAGACTCCCTTCCAATTTACCTTGTTCTTGTCAGCAAGTTCTTCAAGTTCAGCTTCAATCAGCTTATCCACGGACTTCTCCTCTTTTCTATCAGCAACTGCAGCCTTCGACGAGTCCTTCTCAAGGCACTGTTTCTTCGCTGGGGGCTCCCCAGCTTCATTCGATCGGTCCTCGGAAACTTTGCCATTCTTATCAACATCGGCAGCTGCCTCTTCCGCTTGTTCCCGACCTTTTGCTTCATCTTTCTTCTGGGCATCTGTCGCTTCATTTTTCAGACTTTCAGAATCAGCATCCTTTTCCGGGCAAGCACCAGACTTGCTTTCTTCTTCTTTTCCCTCCTCACCATCTTCCTCATCCCCATCCTCCTGTTCGCTGCTGTCCTCCTCATCATCTTCGCCACTAGAAGATTCGGAATAGGTGAACTTGATTTTCTTATTTGCGGGCTGAGCTGACAGTTCTGCAGATTTTCTCTCTGCGTCGTCTCCATGGACTAGCTCTTCATAAAACTGCAACACCATATAAAAGCTGCTATCAATGCGTGAAGAGCTGAGGGCTTCCTATCAAGCTAAGCTAAGTTCATTCATCAATCGAGACAACAGAGCAGAGCAGAGAACCCGAAAGGCGACATAAACAAAAATTAAGGCAAATTCATCCCTAGCAATCATCAACATACCGAGTCGACGACATTGATGGCTTCACGAGCCGCTTGGCGCTCTCGGCCACCGTCGCAGGTGATGAAGAATCCCTGAACTCCCGGACGCAGCGGATACCCCTTCTTCTTCACCGGTTTCTGCAACAGAGGCATCTCAAGGGTTAACACCGCCGGAAAAAGAGATATGAAGTAGCTGGGGAGGATTGGTCGTAGCATGAACAGCGAAGTGGAGGCAGTGAACCGACATTGTGAGGGAGGTACTGCTTCCTCCTCTTGCCCATGGAGTCGGCGCCGGTGTTGTTGGCCTTCTTCGATTTCCCGCCGCCGGCCATCGTCGAGTTCTGCCTACCACTCCGACTACGAGGTGTTCGCCCTTCCGAGAGAAACTGTTTCGCGCTCTTCGACTCGCCCGACGGACGGCGACACACTTATACGGGCCAGGAGACGATGGGCCCATATATTTGGGCCGGATATTGGCCCAATAACTCTTTTCAGGCTAAATGACAGAGAAATTTTAAAAATAAAAGAAAAAAATGGAAAAAGAGAAAAAAAATAATTCCGTGATCAGATCATATAATGTGTTCTTACCAGTAATGACGTTGATTCATATTCCTTTGTAGCTCGAAGTCATGTATGTAATATACCCCATCAATGTGACTCGGTGAATGCAAGGCCGCAACGAGAGATGGAGAGCTGCTCGAGACTCGACCCCTATTTAGTGCTCGAGGTTAGGTTACTCTCTTGCTCATCTAAAAGGAACTTTTTGCTTGGAGTAGTACTCCAGCATCGTCTAGACGTCCTATTTGAATTTCGGTGAAGAAAATTAGAATTAATCGAGGAGAAGAGTACATATATATATATAAAGAAATACGTGACTTGTGTTGGTAATAAACAGAGGATTACATAGAGGGATAAGAGAATTTTCCTTAATTTTTTCACTGAAAGGGGACTTGTTCGTAATTGATTAAACATTCTAAATGAATTCGAAAACTCATCCAGCTGACACATTCCAAAGACACCTTAAACTTGGTCAAACTTTTGAAAATTTACTGTAATGAAAATTATAAATTAAATTTTAACAGAGTTACTCATGACGTCACTGTGTACATTAGAAAATATATGTTCGATATAATAGAAATGTTCGACTCGACGCTCAACAAATAGTCGAACTTAACACTATTTAGCTTGAGAGGCTCGCAAGCCTAGTTGAGTTTTGTCTTGTCTTTTTTTTTTTTTGAAATAAGCCTAGTTGAGTTTATTGTATTTACATATATATATATATATATATATATATAGGGTTTTACCTAAAATGGCCCATGATTTGTCCGTTTTGTCAAATCTATCCCATACTTTTTTTTTGTCAAATCTATCACATGGTTTACTTTTTGTATCAAATCTATCCCGGCATTATTTTTTCCGTCAACATCTAACGGCTGTGCTGACGTGGCACGTAGAGAGATAGTGGGCCACACTTGCCACGTAAGCGCCACGTCAGCACGGCCGTTAGATGTCAACGGAAAAGATAACACCGGGATAGATTTGATGCAAAAAGTAAACCATGTGATAGATTTGACAAAAAAAAGCATATGATAGATTTGACAAAACGGGCAAATCATTGGCCATTTTAGGTAAATACCCCTATATATATATATATACAGTCATTAGGCCAAGCCCCATATAAATATAAGAGCCCATGGACTTGTTGAGTTATGGAGCCTGAAGTACTGTAATTAGGGTTTATTCCCTTTATAAACAGCAGTTTATATCTCTTGTAATCCTAACTCAAAATAGTGGAATACCTGACTTGGTAGCGCCCCTAGACGTAGTTAGAATTTTTGACGAACTGGGTAATCAATTCCGTGCGTCCCTTTTGCTTTTTCGTTCATATTGTCTTCTACTATAGTATATTTTCTGCAACAATTGGTATCAAAGCTCGGGTTTGAATCGGAGCAATCTACGATGGACGAAGGAAAATTGATGATCGAAAAGTTCGATGGATCGGATTACGGGTTTTGGAGGATGCAGATTGAAGATTATCTTTACGGTAAAGATTTGTGGCAACCTCTAGAGGATAAGTCGATAGGGATGACAGAAGCGGAATGGAAGGTGTTGGATAGGAAGGTGATGAGTGTGATTCGTTTGTCGCTGTCGTGGAACGTGGCGTTTCATATAGCGAAGGAGAAAACCACCAAAGGTATACTAAAGGTTTTAGCCAATATGTACGAAAAGCCATTAGCGGCGAATAAGGTTCATCTGATGCGGCGGCTGTTTAACCTAAAGATGTCGGAGAGTACTGCTGTTGCCGAACATCTGAATAAGTTCAATTTGATAACGGCTCAATTGACCTCAGTCGCTATCGATTTTGATGACGAAGTAAGAGCCCTAATTTTATTGTCGTCTCTACCAGAAAGTTGGAGCGGAACGGTTACAGCTGTTAGTTCTTCAACGGGGAAGGCGAAATTAAAGTTTGATGAAGTTCGAGATCTGATAGTTAGTGAAGAAATTCGCAGAAAAGAATCAGGGAAAACTTTGGGATCAGCTTTGAGTACAGAAAATAGAGGCAGATCAGAATCAGGGAATTCGCATCGAGGCGGATCGAAGTCGAGAAATAAATCTAAGTCAGGACAAGGCAAAAGTTCAATTGAGTGCTGGAATTGTAAGAAACGTGGTCATTACAGGAATCAGTGTAAGGCACCGAGAAAGGAAAGGAAAGACGACAACTCAACGAACGTGGCAACAAAGGAGATTAGTGACGCACTGATCTTGAGTGTCAGCAGTCCGTTGGAATCGTGGGTTTTGGATTCTGGAGCATTGTTTCATTCCTGCCCTAATGCCGATATTATGGAGAATTATACTTATGGTAATTTTGGTAAGGTTTATCTTACTGATGATGAGCCTTTGGAGATCGCAGGGAAGGGAGATGTTCGAATTAAAACACCGAATGGACTCGTATGGCAGTTGCGTGGTGTGAGGCACATTCCTGATTTGAAGAGGAATATGATTTTTGTAGGGCAGTTGGATGACGAGGGTTATGATCTGTCCTTTGGCTCTAGTTCCTGGAAAATAATCAAAGGGGCCATGGTGGTGGCTCGAGGTAAGAAGAAGGGTACACTGTACATGACCGTGAACAACCATGATAACATTGCACTCGCCAGTGCAAACAGCGATGCAGATTTGTGGCATTGCAAGCTTGGCCACATGAGTGAAAAGAGGATGAAACAGTTATATTCAAAGGGCAAACTACCAAGTCTAAAAACAGTTGAGCTTGGATTATGTGAGGATTGTGTACTCGGGAATGTTGGATGTTGTCTCAGAGCTGTTGTGTCTTTATTAAACATCTGTAGTTTCTCTGTTTGCTAAGCAGTTTTATTAATTTGCAGTTAGGTCCTTAAGTTGCAGTTACCCTACTTATAGGGACTTTGTAGCTATTTAAGGATTGTTAGACGTGTGCAGGAGCAGTTACTTAGCAGTTGTTTTGTGTCTATATATGTAGGAAAGGGTCAATGATGTATTGTGTGGTGACAGTTAATGAAGTTCTTTTTCTTTCTCTCTTAGTTTCATCCTTTGTTCTTCTCTCCCTCTGTTCAGTTTTTGAACTGCGGATTCTGCAGATTCTTTGTGCTGCAGACATGTGTGTGTGAGTGATTGAAAGAAACACTAAGAGAGTGGGAGTTTGAAAGAATTAACAGGGAAGCAGAAAAGAGTCAGTTTTTCGAAGACTGGTAGAACTTTGAAGGAGCAGAAATTGGAGCTGGTACATAGTGACTTATGGGGACCAGCACCGGTCACATCTCTTGGTGGTGCATCATATTACATGACCTTCATTGACGACTCCACGAGGAAGGTATGAGTTTATTTTCTTAAACGTAAATCTGATGCTTTTGATACTTTTCAGAAAGTGGAAAGCTTTGGTAAAAAATGAAACAGGCCTGAAGGTGGCAGTGAGCTTGTGTGCAAGCTACAGAAAAAGTTTGTATGGTTTGAAACAAGCCCCGAGACAGTGGTATATGAAGTTTGATGGGTTCATGCATGAGATGGAGTTTGTCAGGTGCAATGTTGATAATTGTTGCTACTTCAAGAGGTTTTCTAATTTAGACGTAGTCAGAATTTCTGACGAACTGGGTAATCAATTCCGTGTGTCCCTTTTGCTTTTTTATTCATATTGTCTTCTACTATTGTATATTTTCCGCAACAGTACTACCGTCCTAAACAAGCTCGAGGTCTATTGAGCTTATCTGAGCTCAAGTTTAAGCTAAGTTGAGCCGGAACTCATTTGCGTCAACGCAACTGAGCCTTGCTAGCTCAAGCTCGAGCCACTCATTTGTATCATAAGCCAAGCTCGACTTTAGATGTTCCGACTCCACCGAGATCGGTCTCATGGAAAAATGATCTGGCTAAGCTCGGGACTCCCATATTCGAGCTTGGTTTACTTGTGATGGTAAATTTTGGGCTCTTTTCTTCAGCTTCGGTGCTTGAGCTTAGGCGCATAAATTTTAATTTTAATTTTTTAAAAAAGCCCAACTTAGAGACAAAAAGCTAATTTAATTTGATACTTCTCTCTATTAAAAAAAGAAAAAAAGGAATTTATTTTCAGTTCAGAAAAGAAATTTTGGAGGCCAGCTACGGTGTATTCCAAGAATAATGCCCAAGCCAAGCCCAATTCATTCCTGAAATTTACCAAAAATAAAGCGGGGGAAGAAAGAAAAAAGAAATTCACCTGAAGCTGAATGTCTCTTCTTCATCAATATGGTCCTCTGCCAGTCTACCTGTAAGTCAGCAGAATCTTTTCCCCATTCTATATTCAATTTTAATTTCAATCTCCTGTTTTGGAATTCAATTTTGAGGACATTTTCCAACTATGAATGGATAGATTCAGAAGTGGGGAATTAATGCTTTTGCAATCAAGATCTCACCAAAATCTTGTTACCTTCATTCCATTAAGAGCATGAGCAACCCACCTTTTGAGGACCAGAAATTTTTCAGGGTAGTCGATATACTCATCTCAGGACCACGGACCTCCTTTGTCTCGAGGAACCGTTCCACTTAATACTAGTACCGAATTTACTCGCAAAAAGTTAATGGCGAGATACCGTGATGCACATTTTACAGAAAAAAAAAAAAGGGCTGACCATCAATCCTTAGCTAGCTTTGGTGCATCAATCGGTTTGCCAAAAAAGAGGAACATAAGATGGTGGAAGTAAACTAATCCAAATTTGGGCCATATGATATAAACTTTAATAGGGTTACTTTTTTTTCTTTTTTCTTTTTTCTTTTTTTATAGGCCCGAGTTGATAGGATGATGGGAGCGATTTTCTTCTATCATATGATGTGAGACAATAATTCTAACATATATAAATAAAATATAATAATAAAAAAATAGAAGAAATGGACGAGAGTTAATTAAAAAGTAGTGTTATAATATATATTTGTTTAAGGAGGAAAAAGATGGGAATTAATTGAGAAAAAGGGGAGAGGAGGAAGGATTGAAACTGAAAGGGAAAGAAGAGAGTGGTGCCCAGACCAGACACCTCCCATTCATGGGTTGTCAGAGTCCCCCATGTGACAATGTGGGCCCCCACTCACACCTATTCTATTCACTCCCCCAGACATAATTTAATAAAATAAATAAATTTAGAGGAATAAAAATAAAAATAAATAAATAAATAAATAAACCAGAGAAAATAAGACAAAAGAGTCCTCTCCCAAAGTTTTACCTTTTTTTTTTTTTGATAAACTAAAGTTTCACCTTTAGTCACATGAAATTGAAGAAAAGAAAATAAAAAAGTGAAGAAAGAAAAAGAGATCCTTTTCTTCTCTCTTTTTTTTTAATTTTTTTTAATTATTATCTGCCTTTGTCTTTCTGCACCCCTTTTTTCTCAAACCTAGTGGGGTGACAGTAACCAAGCCCGAAATTTCCCCTCCCCCATTAATGTGAAAATTACATTTACTTTTTTTTTTTTTTTGTGAATGCAAAGTAGTGATCCTCTGATGAGATGATAGTCTTATTTCAGTAATTTTCTTAAGAAAGATCCATTGGACTGAAGAACAGTGGGCTGCAATACATGAACACTTCTCTCGTCTGCAACCAAGAGATCCAGAGCTCGCTGCTTGCTATAATAGGCTCCCCGAATGCCCTTCCAAGGGACAACTCTATGGAATTGAATGATATTATCAGGGGGGGGCAGCATTATTATAGGTGTTACCATTATCAGTATAAGAATCGAGCATTGCAGTCAGTTCCATGTAATGCTCAATAGATTCTAAATTGGATCAAGCAATTGACAAGTAAATAAATTTAAAAAAAAAAAAACAGAAAACTGGTAAAAAAGGGTTGTCAGAGACACAGCATTCACAACCCACTTGGCGTCATCGAAGTTATCACATAGTAAGTATAAGTTAAAAGTAATTTTTTACTGCTACAGTAAAAGTACACTGTTCAGATTTTACAGCCCTCAATCATCCCACCTCACCCACCTTCATTTTCTTTCTATTTTTACATTACAGACTAACAAATTCCCCTTAAAAGGGAGGACTAGCAGTACAAGTACCGGTCGCTTTAAGTCGGGTAACGCCCAACACCCTAAGGATAAAAAAGAGCTAGCAGTAAACATATACGTTTATGTATATATATATATATATATTAGGATTAAAAATCAGAAATATTATAAGTAAATTAAAGTAAGCTAAAGCCCATTTTGCTTCTGGGTATTTTGGATTTTTTTTTCCTTTTACTTTCTCCTCGTGCTGTCTGTTCATGTGGTCCAGTGCATTGCACCTACGTAAAGCGGGACCCACCTCCATGAATCCTATCTTCTTCTTCTTCTTCTTCTTCTCTTCAACTCTCCTTTTACGTATGCAGTATATTAGTATGTATTGATGATTGATGATGAGATCTTGTCTGTGGATTAAATGATGATGATGGTTGATGAAGTAGTCGTATAAAGTTCTTGGCTGTACAGCTACAAGATTTTCTTCCATTTCTCACATTATTTTCTGCGGGAAAAAAAAGGAAAAATTAAGCAAAAAATTGATTTTTCTGATGTAATTATAATTATAATTATAATTAATTAATAATCATAAGAATCACATACCCAACAGAGTCAAATCCCAGTATAGCTGGCCCTGTACACTGTCAAAGCTACATCCCAATAGTTCCATGACTTGATGACAGCCTATAAATTTAAATAAAGCAATGCAATTAGTGATGATCAGTACGTGCCCTTTGGTGTCATGATTAAAGTGCGCGTGTGATTTGAAAAAAATATTCAATCTTTTTCGTTGAGATTATAAATATTCTATTGGTTAAGACTAATCCCGGTTTGGGCATCCACGTGGCCCGGGGATGCGATCCTTACGGCCAGATTATTTGCCTGATTGATAACGAGTCCTCACCTGGGCAGCTGAAGCAAGACCGAGTTCATGGATGATTCCACGGTGAGAGCTGGCGACATGGTGGGGAATATGCAGTCCGCGCTGGATGAGCACAAGGTCGGCATGTCCAACGAAGTTGGATTCTCGCCGGCCTCCGGGCGAGAGGCCGTGAACATGGTGGGTCGGTCCGTGGCAGATTTCTTTGGGGAGGCGAAGAGATTATCAGGGAGGATGTGCTCCAAGCTGTGAGTGTGATCATGAGAGATGTGAATATTTTGTAATAATTCACTATACCGGAAAAAAATGCGACATAGATACCTTTCATTGTTATCAGACTGCACAGACAATTTCGAGCTTTCTTCCTTGTTCTTGGCCCCATTGTCATTTGATTGAGGATTGGTGGTCTCGACCAGCTCCCGACTTGCCTTATCAGCTGCAAAGTAAACCGGCCTTCGATCACTAATTAACTCTTGACTGAGTAATATACAACAATGATTAGGCAGATCAGATCTCTTATTACCTTCCGCAGTTTCCCGGCCAGTGGAGTCGGGCTGATGGCGAGTAGGGAACTGAAAGTTGGGAGAACGAGGGACTGTCGGAGAGGTAATGGAGGATCCATTCGGTAGATTGTGATGGTACTGATGGTGGCGATGAAGATGATTATGGTGATGCTGCTGGTGATTCTTCAAGTCCTGAAGCTGCAGATTCATCAGCCTCTGACTTTGGAGCTCTAGGGCTTGCCGGAAATTATAATCAGCCTCTTCCTCCAATTTCTTCCTCAGCAGCATCTCCTGATTGCTGTAATACATTCTTCCTCCACCTAAGGTCACGAGCAAAGAGACGACCGACCTAAAAGTGTCAGCCGTAGCGATATATACATGTTCATTTTTTTAGAATGATGATAACTTTCGCACAGTTTGTCATACCAAATGGGACGTCGAAGGGATCTCTAGAATCGACCCCACCCGGGCTAGAGCATGGAGAAATTGAATAGTCCCCTCTCTCCAAATGCAGCTGCTGGTGCGGTAACTGCTTCCTGAATAAATCGAAGAGTTCGCAAACAAAAACATAAATCAATGAGTAACCGAGCAGTAAAAATGATCTAAAGACATTGATATCAATAAACGAGAGAGCAAATTTATAGGTTTCACCTACTTTTCGACAACTTTGCCCTTCTCCTTGTAGGGCTTCACCAGCACGCGCGAGTCGCACACGAAATGCGGGTTCCCTTTGGCCAGAATGAGCTTAACCGTCTCGGGGTAAAGGAACGTGACGAACCCGAACATTCTCTTCTGTTGGTATGGTATCCTCACGTCTTGCACTGGTCCATAAATGCTGCCGGAACAGTTAACCACAACAATGCAACGTCACTTACGTTATCAATATTCAGTAACAAGTCCTCCAAAACAACTATACCCGGTTCAGAAGTAATCCACGCACCTGAAGTAGCTCGAGACGTCGTCCTCGGTGAAGGTACTATCAGCTGGAAAGGTCAGGTAGATTTGCCTTGCGCTCGGGTTCACTAGCCCGTTCAGCCCGAAAGATCCCGACCTGATGCATAGGGGAAGAAGGAAATAAATCAGCTGATCGATCACGGCAACGTCAACATAAACTAAATCCTAAGCGAATTCATTTCTATGGTCCTACTTAAGCGAATTCCTTTCTTTCGACTCGAACCCCGAACTTAACTGCGTAAATTAACGTTCGACAAATGAATGAACTAAAGACAGTTCGATCTCGACGTGAAGGCGATCGAAAGCGAATAATGTACCTCGGGTGGACGTCGTTTTGATGCTGCAGGAGGAAATTAATGCACTTGTTATACGGCAGAGAAGCGTTGCTATGGTTATTATTAGCAGTTGCGACGTTAAAGCTGTACTGTTTCGGACTCATGGCAGCGGCGGCGGCGGCCCTCGGCTTCATCAATTCGCCGCACTGATCGAACTCAGCGAGTTGACTCGGCCTGGGGGAGACGAGCTGGCCGGCTAAGTCACCGCCTGAGCCGGGGAGATCGGTGTGGAAGAACCTGCAGCTGCTGCCGTTCTTGCAGAAACCCCTCGCGTAGTAGAGGCACGGTCCGCCGCCGGCTCCGATGGCCGGGACGGAGAAGCTCCGGCGGTGGTGAAGGAGGAGGAGGTCGTCGTCCCGGGGAGCCGGCTCGTCGAGGAAGGAGAGGTGGTCGCGGAGGTGACCGTAGGGCTCGTCGCCGGGGGCGTGGTTTGGCGCCGCGGGGTCGGCGGGGGCGGAGGAGGAGTTGTTGTTGAGGACGCTGGCGTAGGAGGGGGATGAGGTGGGGTGGGGGGTTTGGGGAGGGGGAGGAGGGACTTGGCCTGGAGGGAGAGGTGGAGGAGGAGGGAGTCGGGGCCGAGGGCGAGGCGGAGGAGGTGGTCCTCGGCGGAGTCGTGGAGGAGAATGTAGCCCATGGTCTTGGAGGCGCTGTCGGGGTCGAGGCTCTGCAGCCGAGAGAACACTACCCTCGTCGCCTCATACGAATCCATTAATTCAAAAAGAGATTTATATTTATATTCGAAGCCTTTTTTCTTTTTACCCACACCCAGAAGAAGAAGAGGAAGAAGAACGGTGATGATGGCGGTCGGCGCTAGTGATACGACCCAGAAAACATCTAGAGAGAGAGAGAGAATCGAAGGGTGGCTTTGGCGAGGAAGGGGCAAGGCAGGGCACAACACGATGAAGCTTTCGAAAGCGGTGGAAAGGGAGGAAATCTGCAGCGGCCTTGGGAAGAAGAACCTCTCTGTCCTCTCTATCTCCCTCTCTCTCCCTCTCTCATGCAGTGACTGACTGACTTACTGAGAGAGTGAGTGAGCGACAGACTTGACTGAGTAAGGGAGGGAGAGAACCCCTCTCTCTCTCCAACAAATGAAAAATAAAAATATGAGAAACAAAAATATAACCACAGTGACATAGGTTATAATTTAAAAATCAAGAAGTTGCAGGTTTAGTTATTCAACAATGATACTACTACCTCCGCTTTTATTTATTTAAAATTTATATTTATATTTTCTTCACTAGTTGAAATTCTTTTACAATGAAAAAAATATTTTTTTAATAATTCAGCAAAAATATGGCTGGGGAATTTTATTTTTTTTATTTCTGTACGTACTTGGTATCAGAAAGTCCAATAAGATCCGATTAATCCGGTAGGAATATCGAGTATAAAAGATTATTGTTCTTTCCAATAAGTGTACTTATTGAGATTCAAATTTGTGTTCTACTCTTTATGAAAATAAGCTGCTTACCACTTAACCAACGCTTTTATTAATGTGAATGATGTATCTTGAGGAGCAAATATAAAGTGAGTATTACTCATGCACTTATATTTATAACATTAGATTAAGATATTTGAAAATGATAAACTGATCTCATAATAGATCAATAAATTTTTATTTATATATATTTTGATTAGTTGTTATTAATTCAAAATGGACGAATATAGTTAAATATTTAGCCTATTTTGAGGGATAGGGTTGAAAGGGGAGGACAATTTGTCAGATAGGGAAGAGGACAAAACAGGGGCTAAATGGTGGCAGCACTGTCTACTGTTCCTTTTTGCGAGATTCAGATCTGCTCCAAATCCTCCCCTCCCCCACCCTTCAAAGGCTACTCGCTTTTCTCCCCTCCCCTCCCCTCCCCTCCCTTCCCTTCCCCCTGCATATTGCCATTGCGAGCGCCGTATACTGGAACTGTTCTCCTCTTCGTATTCTTTCTTATTTTTATCGCCATTCAATCGGGGTCTACTTTAGATTGTTATAATCTTGGCAACTCCACGCGGAGTCTCGAACTTTATGCTAAGCTCGATGGAAAGATTGAAGGATAAAGCTTTGCATTTGTGAAACTGCATTATATCACTTCGGATATATAGTCAGATACAGATACAGTAGAATGATTGTAAATGATACTGGATAATTTTACTGATTATGTAAATGAGAGATCACTAAATCCGTGTCAAAGATATTTTGGTATGGACCAATATACCGAATCATGAATCACAAGGAATATGTAGTCGATGTATTGAAATCACGTAAAAGAATAGGTATGATGACTTATACGGAATATGAATATATATCTATCTAAAAACTGAAAATGAAGTTCAATATGATCATGTGATTTTATTACAAGTTCAACGTCTTTTTAAAACAAGCTTATGAATAGAAGAGCTTATGTCCGAAAAATTAGCTTGAACCAAATATACTCTCGTGTCTTGACTAATCTTAGTTCTCCGTGATCACGTGCTTACTCTTACGTATCAGTTGTCGTCGGATACAAGTGATGAACATCTTATCATAGGAGCAACTTACACTATCAAAGAATTAGTGATCACGAGCTGGTGCGAGTGAATTCTTTCACTCATACTTTACATATGTTCGTTTGAACTATATTCAGTAGTTTTAGAATCTAAACAGTACGATATAAATCGTACTTTATCATTATATCACGGTAAATTAAGTACATCCAACCATAAATTTGACTGATTACGTCTTCCGCAAATCGTATTGGCCAGTGGGGGGAATTCATGAAGGAGCACGTATGATTGATGGATTAATAGCAATATTTGTTCAATCCAATCATGATCATCGCGAGTCAACTTTAGTAGGCTCGGGCGAGGCAGAGAGGAGCTTGGTCTGGACAGAGAGTGAACCACACGCGCGCCATTGAGAGTGGGGCTCCGTCAGCCCCAGTTGTATGTTCACTTCCCATCATTCTGACAAATCTCTTGTCCGGTTCCCTGCGATGCGATTTATTTTAGGTTTCATTATATATCGCGGAGGCAATGGTCAGGTACTTCTCAGGTCCACCAACTCCCATGCACCCCTCCTTATCTCCACCATCTGATCATTTCACAAATCAAAATTAATCATTGGGACTCTAATCCGTCATTAATCGCCACTAACAATAAAATATTAAAATTCAACCTTGCTGATATGTTTATTTTATATTAATTTTCAAGAACACAAGTGTCCCTGACAACACGTCGTCGTCTCTGATTCAAAATATTTTTATTCTGAATTATGCTCCGTATTTTACTTGAAAATTCACAAATCAATTTGTAGTCGGAGCATATGGATAGGATGATGAACAAATAGTGGCAATGCATCATCGTTGGGAGGATCATTTACGTGTACAATATATGTGATATATATTATGAAAATATATAATTAAAAATTTGAAGCGTAAAGTAATTTTGGCTATTGATCATGAGGATGTCTTTTTCTTATTTCTTTTTGATGTTTTGGGTCTTTTCAATTTCCTTTTGTGAAATATTTTTGGAGGAGAAAGAAGGATATATCCCAATAATTCAAAATCACAATGGCCCCCTTTTGCCTTTTCCTCGGAGACATCATTAAAAAAGAGAAAGTGAGGATTTTTCAATTTTCTATTCGAAAGTCCTTTTTGAAAAAAAGAAAAATCGTAATAATAAGTGCCCTACAGGTGTCCATGTGGACCCATTCCTCGTTCAAAGCCCACTTTCCCCAATTCTTTGCTTTCTTTGATCCAAAGCCCACCCCCTCACACGAGAGGCTGCATTAGCACATTAAGAGGACCCCAAATTTAATTATGATTAAATTAATTAATTCACATTTACATGATTTTGATTGATTGATTGATTGAATAAAGTAAGACCTAATATCATACTTAAGCTGATGTGAATTATAAATTATCTTCTTAGCGCAGTAACATATGCGATATATGGAAGTACTGATAAGTTATTTGATGATCTTATCTCGCCACGTGGCATGAGAAAGCACCAATCAAATTTCATGAAATTAGAGACTTGATGCTAATCACTCAAATAATTATTATTCGTTAAAAAATTTTTATTGATTCTTTCTCATCACGTCATTTGAGATATGATCATCTAAAATTTTCTCGAAAGTAATGGATAATAAAGTCTGTCCAGATTCATAGATTACGCTTAATTCTTCGAATGTCCATGTGCCTGCTCAGTTTATTCAACAATTGAATCATTGCCACTAAGGTGGAAATTAAATCCGAGTTTTATTGCCATTTTTAGTAAGCCAACAAAACAATTATTGAAATGGAAAAGGACTTAACGCCACCGGGAGCCCGACTATGGATATCTCAAGCCGTGGAGGGACCCACGACAAATCTGGAAAGATCTATCAAAGTTTTGGCAACTTATTAATACTCAATCCGCCTTAGATTTTGATTGTTGGGCGCCATCTCAAGCTTCCCACCATTCGTTTTCTTTTTGCAAATGAGGTAAGAATTCGGTTTCAGCAATGCGATTAGGACAAAACGAAACGTGAAAATAGCAAATCTTAAATCATTAAAAAGTATTTATACGTCTATAACGATGATATAAAGACTCTACAGGTGTGATCGGTTCCAGATACCTTGTATTTTTCACGATATTCGGACCCTACCTTGTAAGGGACATGTTCTAAAATTTTGGAACCGGATCCTACCTTATTAAATCATGGAACCGGAACCCGTATTATATCACAGGTTCCGAGTATCCTGTTGGAAACCTATAAATTTTTTTTCTCGCTAAATAAAACCTAAAATGTCACATACATAATCAATAATCACGCCAAATCAACAAAATTTAAATTAATCCACAATAATAAAAAATAATATGTCTCATCAATCCATCGATAAAATTAAACATTCATAATACGATCTCACATAACAAAGTGCATCTGTTCTGATTCATTAGAGGAGACAGTAACTTTACTCTTTCCTTTTTTTTAAATAAATAATCGGTTCCGGGTACCCTTTAGGTAGGAACCGGAACCGAAATCGATTTTCACCGGTTCTTGATTTTAATACTCGGAACCTACCTTATTTTCAATACGAGCTATCTGAATCTTATCATAACAAGTAGGTTCCAACCGATTCCGAATGTACCCGATACCCGTTCACGCTCTCTACTTCTCGAAAGATGACTTTTTCAATTCTAATTCAGAAACTGAGCGAGCACATAAAACCCATCGAGAGTCTATTGATGGGCACCATTTTTATGATATTTCCACGCGCACGACCTCGTATTTTTCAATTTTTCCATCCCAAGATCCAACAAATACATACGTACGTATACATGTAATTATACATGAAAAGTGCAGTATTGTTGACATCCTAAATTGAAAAAAAAAAAGTTTCATACGTATATAATCTTGTCTTATATGAAGACCGAATATATCCACGCAAACAAAACAACATGTGAAAAAGAACATTAATACAAATGGAAAGGCACCTCTGCATATCCTATCCCTGTCCCTGCCAGCAATACATTTACATTTTTACATTTATTAGAGAAAGATCAGAGCCCCCACCTCTCGTGGTATGTTTTCTTGGTCAGTGCCTTCAGACACAGTTAATTGCTACGTGCATTATTTGGCTCTTCAGTACAAACCTTTAGTTTTACTTTTTATTATTTCATTTTTTTTAATGTAAGTCCTTATTTTTGTTTCATTTTCTTCTTTTGGAAAAGATTAAAACTATCGTATTCTCTAACCGCAGCATCTGAATGTCCTCCTCGATCTTGCTCCTGCATATATTGAATGCATGTCAAAATCGTGGCTTTTGGGAAGGGTAGGTAAATGGGCCAAGTCGAGCTGGAGTACAAGCAAACTTGCCTCGGCTTGTTAAAAAAATGCTTGAGCTCAACTCGTACTCGAGCTCGGTCGAGCTTCAATATGGAGGCCGGAGCTCGAGCTCGGCTAATACTCGAGTAGCTTAAACTCATTTAAGTTTTTGACTATTTTATTTATTATTTCGTTGTCAAAATTTTTATTATTATTTTATTTTAAGAGTTTTGGTTTAAGAAAATAATGAAAAAGCCTAGCCTAGTCCGTGAATTATGAGATTAGGGGCCTAAGTCTATTAATAAAAGGAGATGTACGTAATTTTATGTATAAGCTCGGCTAGACTCGGCTCAACGATGAATGAGCTTAATACCACCGAGCTCAACTAGGCTCTTTCGAGAAAAAAGCTCGGCTCGAGCTCGACAAGGCCGAGTCGAGTTCGAGTTATCACTGAATTCGATCTCGGGTGACTCACGAGTTGGCTCGTCTCGTTTACGCAAACGCTCCTAGTTCAAGGGAATCTGGAGATCACTTTTCGTCGTTGATGATGTCCTTTGAGATATTTGTAGCCAGGAGATAGATCCGAGAAGAAGGCATCGTCAACAGTGCCCTACAGAATCCGTTCCATTTCCATTATTACTTGCCGAATCGATGAACTTTACGTGACGTCTTTTTCTTGTAAGATATGCGTTTCGATAGCAGATTCTTGGATAGGCAAAGGTGTTCCTGCATGGAGTAAACATAAACTGGATACGTCCTTATATCGGGTCAGGTTATGTGATTTGAGTGGCCGACCCGATCATCTGGCAAAAGAATGGGAAGTGGGAGCATTTAATTACATATTGGAACAAATCTACTTCCAGCTATTGTTTTTTATCCCTCACTATTATTTGGGAATATAATCCATTCGAACGCTATATATAGATACCGTGTTCAGCAATCATCGCATTAGCCGCAATTCGATCTAATTCGATGAGAGACGATGATTCGAGGCATGACCTTCTTTGAAGCCGCAATCATTTGCAAAATTTCTTGGCTAAGTACTTTTGGGCTGTTCCCCGATTCTTATAAATGGTTGGTGGGAGTAGATAAAAATTTGAAAGAAAAGGGGGAAACAAAGATATTAGCCACCTTAATTGATGGCGATTAAGGCGATGATGTCTCATGGGCAATTATGATGAACTCATAGTTATCTTGGCGTTAGCCATTTCTTATGGATGAAATCTTTTGTCTTACTATGATTTTACAAAAATGTCATAAAATTGTCACGATTACCGAATTGCGATTCATTACTCCAGTGGATAATACTCATTCTTTTTACCTGCTGCAATATAATTAAAATTAAAAGTTCATCACATCATATGAGGAGGCGAAATCACTGAAAAATTTCGTCATTGATTGTGGTAGCCCACTTCTTTTTCTGTAAGGGGCTCCGAATCATTGTCCAAACTTTCAACTTTTATATGATTCAAGTCGCATCAATCTGTAGGACTCAAGATTACCCTTGCCACAGATCAAAATTGAATGCAAATTCCGACCTTGTTTGACAAATGAATAATTTTTTTAAACTCTACTCCACTTTAACTCAACTTATCTATAATTTATCAACACAATTATTACTTTTTTTTCTTTTAATTTCAACTTATCTATAATTTATCAACACAATTATTACATTTTTTTCTTTTAATTTTTTTTATAAACTGTCATTCAATTCAATTCAATTTTTAATATTAAATTCTCTTAACTATTCATTACTTTTTTTCACAATTTAACACGATCATTATTTTATCTTAATTATTTATTACTTTTTTCACTTTTTCCTATAATTCAACGACACAATCATTACAATCATAAATAAATATAATTATTTATAGTTGAAAAGAAATTAAACTTCACTCCATTCCCAAACAAAAATTATCGGGTCAAAGATATTGTTCATTTTCCCCACATCTGAACTGAATTCTTTCAGGTTAAAGAAATTGATTGTAATTCCATGGGAACTATGATCTGAAAGGATTAGGGAACTGATCCAGGCTTAATGCTAAACATTAGGACAGTGCAAGATGCCGAAACACCTTAACTTACGCTACTAGAAAAAATCTCCGAGTACACCAATTTCAGTGCAATGAATGACGCAATACATTAAGCCCCAGAGCGCGCCCCGTACCGGGACAATGTCGGTAATAACGTCCAATGTCCACAGAGGACCACAGTTAATGTGAATTCTTCCGCATTCCATCATTTTGTAGAATCTGACATCAAGCAATTACCGTCCAGAACGCTTCCCTATTAATTGATGTACCTGATTGCTTTTCAGAAGATATAATAATGTGTAAGGTCTTGCTTTACATTGTTCTCAAGATTCTCAACGGTATCATGTAGTGAAACTTGTGCTTTTTTGGTTCCCGAGTTTCTTCAATCGAATGTGCTCGAAACTAATCTTCCTCTTCTGCAAGGAGCCTTTTATAATGGTTTACCTCCATCACTGAAGTTTCTGAAAAGGAAGAAGAGGAACCAAGTTTACATGAAACGGTGCTAAGTACAGCACATATTGTTTTCGATGTTAATGAGATGATAAGAATCGAGCAAATATTTTGACTTTGTCAACATTGACCGAAACATTTCGAATGCGTATTCCATACAGTTTCCAAATTCAGCGAAAAACAACAGGAAACTTGAAAAATCTTTTTGAATCTTCATTCAAAAAGATTCAAAAATGGGCATAGCTTTTCGGCATCTTCATTCTCCGTATCACTAGGCATTTACTCATCAATTATCATCATACCGGGAGAAAGAGATGCAACAAACAATGTGCCAATCAGAAATAAGATTTCCAAGAAATAAAAGTTTGCAGTTCTCCAGAACAAAAATGTCACTTTCTTATGATGCAGAAGGGGTCCTACTCAGTAAAAGAGAGTCGAAAGTGCTCATAATTGAGGGGGAAGGGATCTTTCACTGATCTGGTTCTTATGAATGAGGGCCCCCTCACAGTAAAGAATACAGCAAATAGCAAAACCAAAGGTTCAGGTTCTGGAGGAGAAATCACTGTGATTTCATCTAGTGAGTTTTCCTCCTTTTTTTCCTTTCTTTTTTTACCCCTTCTGTAAAAACATATTTTTTCTTCTGTTAAAAAAAAAAAAAAGTTCGCCAAAAATTGCGTTTTGACATGTTGTTATGGTTTGTCGATACTAATATTATGCATTCCTATTTTTACTCCTCTTTTTCCAACACTTGCAGCGGAAACGAAGGAAGACATCCTTCTGTCTATGTAGATGTTAACAACTTTTCCATATAATGACCTTTACTTTCTGGGAAACTAGGAACCCTTTAGAACTATTCGATTTTGGAGACAATACAGGAGAGCCAACACAAGAATTGCAAAATTTAAGGATTCCATCAGGTCCAACGTCCAGGCATTTGAGAGGAAAATGAGACGCGCACCTTTTGGGAGGTCTCCGAAATACATCCAATTTGCAATCTTCAGAATTCCCAATTCCCATGCCCAACATCATTCACGTCACCTGCATCAAGGATTCAAATACTCGTGCGTGACCAAAGGACTTCTAAAAGGTGTTTTATTTTCCAAGAACCACTGAGAGTATTTCTGTGATATCAGGTGACTCTAAACATGGAGTTCAAGAGTCCACAGTCCTTTGTAATAAAGATACTATATGATGGCAATACTATAGTCTTCATGCTTCTAATATAATTACGACTGACATGCTATCACTTAAGAATATCATACTGGTACTGATACTTAAAGAGAAAGCAAGGGAAGCGATAAAATATAGAATTACATTATATTATAGAACTAAAAAAGTGTAAGGATCAGTATCAAAACAATGATTACTGGCCAAAGCAGCACACCGCTTTATTAATGAGACACGTCATACCCAAAAAAGAAACTTTAAAAGCCTCCATAAGAAACATTAGTTGAGTCATTTGTTTTAGAATAATGCTGAAGATTGCCCCTAGGACAGTATTTAAAGTTCATCAAATGAGATTGGTAAAAATACATTGAAAATGTAAATAAATATTTGTTATTCTCGGTAGACTATACTTTCCACCAATCCTGACAGAAGAGGTGAAACTTAGATAAGGATACCATTTAGCTTAGCGATCTCTTTAGAAAGAGCTGTATACTTATGCTTGTGTAGAGAGAGAGAGGGGTTCAATTGGAAATAATCTGCAGACAACTGCACCTTTTGCCATATGATATCTTACAAATCCCAGTGTTGTTAGGCCATAAAAGTCATGCATGCTTGAATAGCTTCATACTAAGCCAGTGAAAGTAGACGGAGACAACGAGTATGGGGAGTGTGAGGGGCACCAGAAAGCAGTAATACCTGTTGCAGAAGAAAAAAAGGTGAAACCAGACAGCCTTGAAATAGCGCAGCAACTTAAGCACATTACACTTCACAAAGAAGCAAAAACTCCAAACTCATCTAATTGGAACATCGATGATCCATAAATTGATCCAATCAAGGGTAAAATACCAAGTAATGCAAGAAATGGAGAAATGGTGCCAGTTCAAATTTCCAAGAAATCATCAGCAAGTGAAAGACATATCCAATCAAACGAAGGCATAACAAGAATGACATCCTTTCCCCTTGGCTTAACATATAACGGCATAAAATTGATACTTAGTTTCATATGTAATCGTACTGATGAGTACCATGAGAAACACATTTTCAAAGACAAACCTTCTCTAACATTATTTGAAATGGAGCAATGCATGCATACTTTTTAAAAGGAAACTCAAAGACTGACCTCGTGGTATATGGAATTTATGGATGAAACTGGAAGTCCAGTGATCCATAAAGCTGGCAAGAACTAAACTAAGAGGAAGTTTATCCAGAGTCCGACTACTTTCACATGCTACATGCAAATGATTTGTTTTCTCATGCAGGTCTATACAACTGTATTTAAGCTGTTTATGCATCTTTCTGCTGTGTGCAGCATAAAAAGAATCCGAGAACCACGTAAAAACGAACCCAAACAGAATTCACTCTGCAGGAGGAAGAAAAATAATATCGCATCTCATTACATACAAAATAAAAGAGAAGAACTTCCAGCAGACGAGCGATAACAAAGTTTCGAGAACACTGAGCTCTATGAGGAAGTGGTTGAATTACGACATTATAATGGCAAATAAACAAACATAAAACACGGTATTGGCGTAGGCAAGAAGAAAAATACTTGAAGGCACATATAGGAAGTTTACACCACCGAAAACATGAAGGATGGCATGCTATTTAAACTGATACAAGCGAGATACATTGGTAACAATTGCTCTTACTTTCCAGCAGATATAGTCAGGCCTACAATGTTGGGTAACACATTGCTTGTGATGCCCGGAGAAGGATCGCTCAAGGAGGGATCTTTTCACCTCTTCACCATAAGCTATACGATAAAATGAAGATCTTGTACCACCAGAGACTACTATCGACTATGCAGCATGTAACTAAATCTTCAATGAATATCCTTTAATGCTCGATCTCCTGGAATTGCGAGTGCAATGACTCCCACAATTTCGACACAACCTCTAAAACAATGAAACCCAATCTCTAAATCTTCACGTTGCTCGATGGTCTTGGTCAATTAACTGGGCTTTAACAAATCCAATGCATGATCGAGACCCAAGAATACTCATGTACTTCGAACATCACAGGGGAAATGTAACCCAAGAAATTGCAGAAATTTAATAAGGGCCAAGCTGTTTCATTTTCAAGACAATCGATGCGAGCTGAGAAATCATTGTCATCGTAGGAAAGTTTACTTGTCATTTTGAATGGCGAAAACGACGGGGTTGTCCGAAGGGGGCAAGAGCTTCGAGATCATCGCCGCGTAGAGGAAACCCAGGAAGGAAATTGAGCCCGTCGCAACGAAGAGCCATCCCCAGAAAACTCTCCCTCTGCCGGCGATTCCTTGAGCTGTGCTCGGAGCTGAGCTCATTGCCTCGTGCAATATTCAGCTTGCCTTTAAGGCCGAAATCACTTTTCTCTGAAGGAGGAAAGAGTGGCCAGAGAGACAGGAGTTTCGGTTCCGCGAGA
Organism: Punica granatum; assembly: GCF_007655135.1. Taxonomy (NCBI): domain Eukaryota; kingdom Viridiplantae; phylum Streptophyta; class Magnoliopsida; order Myrtales; family Lythraceae; genus Punica; species Punica granatum. The sequence goes on from NC_045129.1 coordinate 33,211,077, forward strand.
GGTGAAATCTCGTCAATGAGGGAGAGATAGAGAGAGAGAGATCGGAGTTTCGATCAGTCAGCCGATGTAATCTGGGGCCGGCTTCTTCGTCCGCGGGGAGGTTCGCCGGAGCTCGAGGAATTTCTTTTTAATTATTTATTTTATTTTTCTAGAGAAGTCTATTTTGGTAAAAATGCATTGTGGAGGGCTCCAATTTGGTGATACATTTTGATTTAACCTTTGATTTATTTTGCACCCCAAAGTTAACATAGTCTTGAAGATTTACGACCGTGAGCCATCCATGCTCGTATTTTTTGTGAGAATGACAGGGAATTTTGGTACACAATTTTATATCTCGTCCTTTGGAATGACCCTATAGGATCAATAAAATTGTATCGAACTTTGAAAATCATAACAATTACAAGCTACTAATGATTAAAAGTAGTCGGCTGAAGAGACGAAAAATTGTTTGTTAAATCACTGCAACTATTAAACATATATGAAAATTTGAGATTTGGCGATATAATGCAAGATTACTTTTTTAATGGCAATTGGAATGATATTAAAGCCTATGGATTAGTTCGAGCGGTTCGACTTTTATTCCTCTTAAGCAAAGTCTTGAGTTCGAATATTGTTAATGAAGAATATTCATACTGGAAGAGCTTTACCCTTTAACGGGCAACCAAGCTCAATTGGACTAGTCGAAACTCATTGAGTTTCTCGATATCGAGATGCACGCAAAAAAAATCACTGCAACTATCACCATTATAAATTCTAGGGTGCAGAATCCATAATCAATTTCAAGATTCAAATCACATTTCCCTTAGAAATGAACAATGAAGACGAAATTTAATTGGGTAAATGCCACAAACACTTCCTATAATTTTTTTTCACAAGACAACCGCATCTCTTTCTTTGTAAATTGGACAAAAATACTCCATTTTCAAGACTGCTAACGACCCCATTAAGCTTTTCAATGGAGATTGATATCCTGTAAAATTTCAACGGATATTATACTTTCCAAATACTCGATATGTATTTCAAAACTTACCAGAAACGTTAACAGTTTTAAGTAATGAACGTTATTATTCTATTTTAAAAGTAGAGAGTGTCACCGTCCTATCATAAACGTAAATGAGGTAGAGTGGAATTTATCCAAGTCAATATTTACCCTTTTTTTATTATTATTATTATCAAAATATAATAACAATCTAGTCCAGTCGACTTGGTCAATGGGCTGCCGTGGTTTTGTAACAAAGAATTGATGTTGATCTAAAAAAATGAAAAATGATGTTGGGGCCTTCTTTGGAGAGAGAACAAGTATAGTGGGCCGCCAGCTCAAAGAGATGGGCTTTGTCGCCAAACCGGACCCGACCCGACCCACCGATACGAAGCGGTAGAAAGAAAGAAAGCCCTCCCGACGATAACCACCAGAAACAAACGGGGAAAAAAGAGAGAGAGAGTAGTATCGAAGGCGAGCTAAGGAGACGAGAGGGACAGAGAGAGACTCGGCAACGATCATGGCGGCGAGCGCAGAAGCAGAGGCGTTGGACTTCGAGCCCGAGGAGGATGACCTCATGGACGAGGACGCCGACACCTCCCCACGTGCCCCGCCCCCAAAGCTCCGCTCCGCCATCACCGGAGGCTCCTCGTCTCACTCCGCCCCGCGCAAGACCAAGGGCCGTGGTTTCAGAGATGATGCAGACGCTGAGAGGAACAGCAATCTCTCCGGTCGTGACTTCGATTCCCTCAACTCCACCGGTGGGCGCGGCCCCCAACGATGTCAGTCGTTCCCTCCCTCCCTCCAACCCTAATTTCACTCTCTTTAGTCTATCTGGACATTGTTTGTGTTCTTTACTGCTCTCCGCTACATATAAAGATTCGTTAGGGTTTGATTTTCTTTTAGCTTGATTCTGCCCCTTTCGATGACTGGAGGTGTGAGATTCATTCTGTTGCCAGGGGTTTCCATTGATTTACGTTCGGAGGAAGCTCAAATTCTTGATTTAAATAAAAAAGTACCTTTGAAGATATGGAGAGCTTCGGACCTTGCCATGGAGGAATTTAATCTGACAGAAGTTTGATTAGGCTGGTGATTGATGCTATTGAGCTGTTAGAACAAGTGAGAAGTAGGTGAATGTTGTGAATTTGTAGCAGCTAGCATTAAAATTTGGACTTTTATATAGTTGTATCTCCTCTACCCTTGGTTGAATCTCGTTTTATTTCCTGTGTCAAGCGGAGATGATTTCTTGGACGTTATGTAGATTTGGGAATGTTCTAGGATAATTTTAATGACGTTGGATGGATGAACCCGTGAAAGAAACGCGTTCCTGTGGAAGTATTCTTCCAGTGTTTTAATGCTTCTCTTTTTCGGGATGCAGCCATTGAAGGATGGATCATACTTGTCACTGGAGTTCATGAGGAGGCTCAGGAGGATGATCTCCAGAATGCATTTGGAGAGTTTGGCGAGATCAAGAATCTGCACTTGAATCTTGATCGGCGCACTGGATTTGTCAAGGTAAACAAAATTTCTATTTTTGCAGCTTCATTCTCGGATTTGTTTTTATTGTGGTCCTTAACTGCTACCTTGTACACCAAATTAAGTGCCTTCCTGTATTCCGTGTTGCAATGGATGTAAAGACCTTATACCTCAAACGTCTCTGCCTTCTAATATTGCATGCTGCAATGGGTGTATACACACTGCCTCGCTCCCTACTGTTCACAAGTTTACATCTCTGTAGGGGCCAGACTAATCTATAATTCATATTTTGTATATTTTAGTGCTTATTACGTGGCTGATTTCCCTTTTTCTAATAGTCATTTGGGGTTGGGCGGTGTCTCCCGTCATGACTGGCGCTTTTATTATAGACTGAGGATTCCAGTTCTCCTGTTTACAACTTTTATGAGAATCATAGTGCTGGAACATGAAACAATCCCTAATCTGGTGGTGGGGTTATTGATTATCTCTTAGTTCAGTGGAGAAGTAAATACACAAAATGAGTATCTGTTTATGATGTTATTTGCTGTGTAATTGGGCAGTTAATGCTTCTCTTTTAAGTTAACGATATCTTTTTTTTCCTTACAAGGGTTATGCATTGATCGAGTACGAGAATTTCGAGGAAGCACAGGCTGCTATAGCTCAGATGAATGGGACAGAACTTCTCACACAGACTATCAATGTTGATTGGGCTTTCTGCAGTGGCCCCATCGTTAACAGAAAGAGGAATATGAACCGAAGGTCAGTTCTCACAGAAAAACTGTATATGCTCTTTAATTTATTTTAATACAAGAAGGTTGGGCCATGTTCTGCACCTAACAGCATTAGGTGATGTTGAAAACATGTAGATCATGTCTCATATAAAGTGAATAGACTGGTAACATGACATTTATGCTTGCTTGCAACTCATCGTTTTTACTTGTCCGGTAGCATCCGAGGGAGACGTTCTGCCCAATAATCGTTCAATACAGCTAAGCCAGTGATTATTCTTTCTTAGTTTGTGACTCTTATACATGCTTTCTACTACTGTAAATAACTTTGCAGAGAAACACGAGGGCATCGTTCACGGAGTCCCGGCAGGAGATACTAATGCTGTTTATTGGGTTTGTGATGATGTGAGGGTGTATGGATCTGTCAAGAGACGGGAGTTTTATGGATAATGTCATTTTCGCAATTTTATTTTATCCGTTGAGGATCTCTTGCTTTGTCGCCACCTCGTAAGTGATATTTTGAAGTAGTGAGGTTTGTTTATTTGTACTGTAACGACTTATTCGTGCTTGGAAGTTCTAATCCAACTGTTTGCTGGCCCACATTCTGTTACTGTGCTCTTTCTATCTTATAATCCTGTTTCCACGTGATAATCCTTTTACTAGGATCAATAGAGTGCCGTGAATGGTTGCTGTGGTGGCATTGGAAGTGTTGCTGACTTAACATTTAGGTTTCGACATAACAAAGCTTGCACTGTCTTTTCGTGCTTAGGTTCACAGCGTGCAATTGGTAATGGTTCTACTACGGTGCCGCAAATTTGCAAGATAATCCTAAGGTTTCATTGTTCATTGGATTCCGGAGGAACTACTTCATTAAGATTGGGGAATTGCTGCGATTCTTCCTGAATAGCCTTGATTCTCCCGTTGAGAGTCACTTTGAAAGTATTACCCGTTAATGTCATACTAGGTGGACCGTAGCATTTTGGGAGATGCATTATATGTGAAAGGTCATTATTTTGTAAATGATACCTCTGATTGGAAGATGACCACCGTTCCCTGCGAGAGGCGGCTTTTGCATCTCAACATCCGAAGCCCCTTGCCAAAAATCGACATCCGAGTAGATTGTAATTTCTCGAGTAATTCCAGACATTGCGATGGCTGAATGACTCCACAATGATACACGGTTCGCAGATTTCTCATTTTCCTCTCCAACCGAACTGCAATTTGAAGGTTTCTGCAAATAGGAAGTTGTTCTGTAAGAATCTGTGACCAATCTTGCCAAATAAAAGGCTTCCTAGGCCCATGCTCTCGTCAGGTCCAGGTCCAGGCTCAGGCCCAGGCCCACGCCCAGGTTTGCTATTAGTATAATAAGTAGTGAAAAATGAGTGACGATAAATGAAAACTTTTCTTTGCTTACTTTGCTTTTTTCTCAATCTAAATGTAAATGAGTACATCTCAAGCAGCAGAACTGGAAAAAAAAAATCATTTCGTAACCTAAGAAAAAAAAATTCATTTCCACTTACGTGCGTTCTAACCGACCGATTAGGAACACTTAGTGAGTATGTAGTCACCACATTATTACCTTTCTTCTTGCTGCGTGGTTTGATCCAACTAGATTTAAAAATATACAAACAGAAAATTGGCACAAGATAATTGCCGAGAGATATGACACGGTTCATAATAGTATCTATCTTCAAAATGATTCAATATTTTGAATCACATTATTTGTGCGGGAGAAATTTAAAGCAAAATATATCATCATACAAGATTCATAAAATAGTACAACGCGCAGGTCTAAACTAATTAAACAATAATTTTTAAGTTGATGTCAACCCCCACCGAGAATTAGGGCTTCCCCCCATCCCCCTATCGAACAAGGTGATTTTCTCTAGGTGGCGGCTGCTACCTCCCGGGATGAGGCCGTGGGCACCTTGAGAGATCGCCAACGACCTCATCCCAAGGGGATAGGGGCAGCTGGCGAGCCTCCCACCGCCGGGAAGCATGGAACCTGAAAAAGGGTTAGGACTTTTTTTTTTCCCTATTTTTTTCCTGTTTTATAAAATCATTATTAGTTTAGATGTAACAAGTGGAAAATATTTAACAGTGTTAGTGGTTATGTCATCCCGTCACGGCTCAGTTATGATATGGACTAAAAGTGTATAATGGACTATACATTATAGGATTGACTTTGCCAAAATAAAATATATAGGACTCGATCGACAAAAACTTTAAATTTTTAGAACTTCTACCGTAATTTTTCCAAATATAAAATATAATACGTAGAAAATAAGGGCATGCATATTCTTTTAAAGATTCTACAACCTAATCTACGTTTTTTGTTGTATATGTACCTCAAAATATGTTAGTCTCTTCACAACGTTTAAGCACACAAGTTAAATTAGTTAAACATTCATCAAAAGATATTCCGAAAACTGAAAAATCATTCATGAAGACCTCGAGACACTGTTCAACCATATACGAAAAGATTGACATCATATACCTCTAAAAAGTAGCAAGAGCACTACATAAACCGAAAGGCGGAAAGCAAATGTATCATATGGGTAGGTAAAAGTAGTCATTTCTTGATCCTCAGGAGCTATAGCAATTTGATTATACCCAAAATACCCATCAAGAAAACAATAACGGTGCGTTTGGATTCAGAATTAAAGTAATTTTAATTTTGATTGTGGAAAAGGATAAATGAGTTAGGATTATAAATTTAATTTGGGAAATGTGCATTTTTATTGTGTAGTGTATTGAGTTAAAGTTAAAGTTAAAATTTTTCACTTGAAAAATGTGTATTTTTGTTGTGTAATGTGTTGAGTTAAAGTTAAAGTTAAAATCAAAGTGATTTTAACTCCCAAAACAAATGGGGCATTAATTAAAATTCTTTATCTGCTAGATGGTTCAACATCTGATCAGTAAATGGAAGTGGAAAGTGATCCTTCCTTGTGGCCTTATTTAGCTTCCGGTAATCCATACACACTCTCCAGTCGGTAACTGATGGGATGAGTTCATTTTTCTCGTTGGGTACCACCATCATCCCACCTTTCTTTGGTACACTTTGTATCAGACTTACCCACGAGCTATCCGAGATCGGATAGATTGTACCTGCATCAAGTCACTTAATAATTTCTTTCTTGACCACTTATTTCATGTTCGGATTGGGACGTCTTTGGTTTTTGATAGAAGCCTCGTGATCACCCTCCAAGCGGATCTTGTGCATGCACACCGAAGGGCTTATTCCCCGAATGTCGGCGAAAGTCCAACCTATAGCCTGTTTGTATTCCCTCAAGACCCGAAGAAACTTTTGTTCCTGCAATTTGGTTAGCTCCACAGAAATAATAATAGGTAATGTAGAAAGAGCTACCAAGATATGCATACTTTAAGTGATCCGTTAAGGCTTAGGTGGTTCCACAATTGAAGGTCTCATCGGATTAATAGGCCTCTCCAAAGGCTCAAAACGAGTCAAGGCCTTGGGTATATATGACAAAGTTCCCAGCTAGTTCAGCACTTCGCGAACTTCCTCATCGTCTCTAGGGGTGTTCATGGTGTGGTTCGGTTCAAAAGTTGAACCGAACCATTCCGAATCGCAAAATAGTTCGGTTCGATTACTTGAGTACTGATTCAAACTGAACCATTTCGAACTGGTTATTTTGGTTGGGTTAGAAAACGGTTCGATTTGGTCCTCCGGTTCATACCGATTATTCTTTAACAACTCTAAGTCGAAGAGAAGAGAAGGAGAATAATTCTTTTTTAAGACTTAAATGGTTTGGTTAACCATGGTTAACCAGATGAAAATGGTTTGGTAACTAGTCGAACCATTCATGTCCTGCTGAACTGAACCAAAAACGAACCAGTTTGAATTGTTCGGTTCGATTTTTGGTTCATTTTGAACAGCCCTAATCGTCTCTAATCATTCCTGCAAGTAAGAGGCTTCAAGTGGATCCTCGTGGTATGTCTCACTGAATGTCTCATTAGTCCATCTGTCCGAGACATCAAAAAACACTTTATCAGGTTCATTAGGGTACTTCGTAGATTTGAAAAAAGTTAAAGGTTACTTACTGATCATTGACTCTCTTAGTCAATTCACCTTTCTGCGCATCGATTATGGTCCTACTTGTATCAAAAAATGGTCTCCTAAAATGATCAGGATCTCTTGATTCTCCTCAAAATCAAGGACTATAAAATCAGTATGAATAATAAACTTATCTACTTTTACAAGTACATCCTCAAATAATTCCCGTTAATAGACCTATTGGCTAACTGTAAAGTGGTAGATGTAGGCTTAATCTTCCCCAATTGTAATTCTCGATAAACAGATAAAGACATCAAATTAATACTACCACCAAGATCACACAATGCCTTACCAATGAAATGAGAATCAATTGAGTAAGGAATAGTCATGCTACCGGATCCTTTAGCTAAGGAGGTAAATTTCTTTGCAGAATTATAATGCAATCTTCTGTTAAAGCAACAATCTCATAATTCACCTAGTTGCCTCTTCTTGGAAAGCACGTTTTTCATAAATCTGGCGTAGTTAGGCATTTGTTCAAGAGCCTCTGCAAAAGGAATATTAATATGAAATTTCTTAAAAATATCAAGAAATTTACGGAATTGAGTCTTGTCCTTTTGTTTACGAGCTCTATGAAGGAATGGGAGTGGTGGATAACTCCTCTTCTCGACTTGGGCTCCATCCTTTGCTTGGACTTGCTCTAGGGACTAAATTTTTCATTATGAAGTTCACTAGATGCAGCTGAAGGGGGAGGATCGCAATCTTCTGGTTCTGTAAATTTTTGGACGAATGACGTATAATAGTGAACGTCCAAACAATTATATATTATATAAGGGGTAATTACACTAGTGGTCCAAAAAATTTCACTAATGTATCAAGTTGGTCCAAAAAGTTTTTTTTGCTACTTGATAGTACAAAATGTTTCAAAGTTGTAACATAATAGTACAAACCGTTATCTCGCCATTGACATGGGTGGATCTTTAAGTTTATTAAAGAAATATTTTGTACCATTATGTTACATCTGTAAAACATTTTGGACCATTAAGTGATAATTTCAAAAAAGTTTGAACCATCATGTAACGTTTCACCAACTCTTAAAAACATATCAGAGCCACGTGTCGGCCACGTTTCGGCTACGTCAGCTTCGCTTGACTGTGTCAATGGTGAGATAACGGTTTGTACTATCATATTACACTTTTGAAACATTTTGTACTATTAAGTAGCAAAAAAAACTTTTTGAACCAACTTGATACATTAGTAAAACTTTTTGGATCACCAGTATAATTACTCAATTATATAAAGATAGATACATATATAAACTTGTTTTCTTTATAAACAGTATTTGTTAATTTACTTTATAAAAATTGACCAAAATATTATATATGTATTTATGTTTCTAATTCTTTTGATCAGATTGAAGTCAAATATATATATATATATATATATGCTAGTTTTTTGCTTGTACGCACAGGATTCCTTCTTAGACTTTTTTTTAAAGCTTTTAAATGTAATACACATACTGCAAACAAAATTTCTATTACATTTCCATACATAAAAAAATAGATTTCTCTTAAACATTGAATCTAAAAAGAAGCTATTAATGCTGCGTTTGGTTTTAAAGTAGAATTTTAAAATCAAATTTTAATTTTGAAAAAGAGTGGTATAAATGGTTATGTATGGGACCCACCATTTGACTTTGTATGAGTTATTTTGTTTTGTTATGGAAAAAAGAATGGTATAAATGGAGCATATCTTTTGACTTTGTATTAGTTATTTTATTTTGTTGTGGGTAGAATTAAGTTAAAGTGTGATTTTAAAATTACAATTTGAAATCAAACAAGCCATAAGTATCACATATCAAGCAAATAGTAAAGCCATTCAATTATTGAAAATTTTGAAATTAAGTTTTGAATTTCATAGAAACATAAAAAAAAAGTAACATAATTTTAACCGGAAGAAATTACCAACATGGTTGTCAGAATCGCGATTTGAATCGTAGAATCATGGGGGGTCACCAATTCCGATTCCACAAGGCGAGTCGGGATGGTGGAATAGCGCGCTGAATCGTAGAATCGCAGAATCGGCCCAATTCTACAATTCTACATTCAGGCCCAAGTCAGCCCAAGCCCAGGCCCAAAAGCGGGCCGAAGGCTCAGAGCCTTTTTATTTTTTTCCTCTCCTGCCCGCCATTTCTTCCTTCTTTCCAGTCGTTTAACCCTAATTTCTTCCTTCTTCCGGGCTTCGAGACTTCGAGTCTTCAACGAAATCTTCCATCCACCTACCTCTCCGAGCTTCGATTAATGGTCCACCTGCTTCTTCTTCCGACAAGCTAGCTTTTTCGAGCTTCCATCCACCTTCTCCAGATGATAGAGTGGCGGGTACCTAGGATCCGCAATGAAATCTTCCATCCAGGTGACAGAGTGGCGATGAAATCTTCCATCCACCTTCCATCCGCAAGCCTTGGGATTCCGCTGTTGCTGACCACTCGCCCCCTCTGCTACTCCTCCCGTTCCATTCTCTGTTTTTCACTATGTTCTCTATTTTCTGTACTGCTCGACATTGCTCCATTCTTTGTTTTCTGTACCTGGAAGAGTAATCTTACTGTACACACTAAATGCAATTCTCTGTATCGTACTATCTTTGGCTTGGAGATTGGAATCAGGGATGTTAATATGTTAACATATCACCAATAAAGGACGTGCATGAGCTGCTGGTGTCGGACAGGGCTGCCAGCAGCGTTTATTCGATAAAGGAGACGACACCTAAAGGAAGCTGCTGAAGTGCATCTCATTGGAATTTGGATTAATTTTCTTAATTAAGGAAACTTAATAATTTTGTATGTATATATTCCTTTCAGCAGTATAACCTAAAAGTTTTCATTTTTTTGGGTAAAAACGGGGACCCAAGCCTGAGTACGTTTTCGTTTTATATACATATGAATCAGAACAGAAAATGAAAAAGCAGCAGCAACCTTAATGGGTCAGTTTCTTTTTGAAAATGAAAAAGCAGGCCCCAGTTAATGACTTGGAGCTTTCCGAAGAAAATAAGTTTGATGCTTTGTATGATGATAATGATGGTGACGATGATGATTTGGATTAGATATAATTTGTTTGTTCATTTTATATTATGATTTATGTTATTAACTTTTTTATTTCGGGAGTTTGAGTTATGATTTGGATCTTGAATTTCAATAATTTGTAACAATATTATGTTTTTATCATTTTATGACTTATTGTTGATTTGTAGTCTTTATTTGAATGAACAAGGATTATATTTTTTTATCAGAAAAATATACTACATATATATATATATATATTTAATTATAAGTAGAATCTTACGATTCACGATTCGAATCGCGATTCAAGATTTTACGATTCTCGATCGATTCTAGGTAGAATCGCGATTCTGACAACCTTGATTACCAATATATTTTTATTGTATAGGGTTTCACAATTCTACCTCTATTTATTGCATTATATTCAAGTTTATATATAAAGCCAAAAGATTCCTCTCCTACCAGACCAATGCCTAATCTTCCATAAAAATCTGCTACGAGAGGAAAGGAATCTTTCTGAGAGGGGGAAAAAAATTAGAACCAGTGAAAGTAAGAAAAAACGCAATAAATTAAATTTAAATTTTAAAAGGTCAAGCAGGAATCTCGGAAGCCACGTAATAATAACAGATGGGAGATTCGCCTACCGGTCGACGTAGCCGACCTCAAGATTCCATTCATCAGCAGCCACATGTGGACCCCACCTCACACGCTCGACTGAATCTCCAGTCTCTAACTTTACCATGCTCCCGGCTCACCATGAGCCCAAGACATCAAGGCAAAGGCGAGCCCCACCTAGGCATGCCATAGGGTATCTAAGAGTGCGTTCGGTTTCAGAATTAAAATGATTTTGATTTTGATTTTGATTTTGATTGTGAAAAAGGACAAATGAGATTGTATAATAAATTTAATTTGAGAAACGTGTGTTTTTATTGTGTAGTGGGTAGAGTTAAAATTAAAATAATGATTTTAAAATTAAGTTTTGAAACTAAACGGGCCCTAAGTGTCACATGGACCAAATCAACAAGTTCAATATATGGATTCGGATACGGCTGAACTCGTCTAAAGTGGACCGTCAAGGTAAGCGGGATTAAAAGACGGGCATCTCCATGCGGGCTACGGTCTTGATGGGAGAATCGATGCCGAAGTGCAAGATATTAACCTCATGGGGGGTGGGGTCCACTAGAAAAGGCCCCATGGATGGTCAATGTCAGGGCTGATGGGCCAGTTGAACACCATAAAAATCATAACAATTAATAATTAATAAAGATCTACACTTGTCATGTGTCTTGTCTCTTGTGTATTCATCAATCAAAGACCGACTTTACACGCCCATTAGAAAAAGAAAGAAGATGAGGGACATCTTACCTCAGCTGATAATCACTCCTCTCTTCTAAATTCAGAGGGGAAAAAGAAAAAAAAGGCCAAACCCCATCAAAAACTTAAAAAATAAAAATTTCACGTGCCATTAATGATGGAAAATGAAAATCATGTATGGAGAAGAAGACGAGCGATTCTATTCCTTGCACCATTGCCTGAGTTGCAGTACGTTACTGAAAATATTTCGTGATCATAATAATTTAACGCCTAATAAGAGAATGTTAATATAATTAATCACATCTCTGGCCGTCCACTCAAAAGATTGAATAATTAGAACATTACTGATTTCAAAATGGAAAATTACTGCCACAAAGTCATCAGAAGTAGGTAAGAAAAAGGAATCAGTAAAAAAAGAAAAGAAAAGGCAGATGCATTTTTCCTCATGAAGAAGTATGATTAAAGCGTGGTTAGCATTTGCATCACAGGGTTGACGAACAAAAACACAGACAGAGAGAAGTCATCATGACAGATGACCAGATTTGCGTACTTTGTCCTTTGGGCTTAACTGTTCCATAACCATATATTATGGGGCACCACATAGACCAGATGTTTGTGAGATTAATAAAATAGCCACCCAAAAGAGGCTCTGTCCATCTCTGGCTTCGTCTGCATATCTCGCTCTCCCCGTGCCTCTGCGCCATGGACAGGTACCGATACCGTTTACTGCTTTTCGCCGTGATCATCCTATCGGTGAGCTGTCCCGTGATCCATGGCTCGGTCTCGTGGTTCCCTTATCACTACGTCCAGCAGGCCAACCGAAGGTTCGAGCAGAAAACTGACCGCTTCTGGGAGTATGATGAGCAGGCCAAGAGGTGGGTTGAGGTCGAGTTGCCTCGTGATCTGGTGTCCTGTGTCGACGGTAACTGCAGCAAGCTCGGTTTGATCGGACCGGGCACGAGAAGGGGAGAAGAGGACCGGGGAGGAAAGAACGATGGAGGAGGGGAACGGAGAGAGAGCTCCGACGTTGCTTTGACTCAGAGGAAGAGGATCTCCCTGACGAAGATGTCCGAGACATCCATCTGGGTCACGGGAGAGAGTGGTTCCATCTATGAGAGGTTCTGGAACGGAGTTCAATGGGTCATAGCGCCACATGACTTGCCGATTGCAGCTGGTCCCGCGAAGTCAGTCTTTTTCGTGAACCAGACGATACTCGCCCTATCTGAGGCAGGTCAGCTGTATCAGGTACAGAGCTTTTCTGCAACCTGCATCATACTCGTATCGTATATGAGTCAATACCGGTGGAAAGACTATGTTAAATAGTCCAATATCAGTATGTACTGACTGTTGATCTCAACTATGATGATGATCAATCAAGTAATAAATATAAGAAATCCATGGCATGGAAAGATTAGAATCACACTGGATGCGGAGAATAAAACCGACTTATGGTTTCGTGCTCGGATTCTATTTTCCAGATACAGCTGATAGATGAAAGCTCACAGCCACTTTGGGTCGAGTTTCCACCGATAATCGACTTGAGCTCGAGCAAAGAAAAGGATGAAAGTGCTGCAATCCAAATAAAGTCGGGTGTGGTTTCACACGATGGAGTGTGAGTAGAAAGCCGATTTATCAGTATCCTGTACCTCATTCCGGCAGGATAATTGACTTTGCTTCATATTTACCTCCCAGGAAAGTTTACTTCTGCACAAAGAAAGGGTTACTGTTAGAACTCAGCGAGGTTGAGCCACCGAGGTGAGATTCGAGACATTAACACGAGTTGCACTTATTTCATCAGGAATTTCAATTAAAAACTCTGTTCTGATATCCTCTGGTTCTGGCATAGAGCAGATGGGTGAATCACGGGCGACCGCCAGGTGCTAATGTTGTTGAAATAGCCGACGCTGCGAATTTAAGACCCGAGGTAATATTTACCATTAGGTAAATCTCTCTATCATTCCCTGGAAATTGATTCGGTAAAAGTTTTTGGTTCCTGCTAGAGCAAGTAACCGAATTGAGATTCCCAATCACAATGGATAGACTATTCTTGAACTTGTGATTTTTGAGTTAAAGCAAAATTAAGACATACGGTTACTGCAGCTCCACAGGTGAACTATACGAGTTCGATCCAAGTTCAAGACCATCCTGGAAAAAGCATATAAGTGGAGAAGGAAGAGCTGAAGATACTTCCTTGATGCCATCGAGAGGATGTGCCTTACCAGGCTTGAATGGAGATAATTCCATGTCACTCTTCCTCCTGACCAAGGTAGTTCAAACTGATCCGTATTCATTTCATCAAGGAAGTGTTATCATTGAGGAAACTTGTGTGTTTCTACATTGTTGAATAGGCAATCTCCGGCAGATACTCAAAACTGGCTTCAGTAGAAGACTTATATTGATGTCTCGGATCCTTATGGAAATGATCGGATGTCATACAGGGTGGTAATCTAATCGAGAGACGACTCCATCAACAGAAATGGAGATGGATAGTCTATGAGAGTCCAAAGGATCAGAACCTGTCATCTATAGCCTCAGTCCAGCAAGATGAGTCCGTTGAAAATTTCTACTCACTATTCTTTACGACAACCACAGGAGATATCTTGGAATACCGGAAACCGAAACATTCAGGTAATTTCAATTCAAAAATGAAGAGAATGAGCTTCTGCATATATTTCCTTTCAAATGAAGATTCTTCTATCATCTGCAAAAGATATGTCATATGCTTAAAGAGCAGTTGATCAATTCTTATTGATCGATTCTTTCTTTCTATCCCATGTTTAGAGATGAGCGATAACCATATTCTCGAGAATTGGGTTAATCACATGCATCCCGATCAAGCTAGAGCAGCATGCGGCATAGCTGGCACACAGTTCCAGTCAGGAAGGATGATGTTCCCTCTAGATGATGGCAGGCTCGGAGAACTTCATTTGTCGGGTTTTGGTGGTGAAACTTCGGGACCTGGCCAAGTCAATATCCGCAAGAAACCATCAATGAAATATATGTGGTCGATATTGGAAGCCCCAGAAACCGAAGGGTGGAATGCAGAGTACTGCAGTGAGGAACGTGGGCCCACGAATTGCATAAACGGCATTAAAGATGATAACACGGACAGCTCAGGACATTCAAGGACGGTGATAAGGAGAAGGAAGGCAAGCCAAATGCAGCAAGAATACTTATTTCCTGGCACATCGGGATCGGGTGGTACAGAATACAGTTTGCCCAGCGATTGGACCAACAATAATTTTCGGCTCCGAGTGATGTATGGAGGAAGATCATTTTTCGTCATAACAGACGGCGGTCTGACCTTTGAGTACATCTACACCGAGAATATCTGGTTTTGGCTGAGGCATGACCACTCGACTGCTGTGAAAGGAGCGGTCGGAAATTATAATGGGAGTCTCTTCGTAGTGGACACGTACGGGAGCTTGTTCATGAGGGAAAGGAGCAGCGACACGCTAAACTGGATAAACTGCACGGCTATGAGGAAAGGGAAGCGAGTGATTGGAGGCCCTCCATGGGATGGAATTCCAGGAAGAGACGTGATGCTCACAGTACAAGATTCACTCTTCCTCGTGAGCAACAATGGAAAGTTACTCCAGTTCATTGTGAGTAGCAAATGAAAACCCGACCGGAAGGACTATATTTTCAATAATTTGAATAAGGTGCTCTATTGAACATTTGTCTTGCCTTATTTTATTTTAAAGCAGGTTTCTCACAGAAAATTCAAATGGAAAGATTGCAAAAATCCAATGAGTACGAAGATAGGAAGCATAATAGATCAAGAGCAGTTCCGGAAGAATATAGTGTTTGTCGTGGGAAGGAACGGGCGTCTTTATCAGTACAACAAAGTGACCGAACTGTGGCATGAGCATTCCCAATCTCACCATTTGGTTCTGTCAAGGCTACCTGGGACTGCAATGCGTCCAGTGCCAGCATCTCTGGCGGGCTCGGTCTTTATGCTCTCAGAGGACGGTGGACTAGTCGAATACCGGTGGAACACAGTGGATGGATGGAGCTGGGTGGAGCACGGAACACCGAAAATAGGTGTGACATTGGTTGGTTCGACGGGTCCATGCTTCCAAGAGAGTCAGCTATTCTTGATCGGTTCTGATGGAGCAGTATATCTGAGGTACATGGACCAAACTATGTGGAAATGGGAAAATCTTGGTTACCCTCTCCCTGCAGTTTTTGGAGATGAGACGCAGGCAGAGGCGAAACAGGGGAAGGATGATATTTGCATGAATGAGGATTTCAATGCTGCAGCAAAAAGAAAAGCGATAAACTGCGATCCAAAGGTAAAACTTTTCATGTTATACGATGCTGTGTCTCATGAAGTAAAACTGATGACTTGTGCTTTTCGAACATGAAGGTAGCACCAACCCGGCCGATTCCATTCTCTGAGGATTCAGTAATCTTCGAGCTAAGAGATGGAAGAGTAAGCAATTTATTATGTCAACAATCAATTCTCATAAAATTCTTAGCCAAATTTGATCAAATCATTACCCAACAAAAGACCGGATATTTCTGATAAGTTCTGACTCTGAAATTTACCAGCGAAGGTCCTTCATACATTCACATTTCTCGACCAAAGTAATATGCATAAGGAGACCTCAATCCACCCAAAAGAAAACCTATGAAACTGCATCCATAAACTGATATTATTGTCCCATTGCAGTTGGCGGAAATGCGAAAGGCAGAAGATGCGAAATGGGTATGGTCACGAACCATCGGAACTCCGACAAGTTTATGCCAAGAAAACTACTGGGCTGCTCTCGAAGCTTGAGTAGGAACAAATTACAAACCCGAACTCACGAAAGACATGTCTGATGAGGACAAGAACAACAAAAATGCGGGTTCAGGAGTGCTATACAGATAGGGGAATTTGTACCTCTGCAGCAACAATATGCATTCCTTTTCGGTTTGCTTCAGGAAGAGATCCCAGGTGCACAGAAAGACAATAAGAATGAGGCCGAAAACAATAGGGTGGTAGCAATAGCATGTTAGAATTTTTAAGTTCAGCATATACCGGGCTCACCGATGGATCGGGGCCGACCATGGATGTATAAAGTAGTCTGAAAATCGGGTAGATCAAGTGAAACAGCTAAGCAAGAAGAGGCGTAATGTACAGTAGCTTACTTGTTTGCTTTTGCATTATGTAGAGTTTACAGCTGAACACAAGCCAATACTACACAAACACATGAAGGCACAAGACTATTAACGAACTGCGGCTTAAGAAAACAGTATATGAATTCCAATATTACTCATTCATGAGGGAGAAGTACAAGTTCCCGATATGGCCGTAAGAGGGACAACCGAATTACAATGACAGAATTTTGAATGAACTATGGGCTTGCTTGCTTAAGCACATAAGTTTATATGGTTCTTGTGATTGTTTATGAGAGACTTCAATTGGATTGTCAGCCTCATGGACCTATTACTAGAGGGGAAATCGGCCCGCGGCAAGTGAAGCAAGGTGCAGGGCGACCTGTATTGCACGGCAAAGGTTAAATGACTGGAGGATCCTCGCATTGGCATAGGCGAGGTTGTTCTTCCTGAGATCGAGGTAGGTTAAGGATCGGCAGAAGCAGGGGACCAAGGCACCGGGCCCTGCGAGTGCCATGGCCATATTGTAGTGATGCAGGGCCATCTCATAGCCTGGCCTCCCAATTGCCGCATTCTATCATATTATTATTATTATCATTATTTTTTAAAATATTAGGTTTAAAATACCGAGATAATTAGATTCCCGGAATTAGCTAGATTTACTACTGTAACATATATATTTATTAACATATAGGGTATACTGATATCACGCGGGACAGATAAATAAGGAAAGAAATCTTAAATTCGGAAATCTTGAAATTATGAAAAGGACGCGTCAGTCTGACGTACATTATTCGGCCGTACTTATCTCTTGCTTGCAAGATGCTATGATATATAGCTCGGTTCATTTCTAGGTTTCTCATATTTCTTCCTCAATTAATCTGAAATTCTAAACCCCATAACTATATTTGATTGTCAAACTCAAGGTGCGTTTCGACCATATATACATCTCGTTCATGACCATGATACAAACTCAAGGTGCGTTTTGACCATATATTACATATTAGTTTGATCCTTTTGATATATAAATGTATTATATGTATATATATTTTACGTGCATTTTATTTCGTATAATAAGGGGTCCTAGCCAAGGGATCTTATGGAAAAGAGTCGAAATTCTATATCACACAAGGTAAATAAATAAACAAAACGTCACTTTAATGACCAAAAATATTTGCAAATTTCACTGTTATTTGTTGTCACTTTATATTTCATTTCTTTAAGTAGGAAAGAAGAGATTGAAATGGTCATCATCTGTACGTTATTTCAAATATTAATATTGAAAATAATAATCAAGCAAGCATGAATGAATTATTAATTTGGACTTAGTAGGCAAATGGAGAGGTGCAATAATAACTCCTTTGGTACTAGTTACTATTTAGTTTTTTATTATGATTTAATTCCAGTCATAATTATTTTTGTCCAAAAAATAAGTGCCCTCTCACGTACTACAATAAAGTATTCATTATTTATAATTAAAAATAATTCAGATATATTGCTGACACTGTGTTTTCAGATGACACTAAGAAACTTTGCTTTTGTGATGATCGATCATTCCAAGCATATATAAAATCATGTTCGAGCAAGCAAATAATTCAATATTTGCAAGTACGCATTTTTCTCTGTTTTCTTCCCTTTCTTTTTTGACGCAATACGGGGTATGAAATTTCATAATTTCCCTGCCAATTTAGTAATAATTCGTGTATTTACTAAAACTTGCGTATGACATTGTATTGTCACATCTCCGTTTTTTGGTGTATTTATAAAGATGCTCCCATTAGGAAATAAATGGGATGAAATGAATATGTTAGGAAATATAGAAAGAGTAAAAATGAACGCAATTGTTTATTGAAATGCGATGTTTGTTCATATTTTACTGGGTACATTGCACTGGTAGTCCAAAATATTTTATAAATGTTTCATTATGGTCCAAAAAGTTTTTTTCGCTATATGATAGTATAAAATGTTTCAAAATTATTTCATGATAGTACAAACCATCAACTCGAGCTTGACGCTGTCAAGCCGACGCTGACGTGGCTACTACGTGTCACCTTCTTGCTGACGTGACCAAAAAATTTTAAATAATTCTAAAAATTTAAAAATTTTAAAACTTTTAAAAATAATTCTAAAAATAATTTTAAAAATAATTTTAAATTTTTAAAACTTTTAAAAATAATTTTAAACTTTTAATTTAAAATTTAAAATAATTTTTATTATTTTAAATTAAAAATAATTTTAATATTAAACTTAAAATTGTTTATAAATTTTTTAAAATTATTTTTAAAAATAAAAATATTTTAAAAAAATTAATTTTTTTTCTAAATTTTTACTCTTTTTTACTGGTTTTTTTTAGACTTTTTAAAATTTTATTTTCTCTTAAATGACGTAGCGCATTATGATTGGTTCCACGTAACAAAAGTGACACATAGGACGCGCTACGTCAGCAAAATGTTAACGGCTTTAGGGCCAGTTGACAATTTGTACTCTTATGAAACAATTTTGAAATATTTTGTACCATCACGTGACAAAAAAAACTTTTTAGATCACAATGAAACATTTGTAAAACATTTTGAACCATTAATGCAATTTACCCTATTTTACTTACTATGCATTTCTCAAGACAAGAGTCCTATAAATACTTGGAATTTAACGAGTGAGCATCACCACTTCTCTAATAAGAAAAAGAAAAAGAAAAAGAAAAAAAACATAGTCACCTCCATATTCAAGCTCAATAATGGCGAGTCCTAGTAGGCAGTCGCGAGGGCAATCAAAAGATTGAAATGCAAAGGATAGATGACAATGATGATCACATGATTGCGTTCTCAAAGTGCCGCTGGCATGTATTAAAAAGGCGAGTGTGCTAGTTCCTATGTTTGGTGCTGAAGTCGGGATTGTTGTCTCCTCCCCGACTGGAAAGGCCTTCTCATTTTGGCACCTCTCTGTCCTGGCCATCACTAATAAGTTCCTAAATAGGAACATTTCTCTAGCCATATACATGACAGGCTGCAACCCTTGCTTGATTGCCAATGAAAGAGTGAGGATGGACCGAAATAACGGCTTCATCAATCGACTCCTTACCCCGCTGGATGCCAAGAAGGAGAGAGAAAAGGCTTTGTCGAGTATAACCCGTGCCACGATCAAAGGGCATTCCTCAAATATGGAGCTCGTAAAGGGGGTTGCTCCGACCAACCTAGCTTCTAATTAGCTACAGTGATGCACGCATCCCTCGTCACGTGGTTCATCCTTTGACGTAGCCCCTTCCCTCTCTCCTTGCCAGCATCTGCCGGGAGATCTAAAAGCTGGTTGAAGTAGCTAGTCATTACATTAGTCCATCCTACATCCTTCGATGGCTACCGAACATGACTTGGCGCCCATCATTCTGTTGCTGAAGCAATGTTCCTATTCAGGAGCAAGTGTGATGGCTTGCACACAAAGGTGCCCGAATGAGAAGGTCTTCCATGTCGGAGAGAAGACAACAACTCCAGCCTTTGCACCACACAGGGCGATGCACTCACCCGTCTTCTCATATATGTTGGACTTGTGCTTCGGAAACGTTATCATTCGGTCATCATTGTCCTCTAACATTTCATCTCCATTTTTTGCATCCCTCGAGTCTTCTTACAAGTACCCTCCATGATTAAGTTTGTAAAGGAAGGTGAGGAAGCCTATTCATTGTTTTTCCTCGCAGTACTTACAGCCCTATTCTGGAATTCATAGCATGTAGAGTATGAATAAATTATAAATACGACAATTTAAGAATAACCTCTATCATTTTTATTATTTTACTGATTTGTTTTCTTTGAAAGATTAGCAGTTTTATTTTCATTTCAAGCTGTATCTCCTGATGGTAGCATTTATATCAATACTAATCAAAAAAGAGAAAATATGCCAAATGCAATATATGAATACTACTAAACAAGCATAAGTTTGAATTAATGTGATACTATATATATATGTAGGTGTGGAATTTGAAATGTAAAAAAAAAAATGCATCTATGAGCTTCGTCCCGTATTTCACTAAAATTAAATTAAAAGACAAAATTCGGGGGGGGGGGGGGGGGGGGGGGGGGGGGGGGGGGGGGGGGGGGGGGGTTTGGTTTGGGGGAAGAATTCTTGGGTTGTTTCAAGAATTAGTTTACGCTATATATTATTTTTTTGTATCCACCTCGGTATCCAGAAGCCCAATAGACTACGACTGATTCAGTCGAGTTGGATTAGCCCACTAAGAAATAAAACTTTTCCAACGTGGATTTGCTTCATTCACAAGACTCGAATTTGAGACTTTACTTAAGGAGAACAAATGTCGAACCCCTTGAATTAACTCATATTGGTTTATAATTGAAAACTCTTCCAACGTGGATTTTCTTCATTCACAAGACTTGAATTTGAGACTTTACTTAAGGAGAACAAATGTTGAACCCCTTGAATTAACTCATATTGGTTTATAATTGAAATTTCAAAACATGGTCTGCTTCATGAGCGTAATAGTTGGATTTACCCCCAAGAAACTAGCCTACGTTTACCAGCGTGAGTTATATATTTATTAACATATATAGATAAACATGGTATTTGTTACATAGCACAAATTAATAAGAAAATATCTCTCTTGGTCGGGCTTGGTAGACTTCTCAACCGACCACCACCCGCCAGTTGAGGTCAGCAGCAAGGAAGCTTCTCATTTTTCTCTTTTCATAATTTTTTTAGGTGGGGGTCAAATTTATAAAAAGAAAAATTATTAAAATTGAAATTTTCACTGGTAAGGTATCGAAGAGTTGCTTTATGATATCTACAATATTTTATCCATCGAAAAGAAAAAGACGTATTATATTTTCTGAGAAACTATTTTTTAATATAATTAATCTATGACTGGGGCTATTTCCACCCCCAATTTTGGCTAATCTCCTCCATTTCTTATCCATGGTACCAAATTGCCATTATCTTACATTAATTGCTCTAACAAAAAATGGATAAACCTCTTAAATCACTATCTAAGTTGTCATTCCTTCCTTAAACTAAGTATTCAACTTATCATTTTAAATTTTTTTTCTCTCTTTTACTCAAGCCTACTTACCCATAATATTACTAAAAAATTTATTTATTCTTGTGGAATGAATGAAAAATAATGATATTATCACTAAGGACCAAATATATTTACTCTAGTATCTTGTTGATGCAAGGAAAAAAAAAGAGATACAATCAATATTTATATCTACAAAATTAAATTTTTACTTGAAAAACACAAAAAAACTAGAACATGTGTGCCCTTTACGAGACGGTGTCCTCACTTCTTAGATAATTTCTCCAAGAGAGATAATTTTTTAAATGGATTATTAATTGAAGATGATTATTGAATGTTGTATTTTCTATCCTTTATTTTGATTGTTTTCTAATAGGAAGGATAATATTAATTTTTCATATAATATAACTAATTTAGTATACACTAATAATTAGAATTAGAAATTTATGATTAGTATTTCAATTGATATTGCACAAGTTAAAATATCATAATGTAACTAAACAAAAATTTAAAAAAATTGAAAAACATGAGTCCAACTGCATAAATCTATTATTTGGAAAAATATGAATACATTATCTATATGCATTTGAAAAAGTAAAATAACTGAAAATAAAAACACAATTAATATTAAAAGTAATAAGTTGAATTAAATTTTTTGATTAACTCATGTGATCTTGCTTTTAATATCTGTCATGAAATTCATTTTATTTGAATTTCAAAATTTGGTTCTTTTTTTTCTTTTCGATTAAGATTAGAGGAATGGAACACTAATAAGTGGGATTTCATGTTGCTAGCGTTTGGTAACGAAGTTAAGTTTGATTTAATTTAATTTAGTTTGATTTTATGAGACAAAGACAAAAGTAGCTAGGAAAAGTATGTGAGAGAATTTTAAAAAAATATAAAAAGTAATGATTATGTTTTGAATTCAGTGTTATCAGAACCGGACCGGATGATGAACCGGAAGGGGTACGGGGTCATGGGTTTATGGGTCCAACCGGGGGTTCGATGGGTCGGACCGCTCGTTTATTTAAAATAAAATAAATATTCATATTATTAAAAAAATTATGATAATTAAGATAAAAGTATGATGATTTTAAAGAAATATAACAATAGTATAAGAAAGTATCTATATTTAATATTTCTTACTTCAAAATAAATATTATTTTAATAAAGACTTAAAAGTAGAGTTAAAAGAACAAAAAAGTGGTGGTGGCTTGGTTGGTAGTATGCTAATATGAAAAGCAAGAGGTCATGAGTTCAAATCCTTACACAACCAACCAATTTTTACATTAAATAGGAAACCCATAAAAACCCATAGAACCGGCCGGTTTAATGAAATTTTGCTTAAAACCGGCCGGTTCAATGGATCCGGCGGTTCAAAGCTGCCATTTCGGCTTTTAGGCGAACCGGACCGGACTTGGTGCCGGTTCCCGGTCCGACCGGTCGAACCGGCCGGTCCGGTCCGGTTCTGATAACAATGTTTGAATTGAGGAAAAATGTTAAAATTTAGAAAAGTGTTGAATAGTTAAGAGAATTTAATATTTAAAAATTAATTGTATTAATAGATAAGAAAAAAGTATTAGAGAAAATTTGAAGAAAAAGATAAAAAAAAGTAATAATTACGTTGTTGAATTGAGAGAAAAATAAAATTAAGTTAAGTTTATTTTTGTAAATAAACAAACCAATTTTTGCTTATGTAGTGTACAAAGTTTTAAAAATAGTTTTTAAAATTATTTTGAGTAGTGGATACATAGAGTAAAGAGAGATAATATGTTCAAATGGAAAGTAATCTAGAGAGTAATTTAAGGATTCTATCATATTAGTTAAAGTAATTAATATATATTGCGGGCATTTTGATAAGATGAGCAAAGAAGGGAATGGATTAGCCAATAAGGGGTAAAAAATAGCCCCAGCCATAATCTATAAATATAGTTGCATTGTATATGATATTGAAGTATTACCTGTAAATGTTATATTGTATGAATATAATTTCTTATGGAAATTGGGTTTACTACTATTTCCTTACCTAAAACAACATTCATAACATGGCCAATCGCTAAAATGTGTAATATATATATATATATATATATATATGCATTTGTATGTAACATAATCAGCTGCCTACACTGTCCTTCATATCGCGAATCATCGAGATGACTAGGGCTGGTGCCATGCCACCTTGTGGAGCATCAAGTACATGGAAAGTTATGGTTCGATTTAATTTTATCGCAAGAGCTATGCGATTTCCATTATGTTCCATTTCCATTCCGTTGTACTAAAAACCACATCACAGACCATAAAATCGAATGCGATGGTTCGGGGCTTTGTCAAGGTTTGACCACTGGATGAAAAAATTCATGCACAGTGAAAGAAAAAACAGATGAGGAATGGGAATGCTCTTATAAAGCAGGAATGTCTTACAATGCAAGGATCTAAATGAAAAATGCAAAAGGTTTGGGGCCAAAGATGCAATAGAATGCATGCACATGCTCCAATCCAGAGACATCCAAGACAGGCGTGCATGGTAAGCCAAAATCACAAAATAGTAAAGTGAACCAAAATTTAAATGTACCACGTGATTTGGGTAACCTTGGTGGCCATGCTATATAAATGCAGTACTAAGCATCCTAATCAATGAACTACATGAGTTAATTCTACCCCGACTCTACCTAACTCTATTCATTTCTATTCAGAAAAAATTGTGCGTGAGAAACAATGTGGAAATCTACCATAATATTTAACCATTTTGTTCCATTTCCATTCCGTTGTACCAAAGACCACATCACAGACCATAAAACTAAATGCGATGGTTCGGGGCTTTGTCAAGGTTTGACCGCTGGATGAAAAGATTCATGCACAGTGAAAGATAAAAAACAGATGAGGAATGGGAATGCTCTTATAACGCAGGAATGTCTTACAATGCAAGGATCCAAATGAAAAATGCAAAAAGTTTGGGGCCAAAGATGCAACAGAATGCACGCACAACCAAAATTTAAATGTACCCCGTGATTTGGGTAACCTTGGTGGCCATGCTATATAAATGCAGTACTAAGCATCCTAATCAATGATCTACATGAGTTAATTCTGCCAGATTCTACCTAACGCTATTCATTTCTGTTCAGGAGAAATTGCGCGTTAGAGATAACGTGAAAATCTATCAGAACATTTTAATTTCTTCATTTAACGTCATAGTTAATTTGTATATTGTGTGGCCTTAATAAACTGGGAAAAATCTCCTAAAAAAGAGAAAGAGATATATGCCCTAAACTACGTTAAGCAAATATGATACATGGGATGGTTTACATATTTACAAGACTTTCCCTTAACGAAGAAAATCTTCCCATAATAATTTCTTCTTAATAAAATTATTAAAATGACTTATAAAAATGATACCCTTGTTTCATTTCACATGATAAGTATACTTCTCGTGACTATTTTCCCAGATTTTAGTTCTGGTAAGTTCGACGATGGTCGATACCGTCAGTTTCCGTGCACAGAGAATGATAGTTCAGCAGCAATAGTTTGTAAGGAGCTTAGGTTCGATTTTAGGGTTTTTAGGATTTTTAGGGTTTTAGGGTTCGATTTTAGGGTATTGATTTTCATCAGTAAAAAAATTATTTAAGACTTGATTACATTAAATACCCAAAAACCGAGAGGGGTCGTTACATGCAAAGTTGATCCCTTCGGCCATTTCTTTCATATACTTCAAAGCTTACATTAGTAACTCCCATCTCTCCCTGTGCTACGCTCACATTCGATCTCTCCTTTGCGTTACGACACTACGATGTTGCCAGAGGGTAGGCCCCTCCCCGGTGCAGTGAAGCAGAGAGTCGGCCATCTGTTGCCGGGAGGCCTGCGCAGTGCGGCAGCTGTTTCGGGCCTGTTGTTGCTGCTGTTCTACGTATCCTCCTTCAACTATAGGTATAGCCAGGACTCTTCCGATCTCCACCGGCCCGTTGCACTCAATTGGCGGGCCCTGTGGCCGCTTTCATGCAGCCCCATGGCTAGTACTCCGACCAACCTCAGCCACATCGTGTTCGGGATCATCGGTTCCTTGAATACGTGGAAAGGCAGGAAGGCTTACGTGGAATCCTGGTGGAGGCCGAACGTAAGCCGGGGGTACCTCTTCCTGGATGGGCCTCCGGAGGATGAGTCCCTTCTATGCCCTTTCACGTGCCCTGCTCTCCTGATTAATGAGAACATCACACACTGGGACATTTATCCGAAGATCAAGTATCCGATACAGATCCGCATGGTCCGGAGCATTGTCGAGGCGTTCAGGCAGGGGGACCAAGACATCAGATGGTTCGTGATGGCAGATGATGACTCGATGCTCTTCGTGGACAACATAGTAGAAGTGCTATCGAAGTACGACCACACCAAGTACTTCTACCTTGGTGCCAGCTCGGAGACGATTCTCTCAAATGCTGTGTTTATGTTCGAGATGGGCTTCGGGGGAGCCGGGTTTGCCGTAAGCTACCCATTGGTGGCAGCAATGGCTGAGAAATTGGATGGCTGTATTAAGAGATATCCGCACTCGCGGACTGCTGATTATCTCATTTATATCTGCATACTTGACCTAGGAATTGCTATATCCCCGCAAAAAGGGTTTCACCAGGTATGAAAACGGTTTCTGAGTTTTCCGATTTTTACCGTAACAGAGATTTCCGATTTTTCTATCTTCTCTAATACTATGATCTATGAACTTATATCCCTGACAGATCGATCTTCTCGGCAATATAGCTGGCCTATTGTCATCCCACCCGCAGTCTCCCTTACTTTCCCTCCACCACATCAACATTGTGGACCCGGTTTTTCCGTCTATGAACCGGTCCGAGTCGATCAATCACCTCATGAAGCCTGGGAGAGTCGATCAATCCCGACTCGCACAGCAAACCATATGCTACCAGAGGGAGATGAATTGGTCCGTCTCCGTCTCGTGGGGCTACTCAGCCCACATTTACGAGAGCATACTGCCTCGATACATTCTTCGGAAGCCCATTGAGACTTTCAGGCCCTGGATGGGGGAAGCAAAGTGGCCCATGTTTATGTTCAACACAAGACCCGGCGACAGTACTAACCCATGCGAGGTCCCACACTGGTTCTTCTTGGAGTCCATCCAACTTGGGAATGAAGATGACATTGTTACGACTTACAGTAGAGCAGCCAAGCGTGGGCTCATCCCTTGCTCACTCGGCGGGAACCATTCTGCAGATCATATCGACAGAATTCAGGTTTTCTCTCCCGCAAAAACACGCCTCGAGGTAAACTAGAAACCGCTGAATTCGTCTCTCCATGAAATCAAAATTCTTTTATGCCAATCATTGCGTAGGTAGGATCAATATGAGTTTGGTTTCGAGGATCACTATGAAGCGATTATGAAAGATAGGGTGAGATCTGGTCCTCAAAACCAAGGATGATATACCGATCCAATTTGAGCTCTATATTTCAATCCGCTTCGCAAATTTTAGTCAAAACAACTGGAACCTTAAGTGCGTTAGCCCCAGCTTAATCTTTTGAGTTTTCTGTCAACCCGTTTAACGTACCTTTCTATCAAAGGAGATCCAAAACTGGACTTAGCAGACAGCAATTTTCCGCCATCTCCCCACTCATAACATGAGGCTCCTGCGAAACTGATCCTATACATAGAGGAGGTTACCGATACCAGAGGCTATGATAATATAACTTGAGTGTTTGATATAATTGTAGATCGATCATTATTATGTTAATGACAGGCATTTGTTTTCTGGCTCATGCATATCATTTTCACAGGCAGGAAGAACAGAGTGCTGTGATGTATTATCAATAGCAGAGAAGAATACCACAACGGTCAGAATCAGGCCTTGCATGGAAGCTGAAGAGATTGCATAGCACCATATCTATACATATACAGATAGAGATAAACAGTAGAGATATTTGCTCTTTTATGTCTCTCTTTTTTTTCTTTTTATTTTTTTGCTGGGCAAAAGTAATCATAGCAATACAATCAATTAAGAGTAGAGGCTTCCAAAATCTATCTAAATCAAATTGCAAGGGAGCGGTAGTTTCTAATCTGAAATGAAATTTCTCCCAATAGTGCTCCAAAATCCTCTTAAAAGTCAGACAATGAAGACAAAGACAACACAAATTCCAGTTGAACAGTTTCATTCAAGTCGACGAATCGAAGCCTATAGTGATCCCGGACTACCTGAGGGAACACAAACTGTGTCTATTCATTCAATGTATAAATACCTGCTTTGTCTTCCAGGGTGAAACTGATTTTGACTTTCCTAACTGCAGCCGGTCACTTTTGGGTCTCTATTGGACTCCGATCCAGCGAGCATAATCAACCCATCTGCATTAGTTATGACGACGTCAATGGCTAGCCACTAGAATAGGGCAAGCTAGAATACACTATTATCAATATCTCCAAGGTTTTATGGAGGGTCTCACAGAAGAGAGCCAAGGAATGTATTTCCAGTCCGAACGGCAAAACAAAGAGCACTCAGCATAAGCTCGTGCTGGTGCAGCAATGGCTCCAGAACTCGCTGCTCGATTACACCAGCTACCACTTGGTACCTACACAAACACAACAGTCGTATAATTTCTTAGATAAGCTCAGCCGTAAAATTAAGTTTTAAAGGAATCCTGGATTTCTATGCTATCTACTAAAAATTGACAAATAAGATGAATGAAAACTTTATCAGGAAATGGAAACAGCCATGTACACACCATAGGCTGCACTGGTGGATAGTATGGGAACATTTTCCACTTCACCCGCTGAAGATTTATCGACAACCTTCCTTGCATTAATTGAGGCATTTGTCACTGTCGTCCCAACCTGAACCAGAAGAAAATAGAACAGTATCATAAACAGCAGGACGCCGATTCAGAGGTGATTGTAGGAAAGCAATCACATGCAATCTGTTTGCCATCTTATATGGTACCAAACAACCAGAACATTTACTAAGTAGAGTTCACTGCTATTAAACCTATCCAGGTAGATACAGATAATATTTGCATTTATTCATCCCATTAATCTGCAACATTGTTCTGATCCAGTATCATGTGTTAGTTCATCCAGAAACCTTGTAGAGAATAATTGATGCTGCTTCAAAGAGAGGACACGGTTTTCAATCTTAAGGAGAGACTTCTAATGCTGATCTTATTCATGCATCCTTATAATTTGGCATGGATGGGGATGAGTCCATCGACAAAAATGGAGCAGGATTAGAGCAGTGCTAAAATCTACCGCAAACATCTAAGTAGAGGATCCCTGGGAAAAGAAATGGAAACTTACCAATGATGAGGTAGTCCCAACAGCAAAAAGCTTTGCTCCATTAACCGTTATATAACACGAGCATGAATTACGTGCAGCATTACATGAAGTAAAAACATCGACTTTAAATATAGAGTATTCTATCATATTATTATTATCATTTCATTAATTATCACCTTTTAAATAATGTTATAACTCGCTATAATAATATAGATTAAAAAAATTAAAAGTATGAACAGTCTCGTGAATAGTAAGGACACAACGTCTACTACATAAATAAATAAATAAATAAATATATATATATATATATATATTCATCAGGGGAAACAACCATTGGAAAAAGAAAAAAAGTTATCCCAAATTACAATTTACAGTAGATTATCAAATTAATAACACGTATTTTATCATAAAACAATTACTTTTCTGTGTATATGAGAGAATTCTTTCTTATTATTATGGATAACCAAATGTGATCCAAGAGAGTGTGTAGACAACCAAACTTTAGTATAGGTCTTTCAGTTTATTTTTCGGTTACAATTTTAATAATTTTTATTTTATATTTCCTTTTTAGCTTCTTGAGATGTAAAGATAAGAATCAAATTTTCATAATCAATTTCACCTAACATTTCCTCAAATGATGATACGATTATTAATCAACCTAAACTATTGTGAGTCGTCCTTAGATCTTAGTAAATTAATTCAATTTTGAAAACGTCATTCGGCCGGAGCAAATATTGACTTTTCCAACAAACAGAAAAGATGAACTTAAAGGAGAAACAAAAAAGATACAGAAGTTGATTTGTTCCCCAAAAAGATAAGGGGTGATGATCAAATAATATAGTATATGACTTTATGAATTGGTGCGAGAATAACGAGGAACAAGAATCTATCGATCAACTTCACATCCACAGAATACATTATATATTTATATTCTTCTAAAAAGAATTATTTGAATAATAAAAAACAAAAATCTAAAAAATCATATAATCTAATGGTGGGAGAAAATTGGGAGAGAAATATTCGGGAATCGAAAAGAATTAATAGGAGAGGAGTCTTAGAAAGAAGAGTAAAATATGACTCAATGGAAGAGAGAATAAATTTAACGTGATAGGTAGTTTACGTGACAGTTTCTCCTCGCACAAAAAAACTTGTGACGCAGCTCCTCCTTGCTTGAATGGAAAACTTTCATGAGAGTAGTCCGAATTACATAATATATAGATATAGATTAGGGTATTAATTAATAGAGACTACGGCGAATAATTGGGATTTGTGGAAAAAGTGAGGGAAAAAAAAGAGAATTATTTTGGGTTGGTGAAGAGATAAAAAAGAAAAGATTGACAAAAAATTAGAAAAATTGTTTTTTGCTAGGGAAATTCATTTTCCACTGAATATCTCTATTTTTAAAATTGTCCCTTTTTTTCCTAAGGAAAAGAAAATTTGTTCCTGTTTTTTTTTTTTGAATAATTATGTAACTACACTAATTGATAGAGAATTCGACCAAGCTGATCTCGATGGTGTAGCATAGTCAATTATTACAAGGGCTTTTAATTTATATAGGTACTTTTTCTTCCTAAATTCTATCCACCGAATCTTGCAAAAGTAGAGATGTTACATAACTAACCAGATATTTCACAAACATCGTCTTACAAAATTGCCACTTCTATCTACTTTCACATTATGTGAATTGGAGGATTTAGCATAGCTCTAAATTACAAACTAACTTTTTCACACTATAATAGTAGATTATCGAACTAATGAGGCATACAAGACTCTTCTTGTAACATGGGTACCTTCTAGTATATATAAAAGAGATTTCTTTCTTATATTCATAAAATTTTTTTCTTATTATTATCATTATTTTAAGTGCAACCCAAGAGAGCGTGGGACCTAAAATCAATTTTTAATAGTTTGTCTAACGAAGTTAAAATATTTGAGTTGATCGAAGCTTTCACCATTTTTCCAAATAAAAAAACAAACCTGAAATAAATTTTTGCTTAAAATTCCTCTTACAAGCTTTATGTAAAGTTACATTATAATTAATTTCATTAAGATTTCTTTTTTTAATAATTATATAGCTAATCTATTTTAATTTTTTGTGATATCTTGGATTTGCAATAAATTAAATCAATTCAGAAAATCTTTTTTTTTGGGCCTAATCAAGTATGAATTTTCTAGAGAAGAAAAAAAAATGAACTTAGGTAACAAAAAGCTTTAGGGGCTTCGAGCAAAAGCTAGAGGCCGTTTGGATTTAGAGTTAAAGTTACTTTGATTTTGATTTTGATTTTAATTGTGAAAAAGGACAAATGAGATGTGATTATAAATTTGATTTGGGAAACGTGTGTTTTTGTTGTATAGTGTATTGAGTTAAAGTTAAAGTTAAAATTAAATTTCTTACAAAACAAACGGGGCCGCCACCTTGTGCTTGAGCAGCTCCTGTGGGTATCAGGTAAACAAAGATACTCGTGACATAAAAATTAAACGAGTAAATAATAATTTATAAAAATAGACCTTTTTATTTAACTTTTATTTACCCACATTGTGCATACTAAATATATTTCAAGTAATAAAAACCACTGATTTAAAATTAAAATTATAATATTATTAATATTAATTAAAACTATCAATTAACCTCTCATTTTGACCCTCCTCACTCTCTCACATCTCTTCTTTTCCACTCCTTCTTTTTTTTCTCTGTCCTCTTTCATCTGTAATTCATTTTTTTTACTCGTTCCTACTTTTCCTGTGAAGTATTTGTATTTGATTTATTTATTTTCACATAAAATAATTTTTTTATATTTGAATATCAGTTTCATGTATTATCTAAGTAAACGAATAAAAGTCATTACCGCATGCGCTGCGTGTAAACTCTAGTTATTAAAGTGATAAGGAAAATAATTTGTCCGACTTTCCTTCTCCCAATTTACCCCTCAAAGAATGATAAAATTAAGTGTAAAATGTAAAGACTTTCCTTTAAATTTAGTGAAATGGTACTCCACCCCATTTATTTGAAAAATACGCATTTAACCAGAGTTGACCGGTTTGACCAAATCTATATCTTTTGTAAAAATAACAAATGAAGTCATAACTTTTAGATTTCTTTTTTTAGGCCCTACACTTACTTATTATTGAATGAAGCCGCCAATTTACGTAAAAGTTTTCTATAAGGCCCGTCATATATTTTAAATATTTTCTTTAGTTTAAGAAATTAAAAAAGAATAAGAAATAGTTCCCAAAAAAAAAAGTTGAATGCATCAAACAAAGAAGAGAAATAAAGGAGCAAAGGGCGGCGGAGGTTCGCTACCGCCCATCAAAGGGTGTCGGAGACCTCGTTAAGCGTGGTCGTGGCTCATGCAATACTGTCGAGGCTCTCTCTCTCTCTCTCTCTCTTCCCAACTATTTTTATATATTTTTGTTTTATTTTTTTTTAATTTTCAATGTCAATTTAATGATTTTTTAAATAAAAATAAGGGCCTTATATGAAAAATTTATGTGAAGTGTTGCCCTTATTAAGTAATAAATAATACCATTGTCTTAAGAAGAAGAAACCAAAATATTATGACCTAACTGTTATTTTTGCAAAAAATTAAAGATTTGGTCAAATCGGTAACTTGGGGTGAAGTGCATATTTTTCAAACAATTAGGTTAAGTGCCATTTTATCAAATCTCAAGGAGGTTTTTGTATTTTTAACCTAAAATTAATTAATAGCATTAGATTAAGAACAAAATAATAATTTATATTTTTTTTATACCTTTCCACTTCTCAACTCCATCGATTCTTTTTCCATTCTCTTTCCTCTCTACCTTGCCGTTAATTCTTTCTTCATTTTATCCCATCTATTAATTTCTTTCTTTCTTTCTTTTTTTTGGTGACCCAGGTCTAATCCCGAGACTCCATGGACCCTCAATCTCACATGGAACTGGGTGTGTACTGTGCACAACAATACACACATAAGGGGTGGCCTCCAAATGTTGTATTCTTTACAGGATGAGATTAACCATGCGACCTCTTATGCTATGCATGGGAGGCGAGTTATACTCAACCACCTATGCTAATAAACAATCATTTTTTATTTCTCTATGGAAAATCTTTAAATATTCGAAAATGATGAAAAAATAATTAATTATATCATAGCATTACAAGGAGAGTGAGAATTTCTATTTTTGTAGAGATCATCTCATTTATGTTTTTTTTTTGTGTGTATATCCCGAAGCCCATCAGGCCCCGATTAATCCAATTCAAGTCCGGTTAGCCCACTAAAGGGATAAAACTCTCATAGTATAGATTTTTTTCATTTACAATATTCAAATTCGAGATCTTACTTAAGAAAAATAAGTGTCGAATCGCTTAAACTATCCATATTGGTATTTATGTTCTTTTCAATATTATGATAAGTTCTACTCTAATGAATAAAGGAATTCGCTACACTTCCATTTTTAGCTTTGCCCGAAGGAAAGAAACTGGAATTGTTTATGGGCCAATTCCTTTGGAGCGACATGATCGATTTCGGGTGAAAATCGTCTTGAAGCTTAACTCAGGAGAGCAGTGTGTGACACGCGCTCAGTCTGTCGCGTGAAGATTGTTTTCAAGCCCTGTTGGGATCCGAGTGGGGCTTGAATCGTTAGGTGCTGCCGTCAGTCAACCTCGCTTTTGGAAAATTTACATATTCAACCCCCATTTTCTTGGGTTCTTCTATTTTGACCCTCGAAAGATTTAATTTAAAATTCATACTCGATCAGAAGGGTAGATACATCACGATCATCCCCCCAATCAGATTTGAAAGGTTGTTTTAATATATCATATAGTCAAAAAGTAAATCTCTCAAAAAATGATTAGACGGTTGGTGTAGATTTTTCAAACTCGTACGTTGCTCTTAATTTCAATTAAGACTCACATTTGTTCTAGTGGATCGCTCCAACCATGTAAGATTTATATTTTGACTACCTAAGCCAACTCGTTATTTTGATATTTTGAAATATGTATCCATGTTAACTTATCATGCATGTAACATGTGGAAATATTGAAAAATCGAAGAAAGTTCGAGTATAAAAAAAATGCGTGCAGCAACATTTCTCATCGATCTAGAATCAAGAGATTTTGGATTTGATTTTCATTGTTGAGACTTTTTGCTCTTTATTTTCGCTTCTAGAGGCCTATCAATTAGGTCGGTAAGCTCCTCTTATAAAATAAAATGAAGATATTGTCTCTTTTTTTTTTTAATCTTTGAGGTATATGTATATCATGTCAACTATTAATTGGCGAAGAATTTTGGTTTGTTACTTTGATATGAGGCATTCTATAAATAATTAAGGGGGCATGTTATTTTGCGTCACGACATCTCAAAAACATTCTATCAATACTTTTATATTGATGTAACTAGGTGTCATCATCCTATCATTCAATTTATGAATCTATTATTGATTATTAATTCGGTGACATGCAGATAAAGAATTGATTTTATGTTTTGCACGAACAAGTTCCCTATATATAGCGTGATGGAGACATTCGATATATATTTAGGAATCTGCGGGAAGACATCATAAAATCGTCCCCTTAGCTCTGGGAATGCCGGAAACCGAAACATTCAGGCAATTTCAATTCAGAAATGAAGAGAATGAGCTTCTGCATATATTTCCTTTCAAATGAAGATTCTTCTATCATCTGCAAAAGATATGTCATATGCTTAAAGAGCAGTTGATCAATTCTTATTGTTCAATTCTTTCTTTCTATCCCATGTTTAGAGATGAGCGATAACCATATTCTCGAGAATTTGGTTAATCACATGCATCCCGATCAAGCTAGAGTGGCATGCGGCATAGCCGGCACACAGTTCCAGTTGGGAAGGATGGTGTTCCCTCTAGATGATGGCAGGCTCGGAGAACTTCATTTGTCGGGTTTTGGTGGCGAAACTTCAGGACCTGGCCAAGTCAATAACTGCACGGCTATGCGGAAAGGGAAGCGAGTGATTGGAGGCCCTCCATGGGATGGAATTCCAGGAAGAGACGTGATGCTCACAGTACATGATTCACTCTTCCTCGTGAGCAACAATGGAAAGTTACTCCAGTTCATTGTGAGTAGCAAATGAAAACCCGACCGGAAGGACTATATTTTCAATAATTAGAATAAGGTGCTCTTTTGAATATTTGTCTTGCCTTATTTTATTTTAAAGCAGGTTTCTCACAGAAAATTCAAATGGAAAGATTGCAAAAATCCAATGAGTACGAAGATAGCAAGCATAATAGATCAAGAGCAGTTTCCGAAGAATATAGTGTTTGTTGTGGGAAGGAACGGGTGGCTTTATCAGTACAACAAAGTGACCGAACTGTGGCATGAGCATTCCCAATCTCACCATTTGGTTCTGTCAAGGCTACCTGGGACTGCAATGCGTCCATTGCCAGCATCTCTGGCGGGCTCGGTCTTTATGCTCTCAGAGGACGGTGGACTAGTCGAATACCGGTGGAACACAGTGGATGGATGGAACTGGGTGGAGCACGGAACCCCGAGAATAGGTGTGACATTGGTTGGTTCGCCGGGTCCATGCTTCCAAGAGAGTCAGCTATTCTTGATCGGTTCTGATGGAGCAGTATATCTGAGGTACATGGACCAAACTATGTGGAAATGGGAAAATCTTGGTTACCCTCTCCCTGCAGTTTTTGGAGATGAGACGCAGGCAGAGGCGAAACAGGGGAAGGATGATATTTGCATGAATGGAGATTTCAATGCTGCAACAAAAAGAAAAGCGATAAACTGCGATCCAAAGGTAAAACTTTTCATGTTATACGATGCTGTGTCTCATGAAGTAAAACTGATGACTTGTGCTTTTCGAACATGAAGGTAGCACCAACCCGGCCGATTCCATTCTCTGAGGATTCCGTAATCTTCGAGCTAAGAGATGGAAGAGTAAGCAATTTATTATGTCAACAGTCAATTCTCATAAAATTCTTAGCCAGATTTGATCAAATCATTACCTAACAGAAGACCGGATATTTCTGATAAGTTCTGACTGTGAAATTTACCAGTGAAGTTCCTTCATACATTCATATATCTCGACCAAAGTAATATGATTAAGGCAACCTCAATCCACCCGAAAGAAAACCTATGAAACTGCATCCATAAACTGATATTATTGTCCGGTTGCAGTTGGCGGAACTGCGAAAGACAGAAGATGCGAAATGGGTATGGTCACGAACCATCGGAACTCCGACAAGTTTATGCCAAGAAAACTACTGGGCTGCTCTCGAAACTTGAGTAGGAATAAATTACAAACCCGAACTCACGAAAGACATGTCAGATGAGGACAAGAACAACAAAAATGCGGGTTCAGGAGTGCTATACAGATAGGGGAATATGTACCTCTGCAGCAACAATATGCATTCCTTTTCGGTTTGCTTCAGGAAGAGGTCCCAGATGCACAGAAAGACAATAAGAATGAGGCCGAAAACAATAGGGTGGTAGCAATAGCATGCTAGAATTTTGAAGTTCAGCATATCCCGGGCTCACCGATGGATCGGGGCCGACCGTGGCATGGATGTATAAAGTAGTCCGAAAATTGAGTAGATCAAGTGAAACAGCGAAGCAAGAAGAGGCGTAATGTACAGTAGCTTACTTGTTTGCTTCTGCATTATGTACAGTTTACAGCTAAACACAAGCCAGTACTACACAAACACATGAAGGCACAAGACTATTAACGAACTGCGGCTTAAGAAAACAGTATACGAATTCCAATATTACTCATTCATGAGGGAGAAGTACAAGTTCCCGATATGGCCGTAAGAGGGACAACCGAATTACAATGACAGAATTTTGAATGAACTATGGGCTTGCATGCTTAAGCACATAAGTTTATATGGTTCTTGTGATTGTTTATGAGAGACTTCAATTGGATTGTCAGCCTCATGGACCTATTACTAGAGGGACAACTCGGTCCGCGGCAAGCGAAGCAAGGTGCAGGGCGACCTGTATTGCACGGCAAAGGTTAAACGACTGGAGGATCCTCGCATTGGCATAGGCGAGGTTGTTCTTCCTGAGATCGAGGTAGGTTAAGGATCGGCAGAAGCAGGGGACCAGGGCACCGGGCCCTGCGAGTGCCATGGCCATGCTGTAGTGATGCAGGCCCATCTCATAGCCTGGCCTCCCAATTGCCGCATTCTATCATATTATTATTATTATCATTATTTTTTAAAATATTAGGTTTAAAATACCGAGATAATTAGATTCCCGGAATTAGCTAGATTTACTACTGTAAGATATATATTTATTAACATATAGGGAATATTGATATCGCGCTGGACAGATAAATAAGAAAAGAAATCTTAAATTCGGAAATCTTGAAGTTATGAAAGGGACACGTCAGTCTGACGTACGTTATTCGGCCGTACTTATCTCTTGCAAGATGCTATGATATATAGCTCGGTTTATTTCTAGGTTTCTCATATTTCTTCCTCAACTAATCTGAAATTCTAAACACCATAACTCGATTTGATTGTCAAACTCAAGGTGCGTTTCGACCATATATACATCTCCTTCATGACCATGATGCAAACTCTAGGTGCGTTTCGACCATATATTACATATTAGTTTGATCCTTTTGATATATATATGTATTTTATGTATATATATTTTACGTGCATTTTATTTCGTATAATACGGGGTCCTAGGCCAAGGGATCTTATGGAAAAGAGTCGAAATTCTATATCACACTAGGTAAATAAATGAACAAAACGTCACTTTAATAACAAAAAATATTTGCAAATTTCACTGTTATTTGTTGTCACTTTATATTTCATTTCTTTAAGTAGGAAAGAAGAGATTGAAATGGTCGTCATTTGTACGTTATTTCAAATATTAATATTGAAAATAATAATCGAGCAAGCATGAATGAATTATTAATTTGGACTTAGTAGGCAAATGGAGAGGTGCAATAATAAATCCTTTGGTACTAGTTACTATTTAGTTTTTTATTATGATTTAATTCCAGTCATAATTATTTTTGTCCAAAAAATAAGTGCCCTCTCACGTACTATAATAAAGTATTCATTATTTATAATTAAAAATAATTCAGATATATTGCTAACACTGTGTTTTCAGATGATACTAAGAAACTTTGCTTTTGTGATGATCGATCATTCCAAGCATATACAAAATCATGTTCGAGCAAGCAAATAGGTCAATATTTGCAAGTAAGCATTTTTCTCTGTTTTCTTCCCTTTCTTTTTTGACGCAATACGGGGTATGAAATTTCATAATTTCCCTGTCAATTTAGTAATAATTCGTGTATTTACTAAAACTTGCGTATGACATAGTATCGTCACATCTCCGTTTTTTGGTGTATTTATAAAGATGCTCCCAGCAGGAAATAAATGGGATGAAATGAATATGTTAGGAAATACAGAAAGAGTAAAAATGAACGTAATTGTTTATTGAAATGCGATGTTTGTTCATATTTTACTTACTATGCATTTCTCAAGACAAGAGTCCTATAAATACTAGGAATTTAACGAGTGAGCATCACCACTTCTAGAATAAGAAAAAGAAAAAGAAAAAGAAAAAAAACATAGTCACCTCCATATTCAAGCTCAATAATGGCCATAGTAGGCAGTCGCGAGTGCAATCAAAAGATTGAAATGAAAAGGATAGATGACAATGATGATTACATGATTGCGTTCTCAAAGTGCCGCTGGCATGTATTAAAAAGGC
Organism: Punica granatum; assembly: GCF_007655135.1. Lineage (NCBI taxonomy): Eukaryota > Viridiplantae > Streptophyta > Magnoliopsida > Myrtales > Lythraceae > Punica > Punica granatum. The sequence continues at coordinate 33,249,713 of NC_045129.1, forward strand.
GAGTGTGCTAGTTCCTATGTTTGGTGCTGAGGTCGGGATTGTTGTCTCCTCCCCGACTGGAAAGGCCTTCTCATTTTGGCACCTCTCTGTCCTGGCCATCACTAATAAGTTCCTAAATAGGAACATTTCTCTAGCCATATACATGACAGGCTGCAACCCTTGCTTGATTGCCAATGAAAGAGTGAGGATGGACCGAAATAACGGCTTCATCAATCGACTCCTTACCCCGCTGGATGCCGAGAAGGAGAGAGAAAAGGCTTTGTCGAGTATAACCCGTGCCACGATCAAAGGGCATTCCTCAAATATGGAGCTCGTGCAGTTGGAGCTCGTAAAGGGGGTTGCTCCGACCAACCTAGCTTCTAATTAGCTACAGTGATGCACGCATCCCTCGTCACGTGGTTCATCCTTTGACGTAGCCCCTTCCCTCTCTCCTTGCCAGCATCTGCCGGGAGATCTAAAAGCTGGTTGAAGTAGCTAGTCATTACATTAGTCCATCCTACATCCTTCGATGGCTACCGAACATGACTTGGCGCCCATCATTCTGTTGCTGAAGCAATGTTCCTATTCAGGAGCAAGTGTGATGGCTTGCACACAAAGGTGCCCGAATGAGAAGGTCTTCCATGTCGGAGAGAAGACAACAACTCCAGCCTTTGCACCACACAGGGCGATGCACTCACCCGTCTTCTCATATATGTTGGACTTGTGCTTCGGAAACGTTATCATTCGGTCATCATTGTCCTCTAACATTTCATCTCCATTTTTTGCATCCCTCGAGTCTTCTTACAAGTACCCTCCATGATTAAGTTTGTAAAGGAAGGTGAGGAAGCCTATTCATTGTTTTTCCTCGCAGTACTTACAGCCCTATTCTGGAATTCATAGCATGTAGAGTATGAATAAATTATAAATATGGCAATGACAATTCAAGAATAAACTCTATCATTTTTATTATTTTACTGATGTGTTTTCTTTCAAAGATTAGCAGTTTTATTTTCATTTCAAGCTGTATTTCCTGATGGTAGCATTTATATCAATACTAATAAAAAAAGAGAAAATATGCCAAATGCAATATATGAGATACTACTAAACAAACATAAGTTTGAATTAATGTGATACTATATATATGTATGTGTGGAATTTGAAATGTCTAAAAAAAATGCATCTATGGGCTTCGCCCCGTATTTCACTAAAATCAAATTAAAAGAGAAAATTAAAGGGGAAAAAAAAAGAATTCTTGGGTTTTTTCAAGAATTAGTTTTCGTTAGAATTTTTTTTAATACACTTTAGTATTCGGAAGCCCAATGGACTACGACTAATTCAGTCGAGTCGGGTTGATCCACTAAGGGATAAAACTCTTATAAAGTATATTTTCTCAATTTACAAGACTCGGACTTGAGATTTTATTTAAGAAGAATAAATATCAAACCTTTTAAATTAACTCATATTGGTTTATAATTGAAATTTCAAAACATGGTCTGCTTCACGAGTGTAATAACCGAATTTAACCCCAAGAAACTAGCCTACGTTTACTAGTATGAGTTATATATTTATTAACATATATAGATAAACATGGTATTTGTTACATAGCACAAATTAATAAGAAAATATCCCTCTTGGTCGGGCTTGGTAGACTTCCCAACCAACCACCACCCGCCAGTTGAGGTCCGCAGCAAGGGAGCTTCTCATTTTTCTCTTTCAAAATTTTTTTTTAGGTGGGGGTCAAATTTATAAAAGAAAAAATTATCAAAATTGAATTTTTCACTAGTAAGGTATCTCCGAATTGTTTTATGATATCTACAATATTTTATCCATCGAAAAGAAAAATACTTATGATATTTTCTGAGGAACTATTTTTTAATATAATTAATCTATGACTAGAGCTATTTTCACCCCAATTTTGGCCAATCTGCTCCATTTATTATCCACGGTACCAAATTGCCCTTGTCTTACATTAATTGCTCCAACAAAAAATGGATAAACCCCTTAAATCACCATCCAAGTTCTCATTCCTTTCTTAATCTAAGTATTCAACTTATCATTTTAAAATTTTTTCTCTCTTTTACTATAGCCTACTTACCCATAATATTACTTAAAAAATTTCTTTATTCTTGTGGAATGAATGAAAAATAATGATATTATCACTAAATACCAAATGTCTTTTCTCTAGTATCCTATTGATGCAAGGAAAAAAAAAAGAGACATGATCAATATTTATATCTACAAAACTAAATTTTTACTTGAAAAACAAAAAAAAAATCTAGAACATGTGTGCCCTTTACGAGACGGTGTCCTGACTCCTTAGATAATTTCTCCAAGAGAGATAATTTTTAAATGGATTATTAACTAAAGATGATTATTGAATGTTGTATTTTCCATCCTTTATTTTGATTGTTTTCTAATAGGAAGGATAATATTAATTTTTTTATATAATATAACTAATTTAGTATACACTAATTATAAGAATTAGAAATTTATGATTAGTACTTCAATCGATATTGAACAAGTTAAAAGATCATAGTGTAACTAAACGAAAATCAAAGAAATTGAAAAACATGAGTACAACTACATAAATCTATTATTTGGAAAAATATGAATACATTATCTATAGGCATTCTGAAAAAGTAAACATAACTGAAAATAAAAATACAATTAATATTAAAAGTAATAAGTTGAATTAAAATTTTTTAATTAACTTATGTGATCTTGATTTTAATATCTGTGATGAAATTCATTTTATTTAAATTTGAAAATTTGGCTCTTTTTTTTTCTTTCCGATTAAGATTAGAGCAATGGAACACTAATAAATGGGATTTCATTTTGCTAGCGTTTGGTAACGAAATTAACTTTAATTTAATTTAATTTAACTTGATTTTAGGAGACTGAGACAAAAGTAGCTTGGAAAAGTATATGAGAGAATTTGAAAAAAAAAAGATAAAAAAAATAATAATTGTATTGTTAAATTGAGTAAAGTGTTAAATAGTTGAGAGAATTTAGTATTAAAAAATTAATGGTAATAATAGATAAAAAAAAATATGAGAGAGAATTTAAAGGAAAAGATAAAACGGTAATGATTTTGTTATTGAATTGAGGGAAAAGCAAAGTAAAGTTAAGTTAAGTTAAACTTATTTTCGTAAACAAACAAACAAACCAATTTTTGCTCATTTAGTATACAAAGGTTAAAAAATAGTATTTTAAATTATTTTGAGTAGCGGATACATAGAGTAAACAGAGATAATATGTTCAAATGGAAAGTAATCTAGAGAGTAATTTAAGGATTCTACCATATTAGTTAAAGTAATTAATATATATATTGCGGGTATTTTGATAAGATGAACAAAGAAGGGGATGGATTAGCCAATAAGGGGTAAAAAATAGCCCCAGCCATAATATATAAATATAGTTGCATTGTATATGATATTGAAGTATTGCCTATAAATGTTATATTGTATGAATATAATTTCTTATGGAAATTGGGTTTACTACTATTCCCTTACCTAAAACAACATTTGGCCAATTGCTAAAATGTGTAATATATATATATATATATGTGTGTGTGTGCGCGCGTGCGCATGTGTATATAACATAATCAGCTGCCTACACTGTCCTTCATATCGCAAATCATCGAGATGACTAGGGCCAGTGCCATGCCGCCTTGCGGAGCATCAAGTACATGGAAAGTTATTGTTCGATTTAAATTTTATAGCAAGAGCTGTGCTGTTTCTATTCTGTTCCATTTCCATTCCGTTATACCAAAGACCACATCACAGACCATAAAATTGAATGCGATGGTTCGGGCCTTTGTCGAGGTTTGACCAATGGATGAAAAAAATTCATGCACAGTGAAAGAAAAAACAGATGAGGAATGGGAATGCTCTTATAACGCAGGAATGTCTTACAATGCAAGGATCCAAATGAAAAATGAAAAAAGTTCGGGGCCAAAGATGCAATAGAATGCATGCACATGCTCCAATCCAGAGACATCCAAGACAGACGTGCATGATAAGCCAAAATCACAAAATAGTAAAGTGAACCAAAATTGTAAATGTACCCCGTGATTTGGGTAACCTTGGTGGCCATGCTATATAAATGCAGTCTAAGCATCCTAATCAATGATCTACATGAGTCAATTCTGCCCGATTCTATAAAACGCCATCCATTTCTATTCAGGAAAAATTGCGCGTTAGAGACAACGTGGAAATCCACCAGAACATTTTAATCTCTTCATTCAACGTCACAGTTAATTTGTATATGGTGTGGCCTTAATAAACTAGGAAAAATTTCCTAAAAAAAGATGAAGAGATATATGCCCTAAACTACGTTAAGCAAATATGATACATGGGATGGTTTACATATTTACAAGATTTTCCCTTAACGAAGAAAATCTTCCCATAATAATTTTTTCTTAATAAAATCATTAAAATGGCTTATAGAAATGATACTTGTTTCATTTCACGTGATAAGTATACTTCTCGAAAATGATTTAGGACTTGATTACATTAAATTCCCAGAAACCGTAAAGGGGTCGTTACATGCAAAGTTGATCCCTTCGGCCGTATCTTTCATATACTTCAAAGCTTTCATCAGTAACTCCCATCTCTCCCTGCGCTACGCTCGCATTCGGTCTCTCCTTTGCGTTACGACACTACGATGTCGCCGGATGGTGGGTCCCTCCCCAGTGCAGTGAAGCAGAGATTCGGCCATCTGTTGCCAGGAGGCCCGCGCAGTGCATTGGCTGTTTCGGGCCTGTTGCTTCTGTTCTACGTATCCTCCTTCAACTATAGGTATAGCCAGGACTCTTCCGATCTCCACCGGTCCGTTGCACTCAATTGGCGGGCCCTGTGGCCGCTTTCATGCAGCCCCATGGCTAGTGCTCCAACCAACCTCAGCCACATCGTGTTCGGGATCGTCGGTTCCTTGAATACGTGGAAAGGCAGGAAGGCTTATTTGGAATCCTGGTGGAGGCCGAACGTAAGCCGGGGGTACCTCTTCCTGGATGGGCCTCCGGAGAATGAGTCCCTTCTATGTCCTTTCACGTGCCCCGCTCTCCGGATTAACGAGAACATCACACACTGGGACATTTATCCGAAGATCAAGTATCCGATACAGATCCGCATGGTCCGGAGCATTGTCGAGGCGTTCAGGCAGGGGGACCAAGACATCAGATGGTTCGTGATGGCAGATGATGACTCGTTGCTCTTTGTGGACAACATAGTAGAAGTGCTATCGAAGTACGACCACACCAAGTACTTCTACCTTGGTGCCAGCTCGGAGACGATTCTCTCAAACGCTGTGTTTACGTTCGAGATGGGCTTCGGGGGAGCCGGGTTTGCCCTAAGCTACCCATTGGTCGCAGCAATGGCTAAGAAATTGGATGGCTGTATTAAGAGATATCCACACTCGCGGTCTGCTGATTATCTCACTTATATCTGCATACTTGACCTAGGAGTTGCTATATCTCCGCAAAAAGGGTTTCACCAGGTATGAAAACGGTTTCCGAGTTTTCCGATTTTTACATTTCCGATTTTTCTATCTTCTCTAATACTATGATCTATGAACTTATATCCCTGACAGATCGATCTTCGTGGCAATATAGCTGGCCTATTGTCATCCCACCCGCAGTCTCCCTTCCTTTCCCTCCACCACATCAACATTGTTGACCCGATTTTTCCGTCTATGAACCGGTCCGAGTCGATCAGTCACCTCATGAAGTCCGCGAGAGTCGATCAATCCCGACTCGCACAGCAAACCATATGCTACCAGAGGGAGATGAATTGGTCCGTCTCCGTCTCCTGGGGCTACTCAGCCCACATTTACGAGAGCATACTGCCTCGATACATTCTTCGGAAGCCCATTGAGACTTTCAGCCCTTGGAAAGAGAAAGCAAAGTGGCCCATGTTTATGTTCAACACAAGACCCGGCAACAGTACTAACCCATGCGAGGTCCCACACTGGTTCTTCTTCGAGTCCATCGAACGCCAGAATGAAGATGACATTGTTACGACTTACAGTAGAGCAGCCAAGCATGGGCTCGGCCCTTGCTCACTCGGCGGGAGCCATTCTGCAGATCATATCAACAGACTTCAGGTTTTCTCTCCCGCAAAAACACGCCTTGAGGTAAACTAGCAATCGCTGAATTCATCTCTCCATGAAATCAAAATTCTTTTATGCCAATCGTTAATACGAGTTTGGTTTCGAGGATCAATATGAAGCGACTATGAAAGGTGGGGTGGGACCTGGTTCTCGAAACCAAGGATGATATACCGATCCAATCCCAGCTCTATATTTCGATCCGCTTCACAAATTTTAGTCGAAACAACTTCAACCTTAAGTGCGTTAGCCCCAGCTTAATCTTTTGAGTTTTCTGTTAACCCCGTTTAATGTACCTTCCTATTAAAGGAGATCCAAAACTGGACTTTGCAGACAGCAATTTTCCGCTATCTCCCCACTCATAACATGAGGCTCCGACGAAACTGATCCTATACATAGAGGAGGTTACCGATACCAGAGGCTATGATAATATAACTTAAGTGTTTGATATAATTGTAGATCGATCATTATTATGTTAATGACAGGCATTTGTTTTCTGGTTCATGCATATCATTTTCACAGGCAGGAAGAACAGAGTGCTGTGATGTATTATCAATAGCAGAGAAGAATACCACAACGGTCAGAATCAGGCCTTGCATGGAAGCTGAAGAGATTGCATAGCACCATATCTATACATATACAGATAGAGATAAACAGTAGAGATATTTGCTCTTTTATGTCTCTTTTTTATTTTTTTTCTTTTTTGCTGGGCAAAAGTAATCATAGCAATACAATCAATTAAGAGTAGAGGCTTCCAAAATCTATCTAAATCAAATTGCAAGGGAGCGGTAGTTTCTAATCTGAAATGAAATTTCTCCCAATAGTGCTCCAAAATCCTCTTAAAAGTCAGACAATGAAGACAAAGACAACACAAATTCCAGTTGAACAGTTCCATTCAAGTCGACGAATCAAAGCCTATAGTGATCCCGGACTACCTGAGGGAACACAAACTGTGTCTATTCATTCAATGTATAAATACCTGCTGTGTCTTCCAGGGTGAAACTGATTTTGACTTTCCTAACTGCAGCCGGTCACTTTTGGGTCTCTATTGGACTCCGATCCAGCGAGCATAATCAACCCATCTGCAATAGTTACGACGATGTCAATGGCTAGCCACTAGAATAGGGCAAGCTAGAATACACTATTAACAATATCTCAAAGGTTTTATGGAGGGTCTCACAGAAGAGAGCCAAGGAATGTATTTCCAGTCCGAACGGCAAAACAAAGAGCACTCAGCATAAGCTTGTGCTGGTGCAGCAATGGCTCCAGAACTCGCTGCTCGATTACACCAGCTACCACTTGGTACCTACACAAACACGACAGTCATATATTTTCTTAGATAAGCTTGGCCATAAAATTAAGTTCTAAAGGAAGCCTGGATTTCTATGTATCTACTAAAAATTGACAAATAAGATGAATGAAAACTTTATCAGGAAATGGAAAGAGTGTGCATGTACTACCAGAAGGGGAGATGGACAATGCTTCGTAGGAAAAGTGGTTAATATGAATCAAAGAAACGAGGACTGGTGGCCATAAAAGAAGAATAGATACCTGAGGTTACTGGAAACAGCCATGTACACACCATAGGCTGCACTGGTGGATAGTATGGGAACATTTTCCACTTCACCTGCTGAAGATTTATCGACAACCTTCCTTGCATTAATTAAGGCATTTGTCACTGCCGTCCCAACCTGAACCAGAAGAAAATAGAACAGTGTCATAAACAGCACGACGCCGATTCAGAGGTGATTGTAGGAAAGCAAACACATGCAAACTGTTTGCCATCTTATATGGTACCAAACAACCAGAACATTTACTCGGTAGAGTTCACTGCTATTAAACCTATCCAGGTAGATACAGATAATACTTGCATTCATTCATCCCATTAATCTGCAACATTGTTCTGAACCAGTATCATGTGTTAGTTCATCCAGAAACCTTGTAGAGAATAATTGATGCTGCTTCAAAGAGAGGACACGGTTTTCAATCTTAAGGAGAGACTTCTAATGCTGATCTTATTCATGCATCCTTAACAAGAACACTACTAAAGGAGTTATAATTTGGCATGGATGGGGATGAGTCCGCCGACAAAAATGGAGCAGGATTAGAGCAGTGCTAAAATCTACTGCAAACATCTAAGTAGAGGATCTCTGGGAAAAGAAATGGAAACTTACCAATGATGAGGTGGTCCCAACAGCAAAAAGCTTTGCTCCATTACGCTACATAAAACCAACAGATATAATGTGAGACGTGTATCTATATCTTCTGATTTGGAGTAAAATGTAAAGTGCCCACGAAGAACAAGCAGAGAAACTCACCGCTATAGCACCCAGCCTCTGTGCAAGTGAATACGAGGTTCCACGGAGAGCAATCTGCAAAAAACCTGAGATACATCAGTATCCGTGGGCCGGAGGAATTCAAAACCTCTAAAGAATATTCAAATTACTGCAACGAAAGAAATTAACCTGAAATGCATTGTCAGGGCAGTTATGGAAGAACTTTGCAATGGATCCAGCATTCTAGAGCAATCAGCAAAAGAGAAATAAAGTAAGTGACTCGGAGGAATCTCAACGGCAAACCGAAGCAACAAAAGATGACGGAATGATAGAAGAAAAGAAGAATGCAAGCCTAGGAAGATCAACGGTAGGGAGACGGTAGAAGGAGATAAACAAGCATGAAATCTGCAATTACCGCCATTACCTGAGAAAAGAAAAACCCAAGTAAATGTATCACTGGAAAGTGAAGATGCCAAAGCTAAATCCCATGGATCTTCTAGTTGCACTCCGCAGAAGAAAGGCGATCTTCTCCTGATGAAGCACTTTCATAACATTCAAAATAAACCAACCATATATTTATCCACACACTGAAACCTGAAGATCTCAACCCCCTTAATGGATTCCAATGCAGAATGCCATTTCGCAAAGTAACATTTAGCACATGGACATTAATAATTTACGAATGGGTGCAGGGCATTTCGATGATGATATGCGTATCACACGAGTTGAGCTGACAGGCAGGCAACAATGGCTAGAATACATCAGGACCATGCTAATGCACGCATTAAAGAAAACCATAGACCGTACCACATCTGCGAACACGATCTCCAGCTCCTTGAAGAAATTCTCTCGGCGGCGCTCATACTCTGCAGCAGTCTACAGTCAAACCAGAAATGTACATTATGATATGAACCGGAGACGATTAATTCACCCAACAGTTGACAGAGGAGCTAACAGACCTTCGTGAAGATCCCAACGCCACATTCCATGGCGACCTTTGCTAAGAACAGATCATCAGCGAGCAGCCTCTCTTTGAATCCGCCGAACTGCATCAGCCACCGGAGCATCGGGGACTTCTCCAGCTCGAAGAACCTCGAAACCACCGATCCGGGGATCCTCCCGGCCTGGATCGCGGCCGCCAGGTCCTTCGGCAGGCTCTCCAGAGGCCGATCGGCCTCCGCGAGCACCATGAGCGCCTCCTTCCTGTTATTATCGGCGCCGCCGTCATGATCTCCGCCGCCTCCGCCACCGGAGGAGCCGCGGTTGCCGTTCCCGCCGCCGCCTGCGGTAGCGTATGGCACGACCAGCGATTGGAGGTTGCGAGTGCTGCACAGAATCAAAGGAGCAGCTGAGGAGAAAACAGAGGTGGCGGTTGGGGACAGAGAGAGCCGGAGGTGGGACGAGAGAGGCGGCGGGGCCGACGCGGAGGCTCCGGGGAGGCAGAGAAGGGTAACGGAGGGAACGTGTAGAGAGAAGGAAGGGGCGAGGAAGCAGGTGGCGAGAGCCATTTTCGGTGTCGGGAGCTTGGCAACTCGCGGCAGCGTACGGTGGCGAGTGCTAAATACGCGCTCCCCCTCGCTCTCTGTCGGACGGGTCGAGCTGGGGAGTGCGAGTCCGATACTCTCTGCCACGTCGACTGGTGCACCCGGGTGGATCCACATTGACTTCTCTTTATATACTTGACGAACACCACCAGCTTCAACCTTAATAAGTGGCTGCCACGCGCCGCTGATGAAAGAAAATCTATGGGCGATTAAGGGATAATTTTATCGTATAACATGTTATTTTAAAATTTTTCATCACATAGCATATATCATTATAATTATACTAAATTGCACGATATTTTAAAGTTTTTTCTCGACATAGCATGAAATACAATAATTTCATCGTATGGCACAAAATTTCAAAAATAATTTCATAGCATAGCACGATATTAGTTTTCCGTCAATGACCTAACGGAGATCTGACGTGACCGTGTATGGCTGGGAGGAACGAAGGTGGGCCAAAAATGTTGGTCATGTCAGATCTCCGCTAGGTCATTGACGAAAAATTAACATCATACTATGCCATGAATTTTTTTGATATTTTACATTACAAGACAAATGATCTATAGAAATAAAAATTAGATATATTTAATTATTTTATTTCTTAATCTATACTTTTAAAAATAAATAAGATATATTTCTCTATATATTTTGTTATTTATCTCTAAATCATTGCTTTCCAAGACAAATAAAATTGTCTCGCTATATTATAGTATTTATCTCTAATACAATTAATTAAAATAATTATTAACGTAGGTATGAGAAGTGGAGACTAATTTATATGCTTTTAAAATGTATCAACATATAAAGACTAATATAGAGTTGCTAAATTGAATTTGAAAATTTTATTTTTTGAAGGTAAAAATTTTATTGGTTAAAAATAAAATAATAATGTAATTCGTGAATTTTACTTTATTTATTTCAATTTTCACTCTTTCATTCTCTTTTTTTTCCTAAGAACCATTTCTCGTGTGCGTGTATATATATATTCTTTATTCTGTCTTTTCTTTAGTGCAAGTATTTTTTTGTCATGCTTTTCTTCTTGATTCTTTATGCTCCTCATCATATCTCTCTTCTCATTCTCTACTTAAATTCGACAACCACTTACCCAATAAATTTCAGCGACCATTAGAATTTCTAGTTTTTTCGCTCGACCAACAAATTATTTACAAAAATTATATCCGAAATTATCCGATATAATTTCAAATAGAAGTCTATAAAAAATTTGTCTTTAAAAAGATAAACTCTCATAAAATAATTTATTGGAATAAATATTATTATTTTATAGGTTACCTATATATAAAACTTAAAAATACAAAATATTAATGATCTATTTAGAATAGAAATTTTATCACTAAAGTATAATAAATAATAAAAGTCGTAAATTTAGACAAGTAAGGAATATTGGTGCATTGGATTTAAGAAATACTTTCATTTATTTTTAGAGGCAAATCATTTGTTTCTAATTGAACTAATTAGAAGCAAATAAAAATTTGTTTAAATTTTGTATCTAAAGATCTATAGAAACAACACTGATCAATTAATTTATTTGTCTCCAAAGGTTATAGAGGCGTATAAATGGCCTATAGAGACATGTAATGCCGTTTCAATAGCTCATTTGTGTCATATAGTGAAATTATTGCGTTTCGTATTGTGTCGTGAAAAAATTAAAAAAATATCGTGCAATTTAATTAAATTATGACGATATTTTCCATGTGGTGAAAATTTTCAAAATATCGTGTTGTACGGTGAAATTAACCTGGCGATGAATACGATCGTTTTTTTTTAATTAGTAGTAGAATTTTATTGAAAATCAAACATAATATAAATACGGCAATCCAATGTAAATACGATCATTTTAAGTATGGCTGTTGGTTATGTAACAAAAAATAAATATAAATATATATATCTATACATTATAAAGAGAGCGATCCCCCTGGCGTAACTTTTATTTTTCTAAATTACCCATAACACATTGTGTTTAATTAATTATAACACTAGGATAAAATGATATTTTTATTAGTTAACTACCTACCCCATTATCTCACTTTTTTTTTCTCGTTTTCTTTTCTCAAAAAATACTCTAAATCATCTTATCTTCAAAAAAAAAAAGTCCATTCCTTAATGAAGCCGTTACTACTTTCATTTTTCATTTCATCAATTTTCATTATTCTAAAATTTTTATTTAAATTCATTATATTTGTACCGAACAAATTTAAACAATTTTTTGTTTGAACTTAAAATTATATAATTCTATACAATTTCTTCTGAGGTAATTATGCTATAAACATATTGTGTGAACATAAAATGATGACATAACCGTATATAACACGAGCATGAATTACGTGCAGCATTACATGAAGTAAAAACATCAACTTTAAATATAGAGTATTCTATCATATTATTATTATTATTTCATTAATTATCACCTTTTAAATAATATTATAACTCTCTATGACAATATAAATTAAAAAAAATTAAAAGTATGTACACTCTCGTGAATAGTAAGGACACAACATCTACTACATAAATAAATATATATATATTCATCAGGGGAAAAATAACCATTGAAAAAAGAATTTATAGTAGATTATCAAATTAATAACACGTATTTTGTCATAAAACAATCACTTTTCTGTGTATATGAGATAATTCTTTCTTATTATCGTGGATAACCAAACGTGATCCGAGAGAGTGTATAGACAACCAAACTTTAGTATGGGTCTTTCGGTTTATTTTTCGGTTACAAATTTAATAATTGTTATTTTATATTTCCTTTTTAGCTTCTTGAGATGTAAAGATAAGAATCAAATTTTCATAATCAATTTCACCTAACATTTCCTCAAATGATGATACAATTATTAATCAACCTAAACTATTGTGAGTCATCCTTAGATTTTAGTAAATTACCAATTTTTAAAACGTCATTCGGCCGGAGCAAATATTGACTTTTCCAACGAAGAGAAAAGAGAACTTAAAGGAGAAACAAAAAGGATACAGAAGTTGATTTGTTCCCCAAAAAGAAAAGGGGTGATGATCAAATAATATAATATATGACTTTATGAATTGGTGCGAGAATAAGGAGGAACAAGAATCTGTTGACGAACTTCATATTCACAGAATACATTATATATTTATATTCTTCTAAAAAGAATTATTTGAATAATAAAAAACAAAAATCTAAAAAATATATAAACTAATGGTGGGAGAAAATTTGGGAGAGAAATATTTGGGAATCGAAAAGAATTAATAGGAGAGGAATCCAAGAAAGAAGAGTAAAAAATGACTCAATGGAAGAGAGAATAAATTTAATATAATAGGTAGTTTACGTGACAGATTCTCCTCGCACGAAAAAGCTCGTGAGGCAGCTCCTCCTTGCTTGAACGAAAAACTTTCATGAGAGTAATCTGAATTACATAATATATGGATATATGTTAGGGTATTAATTAATAGAGACTATGGCGAATAATTGGGATTTGTGAAAAAAGCGAGGGAAAAAAAAGAGAACTATTTTGGGTTGGTGAAGAGAAAAAAAAAAGAAAAGATTGACAAAAAATTAGAAAAATTGTTTTTTGCTAGGGAAATTCATTTTCCATTGAATATCTCTATTTTTAAAATTGTCCCTTTTTTCCTGCGGAAAAGAAAATTTGTTCCTGTTTTTTTTTTGAATAATTATGTAACTACACTATTTGATAGAGAATTCGACCAAGCCGATCTGGATGGTCTAGCATAGTCAATTATTATAAGGGCTTTAAATTTATACATGTACTTTTTCTTTCTAAATTCTATCCACTGAATCTTGCAAAAGTAGAGATGTTATATAACTAACTAGATATTTCACAAACAACGTCTTACAAAATTGTCACTTCTATCTACTTTCACATTATGTGAATCGGAGGATTTAGCATAGCTCTAAATTACAAACTAACTTTTTCACACTATAATAGTAGATTATCGAACTAATGAGGTATACAAGACTCTTCTTGTAACATGGGTATATTCTAGTATATATAAAAGAGATTTCTTTCTCATATTCATAAAAAAAAAAGTTTTCTTTCTTATTATTATCATTATTTTAAGTGCAACCCAACAGATCGTGGGACCTAAAATCAATTTTTAATAGTTTATTTAGCAAAGTTAAAATATTTGAGTTGATCGAAGGTTTCACCATTTTTCCAAATAAAAAAAAAACTTGAAATAAATTTTTGCTTAAAATTCCTCTTGCAAGCTTTATGTAAAGTTACATTATAATTAATTTTATTAAGATATCTTTTTTTAAATAATTATCTAGCTAATCTATTTTATTTTTTTTGTGATATCTTGGATTTGCAATAAATTAAATCAATTCTGAAAAATCGTTTTTTGGGCCTAATCAAGCTGAATTTTCTAAAGAAGAAAGAAAATTAACTTAGGTAACAAAAAGCTTTAGGGGCCTCGAGCAAAAGCTTTAGCCACCTTGTGGTTGAGCAGCTCATGTGGGTATCAAGTAAACAAAGATACTCGAGACATAAAAATTATACTAGTAAATAATAACTTATAAAAAAAGACCTTTTTATTTAACTTTCGTTTACCCATATTGTGCATACTAAATATATTTCAAGTAATAAAAACCATTGAGTTAAAATTTAAATTATAATATATTAATATTAATCAAAACTATCAATTAACCTCTCATTTTGACCCTCCTAACTCTCTCACATCTCTTCTTTTCCACACCTTTCTTTTTTTCTCTGTTCTCTTTCATCTGTAATTCTTTTTTTCTTTTTGCTCGTTCCTACTTTTCCCATGAAGTATTTGTATTTGATTTATTTATTTTCACATAAGTAATGTTTTTATAGTTGAATATCAATTTCATGTATTATCTAAGTAAACTGATAAAAGTCATTACCGCATGTACTGCGTGTAAAACTCTAGTTATTATAGTGATAAGGAAAATAGTTTGTCCAATTTACCCCTCAAAGAATGATAAAATTAAGTGTAAAATGTAAAGATTTCCCTTTAAATTCAGTGAAATGGTACTCCACCCTATTTGTTTGAAAAATGCGCATTTAATCAGAGTTGACCAGTTTGATCAAATCTATATCTTTTGTAAAAATTACAAATTAAGTCATAACTTTTAGATTTATTTTTTTAAGGCCCTACAATTACTTATTATTGAATGAAGCTGCCAATTTACATAAAAGTTTTCTATAAGGCCCTTCATATATTTTAAATATTTTCTTTAGTTTAAGAAATTAAAAAAGAATAAGAAATAGTTACCAAAAAAAAAATTGAATGCATCAAACAAAGAAGAGAAATAAAGGAGCAAAGGGCGGCGGAGGTCCGCTACCGTCCATCAGAGGGTGTCGGAGACCTCGTCAAGCAGGTCGTGGCTCATGCAACACTGTCGAGGCTCTCTCTCTCTCTCTCTTTCTCTCCTCAACTATTTTTACTATATTTTTGTTTTATTTTTTTCATTTTTCATATGTCAAGTTAAAGGATTTTTTTAATAAAAATAAGAAGGGCCTGATATGAAAAATTTATGTGAACTGTTGCCCTTATTAAGTAATATATATAACATGGCCTTAAGAAGAAGAAACCAAAATATTATGACCTAACTGTTATTTTTGCAAAAAATTAAAGATTTGGTCAAACCGGTCAATTTAGGTGAAGTGCATATTTTTCAAATAAATAGGATTAAGTGCCATTTCACCAAACCTCAATGAGGTTTTTGTATTTTTATCCTAAAATTAATTAATAGCATTAGATTAAAGAACGAAATAGTAATTTAGATTTTTGTATACCTATCCACTTCTCAACTCCATCAATTCTTTTTCCATTCTCTTTTCTCTCTACCTTGCCGTTAATTCTTTCTTCATTCTCTTATTTCTTTATCCCATCTATTAATTTCTTCTCTTTTTCTTTTGATGACCTAGGTCTAATCCCGAGGCTCTATGAACCCTCAACCTCACATGGAACTGGATGTGTACTGTGCACAACAGTACTCGTATAGGGGGTGGCCTCCAAAGGTTGTATTCATTACTGGATGGGATTAACCATGCGGCCTCCTGGGAGGCAAGTTATACTCAACCACCTATGCTAATAAACAATCATTTTTTATTTCTCTATGGAAAATCTTTATATATTCGAAAATGATGAAAAAATAATTAATTATATCATAGCATTTCAAGGAGAGTGAGAATTTCTATTTTTGTAGTGATCATCTCATTTATGTTTTTTTTTTATGTATATTCGGAAGCCCATCAAGTTCCAATCCAATTCGAGTCAGGTCAGCCCATTAAAAGGGTAAAACTTTCATAGCATTGATTTTTTTTATTCACAATACTCGAATTTGAAATATTACTTAAGGTAAACAAATGTCGAACCCCTTAAACTAATTCATATTGGTATTTCTGTTCTTTGCAATATTATGATAAGTTCTACTCTAATGAATAAAGGAATTCGCTACACTTCCATTTTTAGCTTTGCCCGCAGGAAAGAAACTGGAATCGTTTATGGGCCAATTCCTTTGGAGCGACATGATCGATTTCGGGTGAAAATCGTCTTGAAGTTTAGCTCAGGAGAGCAGTGTGGGACACGCGCTCAGTCAGTCGCGTGAAAATTGTTTACAAGCCCTGTTGGGATCCGAGTGGGGCTTCAATCGTTAGATGATGCCGTCAGTCAACCTTGCTTTTGGAAAATTTACATATTCAACCCCCATTTTCTTAGGTTCTTCCATTTTGACCCTCGAAAGATTTAATTTAAAATTCATACTCGATCAGAAGGGTAGACGCATCACGATCACCCCCCCAATCAGATGTGAAAGGTGTTGGGAATTGGTGTATGCCCTAGAGGCAATCTATAATCAGTTTTGTAATATGATATCTATTTCATTATAAAACGAGGCATATCTGTTATTGTGTAGATTGCGCTAAATATGATTTTACACAATAATGTCCTTGGAATAGTAGGTTCAATAGGCATCAAGTGTGACTTGATTGTGAGATCCTATAATTACTGAACATTATTCCTAAATGTCCATAGTCAAAGTATTATCGTTAATTAGGACAACGGTAATACGGTTAGACTAGTGTGAGTGTTGATTGATGACCAAATCTCATAGGTCATGGATATGGAGATATCAAATCACACCACATGTATACATTAAGAGTAATGTGTATTGGACTGACCCGCCATGAGATTGCTACATGGGTTGTTACGTGACTGTCATTAGCATATCTCAAAGTAACTATAGTGTAATGGTCCTTTGACTTGAGGTCACCATGGATTCCTACGTGTAATGTCGTATATTTTGATACTGTCAAACGCCACCGTAACTGGTTGGTTATAAAGATAGTTATTGGGTATGCCACAAAGCATGGAAAAGAATGTGAGTGACCAAGATAGGATTTGTCCCTCCTACGAAACGGGAGCGATATCTCACGGCCACTTGGTGGTTAAGTCTAAAAGTGTATGCATACCCAAATGAGTCGATATAATGATATCGAGCTCATTTGCTCTGATAGACTTACCCGGTAAATCAAGAAAGAGAGATATTAAGCCATACAAGGATGTCATCGACCATGCCTTGGGCTCAATGGAGATATAGATGACAATGGATTATATTACACGGTAATATAGGTCACGATGTTCGTCGAGAAATTGACTTTCCGATTACTTGAGTAACAGTGATGCATTGCTAGATGCCGCTCACTGTTTGTAATATTAAAATAGAGATTTCGATATTACTATCAACGTAATTGGGAACCTACAGGGTCACACACTACGACTAACTTGACGAGATATTTTGAAACAACAAAATTGTCTAATAAAGATTAGATGATTTATGGTGCGACCGATTAATCGGATATTTAATGAGATTAAATTTGCCGATTAATTAGACCCGATTTATTAGATTTAATGGTGTGCTAAGTGGTTATTTTTATGGAACCACTTGGAGCCAATTATAGAAAGAAACATGGGCCAATTGTATGATAACACTTAGCTATACACATGGACTAATTAAATGATGTCACCTAGACTTACACATGTCACTTGGAGCCTTGATTCTCCTTAATCCCACATCGGTGGGGCTTTGAATTTGTCTTCCCCATATTGCTTATAAAAGGGGCAGCATGCATGTTTAGATATAAGAGATATATATACATGTATATGGGTGTACGTGTATAAGTGTAAGGAAATTCAAGTTGAATTGTTCAATTTGAATTAATCCTACTAGTCTAATAAATTTCGGGTGTCGCATCGGGGTGTTTCTTTCGAGTGTTGGTCGCTAGCACCGCCGATCTCGAAAACTCGTCGACAAAGTCGGTGTGGATACCAGTAGAGGCGTCACGCGTGGGGCGCTCGGTCGACAACTTTAAATATTCCAGGTACGCTTTTATTTACTCTTACTCTTCTAGTAGGTCTTGGAATTAGTTTCACGGGTAAGAAATTTTGAATTTCTGTTCCTTTTTACGCTTCCGTTAGCCCCGTGGAACTAGCAATTGGTATCAGAGCCTAGCTAGTTAGAATCTGAGTAGATAATAGCATAAAATATGATTTTATGCTTGGTACTGGTATGATTATGTTTGATATTTGCGGTGCATGACTGTTAGACATGGACTATGTCCTAGTTGTGTTAGTATAATAGTTATGCGTTTGGACTATTATGTAATTGTTACATAATAGTGTATGGTGAGATCGATTAAATGTTAATCAAATCCCTCAAAATATTAAGTCCATATCCTTCCACCGTGTAACGCTCGTCAAGACCAAGATCGATGAGTGTGTAGACCTTGCCTTCGCAGGATGCCCTTATCTATCCTAGTAAGACGTTGTGTTTACCAGTGGGTCGGACTTAACTGAGCAAGCCTAATAGGATTAGGAGTTCAGAGGCATGTAGTTGGGCATCGATCTATAAGATAGATTTGAATAAGGAATTATTCACTCAACTAATCAAGAGTTGCATGTGATGCAATTGGGAAAGTGAGTTCCCTACCTAAATAGCCAGTTCTGGGTGAATCAGCCCTCGCTGACTCAGAGCTTGGTGAGATATGGATCTTGAGCTACTATGAGAATGATATTCTCTGAATCAATGTTGAGGGTCATTGATTTGATATAAATAGTGGGAGCAATATTTATAAAGTCCTCATTAAATATTGATGTGTCATAATACTTATTTTGTATATTTCTATGGTAGTTACCATGGCAGGGAGCACTTCTAGTACTTTCTGTTTGCGATCCGTCCTTGATAAGGACAAACTGTCAGGGAATAATTTCCTTGGTTGGTATCGAAACTTGAGAATTGTTCTCACCCAAGAAAAGAAACTATATGTCTTAGAGCAACCTCTTCTTGCGCCACCACCTGACGATGCCCCCCAAGCTGAGAAAGATGCTTATAGTAAGCATCATGATGATGCCGTAAACGTCGGATGTCTCATGTTAGTCACCATGGACTCGGAGCTTCAGAAGCAACATGAGAACATGAAGGCGTACGATATGATCGTGCATCTCAGGCAGCTCTATCAAGAGCAGGCCCGACATGAGAGATTCGAGATCTCTAAAGCACTTTTTCAGGCAAGGTTGACTGAGGGTAGCCCGGTGGGTCTTCATGTACTCAAGATGATTGGGTACGTCGAGACTCTGGGAAGACTGGGATTTCCTCTGGGTCAAGAGTTGGCCACAGATTTAGTCCTACAGTCGCTGCCCAGCAGTTATAGTCAGTTCATCATGAGCTATAATATAAATGACTACAATAAACCATTGCCTGAACTGCTTAACATGTTGAGAACAGCTGAGCATGATATCAGTAAGGGGACGTCTGTTCTAATGGTCCAGGGGACCAAAAGAAAGGGCAAGGGCAAGAGTAAAGGCCAGAGGGCTAAAGGTGCATCCAAGTATGACTTGGGTGCGTTGAAGCCTAAAGCCAAGGTGGCAAAGAATGATTACTGCTTCCATTGTGGCAACACTGGACATTGGAAGCGGAATTGTAAGGTATACCTAGAGGAGTTGAAGAAGAAGAAGGGAAGTGAGACTTCTACTTCAGGTATCCATGTTATAGAGATCAATGTATCTACTACTTCTACATCTTGGGTATTAGATACCGGGTGTGGTGCTCATATTTGTGGAAATATGCAGGACCTAAAGAACAGTAGATCGTTGGCAAAGGGCGAGGTGGACCTACGAGTTGGAAATGGAGCAAGAGTTGCTACATTAACTGTAGGGACTTATCACTTAGTTTTGCCTACTGGGCTAGTATTAGATCTTAACGACTGTTATTATGTACCTGCTATTAGTAGAAACATAATATCTGTTTCTTGTTTGGACAAGAAGGGATTTTGTTTCACTATCAAGAACAAGTGTTGTTCTATGTACATGAATGATGTATATTATGGTAGTGCACATTTAAGTAATGGTCTGTATGTTCTTGATCTAGATACGCCTATTTATAATGTGGAAACCAAACGGCTCAAATCTAATGATTCGAACCCGACTTACCTCTGGCATTGTCGTTTAGGCCATATTAGCGAGAATCGCATCTCTAGACTCCATAAGGATGGATTACTGGACTCGTTTGATTTAGAATCGATCGAGACATGCGAACCTTGCTTAATGGGGAAAATGACTAAGGCCCCTTTTACCGGAAAAGGTGAGCGAGCTAGTGATCATCTGGCTCTCATACATACTGATGTATGTGGACCAGTGAACAAGCTTGCTAGAGGTGGGTATCTCTACTTCATTACATTTACTGATGATTTCAGTAGATTTGGATATGTGTATTTGATGAAACACAAATCTGAATCCTTTGAAAAGTTCAAAGAATTTAAGAATGAAGTGGAGAATCAGTTAGGTAAGAGCATTAAAGTTCTTCGATCAGATCGAGGAGGTGAATATTTGAGCTATGAGTTTGCTGACTATCTTAAACAGTGTGGGATTTTATCTCAACTGACTCCACCTGGAACACCACAGTGGAATGGTGTAGCTGAGAGGAGGAATCGAACTTTATTAGATATGGTTCGATCTTTGATGAGTCATGCAAACTTACCTGACTCCTTCTGGGGATATGCTCTACAGACAGCTGCTCTCATATTAAACAATGCTCCGTCGAAATCAGTTGAAAGGACACCATATGAGATGTGGTATGGGAAGCGTCCCAAGATGTCTTTTCTAAAAATATGGGGTTGCGAAGCTTATGTGAAGAGATTGTCTTCGGATAAGCTTGGCCCTAAATCGGACAAATGTTACTTTGTGGGGTATCCTAAGGAAACTCGAGGATACTATTTCTATAATCCCATCGAGGGCAAAGTGTTTGTCGCTCGAACTGCGGTATTCCTTGAGAAAGAGTTTCTCTTCAAAGGAACTAGTGGGAGGAAATTAGAACTTGGGGAAGTTCTACCACAAAATGACATTGACCAATCGACGGGCGATGTTGCAGAACAAGTACCACAAGTTGTTGTGGCACAATCTTCTACACAGGTGACACGGGAGCCTCGTTGGTCTAGTAGGATACGTCATGAGCCCGAGAGATATGGATTTCTCGTGACTCAAGACAATGACGTATTGCTCATAGATAATGATGAGCCTACAACCTATGCGGAAGCCGTAATAGGCCCTGACTCTGAGAAATGGCTGGAGGCCATGAGATCTGAGATGGAGTCCATGTACACTAACCAAGTATGGACTTTGGTTGATCCACCTGAATGGGCAAAACCCATTGGGTGTAAGTGGGTCTTCAAGAAGAAGACTGATATGGACGGTAATGTGATTACCTTTAAGGGCCGACTTGTGGCAAAAGGTTTCAAACAAGTTCATGGTGTTAACTATGACGAAACTTTTTCCCCGGTGGCTATGCTTAAATCCATAAGGATCTTGCTTGCAATTGCAGCTTATTATGATTATGAGATCTGGCAAATGGATGTCAAAACTGCTTTCCTGAACGGGAAGCTCCTCGAGGATGTGTATATGACACAACCTGAGGGTTTTGTCGATCCACATAGTGCCGGAAAGGTTTGTAAGCTACAACGGTCTATTTATGGGCTGAAGCAAGCTTCCAGGAGCTGGAATCTTCGTTTTGATGATGCAATCAAAGAGTTTGGTTTCATTAAGAATGAAGATGAACCCTGTGTTTACAAGAAGGTTAGTGGGAGCGTAGTGATCTTCTTGGTGTTGTATGTAGACGACATACTTCTGATCGGAAATGACATTCCTTCCTTACAGTCTGTGAAGACTTGGTTGGGAAGGTGTTTCTCTATGAAGGACTTAGGCGAAGCTACCTATCAAGATCTATAGAGATAGATCTAGGAGACTCAAGATCTATAGAGATAGTGCATACATAGATAACTGCTTGGCCTAAGTCAGAGTGCATACATAGATAAAGTGCTTCGGCGTTTTAGCATGCATGATTCTAAGAAAGGGTCGCTGCCTATGTTACATGGCATAAGCCTTTCGAAGGCTCAGAGTCCTTCTACTCGAGAGGAGAGGGACCGCATGAATAGGATTCCATATGCGTCAGCTATTGGATCCATCATGTATGCTATGTTATGCACTCGATCAGATGTCTCGTATGCTTTGAGTATGACGAGTCGATACCAATCAGATCCAGGTGAAAGACACTGGATTGCAGTAAAGAACATCCTTAAGTACTTACGAAGGACTAAGGAGATGTTTTTGGTATATGGAGGCGAAGAAGAGCTCGTTGTAAGAGGTTACACCGATGCTAGCTTCCAGACCGATAAGGACGACAGTAGATCGCAGTCAGGGTATGTGTTCTGCCTGAATGGAGGTGCTGTGAGTTGGAAGAGTTCCAAACAGGAGACAGTAGCCGATTCTACCACAGAGGCCGAGTATATTGCTGCCTCTAACGCTGCAAAAGAGGCCGTTTGGATCAAGAAGTTCGTGACAGAACTTGTTGTGGTTCCTAGCATCGCAGACCCAGTGGATCTCTATTGTGACAACAATGGAGCCATTGCGCAACCTAAGGAACCCAGGTCTCACCAGCGATCCAAACATATACTCAGGCGCTTCCATCTCATTCGCGAGATCATCGACAGAGGAGATGTGAAGATATGCAGAATACCAACAGATGAGAATCTCGCAGATCCACTTACGAAGCCTCTTGTGCAGCGCAAGCACGAGGCTCACACTAGATCTATTGGCATAAGACATGTGCCAGATTGGCTCTAGTGCAAGTGGGAGATTGTTGGGAATTGGTGTATGCCCTAGAGGCAATCTATAATCAGTTTTGTAATATGATATCTATTTCATTATAAAACGAGGCATATCTGTTATTGTGTAGATTGCGCTAAATATGATTTTACACAATAATGTCCTTGGAATAGTAGGTTCAATAGGCATCAAGTGTGACTTGATTGTGAGATCCTATAATTACTGAACATTATTCCTAAATGTCCATAGTCAAAGTATTATCGTCAATTAGGACAACGGTAATACGGTTAGACTAGTGTGAGTGTTGATTGATGACCAAATCTCATAGGTCATGGATATGGAGATATCAAATCACACCACATGTATACATTAAGAGTAATGTGTATTGGACTGACCCGCCATGAGATTGCTACATGGGTTGTTACGTGACTGTCATTAGCATATCTCAAAGTAACTATAGTGTAATGGTCCTTTGACTTGAGGTCACCATGGATTCCTACGTGTAATGTCGTATATTTTGATACTGTCAAATGCCACCGTAACTGGTTGGTTATAAAGATAGTTATTGGGTATGCCACAAAGCATGGAAAAGAATGTGAGTGACCAAGATAGGATTTGTCCCTCCTACGAAACGGGAGCGATATCTCACGGCCACTTGGTGGTTAAGTCTAAAAGTGTATGCATACCCAAATGAGTCGATATAATGATATCGAGCTCATTTGCTCTGATAGACTTACCCGGTAAATCAAGAAAGAGAGATATTAAGCCATACAAGGATGTCATCGACCATGCCTTGGGCTCAATGGAGATATAGAGGACAATGGATTATATTACACGGTAATATAGGTCACGAGGTTCGTCGAGAAATTGACTTTCCGATTACTTGAGTAACAGTGATGCATTGCTAGATGCCGCTCACTGTTTGTAATATTAAAATAGAGATTTCGATATTACTATCAACGTAATTGGGAACCTACAGGGTCACACACTACGACTAACTTGACGAGATATTTTGAAACAACAAAATTGTCTAATAAAGATTAGATGATTTATGGTGCGACCGATTAATCGGATATTTAATGAGATTAAATTTGCCGATTAATTAGACCCGATTTATTAGATTTAATGGTGTGCTAAGTGGTTATTTTTATGGAACCACTTGGAGCCAATTATAGAAAGAAACATGGGCCAATTGTATGATAACACTTAGCTATACACATGGACTAATTAAATGATGTCACCTAGACTTACACATGTCACTTGGAGCCTTGATTCTCCTTAATCCCACATCGGTGGGGCTTTGAATTTGTCTTCCCCATATTGCTTATAAAAGGGGCAGCATGCATGTTTAGATATAAGAGATATATATACATGTATATGGGTGTACGTGTATAAGTGTAAGGAAATTCAAGTTGAATTGTTCAATTTGAATTAATCCTACTAGTCTAATAAATTTCGGGTGTCGCATCGGGGTGTTTCTTTCGAGTGTTGGTCGCTAGCACCGCCGATCTCGAAAACTCGTCGACAAAGTCGGTGTGGATACCAGTAGAGGCGTCACGCGTGGGACGCTCGGTCGACAACTTTAAATATTCCAGGTACGCTTTTATTTACTCTTACTCTTCTAGTAGGTCTTGGAATTAGTTTTACGGGTAAGAAATTTTGAATTTCTGTTCCTTTTTACGCTTCCGTTAGCCCCGTGGAACTAGCAAAAGGTTGTTCTAATATATCATATAGTGAAAAAGCAAATCTCTCAAAAAATGATTTGACGGTTGGAGTAGATTTTTCAAACTCGTACGTAGCTCTTAATTTCAATTAAGACTCACATTTGTTCTAGTGTATCGCTCCAACCATGTAAGATTTATATTTTGACTACCTAAGCCAACTCGTTATTTTGATATTTTGAAATGTGTATCCATGTGTTATTATTCATGCACGTAACATGTGGAAATATTGAAAAATCGAAGAAAGTTTGGGTAGAAAAAAATGCATGCAGCAACATTCCTCATCGATTTAGAATCAAGAGATTTTGGATTTAATTTTCATTGTTGAGACTTTTCGCTCTTTATTTTCCCTTCTAGAGGTCTATCAATTAGGTCGGTAAGCTCCTCTTATAAAATAAAATAAAATAAAATAAAATGAAGATATTGTCTTCTTTTTTTTTTTTAATCTTTGAGGTATATGTATAGCATGTCTACTATTAATTGGAGAAGAATTTTGGTTTGTTACTTTGATATGAGGCATTCTATAAATAATTAAGGGGGCATGTTATTTTGCGTCACGACATCTCAGAATCATTCTATCAATACTTTGATATTGATGTAACTAGGTGTCATCATCCTATCATTCAATTTATGAATCTATTATTGATTATTAATTTGGTGACATGCAGATAAAGAATTGATTTTATGTTTTGCACGAACAAGTTCCATAAATATAGCGTGATGGAGACATTCGATATATATTTAGGAATCTGCTGGAAGACATCATAAAATCGTCCCCTTAGCTCTTTTAGAAACTCATCTGCAAACGGCCTTACTCACCGCATCATTCCTCGATCTATCATGGCGTAAATATGTTTGCACATGTGCATGTTCTTCCTCGCCAGTCGTCTGGACCATGACCAACCACGACCAACCACGACCTAATTCGTGTTTCCAATTTTCTCTCGTTTTAAATTTCATATTATTTTCCCATTGTGGACAGGGATTAAAAAAAAAAACAGAGAGAGAGCTGCTTTTGTCGTGACAAAATATCGCCCATGCCTTTCAAATACGCAAAATTATTAAGGCAGGGTCAACCTGTCTCCTTTAGATCAGTTTGTGGTCGGTTTGAAAGGAATGTTATGAAGTGACCCGAGTAGTGGAGTCTTCAGCCAAAGCGAAAAGGTGGTGTCGGTTTGGTGATCCATCGTGAAAAAACGAGTGATATAGTCCAAAGGTGTTTTTTTTTTTTTTTAGACAAAAAGGTGAAAATTTATTATGCATCATAAAATCTTTTTCAAGTCAAATTTTCATTTGGGAAGATAGAATTTCGAAACATTTTCTTATTTAGAAGCGTGCTGACACATTATAAATATTATTAGGAATTTCGTATAGACAAAAGTTGTGACATAGGTTTTAGAGACATTTATATGTCGCATTTACATGGCCTGGACTGCCCGGAACTATAATTCCATCACGTACCAATTAATCAAAATTCATGAACAACAAGCATGCTACATATACACGGATCGACTGGCTTCTGCGGAAAGACTTGCTCGAGGTAGCGCGCTGTATCTGGTGGATGGGCATCTATCATCGGCCTCTCGGGCACTACCCACCGGCCGTCTTTGCTCCTGACCATCCCTTTGTTCTCGACCTGCCACCAGTTTGGCGGTATGTCATACTTGGTTTTCAGGAAATCGCAGCTCTTATTAACGAGCGCGATGTCCCTTTTGGTTGCCAGATGAAATTTCCATCCCTTCCCGTGGTAGCCATCGACCAAATGTAAGAGCGCCTCGAGGTTGTGTACGCAAACAGGGTCATTGGTGGGCTTCAGGAACGGCGAATGCCTGTGGTCTAGGGCGAGCTCCAACCCAACGTGAGCGTAGCTCCATGGAAACGAGATCATGTTCTCTAATTGCCTCTGGAGTTCCGCATTCTTCTCATTCGCGAAGAGACCTGGTACTGTCGGGACCTTGTCATGCACGTTGATCACCCTGAGCACCTTTATCCCGAGCTCATCGCACCGCTCTTTGAACCTGAGGTTGCCCACTCGAGGGCCGGATAATGAAAAGACCGTGATCGGGATTCTTCTAGCTGAGTCCCCGTCCTGAACAATGTTCAGTCCCATCTCTGCTATATCATAGGCACTCAATAGTGCAAGGGCTGCTCCCAGGCTATGACCGGTGATCGTGATGCTGATCTCTTCTCCTCTATAGTATTCGATGAGCCTCCTTATTTCGGCCAATACTTGTTCGCGAGCCGAGAACGAGCAATACTGGCAACTCTTCTCCTTCTTGGTGTAAAGGTCGTAGAACCCGGCCTCGATCTTGACTGTTGGATCGTCCCTAAAGTGCGCGGGATGGAGGATGTCTTTAAGATCGCAGAGCCATTCGAGGTACGTCACGGTGCCTCTCCACGCAATCACGATATCTCGCCTTCCAAGCCGCCTAATCTCCTCCTCATTGGTCGCGACGGCTATATAGCCCATCCAATTCGCGTGCTTGCTCCACACTTTGCTCAGCCTCGAGTGCTGGAAAAAGTTGGGCAGGTTAATGTTTGAGGTGGCGTAGAGGTACCGGCTCACCTGATATCCTCGATCCGCCATGCCGAGCTTCTCAAAGAACTGTGCTCCACGGTGCTTGCACGTGCCACAGTATTTAGAGTGCGGGTCGAAGTCGAAGGAGTCGTAACATGCCTGCGCGAATTCCCCATAGCGGATGATCTCCCGCCGGAGATGGGAGTTCATCGGGTCAAGAAGGCCATCCCAATTATCAGATCCGTGAATCTGTCTCCACACTTCACATAGGGGGCGTTCATCTTCATGAACAAAGGCGGCAGCGTCGTCGTGGTCCTCTAAGTTGAGAACACGATCACTAAGGTGAACATATGAGCATTTGATGGGAAGAGATATGGACTTGGATGGAAAGGGTGTGTGCCTAAGAAGTGGGAATTTGATTGTTGATGAATTTTGATTGTGCTGCCTAGGCAATGGAAATTGGGCTAACGCGGTGCTCTTAGAGTTGATGTTTGGAGAATATAGTAGCATAGAAGCCATAGGAGGGTTCGAGAATACTTGATCAGTACGCACAATGGCAATCTGCGTGTGTGTAGCTTTATAGCGAAAGTAATGTGTAAGTGAAAGTAAAAGGTTGAAATTAATTGCGTATTCCACGAAAGGGAATTTATTGTACGAATTGGCTTGCTCAACGGGTAATCTCGCTCCCACTTGGTGTCCGTGTTTTAAATTCAGTTCTTAACTGTTTAGAGTTTTTGTTATTAGGCGATATTTCCGGAATTTCTATGTCCCACCTTATTGCTCTTTAATTTTCTTGGTTCTTTGGCCCCGTTAACTTTAAAAAAAAAAAAAGTAAAAAGTTGAAATGAAAATTCACATTTTGGGTAATTTCTAGTTGCTTCTTCCCATTAAAAACTCGAAAAAGAAAATGTCCATTTGCTTTCTCTGGTTTCTCAGTAAATAGAAGAAGCTACAAACGGAGATTTCATTTATTCATTGGGTTTGAAATGTGGCAGTTTTTTTCTCAGTGGCAGTTAGGATAGTTCTTTTGCCTGCTGACGGTTAAGTATGGACGTTGAACTGGAACCACCCGCCCCGGCGGGTGGTGACCGGCCTTCTGCTGCCTCCGATGACTCTTCTTCTTTTGGAGAAAGTGGAATGACTCTCTCCAGAAGACGCTTGTCGGACGAAGAAGCGTCCCAAGATGGATGGTTCTCGGATCCCTTTTGAGGGAGAAGCACTGTTTGGGAAGACTGTGATTCACACCAAGGAAATTCCAAACCCTTCTCAGGGGAGGGTCTATTAAGGCAATCAGATGGCACTGACGTGGAGGTTAATGGGGGACTGGCTCCAACCAAACGGTCATATAGGGAAGCTAACTTTTGTGCGGATTGAATATAGGGAAGCTAACTTTTGTGCGGATTGAACGGCGAGAAGGACTCTGTAGATACCCCTTCGTCTTCATTTCTGTTGGCATCCACCTTTTGCATTAGGATTGCTGCTTTTCGGCGATATTGTTGGACTTCCATACCCCGCCTTTATTATTCGTAATTTGTTCGCGTGGAAGAATAGAGAAGAGGATTATGCAAGTCTGTCCGTCAGCCTCTTATTTTGTATGTAACGTAAGGAAATATATTATTGGACTTTTCTTGATATTGACATCTCTCCTCCATTTTTTATACCTTAGTTCTTACGAGGAATTTGTGAGAGAAAATATTATTGGGACATTATTAGGCATGATTCATGTCCGTACGCGACAAATAACATGTATGTAATGCGGATGTATATAGACATATGTACACTATATATTATGCAATTTCTCTCTTGATTTCAGAGTCGCGTAGTGGCATATTTCGACCTTATTAGGAACATCCGCAGCTAATTCAAACGCTTGAACAAGGGTCCCGAAATCTGCTAGAAATGATAAAATAGATTGATGTTGAGCGGTTGTTCCCGCTTCGTAAATATCACGATTAATCTCGATTACCTTAGTCGTATATTTTCCTTCGATTGTCGGGAATGAATCGAATATCTGAGCGCGATTGGAATGTATACCTTCCTTGCCGTCATCCCGTTCCCACCGGCAAAAAAAAAAATAAAGGAGCCTTTTTTTCCGAATAGATTAGAAAGTTTCACACACAAGGGAATAATAATGGTGTGGGTCTCTCATGTTGCGGCCTATATGAATGCTAATTTGATGATGCCTCAACTAATACTTTTGCTTTTGACATCATATGGGTAAACGCTGTGGACATCTCTTATCCCCGTGATCTCACTGACATGCCGAAAGAGAGAGCATAAAGTCATCAACCAACCTCTGTGATATTGTGATGTCGTCTTTCGAGACAAGATAGTGTATCGTGTCGCTGTACGCTTTTACTTTATAATCAAAAAAATTTTAAATTCGATTTTCGTATTAAAAATATCTATATATAAAATTTTTATTTCATTGCATTATTAATTATTTTCCATGTCGGTCGTTTTTTGTGATCGGTGCAATAAAATACTTCAGACAATGATTCGGCCACCGCCTGCATTTAAGATATTTTGTCGCCAACTGGCACTCTTTTTCCCCTTCTGATTAATAATTATAAAAGTTTTTCTTTTTCAAAAGATTTTC
Source organism: Punica granatum (assembly GCF_007655135.1). NCBI lineage: Eukaryota > Viridiplantae > Streptophyta > Magnoliopsida > Myrtales > Lythraceae > Punica > Punica granatum. Next base: position 33,279,598 of record NC_045129.1, read on the forward strand.
GTATGGATGGGGCCTTGCCCTTATCAAGAATGGTCGATCGATCTTCTCGCGTGGATGGGTCCGGCTGGGGCCCAAGCCCTCCAAAAGTGTCCATTAGGCCTCTTCATGGGAGACCCAAGACTTGGTGCAAGCGTCTATATGGATGCAGTGAAATATATCCTTATTATAAAAATCAAAAGATTCATGTTCGATTATCGCTAGCGAAACTTTTCTTGTTCCTTCATTTACCTTTCATGTATCCATCTGGAGGATGGTAGTGTTGCAGTTAAAAAACTATAGGCATAGACAACTACACGGTTGTTTACAAAGCATAACCGCACGTGAATCGTTATGATGTGGATGCGGTTTTTAAGCGTGCCACGGACACGGTTTTAAATACAAAACCACGGATAAAAAACCGCAATGCATTCTTTATATATCTTTACATTTAATTTAGATTCATTTCCTAATTCCTTGTTTAAATCCAATGGAAAGCTACCTTGATTTCTTAGCTTATTCAATAAAAAAAATCCATATATTAGGGAGATAAGATTTAGATTTAGGAAAAATTTTCGCCTGATTCTTTAGATTTCATGTGGCTATGGATTTTTAGGATAAATTTGCTTATTATAAATATAATTCACGGAGTCGTACGCTGCAGTGTGAATAATGACAATTTCTTAGTATGAACCATGATATCCATAAAATTCAATTGAGCCTCATTAATCCGGTCGAGCTGGGTCCAATCATTATCACTTTTAAAAAGTGCTGTGAAAATTGGGGGAATACTGGGGGTGATTTTATAACATTGAGAAAATATGATTCTCATAGTATATTTGCATCGTATTTGCACAAGTTGCCATCCCTATTTTAACCGGGCCATTATTGTTATTATAATAATTAATACTAGGGAACATGCCCACGCTTCGCCATGGATACACTAATTCCCTCGAATAATTTATTAGATAGATGCAATATTAAGAAATTATTATTTTTATGGCCGCTTATTTATATATGATTATAATACTTTAAAACAATAGGTTTGAAATGTTTATAGGTCTTCTCGTGCAAATAAAGGTATAAAATTATTACTTGTAATTCAAAAGGCAAGTGTATGATATCTCATTATGCTTTGCCTAAATTTATATTTATATTTATAAAGCTATGTTCTATATTATTAGATCATTTTCTTAATGGATATTATTAGGATATTGAAATATATAAAAATAATATGTCTAATAAAATACTTGTGATATATCAACCATTATTATATAATAAGGATGCATATTGAAAAGTATATGGTACTCAAAATAACTTTCAAACATCAATTACTATAACAAAAGTATCAAATGAACTAAAAAAAACCTCCACTATATTTAAAAAATCTTATTAACTCTCAAGAAACCACATATATAATCACTTATTAATTCATTGAAAAAGAAATAAAAAAGTCCCTCTCTCTTAATATCTTAAACTTAGATTAGCCTAGAACATATATTTCGGTAAGAAAAGGAAAAAAGACTTGAAGTTACCCTTATCGAACCACTTCCCTTTTTATAAACACATATATCATTATAATTTTATTTATGACATTAAATCAATCGTTATTTTTTGTCATTATTATTATGATATATTCTTTAATGATTTTTTATATTACCACGCATTGCACATAGAGCGTCGGTTGTGAGTCCTATGATTGGAGATTCATGATTATGAGAGATTTATTCCTTAGTGGGTTGACCTTGTTGGAAATCTAAATTAATCGGATCTAGGACGTTTGAATATTAAATGGTACACACCAAGAAAAAAATCACAAATAAAAAGAGACTATATAAATTGGTGAGTAATTGTTGAACCTAAAAATTGGTGGGGAATTGAAATAGACTTTTTTATCAACATGGGTTGGTTTTAGGTGACTCGGTGCTTGTTATCTTTAGGTAAGACATCGGATACAACTTTTATGAATGAAGAAAATTCACGATCAAGAAAGGTTTATGCCTTAGTGGATCGATTTTACTCGAATCTAGATTAATTGGGCATATTAAATTTCGGAATATGATGTGGTACGTACTAATGTAGTACAAGACGTACCAAATCAGTACCTTGAGAAAAACAGATTCTGACGACCCTGTCTCGAGGGAAACGGTCTCTAAAACACAACTCATTGCCTTAGGCTATGAAAAGACGTAATTTAGGCCGAATTCGATCATTTAGGCTCTCAAGCGGATAATTTTATGTTATTTGGATGTTTTTGCAATTTTAGAAAAAAATTATTTCTTTTGTGTAATTTAGGCATTTTTAATCCTATTTAAGCGATGTAAATCCTAGGGCTAAAAAAATATTTTGATCATTCAATAAAGTTTGGAGTTACCGTGCTCTTTCGCCCATTCTCGGATTCGATTTGAGTTGAATGCCAATTTCCTAGGAATTCGAAGAATCAATAGGGGATTGAAGGTCGTAGTTTTGGTATTCTATAGAATCAACGAATCTATGACAAGTTGTTCGCGCATATGCTATGTCACGTACACACCGGGAAAAAAAGGGATATGTATAATTAAATTTAATAAAAATTGAGATTTATAAAAAGAAGAGGATGGGGGTGCAGATGGGAAAAACCCACACACTCTCCCCATGGGTTCGAAAGGGACCTGTTATATATATATATATATAGAAGATAGATAGATAGATAGAAGATTGTACATGCATTAAAATTAGTTTTCTGCTTGTGCCGTTGCACGACTTTATCTTCGTGTGTCTCATCTCTAATATTAAAAGGTGCATTGTAGATGTTAATATGAATATGGTTACTTATTTATGTGCTGTTTTGCGGGTTCGCAGAAGAAAATCGGATTTATACATATGTTTCAACTATAATTAAGAAGCATTATCTTGTAGTGAGGCATTAAGAATTAACAGCCTAAATTTTATTTCGAATATATACATATGTTTCCTTCCACGTAGAATTTTAAGCTCCTCATATAATTTTTATCTCTTTATATAATTTCCATTTTTTAAAATTACTTAGCTTAATTAATTTAAGTAGCTACTAACTCATTTCATTTTCATTTTTTTCATATTAATTATTTCTAAACAATTAAATATTATCGGTCTCTCATAAAAAATTAAAATGGATTGACAAATAAAATAATCAATTATTATATATATATATATATATATTAATCGACGAGGGATAAAATTTTATGTTCTTCTTTCTAAATATTTTCCCTCTCATGCGTTAAATAAAGAATCTCAATCCAAGAAAACATATACGTTCCTTTGTTTTTGGCGATAAGAGGGGAGAAAGATGAATACACCTTATCCTACTATGGAAAGCCAACTGGAATTTTGGATATTTACCCCATATTGAGTTGGATCGGCTCGACTGAATTAGTCAGAACCCAATTGAATTTTTGAATATCAAGATGCATACAAAAAAAAAGTAATAATATGAGATAAAATTACAAAAACAACGAGATTCTCTTTAAATTGTGTGATTACTTTGAGTTATCTTATAAAAGTTAATTTTGATTAAATCATATAAAATAAGAAATCGCCCCCCCCCTTTTGTCTATATGTTTGAGCTTTTCCTTGTCTGTACATTAATTTTTTTTATAAAGAAAGTTACGTATCGTTTTTTTTTTAAATAAAGATATATTACATCAACTATTACGAATCCTCTAACATACAGCATATCTATATGCATGTGTACAGAAAAGAAATAATTTTATATTCCAGGAGATATAGACAAAGACAATGGAACGATATAATATTATTAATTCATCAAAATTCCTCATGGATTTATAAAATTTTCACAAATCTATTAGTTAATATTATTTCTTACTGTTGTCATTTTCCAAAAGTTGTTCAAAAATCTTTGAACTTACCATATATATGCACTCATTAATGGCCGAATCTCAAGGATCGAGGACTACTAAATTTCCAAGTTAATATTTCAACTACATTTTTTTCTTATATTTTTTCCGTATCTGTTGGGAATTTAAGTTAATTAATAGCAGTAACACTTATTTGTTGAAAGTTTACTCCTATTTATGCTAATTTTCATTGACATTGAATTAATTAAGTGCATTTATTGTCTCCTAAATGCAATTATACTGAATATATACTAGCCTATTACTAGTGCGATGCACCGGTTTCTTGATAAATATATGCCAAAATATTGCTAAAAGATGAGTATTATGATTGAAATTTTTACTTTTTTATAGTTTCGTATTCCAATAACTTTAATAAAATTATGGTCATAAATTAAATTTATAAAAATAATTTCAGACCATAAATAAACTCATGGAGAACACAATTAGAAACAATCTACTTTTAGTTCTTTTACCAAGTAATTTTCTAATAGAAATTAGACATGTTTGCATAACAAATTGGTTACTTTATAAATTATTTAATTTGTTTTTATACAAATATCATAATAAATAAATAAATATACATAATAATTTTTTTTTGGAATTAATCACTTCCAATTGACGTTTACATTATAATAATCTTTATAGATACGTAATTTTTATAAATTTAGAGATACCTACCAAATATTATAATACAAAGTACAATCAATATTTAAATAACCTTTCATATGTAAATTGGTAACTAAAACAGTTATTAATATTTTAAATTTCTATAATAAACTATATGAACAAATTTAAAGAAATTATTTCTTCGTTATTACATTATCGATGCAAAATCTATATATACATATATGTATTGAATTTGCTACAATATTAATAAGAACAAAGAAGCTACATATAAGACCTCTTTAAAATATTTTAGAGTTTAAACTTCTATGATAAAAATTTATATTTATTTGGGGCATGAAAATTTCAATAATTTCCTAGGGAACAAAATTTAAATTGATTAACTTTTCATAGAAAATAATATTAATTATCTATATTAATACATTTAAAGCGTAATTAATGTACAAATTCTATTTTGCGTTATGTATTATAGATGGATTTGCGTGATAAGGACAATTCACAATTTAGTCCCTTTTTTTTTTTTAGTTTTTAACTAGGTAACCCGTGTGTTACCCAAGAAACTTGTATAAATATAAAGTCAAATTATATTTTTAAAATTATAGGAATATTAATAAGATTGCATGAGTAAAGATAATATATTATATTGTCTTATAATTAGAATGGAAAATTTTAATTTTAAAAAAAATATATTTAAAGCATATATGGTATTTAAATTAATATTAAATATATAACGATGATAAAAGATGATTGCATCTAACATATATAAACTAAAAGTAATCTACTTAATTAAATATAAATTAACTTCAAAATAATAAATTACACTCCATCTAAGCAAACGTATTAAGATAACAGTATTCATATAATTAAACATTTAACATATACAAACATTTATATATACATAATTATACTCATATGTGCATTGAGACTAACATATTAAGGAAATGAAAGGGTTGGATTGCTGACGGGAAGGATGAGAAGTTTTTTAGGGACAAAAAAAAGTGGTCGACAAATCTTAATTTTCCTATACCTAACTTGTGAATGATAAAATTTTATAGATTTTTAATAGTTGGACAATTAAATTATATAAAAAGAATTTCATATCTTGATATGTCACTTATAATTATCGAGTAATTTTTTTACTTTTAAAAATAATCTTAATAATTAATTAGTATGTATTAATAATGTAAACCAATTGGAAACGATTCATCAAACTTGATTAAATTACAAAATGCGATAAATTCATTTAATGGAATTGTAAGAACACTCATTATTGAATTAAGAGTTTACTCATTATAATTAGATAGCGAGTTTATGTTGAAAACTTCAATTTTTATATATTATAATTGATGACAGCGCAAACTGCAAATGAGCATCAAGTGCATTTACAGTGACTCGGTATCACCGCCTTGCACATCCATCGAGTCGGATGCGGGAAAAGCTGTCACCGTAACTCAATATGGATTTCGCCTTCCCTGGGACAGAAAAAGCACTCAAATTTATTGCGTCACATTCCCTTCTATGTGACTTATAGGGTGACGCAATCTTATAAAATATTAATAAATATTGAATAAATTACGCATTTATTAACGGGGGATCATGCCGGGAGGGAATCCCAATCCACCTCACAGGGTCAGTCACTGCTCACCAGGCAGAGCAGAGCGAAGCCGAAGGTTGAAGAAAGAAGTAGAACGAGGAGGAGGAGAAAATGAGCGTCACCGGAGCTGGGAAGATCGTGTGCGTGACCGGAGCTTCAGGGTACATAGCTTCATGGCTTGTCAAGCTCCTCCTCCAGCGCGGCTACACCGTCAAGGCCTCCGTTCGCGACCCAAGTCCGTAACAATCATCCTCTCACCTACCCCACCACACCTCTCTTCCTGTTTCCGGCCATAAATGTTTAAGCTTTAGCGTGTGATCGATTGCCCCGGGGGGGTTGCGGCGGTGGGCACGATTCCTCCAGTTTGCCACCCGATCGCCGACTCTTTCGATCATCCGGTTGCTGTGAATGAAATTCGGTCGATGTTCGGCTGCATTGCGTTGGGCTAAGAGCTTGCTCAAGCTCAGAACTTTTGCTTTTTCTTTGATCGATTTTGCTGATGTTGAACGTTAATGAACTGATTGTCGGTTCCGATTCTCTGATGCTGTGTTGTTGTTTTGATCCATCGTTTTCCCGATTCCCTGATCAGTTTCAATTTGTATCTGCGCTTGAACCTCAGTGTTGCTCCATGATTAGGTGCATACAATACGATGAAGACTTCGTATTATGTTTTTATGCCTGTGTGCTTTTGTACTAGCTGCCTAAAAGACTAGTGAGCCTCGGTTTATCTCGGGGGTTGATAGCGGTCATGTCTATATGGCAATGTTCTGCCCTATATGAGCGAGGAAGATAAAGTAATTGCAAAATAATTTATAACAGACATGTTTGCAGAATATTGCAGTTTGTGATTCCATTGCCATTGATTGACATGGCAAGAGTTGTAATAGGCAATGGGGTTCAATTATTCCTTTATAGCTAGCTAGCGGTGCTTTGTTCTTGCATAGGTAGCTAAGGGTATAATTGAATTGTTTCTACTATCGCAATCTTTTTCTGTTGTCATTTTTCCCTGGGTTTGGACTTCAAGTATACTAAATAGCCGTACTTCTAGCATCTCAATACATGCTGACATTACCTCTGTTGTCTCTCCTTAAGAGGGTCTACTGATGCCTTCGATTTTTACATTTGTTTTTGCCATATCTTATGCTGCATTGCCTCATATTCACTTTTAGCTGACATCATTTCTCGAGCGTTGCATCTTTTAATTGATACCTTGCTCCTAGTCCTTGTAGATGGTCGTTGGCCTTATCATGTGGCTATACATTCTCAGAGTTTTTCTAGGATGATTTGAAATTGAGGGAAGTTCCATGTTTCTTTGTGCAGCATGAACCCATGCGGTTTGGTTTTTAGTGTGCATAGACATTAAGGTTATCCAAGAAATCAGGGGGAGGAGATGCAGCAAATTTTAGTTATCTTTGTGCATATCACATTGCATGATGGATTTATTTTAGAAATGAAAAGTTTGTTATATGTGTTGAAGTAGTTCTTAGAGATTATAAATTCCTTCCTTGCGTATCTTGAATCCCGATATCCCATGCTTTTCTGTATTACATAGTATTCTGTGCTATTATCATGGCTAACCTGTAAATTCTTTTATGATATCCCTAATATGGTCTCTTGATCACATGAACAGATGATCCACGAAAAACTGAGCATCTATTTTCTCTTGACGGGGCTAAGGAGAGACTTCAACTATATAAAGCAAACCTGTTGGAGGAAGGCTCTTTTGATCCTATCGTTGATGGGTGCGCCGGTGTTTTCCATACTGCCTCTCCCTTTTATCATGATGTCAAGGATCCAGAGGTTTGATATCATTATCTCATTTGCTTTAGTTGGATTCTTCTTGGTGCTTATTTGTGTTTAAGTTATTGGAACTGACAGAATTAGATGTTGAGTCACTAGTAAAATATTACTTGCGTTAAGCTCTTGATATTTGGGATTCATATTCTTTTGGAGTAATTATGTATATGTGGACCAAAAAGAGATTAAGAAGTGGTCAACTACCGCCATTGGGGTCTAAGCAACTATTTACCAGTCACCATCATCTTATTTTGTCCTTCAGTCGGTCAGGATTTAAATCCAGTCTATCATTCATTCTTCATGATTCAAGCAAATAATTGTCAGCCTTTGAAGAAATGCTTACTGAACTCATGCATTCTAAGTTATAACTAGTTGCATTTGAAATCTTCTCAATCCTGACCTTCCAAAAGAATTTGAGCTTATGGTTTCTTAACCATCCGTTTGAAGCAAATGATTCTCTAACCTAGCTTGGAATAGATAATTTTTTGGGAATGAAGATACATCATCAGATGTTCTGTCAGTATTAAAATGTTCGTCATTTTAAATCCTCAACATTTGGGATTTGTATATCTTTTGGAGAAATTATGGTAGTACATTTACATAGAAGACTACATGTTGACCCAAAAGAGATCAAGAACTGGTCAGCTACCATATTTGGGGGCTAAGCAGCTATTTACCAGTCACCATTATCTTTTATTCTTCTATTGGTCAATATATTTACCGCCCTTTTTCATTATTCATTGAACAAACTCCTAGTGAGCTCATACATTTTAAGTCAAACTTGTTGCATATGAAATCATTATATACCTGATCTTGTAAAAGCATTATTGTTTAAGTTTCCTTAACCCACCGTTTGAAGCAAATGGCTGTCTGACCAAACTTGGACTAAATAATTTTATCGGGAATGAAGAAAATACATCTGCTGATGTATGCTTACTGACACTCATGAGTGGTGAATTTACTTTGTAACTTTCTTGCTTCTGCTATTGAAATGATAATTCTATACCCAACAAATAATGCTGTCTAGACTTAGTTGAAATGATATATATATATATGCATAGATTATCAGCCTTCAATAGTTGGAAACGTAATTCCTAGCGACGACTTTTTGAGTTTGAATGTTCATTATTTACTCCAGCAGCTGCAGAAGAGAGAATAATTTCTTTTGATCCTCGTTATTGATTTTACATAGACTTTCATTTCGTCAAACTCTGCTGTTTTTTGGTCTTCTTGGCATACTATAATTGAAAGGCACATGTGCCGTTATTTCAACAATTTTGCACTGGCAAGAACAGATTTATGTCACTGATGAAATGGAAATGTCCTTTATTGCCTGAGCTAATATGACATAAGCATCTTGATCGTTGCTAAATTGTTTCATCTTTTCAGGCAGAATTGATTGATCCTGCTCTGAAGGGAACTCTCAATGTGCTAAAGTCGTGTGCAAAAGTGTCTTCCATCCAGCGAGTGGTCTTAACTTCATCAGTTGCTGCAGTAGCATACAATGGAAAACCTCGAACACCTGATGTTGTGGTGGATGAGACTTGGTTTTCTTCTCCAGAATTTTGCAGGGAAAACAAGGTAAATATGTGCTCTTCAATTTCTTTCAGACAGCGTAATATTGTGCTCTAATCCATCTGGCTTGTTCTTACCCTTTCTTTTGGAAATAGATGTGGTATGTCCTCTCAAAGACTTTAGCTGAGGATGCTGCCTGGAAATTCGTTAAAGAGAAGGGCATTGACATGGTTGCGATTAACCCTGCTATGGTGATCGGTCCTCTTCTACAGCCAACGCTGAACACAAGTGCTGCTGCGATCCTGAATATAATCAATGGTAACGTTTTGTAATTGCTTCTATTGCTAATAAAAGGGTCAATTCTACTCATGTAACTTTTATAGTTTAATGGTCAAAGAGACGGTTAATTTGTTCAATTTATTTTTAATTACAGGAGCAGAAACTTTCCCGAACGCAAGTTTTGGATGGGTCAATGTGAAAGATGTTGCTAATGCTCATGTTCAGGCATTTGAGATCCCATCTGCAAGTGGAAGGCACTGCTTAGTTGAGAGAGTCGCCCACTACTCTGAAGTTGTGAAGATCCTTCGCGAACTATACCCTCAAATCAAGCTCCCAGAAAAGTAAGCAATGGTTACAGAACAGTTGGTTTAGTATGATCTGCTTGGCTGACTAAAGGTAGCAAACACAGCTGCTACATGCCATCGGGTATATGACTTCTAATACGGTTTTTCGAACCACCAGCATCAATTAATAACTCCCAGGAGTTGTGTTGATGGTGTAACTTAGATAAGTTACCCGGACAAACCTAGTCACTGTCCAACCTGACTATAAGCTCGCTGTACCCAACTTCTTCTGTGGCACTTGCTTCTGTAAGATGTTTTACACGTTACGATAATTTCTTTTCCATAACTTCTTACAGGTGTGCGGATGATAAGCCTTTCGTCCCGACCTATCAGGTCTCCAAGGAAAAGGCGAAAAGTCTGGGGATAGATTACATCCCATTGGAACAGGGTATCAAGGAGACTGTCGAAAGCTTGAAGGAGAAGGGCTTTGCAACTTTTTGAGAGACTGAAGAGAGAGTCTCCTGAACGTGTGCTTATCTCCCTAAATAATAAACGCAAGACACGCTGTTCCTTCCAGTCGTGTTTGTGCCGTTCGTTACCTATTTTGAAGGGTCAGATTATCCGGCTTCTCTATTCTCAGTTCGAAACATTATCATATTAATGGCATGGTTATTTATTAATATTGTTCCTCCAGTTGCTTTTGTTGTTTGAATCCGTAATTTGAGCCTAATATTGGAGGATAAAGGAGTGCATGTTACGATAGCTCAAAGAAGTCTCAGTTTGCCACATCAACCGAACTGGTGATATCTTCTTAACCACTTCCACCAAATAACAATCTTGAATGGCTAAACCGTAACCGCGAACACGTAATGGGTGAATCTCTTCTCGTACTGTTGTTATGAATCTCATGGATCTGAAGCAGATGAAAGTACGTATGTCGATGCTAACGGTCCGACTCGTACCATGTGGTGAAGCTGCTATAGGAAGTGAGTGAATCCTATAGAGGTGTCGGAATTGTGCAAGCTGCCACTCCCTTGAGGGGATCTCCCGACCACGAATCTCTGTCCAGATAAAAAGTGCCACGTGGCAAGAACCCATTAGGGAAGAAATCACTCCTCAGGATAAGGAAATGGATCATGGCCATTTCCTTCAATTCCCGTTTTGCACTTTTAACCCACAAAACTAACTCTCCCTCCATCCACAACGTTGGAGTCATCAGAACACGCAGCCAGCCAGCCAGCCACATCACAAGCTCTCCGACAATGGCCTCGATGACCATGACAGCCTCGTTCTTGGCGGCTTCCGCACAGCCCGTCTTGGCTCCTCGCCGGGGCCTGATAGTGGCCAAGGCCACCAGGGTAGCCGCCGAGGGAGAGAAAGCTGGAGTTGAGCTCAAGAGCATTGCCAAGGCCGAGGAGAGGGTCAACGGACGACGGGACTTGGTCTTTGCTGCCGCCACCACGGCTGTTGCTGCCATTGCTGGAGCAGCGCTGGCCGACGACGAGCCGAAGCGTGGCACTCCTGAAGCCAAGAAGAAGTATGCCCCCATTTGCGTCACGATGCCCACCGCCAGGGTCTGCCGCAACTGAGGAAAGGGAACTCTGCTGTCTCTCTCACGAATCTTTGTTGTTGAGTCAATGCTGATCGGTGTGAGATGATTTGGTGAAAATCTGTAATGAACAAATTGTATTCTATGATCGGACAGCTCCTCCTCCATCTTGTTTCTTCCTTCTCTTCTGCTTCTTAATTTCTACTATTTTGATAAGATGACTTTCAGTGGCCAGTCGGTCGTTCTAATGTTTTATCGGGTTTCTTGCATCTCGAACTGAAACTCGCACTGCAGACATTCTTCATACTGCACATCAAGGTAAGGTATTTGAACCGAATTAGTTTAAGGTTCAAGCAATGGGATTCAGAAGGTTCATAGACGATAGCAATGGCCAAACTAGTTTCGGTTTAAGACATTTGATGCAAATATAACTGGCAGACGAGCAGAGGAACCTATCAGAAGGATCAGAAAACAGCCTGAATATTCGAGTTTCGAACTTTATGAGATTTGATGGACCATGCCGATTAGGTTCTTGTTGAGAGAGTTTCTATAGGGAACTCTTTTCCTCGGCAAGGAATATCCAGTTTCCCAGTAACCGATTCACAGGATACACCCTCAATAAAGTATAATACGCAGACATAAGTTGGTTCGGATTTATCTTCTGCGTCAGTTGCGATTCTACATTAGACACAAACAAGTTGAAATTTGTTTTTCCACATTCTGTCATACAAAGACATGTTGGATTAATCATCTGCCAATGTCTCCAAACATAGCCAAACATATCAAGTAATACACAGACCAACGATCTAAATATAGAACGACCAGATAAATTGTTTAGCTCAGAAAAATCAAAACGCAAGCAAAACAATTACACCAATTTCGTGGATGAAGAACCAAAATTTCAAATCTAGTCGAAGGTTAGCTGTTACCATGCAGTAACAGCTAGAAGTGCCGGGTCATCCTTTTATTTAACCTTTGACTCCGAGCAGCAGCCTGCATCTTAGAGAACTACAACTCGCTGGAATCTTCTTCATTTGCTCATTCACTCTTCCCATTCTGTTGAGAGGCAACAAAGTTGCGGACAACCTCAATGGCCAGTTGATGAGCACTCTTGTTCTGCAGAAGTGCAAGCTCCTCCATTGCCTCGTAAGTCCCCTTATCAGCAAAAAGCTTGAGATTGTATCGTGCTGGCATCTTCACTACTCCATCCCATTTGTCAACCCAATCCTGAAGTTTCTCGAATCCCTGGAGAAATAACAAAATAAACTCATTCATAATGACAGCCAGAGAATGCTTGAAAGGAACATAGAGTAATTGCTCGCCAAAATTAAAATATTGAGTTGGATCATACCATGCGGTTTGTGAAATCGCCGAATGATTCTTTCGCTTGTCTCTTTCGTTTCCAGTAATAGAAAAGAGGCTCAAAAACTTTTTCGAGCTCCTGAACCTTAACCTTGTTCATAAATGTTCTGGCCAAAGTCGTTTGGTTGGGGGTTCCACCAAGCCAAATCTGTTCCATCCACGAAGAAGGATTAGGCATCTCTTTCATTCCAGAGGTTTCAGAGACAACAATTTTACCACGAGATCCAAGTGGAAGAAGTACCTGATAGCTGTTGGGACCATCACCAACAAGTCCGAGTTCAGCCATGTAAGGTCGGGCACAGCCATTAGGGCAACCAGTCACTCTAATTACTACAGACTCATTGTACTTAAGACCAACCTACAACAAAAATAGGTATAAATTAGCACATAATTTCATTACCAATAAAATGCGCAAAACAGTTCTTGCTTTAGATGATGGTCATATACCTTCTCGAATACAGCTCGGACCCTCTTGAGAATATCAGGTATTCCCCGTTCAGCCTCAGTTATTGCGAGTGGGCATAAAGGCAATGCTGGGCAAGCCATGGCAGTTAAATTGAGGGAGTCCACATATTTAGGTTCCTACCGACAAGAAACAAAAGAAAGAATTGTGTAAAATATCAGATATTCAGATCCTTTTTGTTCAAATAATATTAGGCTGACAGGTAGACGAATCAAAGAAAAGCAAATTTAAGCAATCCATGCAAATCATTCACTGGAAGCAGCTGACTTCCTGAGCAAACTGATAAAATATAAGCACGCTCGAGAATTTTCAAGAGACTTAGACTCATCTTACCAGAAGACCACCCTGAGCAAGAGCCTTGGTGATTGGACGCTTCCATGCACTGCGTATATCACACAGGATGAGGTTCTGGTTCGGTGTTAGACGCACATTGAGATTATACTTCTCAATAACCTCCCTCAATGTCTTCTTCATCTTCCCTCCAATACGGCCATTATCAACATGAAGCCCATAAAACCAACCACTATCACCCTGCCAAATACACTTCAATACTTAGAAAATAGGAGTAATTGTGCAAAGAAGAAAATAAAACTGAATTCAACTTAGGACCCAGGGGAACTGCGCTGCCTTTGCATTGACATCGCAAAATTGTGATCAAGCAAAATGAATGCAAACAGTAAACCCGGCTCAGTGAAAGCAACCTGCTTTTGCCATCCCAGATAGCTTTTGAATTCCCATTCTGGCAAGTCACGTATTGGCTCAAACTTCTTTCCATAGAACTGTTCAACCACGCTTCTAAACTTCTCGATTCCCCAGGAGTCAACCAAGTATTTCATTCTGCTATACTTACGATCATCTCTTCTCCCATTATCTCTCTGGGTAACAACGATAGCCTTAATTGCGTACAAGATATCCTCTTTTGGTACATATCCCAAGGGTGTTGAAAGACGAGGGAAAGTAGTCTCCTGCCTATGTGTTCTTCCCATACCACCACCAACCTGCAAATGGAACAACTTTTGAGATACTTCAACGGCCAAAAAAGAGTAAAGCACACTAGGAATGTTTCATCTTACGTATAAGTTGAAGCCTTGAGGCTCTCCATTGTCATCTGAGATGACAACAACGCCAATGTCATTAGTGAAGATATCTACTGAGTTATCTGTCGGCACAGTGACAGCAATTTTGAATTTCCTTGGCAAGAATTGAGTCCCGTATATTGGCTCAGGAGAATCAGGGAAGTTTGTTCCATGGGAATTGTCATTACGAGCCTTCACCACCTCCGGGGGATCTTCCAGCCCGACTTTCTCTCCATTCACCCACATGTCGAAGTAGAAACCTGACTGGGGAGTGAGAAGAGCAGCAACATTCTCTGCAGTCTGCTGAGCAAACACGTATTCCTTAGTTGTGTAGGGTGCGGCGGGAGCAAGAACATTGCGATTGAGATCACCACATGCACCAAGGGTCGAACCCATGTTTTTTATTATGGTGCTCATCACAGTCTTGAGGTTCTGCTTCAAGATGCCATGGAGCTGAAACGTTTGCCTGGTAGTCAAGCGAAGTGTTCCGCTTCCAAACTGGTCTGCAAGATCATCCATGACAAGATAGAGCTGATTGGGGACATTCCCAAAGGGATTCTTCGTACGAATCATGAACGAGTAGCTCTTTGCGCCACGCTCATCTCTGTTGTACTGCTGATAGCTCCCGTGAAATTTAATAATCTGGGTAGCAGACTCATTTATGTTGGGGGCATCCGTCAACAACTCCTCATTGAGAGGGTATCTTATGAAATTGCTATGTTCCTTAATTATCTCAACCTTGCTCCGCTTCGGCTCAGCTGCAGTCTCAGGCTTTATTGGCTGCATTTAACAGCAAAAGCTATAAAAAAACAAACACCATACACCAACCGGCAACCATAATCACTGAAGGCACGCTAGCCAGATCTCCAACACGAGAAAATTACAAACAAGCTCTGTTTTTACTGTCCCTTATATTCCTCAAACTGCCAGAAAACGTGACAAAAGACAATTCAACAAGCTGTGAGGAGTCGAAATCGACATGAGGAGTCGAAATCGACATGAGGGTACATTCCATGCAGAAAGCAACTCCAACGGTCTTAAAGCGAGGAATTTTTTCTTAGGTCAAAGGAATATATCCAAAAAAACGAAAAACAGGACAAAAAAAAATGCTCAAAGCTTCTTCATTTCTCCCTCCACTTTTCAAATTGAGGAAAATTAACGCAGCTCAGATTAAACGTAGCATGCAGAACAGCAGAAAGAACACATTCCCCACATAGATCTCAAAATTCAGATAAAAAAAAATGACAAACAAAAATTCCGGGGTCAGTGGACAAAGCTCACCGTGGACACAGCCCGGACGACCGACTTCCCGGAAGCAGAGGGGACCGACAGGACATTCAGCTGCCGGCCAAGAGCGACCGAACCCGAGGCCTTCAGCCCGTTGAAACTGTGAATCCTGAGCTTGGGATCGCTCGGCACCACGGTGTTAGCAGCTCCAAGCGACGCCGCCATAAGGTCTCGTAGCTCCGAATCAGCAACACCGTCCGGACAGCGAGAGAGAGAGAGAGAGAGCTAGGGTTTTACAAACAAACTGCCCGGCTAGTAAAGGACGAAGAAGAACTGCAATTTCTCCACGCACAGATATTTTTTTGATATATATATATATATATATATATATATATCTGTAGAATTTGTTTGTTCGTGCGATTTGAGTGGCAGCGGCTGAAAAGTGTTGGATTATGATACGAAAAAATTTCAGCTTTTTTTTGTCTATTTATTCTGAATTTCTCTGATTTTTTTATATTTTTATTTGTCGTTCTAACGTGCGCTGTCACGTGCCTGACACACTGTTGTCTTTCCCCTGTTCAGCCTGTTCGGGGTGGTAATTCCACTCGAATGTCGTCGCGCGTGGTGGCCACCGCAGAGGAACCGGGTCAAATGAGGAACCGGAGGCGCGTGGGCTGAGTGGGTGGCCGGAGATGCAAAAGGGAACCTGAAGTTGGCCACTTAGGTACATTGAACCTGGACGGGGTTTGCGACGGACCGCGATCAACTTGGTCTGCGGCTGCTAATTAAATTAATCGCTTCCATTGAGGACATTATGTTTTTATTAATTTATTATGGCACATATTATGCCGATTCCTACTAAATTCATGGAATCAAAGGAAAAGAGAAAGTTTGACATGAACTCTAAATATGCCAATTCAGTCATGTTGTATTCTTATCTATCACGGGGGATTATTACGAATGGTCCTTTCTCACAGTGACCGTCTCCATTATTTAGTAAGAGAGATAAAGCCGGCCAAAAATTTATATGTTGCATTCGTCCATCGAACGAGTTTTCTAATGAAGTTATGGAACATCTCATAATTTGTAATCATGCTTTTATCTTCTTGCTCATATCTTAACAATAAGCACAAAAGTTACAAGTTATTCATCATTAAAGTGAATCCTCTACGTGTTCGCGTCGATTAACTCGCTAGTATGACTTGCAGATGCAATTTCCAGATTTAGTTCATGTAGTGTGGGGACCATCCTAATGTTGATTTCTTTTTTTTTTAAAGAAATGACAGAAAAGGCAAAAAGACAAGATGTTGCGGGGCGAATGGAGGAAAATATATAACAAGAAATAAGTCCAACAATCAATATGAATTAGTGTAAATAGTTCCGCTGTTATTCGTTTCGATTAAGATTTTGAATTAGAATTTTATGAATGGATAAAATTTATATTAGATGAATTTTATCCTCTTAGTGGATCGACTTGACTCAAACTGATTAGTTCCGAATATCATGATATACAAAAAAATAATAATAATTCAACGAATATCAAAGAGTTTGAGTGCCTATTAAGGGTATATGAACTTTGAGCCTCATGCTTTCATTATTAAGGGCCATGAAAAAGAGGAATCTCTTTTTCCTTTTCCTTCTTCTTTTTTTTGTCCCCTCTATAAATTAATTTTCCCGTTTGTTGTTTTTTTTTTGTGCTGGAAGGATTATATAATATGCAATTAATTTCCACTCAACTGTCTATTGCACTAGGTTTTTTTATCCGTGCATCACACGAGACTTTTACTACAAATATAATTGAATTTATCTAATTCAAGCTATACTATTTCAAAAATTTCATAAACATTATTTCTTTTTCCTATGGTATATAATATCTATTAATTATATCAAAATATCTTAAGGAATTATGACTAATTAATATATTACTATTATATTGAAGAAGGAAAGTAGTCGAACAACTTTTTCAAAATTATTATGTTTTAGAAATTTGATCAAAAATCAATAAACATGAGTTTTGAAGATAATTTTGTAATAATATTATTTATGCATAAGTTGTGATGATATATTAAAGTATTTCATGCCTCAAATATTTATACATATATAAATTAAAATATTTATAAACTTTTAATTTATATGCATGTACTAATTTAATCCAAATTATATATATTCACAATTATGCCACTATTTATTACACTGTTTTCAAGTTTATTTATTATATAGATTAAGCAAATTGTATAAGCTAGCTATGCTTAATTTTGAAAAGGAATTTGGAGTCGCCTATAATCATATATCTGAACCCTGCACTGTGCGTGTCAGAGTAACATGACATATTCGTTGGTCCCGTTTTGCACAAATAAATAAAATGAATTTTCCTTTTTTAAAAAAATTATTTTCTCATATGTTGCTTCTTTTTTTTTTTTGAACTCTAATATCTTGAAACTTAATTGGGTCATGACTAATCCAGTCGAGCTGAGTCGGCTCACTAAATGGTAAAATCCTTCCAACATAGATTTTCTGCATTCATAGGGATTCGAACCTGAGACTTTACTTAAATGAAACAAGTGCCGAACTATTTGGACCAACCCACGTTGGTATATGGTGCTCCTTTTATGAGTTAAAAAATAGTATTTTTACACCTTCCTTTTAACTTCAATTTGATGGAATGATCTTTTTTCAAAAAACTTAAATAATATTTATTTTTTCATTTCTACTAAAATTTGCTATATATTTTTTTTAAGGGATAATTGCGCCATATAACCTAACGTTTGAAGGAATTCTTAGTTCTAGCCCAAACTTAATTTTTTACTTGAGATATCCTAATATTGACGTGTTGGTTTCACATTTATCCCGACGCTAACTTCCCGTAAAAAAATGACGAAATTACACATGTTGCACGTTAATTTTGTAATATTGCTTACATGTGTTACAAAATTAACGTGTCACATGTGCAATTCCGTCAATTTTAGATGGGAAATTAGCGTCGAGATACATGTAAAACCAATGTGTCAATGTTAAGATATCTCAAGTAAAAAATCAAGTTTGGACTAGAATTAAGAATTCCTTCAAACGTTATGATATATGACGCAATTAATCATTTTTTTTTAATAATTTCTTCTATGTAAATATATTTGTATACAATGATATCATGGTAAATAAATTCGTTTATATAAGTAAACTCTTTTATACTCTCAAGTTGAACAAAAAAATCACTACTTTTCGTGATACATAATAAATAAGTTCGTTTGTATAAATATACTCTTTCATATTCTCAAGTTGAACCCAAAAACCACTATTTTTTCATAATACAATTATGTTTTGCTATACGAAAATTCATTCATTCCTGTCCATTATTTATGTGTACCAAACGTAGTCTTTGGGTAAATGAACTACTTACTACTCCAATTGGATTGTTTTAGTCTATTGTCTCAAGAAGCCAAAAATGAGATCGAACTCACTGAATTTTGAACTGTTGTATTTCTTGCTAAAATGGTTCGCTTCTTACATCGACCAACCTCACCGTTTCTTTTTTCTTGTTAAACTCAAAAAAACATATTTCTGATAGTCACAGTGTCTCCAAAACCACGTAGGCGTCATCAAACTTCCGGTTGAACCTATTGCACCAGCAGTCCGATGTATGGTCCACTCTTGAAAAATGGACATTATGGTAATACTAGAAGTAGTAGCTTGATTACACAATATAATAAGGTGAACTCTATTCATTAGTACTCACACCAAAAATGGCCCTTCAACTCAGTTGCTAGCTTCCTCCATTGAAATCTTCAGCTGGCAAAGAGCTTGAGGTGATGGAGCTGGCTAGAGCTTCCGAACTTACTAATGGAATCTCGGGGGTGTATTCAGGTCCGTCGATGGAGGGCTTTATGACGGTATAAAATAGCACATTATAGAAGATGGTGAACACCAGAAGGGCAACCGTTAAATATGCCAGGAAGGATCCTGAGAGCTCGGTTGCGTCTTCTTCTGTTGCAGTCCGATCCCTTGACAGCTTAACATCCGAAGCTGAAATTCCATGGAATGAGCAAAAATCACATCTAAAGCTAGGTCCATGAAGTATACAATAGAATGGCATGATTCCGAAATGGAATTCGCACATGATATGTATCCTAGATGCTCGCCTTTAAACTAACTAGTTATACCGATGATCTTTTACATGATCAGAAACATTAAAGAAATCTCTGCAGAAAATCACATATATTGAAACTTGAATGGCTGGGATCATCCGACCGATACAATATGACACGAAAAGACAGCAGGAGATAACAAATTTAAAATGCTAAGTACCCAACTAACTAAACAGCGAGCATGAAAATCCGAGCTATATCACAAATCAGTTTACCTCTGATTTTAGGTGAGGGGATTGGTTTCTTGGAGAGGCTTTCGAGCTGCTGGTCGAGCTTCGAGAGGGCTTCCCGAGCCTTGTCCTGGTCTATCTCATACTGCTGCTGCGACTGCGACTCACTCTTCTCAGCCGCCCGTGCAGTGACAGATGAAGAACGGAGTCCCCGCCTTGCTCTTCTCGTCTTAAAAGTAACAATCTCGCTACCATGCTGGTTGGTTTCGGGATTCACCCGAGACTTGCCGGTGACGAGAAGAGAAGGTGATGACGATAAGAGATTTCCGCGAAGAGGGGGGACTTGCAGAGACAGCATCTGAAGGAGCTGTGCCTTGTGGATATGGTTGGACAAGACAAACAAGTCCCAACCTTAGCTCACAAAGACATAGGATTAGATTGGGGTGTGCAGATTCAGAGTAATTTTTTTTTTTTGCACAGATTCTAAGATTTTGAAACTGGTCTCTACGAATCTGGAACCGCAATCTATTTGGAACCTGAATTATACTATAGATTTCGGATATCTAGTTGGAAACTGTAATTTTTTTTTCTCTTCAAGCACAATAAATGAAATAAATAACTACAAAAAAAATCTCATTCACAATCACAAAAAATAAATAAATGTCGATATAGATTAATCGGATCACATCTATCCACAAAAATAAAGGATTATGTAGTTCTCTTTAGAGTTATATAATAGATAAAGCAAATACGCAACCAAGAGATTATGTAACTATTTAGCACAAAAAAAAAGGATGATGTAGCTCTTCTCAGCAGACAAAGTAAATAAGCTCTCCTTAAAATTCTGTAATTACTATCTCGCACATATATGTAAATATAAAATAACTTTTTCAGAAAAAATATAAGTCCCATCGAATCCATAGGTACTCTACATGTTGAAATCGGAACCAAAACCTATTTTCACTGATTCCTTAAATTACTACATGAACCCTACCATATTTTCCATTGGAGTTACTGTGACCCTATTCTAACCGGTAGATTTTCAATCTGTTTCGGATATATCCTGTATCTATCCACACCCTGGGATTAGAGACAGAATTTCTCTGCTGAGAGGAGAAATTCATTGACACTTCCCTCAGGCCCAAATCCATCAGTGAATATAACAGGCCTGGGCCAGTTCTCAATCTTACCACGCGATTATGAAAGAGGATGAAATTCTGTTCCGAGATGAGGAAAACGAACCCCAAATCTGAATATAACCGATATGAAATTACTTCGAAGGAAAATATTATCGGGATACCATGTAATGGAGAAGGTGGTATTGCGTAATGGGAGAGGAAAATGGCACATTAATAAACATCCCATTATAGATTTTTCTTTGATTGAACGATGGTATAGCTCCCTAACTTCCATACCATAGCTCGGTCCATTTGATCACAATTGTCTGTCCTCACGAGAGAGTTATATCCCAGGCAGCGGAAACTGGGCAGTCAGGACCTCGACTTTTCTTCGGAGATCTGAGACCTTTTCCTTTAAGGGAAAGTCAGGAGATGCCACATACTTCATGAAGTCCCAGAGCTTCTATCCCGGGGCAGACTCGTTAGCTTCGAGAGTGATCTGGATGCCCTCATGAATGAATTCAGCTGTCGCCTCAATCTCGTTCTTGGAAAATCCCTGTGCTGTCATCGCAGGTGAGTCGATATGAATGCCACCAGGAAGGGTCGGCACTAGGGTACTCACATCATCTTTAGATTGAAAGAACAAAAAAATTATCAGATCATTTGGATCACTGGAGAACAGTACATTATTCAAAAGATTCTAATCTAGACCTTAGGTATAAATATACTTCCAGACCGAGGTCAATCATAGAAGTCGATAGCCGAAGTTGATGGGCCCCACTATGACAAGTGACTGATCGGCGCAACCCGAAGATTCTTTCTCTAACTGGCTCTATGTAATAATTTCCCATATTACAGGTGGAAACTCGTAGAACTTTACCTGGAACAGAATTCTTGTTGAGAGTGATAGAGGCCATGTCAAGAATCTTCTCCACCCGATCACCATCTAAACCCTGTTCATGTAATTCATCGAGATGGTCAAAGAATAACTTCTTTAAATAGATAGATATTTCACCAGTTTTATTATGTTTTTTCTTGCCAGATCAATCTTATTAAGCAGAGGGCAAGAAATTTACAAGTGGCCTAAGATCTACAAGAACGAGGTGATTGTCACTGCCTCCTAAGACCAGTGAGTATCCCAATCGATCAATCCTGCAGCAAGAGCTCTGCAATTAGATATGACCTGAAAGAAATACCGAGCCGAGATATCATCAGATAAGATTAAGGAAAATGCTCTAATCACGGGTAGACAGTTTCAAATACCTTGTTCTGGTAAGCCTTAAACTCCGGTGACTCAGCGAATTTTAAACAAACTGCAACCTCCCAATTATGTGATTATGAGGACCACCCTGCACATAAAAGGTTCGCAGATAAGATTAAAATTATATATCAACTCTTAAACCAAGGAACGTGAAAATAATTTACGAATCTGATATTTTGAAAGTAGACCTTTAAGCTTGGAAAGACATTATTGATAGCAGACTCAAGATCAACTCCAAGAACTCGATCCTTCCTGAAAAAGATCACGCCACCTCTCGCCCCCCTTAAGGACTAGAAAAAGGGAAATTCATCGGATACAATTTTAATTGCAGAAAGTTCGGCAAGAGAATATAAACCAGAACAAAGTAAAAAAGGAAAGATTTTGAATTAGCACCTTGTGTGTTGTCGTTGTCACAAATTCACAGTACTCAAAGAGATCAGCAACTACGGAAGCAGCAACAAGTCCACTTATGTGAGCCATATCCATCATGAGAAATGCCCCAACAGCATCAGTAATCTGCCAATGAAAACAAATTATGGTTAACGAGTCACAAAAAGAAAAACGAGGTTCTCATATTAATTCATGTCAGCAAATAGTAATAACAAATAATTATCTTGACATATTCCTTTAACTTCCTGAAGCGAGGATAATCAAAATCACGAGGGTATGCACTTGCACCAACAATAATGAGTTTTGGCCTGAAGAGGGTTGCCATTTTCTCGAGCATGTCATAATCAATGAGGCCTGTTATAGATATCAAACTGAACTCAGAAGAAAGAACCCCAAAAGACTAGTGCTTCATCATGACAGAACTAGAATAAGAGCCCATCACCGGTTGATCTGTCAAGTCCATAAGTCATGGACTCAAGTGCCGGAAACCCGCCTCTTAGGGGTCATGAAGCCACGAGACAAGTTTCCTACATGAGACAAATCCAAACCCTGCGTTGATTAAAGACACATAAATTACTAAACTTTGCCGAGCGAAATAATTTCAAATGATAAAATCGTGGAAAAAGAGGAAGGCAGATGGTACGGTCATCTGGGTTGAGAATTGCGGTGTAGGCCTCGAAATTGGCAGGGGAGCCAGATAATGGCTGAACGTTGACACCCCACTTCTTTGTATCCAAGTGAAATGCCGCCAAAGTCCTTATCTGGCATAGGATCTCAAGCTCATCAATATACTCATTTCCACCATAATACCTGAATAGGGAAAAGAAAAAAAATAAAGGAAGAAAGCAGAATATCTTACAACGATCATCAGTGAACAATTGGCAAAATCAGAGGAAAACAGAGTTTCAGATCAGGTAACTCACCTGGCAATCCTTCAGAATACTCGTTTGTGAGACAAGGGCCCAGTGCCTCCATCACTGCCCGAGATGTAAAATTTTCGGAAGCAATAAGTTCGAGACTTTTGAACTGCCGATTTTTTCCTTGTGGATTATTGCACGCACTTCGGGATCAGCTTCAGACAGGCCATCATCTATGAAGCTGTATCCATTGCCTGAAGAAATGCAGGAACAACTAATTTGTTCAATAAATACAACCTGTAAGTATGCCAAAGCAGCACAATCCTCCTAAACCTTATTATTATTGTTGTATTGGTGGAAAGTGTGACAACAGAATAGAGATCAACATGCAGCAGCGTAAGGTTCATATAGGATGAGACATTTACATTCAAGCTCGGTTATGGGCGGAGAGACTGAAGAGGCTGCCCGAGCAATGACTAAGCTTCCTTGGGTGAAAGAGGAGTGAAGTGGCTTAACTGAACAGAGATTTAACTGACGAGGGAATCCATTTAAATTGGGCCCTTTTGGAGGGAAAGGTGATGCCTTGGCCAATATGGGCTGTTGCAGAGAACCTGTCACTGCAGCTCCACCACAAGCCTGCATCTTGGCTTCGAAAACTATATGTCTGCAAAAGATAATGCAAATCCCTTTCAGTAAAAATTCTTTATTATAAAAAATATCTGAACTAATTGCACATGAGCATCCGGAAAAAAAAAAAAAAAAAAAGATGCACCAGGGTCCATCACATTTTAGCTGGGACTTGATTTCTGAAGAGTTAAGACCGGCCAAATTCATTCGAAACCCAAAGTTCATAGCTTCACCAAAATCCATAAGAAAGCCGAGCAGCCGATGCCAACATGATCCTTCATCATATGCACTGAGCAATTTGAGGGTGCTCCAAACATTCTCCTGATTTCCAGTCGAAACATGGGCTTCTAACAGGTACGCCGATCAAATGGAGTTCACGAGCCAAAAAAAAAAAAAAAAAAAACACAGATGCTCCAACTGATTAGAAACAATGGCCAAGTAAGTAATATTCTCCCCTACCGAGGACAATTGCAAATGAGATACCAGATAAAGGCAGTAGTCCGGATTGAAAATTAGCACCTTGCAGACGGTAACATCTCAGCCGTCGCAGAGATGATGAAGCCGCAGATATCACCGGAAGAGGTGGAGGAGCGACAAGCCTCCGGGATGAGCTGCCAAGCTGCAGAGTGTGTGAAGGAGGAAGAAGAAGACGGGGTTCAATTTTTTATTTTTTAAATTTTTTATCTTCTTTTTCATTTTTGTGCGGCGCGAAAATATTTGTGGTTGATTGATTAAAGATCCAATGGACTGTTCGGCCCAAAACGTTTGGGCTGGGCCTTGGAAAAAGTCCAAAGATGGGGAGAAGAATTGAGGGGGGCACACGTCGGACGACATGTATATTCAGTTAAGTTCGGTTTAGTCGACCGTTATGCTCTCCGAAAATCGGAATCGCGGATATACTATGATGCAACTATGTAGGTGCGTCGCGCCATGTTCGAGCTCACCTCTTGAAGTTCATGGCATGCCCTGAATTCTTCGGAAGTCGATGGCAAGCATGAATTTGGTTGAAGTTGGAAACTTTGAGCTTGAGTGTTTGATTTGATCATGGTTTTGTTCATGTTGCTCATAAATGTTTTCAATATATATATATATATATATATCCTTGGCTGTCTTTCTCTCAAGAACCGCTGTGCTCGCGGGTATAAGTGCGATTGGCATGTATGTCTTTTCCATGTATGCTGTTAGCTTACCTAACTTTTTTTTTTTTGGTTATAAAATAAGTATATGAACTAATACAGGGAAATAGAAACGAAAGCTAAATAAAAAGGTACGAGTACAATTGCTAATAAAAATTAAAATCGAAACCTTTAAATAGTTAATAAACGAAAATGAGTGCTATTGCATTAACCTCCATTATTATGCTCACGTAACTTTGCTGCAGTATACAAGGATTCTTGCAGGTTAAGCTACGGAAGAGGGTCCACTATACAAGCACACCCACAACAAAGCCTTCCCTTGTTTCATGCCATATGACTACTAACCGTATGGGATAGTGTCCACCTTGGGCTTAACCAGTCGGAGGTAAGAGCGTTCGGTTCCGGGTATCCTTTTTTTTTCACGATACCCGGACCCTACCCTATAAGGAGCAGGTTCTAAGATTTTGGAACCGGACCATATCCTATTGAGTCATGAAACCGAAACCTACCCAGAATTTGTATTATCCCACAAGTTCCGGGTACCTTGTTGGAACCTGTAAATTTTTTTTGTCTCACTAAATAAAATCGAAAATGTCTCATCAATAATCAATAATTACGCATAATAAAATGTCAACATAAATTTAGATTAAATCCACAATATATCTATAACAAAGAGTAATATATCTCATAAATCAATCCACAAAACTAAACATCTGTAAGGTATCACCGATGATACATCTATCATCGTCAAACCAAGACTACCAACGATAAAGAATGCGAAATTTCCATCAAGTGAAGAGAGAGACCGAGAGGGGAATAAAGAAAAGTAAAAGGGAGAGATATATCTGAATATAACTAGAGAAATTATTATCTGGTTACCCTATATGTAAGAACCGAAATCGGAACTTGTTTTCACCGGTCCTAATTTTAATACACGGACTTTACCATATTTTTAATACGAACTATCCAGAACATATCCTAACGGGTAGGTTTCGACCGGTTACGGATATACTCGGTATCCGTGCACGGGTCGGAGATGTCTTATTTCCTCGTACAGGTTGATGATTGCTTCGCTAAATCTAATGTCTGTCAGCTCCTCAACACGTAAAACCGAAGCCGAATTTTGGGTTGGGGAGGGGGGGTGTTTAAGAACTGATTCGACCTTACAGGTTCCTAGAGCAGACAATCATCTAGAGAAATCGAAATAGATTATAGAAAGTGAAATGCTTCAAATTGAAAAAGTTGTCAGATTGAAGATCGCCAATCGATTGAGCACTAGCTCTACCATGATACTGATACACCCATTGAGCGAAGCCTTTAGCATGTGCTAACCACATGTCAATCGGTCCGTGGACCTAGCTAGCCGCTCCATGTGATATAGTTAGTGTTGTCGCTTGTCAGCCTCCACTATACATTTTTTTTTCTTTTTAATTACAAAAGAGGTCCCAGGATCATTTGAGCTTAAGGAAGAAAGGAGGTGAGAAAAGGGGAAAAAATTTGCAATTATTATCAGTAAATGATTTCTGATCAAGTGAGTGAACAGTCGGATATGAAAACTCACGACTATAGTTTTTAAAACCAGATTAGGAGCATAACCTGCCAAGGTATGGATTTCTGGTTTTATGGGTTCAATTACCAATGGATTGAATCGGATTTGTAGAAAAATAATTAAATAAAGGGCAAATTACGCTATATATTCTATGATTTCACTATTTTTTAAAATTTATACTATGCCTTTAAAATTATAAAAAAATATTCCATAGTTTACATTTTTTTTTTCAAATCTATCCCGCCGTTATATCTTCCGTCAACATTTAACGATCTTGCTACTGTGGCCATTTATTTGGGATAGATTTAAGAAAAAAATTAAAACAATGGGATATACATGGAGCCTACTTACGTTTCATAAATGAAAAATATAACGTTGGGATAGATTTGAAAAAAACCTATAAAATTATGAGATATTTTTTATCATTTTAAAAATATATAATAGATTTGAAAAAAATGTGAAATCATGATATATATGGAGTAAAAATCATTAAATAAATTATAAAACATATAAGTATTCTAATATAAATAAAATATATAAGTGTGATAGATTGTGTCAAAGTCCAGCCCATAAATTAGGAAGATAATGGTCCGATACCCAAGATGTCATTTTTGGAAATATTAGATGGACAAAGTATGGAATTCAGTAAAACCTTTCCTGAAACCTGAACCGTATTATCGGGTCATTCCGTTTTGAACAGAAAAACCGAATTAATCGGCTTCGGAGAATATTCAATACGAAATTTCCATACACATTTCGGTTTCGAAATAGTTACGGTTTTCCAAATTAAAAATTATGGCTAACAATTCGGTCTCGAATTTATATATTTATATATAATTGCTTAGATATTTGCATTATTATGTATAAAATGGAAATTAGAATTTCCAGAAGAATTCAAAAGGGGTAAAACAAAATCTTCCTCGGTTAGAAACAAAATCCGTTCCTCAATTTAATGCCTCAAACGTTTCGGAAATTTTATATTGTAATTGTAGTTGCAAAGCCCCATTTTCTTCTCTAGACGAACTCCTCTCCAACAGTCGTCAAGAATTAAAGAGGAAAAGAAAACTATCATCCGTCAAGAGAGCTAAAGAAGCATCGATGATCTAGAATAAGAGTCCATGACCCGTCAAATTGTCGAGTCGATGAGGGTGATTGCTCAGTTCCCGGTCGAACCGGTTCGACTTCTATTATTGTACCCTAGAAATTATTATTTTTCAATATTTATATAGAGACATGCACGTCTGAATTTTTCAACGGTACTCAATGTAGAAATGCCTCGGATTCGTTTAGGTGAGGGAACAACTTATTAATATATAATTAACAATGTGTATTTACTTTTAAGCACACCAAACCCTCGCATTAAAAGGAGAGGCGACCACTTTCCAGATAAAAGCGGAATACGATGGACGCAATTACGTTCAACTTGGATATATATTCTATGATAGATTTTCGTGTGATAAATCGATCAATAGTAAGATTACTTTAAACATAATTAATGTCTCGTCAAACATGCTGTAAATGTAGCAATCAACAATGTATTTAGCGGTTCGATGCGTGAGGAGCTGATATAGTATGAATATGTGAGTCGTGCTATTATAAGGGTACTATATGCTACTTCCTAATAATCAAATGATGTTGATCTCTCAACTGTTATAAGTTGAACAAAGGCATTCCTATTTGCACGAATGGCTTACACGTAAGACCTTTTCACACACAAATATACGTACAACTAGGAATCAATGTCAAAACAATTTGAGAGAGAATTGATGATAATATGCGTCAATGTGTCTGACCATTTCGTTTAAGCTCTTTTTTTTTTTTGGGGGGGGGGGATTTGAAAAAGGAGGCTGATAACCTCGTTTAAGCTCATTTCTTAATTATTGAGCAAAACTGATACAGTTTGTATACTAAGTCCATGAACATCCCTCGTAACCAAACAAAAAAATTGATATTGCTTGTGTGACTTAATAAACAATCAGTTAACACGACTTTGTGAAAATGGCATGAAATTATCCGATATATCTCATGCATATATGCAAACCGGTTGTAACACGAATTAAAATGAATGATGTGGGCATGAAGAATATGATTGTTAAAATTGACTAGTAAGGCCTGCAGTAACCATATATAGGCATTTTTGATTGAGGTTAATTTGACCCAAAAGACATAAAGGAAGGATTGATGGGCACAATTAGGATTTGTTGAAAGATGAGAGAGGGGGAGGCAACCTCGGATTCTAGAAAAGTTGGCAAAATGCGTCGATCTCAACAAATCTTACAAGCAAAGTAAGCGAACTGTTTTTGGTATTTTAGGATTTTCAACATATTTGGGAATTTTGATTGTCGACAAAAAGGAGATTACTTTGGGGACAAACCCAAGTGGATCAACTAGCAAATCGATCTCTTTAGCTAATTATTTTATCCTGTATCAACCCTCATTCCGAAGCAATTATGTACGGATATTAACTGCTTATACATATATAAAATTAGAATATCTATCCATGCACACGTTTGCACAGTATTAGTTAAATTTCTTTTATAGGTAAAAGGGGACGGGGACGACCGGTGTAATAATCCCAACAGGACGTAATAATATGGGTTCGAATCTCATCACAGAATGTCCGATTTAAGCCATAGCTATGTCAGGATCCAAGGGCCTAGGTTTGTTACCGTGACCCGAATGAGGTATCAGAAAAACACTACTCATCCTCAAATCTAACTACTACCGAAAGCGGATTAGACAACAAATAAGGGGATCTTCCATCCCTTATTTCCTCCTAGGTCTCTAAAGAGACTTCAACCCCTGACCTAATACTGGGAACGCTAGCGCGTTACTAACTGAGGTACATCTCATTGGTCAATATTTGTTAATTTACTTTATCTTCTCTTATACTATTTTAATTTTACTAGAAATTCTAACATGACATTAAGTCACGAAAACACATTCGGTGCTTTCTATTTAAGTGTTTAGTACTTTAATTTTTAGTACTACTATTATTCGTGATGAAAAGTACATAAAATACTAATTTTTTTTAATTGAAATACTAAATAGTTAAACTAAAAAGGGATTTTTACTTAAAATGACCCATGATTTACTTGTTTTGTCAAATCTATCATATGCTTTTTTTTTGTCAAATCTATTCATGGTTTACGTTTTGCATCAAATCTATCCCGGCGTTATCTTTTCCGTCGACATCTAACGGCCGTGCTGATGTGGCACGTGGAGAGATAGTGGGCCACATTGCCATGTGGGCGCCACGTCAGCACGACCGTTAGATGTCGACGGAAAAGGTGACACCGGGATAGATTTGATGCAAAAAATATATCATGGGATAGATTTGACAAAAAAAAAGCATATGATAGATTTGACAAAACGGGTAAACCATTGGCCATTTTAGGTAAATTCCCCAACTAAAAATACTATATACTTAAACTTATGAAAGTATCAACATATCACCGGGATCTAATGTCATTGTAAATGGACCGTTCAAATGTCCTCTACTTGGACTTGCATTGATCAATCCCAAATTTAGATTAGGTAATATTGGATACATAATTCAAATATATTTTAACATTTCTAAATGCCTTCCCATAAAAAGGCAAAAATTTTATCTTGTTTGGTACATGGAAATGGAATGTGAATGAATAGAATAAATTTTGTATAGTGAAATGTGATCATATTGAGAAAAGCAATGATTTATAGGTTGAACTATCAAATATGAAGGAATTGATGTACTTGAATGAACTTATTTTGTAAATATAATGCTATACATTTTAATTTTAAAGTTATTAACTTAAAATATATATGATGCTGAAAAAACTTATTAGAAATGATAGAATGGACATTTTTTAAGTTTTTTTTTAAGGAATGATCATTCAATCAAGTTGAAAGTACATCTTTCAATGGAATGATCATTCTAACTCATGAAAATATTGCCATATATATAAGCAATTAGAGTGAAAGAATGGGATATTCATCCTATTCCATTTTATTTCCCATAGACCAAACGGAAGTTAATTAGATTGCTGGTAATTTTAACTACATATGTATCGTACCAAAATTCAGATAAATAAAATATCTTGTAACATATCATTCATCCTCCAATAAAAAATTATTGTATTCATTTCTGTTATTAAGACATAAAAGATGCCAATGAATATAGTAGGAGATTAAAGGAAAAAGTAAAGAGATATGAAAAGTTTTTACAAATAATAAGAAAAAATAAATTTCTTAGTTATAAGGCTGAGAGCTACTTAACTTCCTTATTATAACAAATCATTTAGATTAGTGGTTTTCTTTGATCTTTAATTTTCACCCTTTTTGTATAAGTAATTGAATAACTCTTGTTTTTCCATGTAAAACGATAACTCTAGCTATATATATATATATATATATATATGAAAATGGAATGAAGATCTGTATATATATACGTTTTTTGGTAGTCATTTCATGTATGTGATCATGCATGCCAACAAAATTGGACCAGAGTAAGGTGCGCAAAATTCTTTTTCGGAAGGGGAAAAGGGATCGCTAATGATTGAAGAAGAGGGCACTTCTAATGAATGGAACTATCCCTTCACATTACCCTTTTTCCTTAAATTATATATTGTTATTATTATCATACATTTCATATTAAATAAAAAAGAAAAAAAGAGTTGAGATAAAAATGGATGTTTATGTTCAAAAACTAGCTTTTGCAGCCCACTAGGATATGTTTCGGACGGTTGAAAGTTAAAGCTTTTAGCCAACACCCCATCTTCATCTATCATTTCTTTGGCACAAAAAGCTAAAAATTCGGGATATATTTCATTTTGCTGGGGGATCAAGATAATTATGATCTTTTGTAGTCAAGCACATCAATGCTAATTAATAACAACTATATATTTTCCAAGAGTTTTGAGAATTAATTAAAGTTAGTCATGATAAGCGGATATTAAGGCTACAAAAATGGTGGAAGAGGGTTTATTAAAATGACATATGTCGCCATTTGAAACTATGAAGTTCCGGATTCGACCTTCTCAATAGAGGTTTGATGTTCATATATTTATCTCCTACTATTCTTATATTAAGTCTTAAGTCTCTTTTATAATCGAAAAAAGGATAGTTGTAAAACTTAAAATATCAAATTAGATGGAGCCTTTACCAACCCAAAAAAGGGAACTCTTCTTTTTTTCTCACAATTTAAATTAGACGAAAGGCTTGTGCATATGTATGAGCTAGAGTTGTCGCCTATATGTATTAAAAAGATTGAATGGTAATTGGACGGATATATAAGTAGTATTAAATTTAGTCGTGATGAATATTTGTCTATGAAGAAGTTAATTTTCATTTTCTATTGTGACAATTTATTTAATTAAAGTGTATTTTTTTCATTATCACCCAAAAAAAGGTTTTTTTTCATTAGTCATACTTTGATTAAAATTTTTTCTATTTTTGTTGTGAGACTAACTTTCACAACAACTACACAGTTTTAGAGAAAGAGTGTTTTCGTTTTTTTCTTGCAAAGATACTAAGGGCATATATCCATCTTAATGTTTTAAACACTATGTATAATGTATAATATATATGTCTATATATATAAATATAAAGAAACTTTTCGACTTTTATAGCTGATAATTTTTGGAGTTTCGTTGATAGTGTGGCACGCTAATAGCACACCATTTCTCATACGGTAATTGATGAAAATTTTAAAAGCCACTCAATTATAAGCTTTTTATGTCCTATATGGCACCATCCTATTAGTTATTTTATCTTTTATAATTGTATATAGATATAGATGTATACATGTAGAGTATCCTCATTTTCACTATAAATTAAACAATTATGATGGAAGAAATTAACTCTTCTCTATTTTCTGGTGGAAATGATATATATTTCATTAATCAGCACACATGATATACATTAAATGACCACATAATATTGTGGGCGCCTAACCCAGCCACGACGTTGCCTGAGTCTATCCCGGTCATGACACTGCTGGTGTTTGTCCCGACCATAGAACTACTGGGCAACAACATACCCTTTATTACAAAACCAACAAGGAAAACAAACTGCACATTGTATAGAAATTGATCACAACCACATGATTCAGGGCAGATCGGTCCCGATAACAGATCTTCAAAGAATAACCAAGCATATACACAACCTAAACAAATCAGAAGCTCTTCTAAATGGACACCAGGGGGGAAACAAAAGCAAACACAACCATAACATCGGACTATGTCGATAAATTGTCAACGGTGAACATCTAAGAGGCCAAAGTTTCTAACTTAGGGTAGAGAAAAGAAAAACGTGACCGTCAAGGGCTCTAGAAGAGTCGCGCTTAAGTCAACCTGGTACATCAAGGCGTGAACTGAATTAATGCTGAGCTGCGGGGGAATCAGACAGTAGAAGATCGTGGTGGGTTGCACCTCTGCGCGACGATGGACCGACGGTGGCTTGGTGAAAAGATCGGGATGGGGTCAACAAGATGTGGCGAGTGTAGAGTACAGGGAAGTAGATTCGGCTTTGAGGAATGGTGGAGGAAAGATGAAGCCAAAGACATAGAAAGAAGAGATAATAGAGTCTTCGGGGCACGAAAAAGACCTTAGTCGCCCGACGCGCTCATTCTGGGTTAAGGGCGGCGGTGGCAGCGGTGGGAACAGAGGGGTGGGTTACTAGTTCTAAGGTTTGGGGGGAGAGAACATAGGTGATTTTCAATTTTTTTTTTCGACAAATCAATAAATGTCCATTGATAACAAAAACGAGTACAAGAGGAAAATGTTCAATAGGATGCATTATGGAGCTAAAAAAAACAACAAATCCACCTAAATCTCCACAAATGGAGATACAAGTGATTAGAGCACATCAAATAATCATAGATATAGTTGTAGAGATCATTCTAATTGCTATATTTCGTTCTCAACTTCTTGCGACTAAACTCTATATGGATCCCAGTAAAAACCGAGAAGCAGATCATATCGCAACCCAATAAAAACTACTTCACGGGGAAGTAGATCCAAGAGGAGTCTTGAATTGGTACTCAGCGCTGGAGCCTTCCACAGATCAAACCTCTGAATCAATTCGATCTATCAAATCCTAAACAGCCCGATCCCTAAACATTCAAATCAATTCAACTAGATGCCTTTGATCGTTTTAAACCAGCGGCATCTTAACTAATCAAAATTAACTAAACTATCAAACCAAAGTACCAAGTTTCATTGATTGGTTTATATCAATGAATGTTGTCGGGAGCTAAAACATGCAAAACCAACAAAAAAAATAGCAGAGCCACGAAAAGTTAATTGTGTAGGTGGTGGATATGATCAGTTGTGCTAGAGGTCTGATCCTTTATAGCGGAGGGCGGGGATTCTATCCCAAGTAGGATGGCGAAAGTCCTTAGAAATAGAAGCTGCCATCGAACGGAGGGTCAAATAGGCAAGGAGGTAGGGAAGGACGCCGCCACTGTGTAGGTGCCACAAGTCAGGTCGGGTTGAATGGGAAAATTGGTCAAGACTCTAGATCGAGTTGGGCTGCAAGTCGGGTTGGGCAACATGTCTTTCCATCAGGTCGCAACAAAGGCATATCCGGTAGGGTCAAGGCATGACTGATTGGTTGTGGGTTGGCTCAGGATGAAGATCGGAGGCAACTGGCCTACTTCGGGGTGGTGGAACCTCTGTTGATCCTCATTGACGACCGAGGAAATGAAGGTTGTCTTCCTTTACCATAACAAATCTGGTTGGTGGTGGAGAAATCATGACCTCGCTGGGGAGCGGGAGGCTGCTCCATCAGAGGATAACTTAATGCACCATTGGAAACAAAGAGGAGGAGGAGGAGGGCCTTTGCAACCTCTAAAGGTGTCGTCAACACAACCTTCGATACAGATCTGAGGGCCATCAATTAAGGAAAACTAGCGATTCGCAGCTAACGTGGTGGATCTTCCACCCCAACCCCATACCTAGCCTCCTCAAAGAAGGTGTTTTAACCAAGACCTGGCTTTTGTAAAGAGAATGACCCATCGTCGAGATCCGCCGCAAAGATCCCCCACCGTGGAGGAGCTCTGAGTAGAGGCACTGCGACTCGCGCTGTGCTAGGTAGAAGACCACTGAGCGAAAGGGCACCGTGACCCTTGACTGGATTGGAGGACGACCGGCTAAAGGGACCATCGTCCCGACCATGGCGTGTTGAAAGCGATGCCGTCACTTCCATCGGCCTCCCTCAACCATCCAAGGAGTGGAAGAGTAGGGAGGGGAGGAGAAAAGGAAAGGACCTACCGGGATTGAGGATATCTGATAGATAAAGGGTAATGCCAGCTTCCCGATCCCAGTGGTAGTGTAACTGAACGTGTCTGGCCTAAGCCGAACGCGCCGGTGAAGTCGGCTCAATTAGAGTTTGTTGTAAGGGAGGAGTTGGGGGAAGAGAGGTCAGAGTCACTCGTGTATATTTTGTTCGACTTCCAGTTTAAATTAACTCTTCTGATTAATAGCAATTTTGATGCGACCAAAATAAACACATGTCTTGTAAATAAGGCATATAATATTTTTTTTTGTTTACCATGCATGATACGTAGAGTATATGACATTTATGTATGTTATAGTGTATATATATATATATATGTATGTATATTAGGCAAAAAAAAAAAAACGTACTGGTAGAAAACAAAGAAAAGAAAGAGGGTGATTGGGTTCCATGCATGTGCATTTGCATTTGCAATTTCACATGCACGGGGCACGAGGAAGCATCGGGCGTAGTGAAAAATGCTATACATGATTGAGCAAAATTGGATCGACTATATATAAAAGAAATAAAATTAAAGTGAAAAAGGAAAAAAGAAATCGATATATATCGAGATTCTCCAACATGAAACTGACAATGATCACAACCCGCACGAATTCCTCTTCATTGGATTCCCCTTCCTTCTATCAGACACGACCAGACACCCACCTTGCGAACAACATTCATCCCATATACCACCTTTGAATTTACCACAGAGAATTACAGAAATAAATAAATATCATCTTTCAATTTTCTTTTTAGATAATTAATTATTATATTCAACTTATTTATTGAGACTAATTTCCACTCAAATGTCAGTTTTACTATAATTATGTTTTCAATGAGTTTTAACCCTTACGTTATAAGTAAATTTATTCACAACACGCAGTTTGTTATCGCACTATGCCTTGATTTGAAATTTACACATATATGTTGTCATTCCTTCAAAAGAAGATGTGTGATATTGATATTCTTAAACCTTATTCCTTTTCGAAAAAAGAAAAGAAACTTGAAAGATGTCAGAATAACGCGAATATTCATGAATTCTTGCCGCTTCCATCCCAAGGTAGTCCTTGGGGACTTGCATCTCTTCTCACATCTTTCAAAGAGACAGACCAAAAAAAGTTACCGATATATATATATATATATATATATATTTCATATGTAAATCGGGAGCACATGAGCATCATGTTTACTTGGTCTCTCTCACTCGAGAATGAAATTAAAGATCGAAACTTGTTGGTATTAAATCTTGACGGGGAAGCGACATGAAACTCGTATCTCCTTTATCCATGATATATCTCAAGTCCCACTACTTGTTCATACAAGGGTCTATGCACGTGGCTGATACTGGCACATTCGACATGACGATAATTGGGTTTTCATATATAGCCACACAATATGGAAAGAATACTGGGGGTACAAACTATATGAAGAATACTGGGGGTACAAACTCACTTGCTTTGAATTTACGAATAGCTGTCGACGGTCGTTGGCATTCATGCTAATAGTTCGATGTGATTTGTGGTACCACTATAACGATTATCGCACATATAAATGAGAAGAGAATAAACATAATCAAATCGATTGATCAAAAGTCATATCCTTTACTTTCTCAGGTTGACTTGACAAACAAAAGCCGATAAATTACAAGCACAAAAGCTAATTACGTATAATCACAAACCCACAGACATCTAACCAACCCACTACATTTTGCACTCTCACAAATCCCCACAACATAGTCAGCAAAGGGGGAAAAAAAACTAAATATTAATTTTGGAGTTTTATTAACTCCAAAAATTAATTTAGCTGGACCTCCCAGCTAAATTTTAATCTAATTAATGACTATATAGTGTCATCTCCTAGCAAACCCTAGCCCTAACTACATGGCTCATCAATCCAATCTTAGTACTAATTATCATATCGGTTATTCGATTTCGCCCGAGCCGTGCATGATGAGAAGGCTGCACATGTCTCGAGCATCGGCCGAGGCCGAGAAAAGCCTCGCGGGGTCATCACGTTAACCGAAGCGATGACCATTAGGTCAAAAAAGGAAAAAAGAAAAAAAGAAAAAAAAATGGAAATAGAAAGAAGACCCTTCAAACCGAAATACCGCGAAAGGCGAAGTTGAAGAAGAGCTCGATATCCGGGTGAGCGAAGAAGGCGATAGGCCTCCTCTGCAAGAAGCAGTTCTTGGACACGACCCTCTGCTTCTTCGGAGCGGGCGGGCAGGTCTCGATCGCTGGTATCCGGTATCTCCGAGCCTTCGGGGTGGAGCAGCTGATGCCCCCAGTTCCAGCGGGGTTGCTACCGGAGGAGCTCGTGCAGGAGGAAGACATCGAGGTCGATGGGGAATCTGCGGGAACTTCTTGGTTCTTCGGCTTCCCGAGCCTCTTCTTGCGACGGTTCCGTCTCGGTTTAGCAGCCGATGGTGCTGAGGTGGTCCTTGAACTTCTCGGGGACCTTCTTCTGCTGATTCTGCAGCCCTTTGGTGCCATTAGAGGATGCTGCTCTGCTCTGAACTGAAGAACTGACTCTGCTAAAACTGAGTACAGAAAAGCAGAGATCTTTGCTAGATGCAGGGGCAAAGAAGGGGTTAGCAATCATCAATGGCAACTACCCACCGCCATTATATATGTATATATCTTCTGGGGGGTATATATATAGATAGATGCGTTAAAGCTGCTGGCGATGGATGTATTTGACTGGGAAAAGTGGTAAAAAGACAGGTGACAGGTTCTTTGGAAACAAACCTTTTTGAGGGTTGGAGAGAAGAAAGCAGAAAGAGAACTCCCCTGTGGTTTCTGCTAAAGAAGGGAAAAGAAAAGAACCCCACTAAGGAACAGAGCAATCGCTCATAAGCAAAGAAGGCAGAGCTTTCATCAGGGGTGCGAGATTAGAGACCAGAGACTACATCATCATCACCATCACCACCATGGCCAATGTGAGCTATGTGCTGTAAGAGCAGAGCAACGGAGGTTTTAGTTGTTGTTTGGCTTTGGATAATGAAGGCAGAGAGGTTAATGGGTGGTTTTAGGGAGGTGAATGGTGATGCCAGGGAACGAGAGGCAAAACGGAGTGAGAGAGAGGTGGAAAAGGTCGTTTAACCTTTTGTGTGTCTTCTTTATTTTAAGGTTTTTAGGACTTTGGTGGTGATGGAGGCGGTGGGCGAGGTGCAATAATTTGGGTAGCCCTGCCCGCTGCCCGAAATAATCTGGGTATAGTATGGAGTGGATTTCAAATTATTATTATTATAAAATCTTTGTATGAGGTGTGAAGTTAAGAAGAATCAGGGTAAATCAAATTTATCTTAACTTTTACTTAATTCCATTTATTTTGAATTCAACAATATAATTATTATTTTTTCATATTTTTTCAATTTTTTTAAAATTTCAATTCATTTTTTAATATTGAATTCTCTCAACTATTCATTACTTTTTTTCACAATTTAACAACACAATCATTATTTTCTCTCAACTAATCATTATTTTTTCTACAATTTAAAAATACATCCATTACTTTATCTCAACTAGTCATTACTTTTTCTACATTTTTTCTCATAATTCAACAATATAATCATTACAAACCAATTAAAACCAAAATTCAACTTTAAAACCAAACACAACATCAATTTCGTTGAATCACCCCTTCCTCTTTCTTTCTCCCACACTTCAAAGAAAAGAGGAGAAAAAACTCTAGAAGCCATGTTGCTAGAGTGTCCTGCGCCACGTCACTGGGATTAGGAAGCCGTCGCCATCCTCTACCTCCCAGTTGCCTTTGATCTCGGTGGCTCTCCTTCCCTTCCCCGTTCCTCCCCCTTTTTCTCTTTCTCCTGAACAGTGACGGAGGTTTATTGGGCTGCCTGTGTCGTCGGCATCACTGTCATGGTCTCTTGGTGGCGGATCCCATCACCGATGTGCGATGGGCCTTAAATCTTGCACGATTGATCTCTACCTCAGCCTCAGTTTCCTCATTTGCGACGGGTCGATTTCTCCCTCTCGGCTCCTAGAGGAGGCCTAAAGTCTTCTCTACCACAAATCGTTGTCTCCGTCGCGCAGTCCTGTGTCGGGGGCGGTGAAGAGGATATCCTAGAGGTTGCAGCGGCTCTACCCCTTCCTCTCCGTCTTGGAGTCATGTGGCGATGGTTTTGTCCTCTCTCCTCCGGTGACCCACGCCCTCTCCCTCTTCGGCCTTCCTGTGATGGAGAGCGATGGCGTTAGGCTTGCTCCTTGTGGTGGTGGTACTCTGGAATGGTGGCGAGCACTACAGCTGTATGGCCACTCTCTCGTTTGGTTTACGGAGCCACAGGCCTGGTCCGACTGACAGGTACGACCCGACTTGCAACAAACCCGACTAGCCCCTGAATCACCGACCTTACTATTTGGAACTCTTTCTCACCCCGGTGGTGGCTTCTCGTCTACGGCTTCTTCGTTTACTTGCGACAGTATCCTCGCCTTCCACGTCAAAAGATTATAGCTTTAATTTGATTGCTCGAACTGCTGCTTGAAAAAATCGGCCTTTTATGGCTTGTTTTATGCCAATTTTCCATATGTCTTGGCTTCCCTGTGATAGTCGGTTGTTTGAACCGATCATGCATCCTGACCGATTTGATTTGATTATCTTGGTTGATAATCACTGCTTTGAACTTATCAAATATGTTTGGTTGCTTGGTTTGAATATCTAGGGATTTGGTTTTTTAGGAATTGGTTTAACTTATTAGATCTAGAATTGTGATATATGAAGGGTTCTTACACTGAGTACTAGTTCGAGAGCCCTCTTAGCTTTGCTTCTCTGTTTCCACATAGTAGCAGCTTTATATGGATTGCACTTGACTCCGCTTTCCAACACTGTCTGGGTTCATATAGAGTTTAGTTCTAAGAGGTCAGAAATGGACATATAGCACATGGAAGGATTTTTGCAACTGTATTTATGCTCATTGTATTATGCTTTGTCACATTGTCTTTCTCTTACAATTATCTTGGTGATCTGCTTTATTTTTCTGTCTTTATAATTTTCTCTAGAACATTTTACCATGTACTCGTTTTGGTTATTAATGGACAATCATTGATTGTCGAGCAAAAAAAAAAGTGAGGTGTGAAGTTAGTAACTTTGGACAAAGTTCGAAATGTAATATTATCATACGATACATATATGATCATTTAAAATTTTCTTTCGGAGCATATAGACATAAGCTCAACTTTCTTCAATCATAGCCAGGTGATAAAAAGACTCAAAAACTAACGTGTACAACAGCTATACAATATACGCTAACATTTGCATAATCACAACCTTATGTAAGGGCTATTGTTAGAGAACATTAAGGCTATGTTTGGTTCGCGGGAGTTCTTAATCCTTTTCGGATCTATTTTGGACGGAATAAAAATATCCATGTTTGGTTGCATCGGAATCGAAATAGGATTCTGGATGAGGCCTTCCATCCTCCATAGGGGGAGAATGGTCATAACTTACTCCACCCTCTTCCATAGCTATTCCCATTGGAAATAGAGAGCATAATCACTATCTTGTCCTCTACCACCGACGCCGCTCCATTGTCATTGCTTCTCGAGCTCTACCTCCGATGAAGGCTTCCATCATTCTTGGCCGGTCTCAAAGCACGAAGCTAGATCCAAACTCAGGAAGCCAGATTTGACCTAAGAGAACAAGATCGGGGGGGATAGTCCGCAATAAACCCAGGTCTCGCAATCCCAGACCTGATGAGAAGCTGGCTAACGTAGAAAGGGAGGGTGCAATTTGGAGCTCGAGGGAGAGGGACGAGAGGCGACGGCGGAGGTCGCCATTGGCGGAGAAGGAAGGTTGGGATCTGAGTGGGAGAAGGGGAGAGACTGACAGTGGCGGTGGAGAGGAGGGAGAAGGCGAAGAGGAAAATGAGGTAGAGGAACTTGAAGGTGAGGAGGAGGGTCCAATTGTGGCGAGTCTGGATGGGGTTGGAGGAAGGGGGTTGGAGCT
This sequence comes from Punica granatum, assembly GCF_007655135.1. Classification (NCBI taxonomy): domain Eukaryota; kingdom Viridiplantae; phylum Streptophyta; class Magnoliopsida; order Myrtales; family Lythraceae; genus Punica; species Punica granatum. The sequence continues at coordinate 33,320,686 of NC_045129.1, forward strand.
GGGTGAAGAGGGAATAGTCGAGAAGGGGACAGGAGAGGGGAAGACTAAGGTTAGGGTTATGAGGTAGAAGGGTATTTTCATCTTTTTATTTTATTTCTGTTCATTCCATTCCTTATTTAAGCCAACCAAATTTTAGAATTATAATTCTCAGTTTTGTTATTTTTTCCAACCAAATAAATAAAATTTCATTAGAATTTTTATTATATTTTCTGTTTATTCTAATCCATGTCTATTTTGTTCCGTATCAATTTCATTTCAGCGAACCAAACGTAGCCTAAAAGCAATTGAGCCCAAAAGCAGCTTATCAATTGGTGCTTCTCTCTTTTCTCCCTCTCTTAACTCTCTCGCTCTCCATGAAAAGAAAAATAGTAATGCTATCTCATTCGATAAATTCTGCTGAATTCATCCTGCGAATAGAAACAATGGTAGGTGATTTAATTTATGGCATCTTTATGGGCGATTTTCTTGCCACTCCCATTTTGGCAAATTTGGAGGATTGAATTTCGTAAGAAGAAGCATTTTCCAAAGAAAAAACCCTTTGCTTGAGCCGACGTCGCCGGTGCGTCTAGCCCCGACTGGGCCCATCCGGTAGCCTTTCCTCTTCCCTTCCTTCCCTTGTAGTTAGTTTCTCCCTCTCCTGCTCTCGCATCGACGGGCGTGACTTCGGTGTCGTCTCGGTAGAGCATCATTGTCCCCAACGGTCTCCGTCCATTATCCCTAGTGAACTTCCATGTTACCGAGCATCCTTTTTGCTGATGCAAGCTCTGGTCGGTAGCCCCGTTGCCCCCTACTGTGGTCTATTGCAGCTCCGTCCTTCCCACCAGTGGTCCATGACGCTGCATCTCTCCTCCCTCCCCTTCCCATCGCAAGACTCCGGCTAGATCATGCTCATCCCGACCAGAAATGGTCGAATCTTGGTCAGATCCAACCAAAACTGTGCAAATTGAGCAAGATCTAAGCTGATCGAGCTTGATCCGACCATTTACGATCGGCTCTTGCTCGATTTGACTAGAGCCGCGCGCAGTTCTGATTAGCCCCATTAATCAGTCGGGTCGGATCAACAAGTACAGATCGAGTCGGGTAAAGCTATTCGGAACGGAGGAAGCCAAGACTATTTGTTTCGGAGTCGTGCTGATAGTGTCTCGGCGGTCACAGGGCCCCCCTCCTCCTCTCAATATTCGAAGGGTGCATGTGGTGGAGACCTCCTTTCCCCATCGGAGCCGCACCCGATCCTTCTCTAGTATCTCTAATCCCGTACAGTGCGAATAGTGGTCAGGTTTATTATTTTTCGATGGCGGCAATGTAACGGCTATGGCGAATCTAGGAATATTGGTTTGAATTGATCTAGGAATCTTTGATGCTTTGCTTTGGGTTCTTTGGTTTGACAATCTGTCTGATTGGATTAATTGTCACTGGTTTGAACCGATCTAGGAATTTTTACTGTTTTGGTTTGATTGTCTCGAGATTGCGTTGTTCATTGTGATCTGCGAAGGGTTCTTGCGTTGAGTACCGATTCTAGACCCCTCTTGTCTCTACTTCTCTATTTTACATAGTAGCACCTCTGTATGGATCGCATCTGACTCCACTTCCCAACATCAACTGGGTCCATATAGAGTTTAATTGTAAGATTGGGAACAAATATACAACAATTATAAAGATTTCTATCATGAATCTGTTTTATTTTTCTATCATTGTAATATTCTGTTAAATATTTTTACCTTGTACTCGTTTTTATGTTATTAAAAACGGACATTCATTGATTTGCTAATTCAAAAAAAAAAAAAAGCCCAAAAGCAGCTTCAATGATTCCACAGATAAAAAATCTGTGTACTCAAGTAATTCAAAGAGAGGTTGAATTCATCAAAGGGATCAAGATACTTAAATAATGTAGGACTTAATATTGTTAGGGAGAATTCCACATCGACATCGATGCTACGCGAAGGTGCGTGTTAAGAATTCTAAGGTTTCTATTCAAAAAAATAAAATGCAATCCTTGGATTTATATGAGGATTAGATATCACCATCTATAAACTTAACCTTTTTAGTGGGACATAAATCCAATCACTTATAAGTTGACTGCAATTTAAGAATTTCAATTATCCAAATCTTTTATGCTCAATCACCGTGAAGAAACGACTTGCACTTTTAGTGGGCCAAATTTGCGATTTATTCAGGAAGCACAAAATTAGGGCACTAATAATTAGTGATACTGATTAAACTGAATGAACACAATCAACATAAGACAAGGTACATAGTAGTTTAGCTATTGATCCTTTTAATTGATCTTCTCAGTCATGCCTTCGCATATCTTGCCAAAGAGTTTACCGTGAGAGAGAGGAAGACCAAATTTCGCATTGTAAAACATCATCCATCTCCCTCTATTATAATATGCATCTTTGGCACGAAATCCTCGTTCTAAATGCAATGCCGAAATAACATATACAAACTCGATGATCACACGTACGCACATACCGGTCCAAGTTACCCGAATCCAATGAGTTGAGACTTGAGACTAAATATCAGTTGAATAGGACTGGCACTAAGCCGAATCGTGCGTGCGGACGATTATACTATTATGTTCCACGTTCACTCCCTACTGGTCTCATCACCATTGCCGACCGCTACGTCCTTCCCCCTGACCATATCCGCCACCGCTTCATCGGACCCTCTGAAGACCCGCAGAGCCCTCGGCTCCGCCCTCAGGTCCCTCTCCAAGCAGGGCAGGCTCGACGAGGCTCTTCGCCTGATCGAGTCCTCGCCCTCTGCCAACGCCGAGGCCTGCTCCGCCTTCCTCCACAGCTGCATCTCCAGTAGGTCCCTCGACCACGGCCACAGGCTGCTCTCTCACCTCCTGCTCATGAGACACGACCTCGCGTATGACCCGACATTGAGGGCTAAGCTTGTCACTCTTTGCTCTGTCTGCGGCCGGGTGGACGAGGCCCGCCGCGTCTTTGAGGACAGCCTCGGCAATGGATGTGGCAAAGAATCCCTGTGGGTGGCGATGGCCGTCGGATTATCGAGAAACGGGCGGCCCGACGAGGCCCTGGTTCTGTACTGTGACATGGTGTCCCTTTTCGGGGTCCCAGGTCAGTTTTGGCTGTCGGTGGCCTTGAAGGCCTGCACCAGCCTGTTGGACTTGCGCGTTGGTAAGGCGGTCCATGCCCAGATAGTCAAGTCGAGGGAAGAACCTGATCAGGTTTTTAACAATGCTCTGTTCAGCCTGTATGCCAAGTGCGGGTGCTTTGACGATGCCAACTGCGAGTATTCGAGAGATTGCCCGGAGGAATCTGGTTACCGAGTCGTTTGATGCTTTCAGGAGGATGCAGAGGGAGGGAATCGGGTTCAGCTGGGTCACTCTGACGACGATCTTGGCGCTCTGTGCCACGGCAACAGCGCTTCTCAGCAGTAAGGAGGTACACGCCCAGATCATGAAATCCTGGAAATCGACACCCGATGTTCTGGTACTGAACTCGCTTATAGACATGTATGCGAAATGTGGGGCGGTCAATTACTGCAGAGATGTCTTCGATGGGATGCAGGAGAAGGATTTGACATCTTGGAATACTATGTTAAATGGCTACTCAATTAATGGACGCATGGCTGATGCGTTCGAGCTGTTTGATGCTATGGTCATACAGTCCGGGTTTAAGCCTGATGGTGTGACCTTCATTGCGTTGTTGTCGGGATGTAGCGACACAGGGCTTGTCAACGAGGGAATAAGGCTGTTCGATGAGATGAAGGCAGCTTATGGGATCTCACCGACCTGGGAGCACTATGCTTGCCTGGTAGATTTGCTGGGCAGAGCCGGGAGGATCGAAGAAGCACTCGATGTTGCCAACAAAATGCCAATGGCCCCGACCGGCTCTATCTGGGGATCTCTCCTTAATTCATGCAGGCTCCATAGCAGGGTCTCTATTGTGCAGGAAATTGCAAGTCGACTGTTCGAGCTTGAACCTGACAACCCTGGGAATTACGTGATGCTGTCCAACATTTATGCAGATGCAGGGATGTGGTAGGATGCCCGGAAGGTTAGGCAGATGATGGATTGAAGAGGGATCAACAAGGAGGTCGGATGCAGTTGGATCCGACTTAAGAACAGGGTCCATGTCTTTGTAGCCAGCTGGAGCGTCGAGTTTCGGAATTCTCCTGAGTACAGTGACGTGCGGAACTACTTAACTGAAGCTATGAAAGAAGCAGGATATCTGCCTGACACGAAAATCGTGCTCCATGACGTGAATGAGGACACATGGGCGAGCTGGGTCTTTGAGCACAGCGAGCGCATAGCTACGATGTTTGCACTCATCCACACTGCACATAGCATGCCGATAAGGATCACAAAGAACCTCCGGAGTCTGTTCGGACTGTCACTCTTGGATGAAGTTTGTTTCCCAAGTTACGGAGAGATTAATCGTATTACGAGACACAAATCGCTTCCACCATTTCCGGGAGGGTGCATGCTCTTGTAAGGATTTCTGGTAGCTGTCAGCCTAGGCCAATTTCGTATTTATCAGTACAGTACAAAGAATCAAACCATCAAAACCATTGCTTCTGGTTTCTTGGATGCACAAACAAAATAAGTTTTACAGGTGATGTGGTGGATGCAGCGAACTAGAAGGTGCAGAATGTACAGCTGCAGCCCGAGCCCCTCACCTTCCAAAGGAATCGAATATTAGGCCTGTTCATCTGTTTCATAGTCCGAAAAATCGTACTTCGGCCAAATGACTATAATACTATTCTATTACAGTATGGATAAACATAAGATACTACTGATCCTCCAAGGAGTATCTCAGCCTATAAAAACAGAGCCCCAGTTTTGGCTCAAACGGAGGCACGCCGAAGAAAATTCAAATTCACTACAGAGCAGAACAGTCAGCTTTTTAAATTCAGAACAAGGATTTGAGGCTAAAACACGCTACAAGATAGTCATCTTCCCCTCGAGATCGCTTCATCCAACTCTTCATGGGAGGAGACGAACAGTTCAATATACCGACTTCCAAGGGTCATCCTATCTTTAGTCATCGCCGCCTTGGAATCCTCTGTATTTGCAAACTCCACGTAAGCTTCCCCTGAAGGCCTTCCTTCGGAGTTGAAGACGATATGCACCGAATCCTCGGATAGATTGAAATCCCTAAAGAATTCGAGAATGTCATCCTTGCTAGCGGAGTAAGGCAATCCTCTCAGTCTCAGTATCCCTGTGTGTTCGACTGAGTCCTTCTCCTCATCGTGGGACCTTGCCCGTGGTGCCCTCCTGTGAGGAGATGCTCCACCACGGTTTTCTGAGACCTCATTGGCGATTGCCTTGTAATAGTCCTGCCTCCGACTCCTAAAGACCTCCACATACCTCCTTCCCATGCTAAACCTGTTCTTCTGGAGGGCGAAATCGACCTGCAGAGGGTATCCTAACACACAGAAGGCTTCTCCACTAAACTTCCCATCCTTGCGGACAAAGAGAACATCCACTATGTCCAACCCATGGAAGAATTCAGCAACATCAGCCTCCGTGCAGTCGAAAGGAAGGCCTCGGAGCCGAACAACAGGGAAAGGTGGAGGAGGCTGCTGCTCCACGTACCCATAAGGTGAAGGATTGTACATGAAGCTTGAACCTGGAGATGGCCCGTAGAAAGAAGATCCCTGATCGAAACGCTGCCGTTTCGGGCCAGTCTCGCGCCCGTCCAGCTCGGCCATCCTACCGTAGTTCCTAAGGCAACAGAAACGGTAGAACATCAGTACCAAAAATAAAAATTAATACTTCGGATACGGTTTCGATTTCCATTTGCTCAACGACCTCATTGACAACACATCAAAATATATCTCATGAACAAAGACAATTTCATCCGCAACGGGATTCATTTACAAATGATGCAAGGATTTGGTCGAGAAACATGCAATTGAGCTCAGTCCGGTCTAGATTCCATCAGCACATTCGCTCTGCAGTAAGAGAGCGACAGAAAAGAGAACTTTCAGTACAGGGAACCTACATAACTCATATCAGAATAATAAATCTCAACCAGAAACAGTGACAAAAATATAAAGAAAGCATCAATGGCGGCTCTAGGGCACAGAACAGGGGGAGCAGAAAGAAGGGTATATCGGGATGGTGGAAAGGGATCATAAAGGGCTGCCAATACAACAATCATGAAATGTCCAGAAGCTGAAAATTATCAATCCAGATAAAGGAATTTCACAAGAGAATGGAAAGGAGAGGGGATCTTGAATCATCGAAGAGGAGGAGAAACACAAGTGCCCAGCAATGGAAGGGAAGGAAGAGCGAAGCGTTCTAACCCGCGGTAGAACATCCTCTTTGCCTGCCTGTCTCGGTTCAACTTCTCCGACTCGATCAGTGCCGGCAGCTGCAGAGCGGAAGTGGCTGAATGAATCCTGAGAGGGGAAAGGAGAAGCGGAGAGACGACGATGGTGGCAGTGAGTCTCCTCCTCGTCTCAAGCTTCCATTATCGGCGAAACATCGAGAAGAGGAGGAGCGTCGGCTCAACGGACGCTTATGAGACGGTGCCGTTTCAAGGAAGTGGGCTTTGATGGTGTCCACCTCTTATTTTGGGCTGGGCTTTGTCAATGCGCAGCCCAATAGGCCTGTTATCTGTGACATGGTCATACATGACTACCAATTACAGTTTGTTCGGTCGTCAAATTGTGGAGTTATAAACGAGAATTGGAAACGCAAAATTGTATCCTCATTCGCTTTGCGTTTCGCGGTTTTAGGGAGAGTCATAGCGTCCAGCTGCTGTGTACATCTTGTTGAGGAATAAAATGTGATAAATCCCACATCGGAAAAGAAAAGGAAAATCCATAGGGTTAATATATGCCTTGGGTATCATCACTTATCAATTTAAGCTTTTAAGTGGATATGGGCCCGATCCCGTATAAGCCCAATGAAAATTTAATATGGTATCAGAGCTTAGCTTACGCGTATGCATGCTTACGCGCGTGTATGCACCCACACCACGCCAGACCCAGTATGTCGAGAGCAGCCAAGAGTGCGCCTCGTGTTAGTGTCCCCCCTTGCCCGATCACGGAAGATGAACCCGGCTCGAAGTCAATTGTTGAGGGCGAGTGTTTAAAGTCCCCGTTTCTTATAAATAGCCCTTCACGTTAGGTTCACATTTGATTCCTATCATATCCGAAAGTTGGAACGATATGACCTACTACTCCAAGAGTTCCAGATCCATAACACGGAGATGGAGAAGTTGCAGGCCGCTCCACCATACATATAAGGCAGCAGTGCGAACTTCTACCACTCTAGAAGATAATTTTGATGATCGCGACGATCAAACGGTCGATGAAATAAGTAATGTCGAGGAAACTATTAGAGGGAGATATCAGATTATTCCAACGGGGGGAGGTCTATGAAAGTGGTGGGAATTAAGCTAGCTAGCCATGAATGCCAACTTTTTAATTTGTTATTGTCCTAGTCGTGGCTTGGGCTTTGGCGGCAGACTGCTAATACATATAATTATACTTAATTTGTTGCTAGTGTTTTACCCATATATTGCACAGAATTTTTGACACGAGTTGCTGGAAGAATAATTTTTTAAATATTACATATTTACATTGTATATTTATTTATACTTACTTATAAAATTATTTTTACAAATATTTTAATAGTTATACATGTTTTATTCATTCTTTTATTATATTGCATAATTCTATGTTATAAGTGTGTAACGAAATATATGTCTTTTTTGTCATATTTAATGTTACAAAAGTTCTACATATCGGGAGTTTCTTTAAAATGATTGGTAAGACATGTATATTCATATTGGTAGCACAACAAGGTGTTTAGTTGCTCATATTTGAAAGTCAAGTGAACTGATATGAGTAAAGTTTTAATAGTACATATACCATTGAGTTCTTTTTTCCATTTTATAGCTATAATATTGATAACTACTTCACTTTTTTATAGTATGCCCAAGTTACAACTTATTTGGCTTACTTGATAATTGATAAAATAGAACACAAAACAAAATATTAAACTTGTATATCTAGATTTGAGCGGTTTAGCTGTTTTGACTTTCAGTTACCTAAGCAACTATTTTTTTATTAGTTAAATGATCAAAATTGTCCTTTCGGATATTCGTACTTAATTTTTTTTTTCAGATTTGAGATGCTTGTGTGCTGGAGGCCCGCGAAGGCCACGACCATCACATGAGGGGAATAGCTTCATTTATTAGATAATAATTTTTTTTGGGGTTACGATGAAATCGAAATCGTAATAACTAATAAAGAAGCGCAAATAGCCCTACTGAATATCGAATTTAGAACCTTTTAGTTATCATATTAGGACGTACGCTACTATACTACATCCCTTTTGATATTAGATAATAATCTTAAGGAAACGGAAAAAATGATATAAGAAAAGAAATTATAAAATTTATAAGGCATTTGCATGTCTCACACATAATATCGAGGAAAATTCGATATATCGTGCATAATAAATATGAATTAATTATTATAATTTTTATTTAATTGTATTAAGCTCATGAGCCTCTTGAAAAAATTGAGGAGCGAGTCAAATAAAGACCCATCCTCGAAAAATTGATTACAAAATTAAAAAATATCCATGTTTTACTTTGTTTAATTTCTTCGTGAGAAAAAAGCTATAGTACAGGTTCACGAAATAGATACACAAAGCAGAAGATGCCACCAGAGCTTAATGGACCGACAGTTGCCAGGCTCTCTTGTTCATGGGCCAGTAAAGCCCACAACTCTGGTAGGCCTGGGCTGAAAAATATAGGCCCAAATCTAATTAGAACTATTATTGGTATAATTATTTAAACCATAATACTGCACAATCCTAAAGTTGAGGTATATGATAAAAGATTTTAGCTATGGTGCTTACATTATCTGTAATCTTCTAAAGGGGAAAAGGAGGTAGTTTGTGTTACTTTCTTAATCCCAAAACTGCATATCAAAAAATAAAACAGCAAATATGTGAACCATAGCATATGGTAAAAAAGTAAACTTATATAATTTTTTTTATTACAAGGGAAGCCCATGAACTAATACAATGATATATAAATCTTAATATTGCATTTGGTAATAAAGTTAAATTTGATTTAATATGATTTATTTTGATTTGAGGAGATGGAGACAAAAGTAGTTGAGAAAAATATGTGAGAGAATTTGAAGAAAAAAATAAAAAATAATTATTATTTTGTTGAATTGAGAAAAAAAGTGTTGAAATTGAGGAAAAATGTTGAATAGTTGAGAGAATTTAGTATTAAAAATTAATTGTAATTGTGCGCACCCGAATTTCATCTCGTCGGGGCACGCATGCGCGCGCCTAAGCAAACGCGGCTTGGGAGTGTCCACCTTCCCGGGGACGCGCGACGGACGCACGTGAGAAGGAGTCGCCACTTGCCATTTTACGACCTGAGGGTCGAGGGCCGGCAAGTTACCCGGGTCTAGGGGTACGGGGTACACCTAAATGCTAAGGCAATGGTCGTACGGAACCGAAAATTCCGAATTCGGGGGTTCTATTACGTGCGGGCCTATATCCCGCACGCCCTCTCGGTACTCTAGCTTGCTAGGCTTGCCATTTTGTTTATTTACCGCGTGATTTAGAGTTGCGCTCGACTCGCCCGTTTTGACACCGTAAATTCGATGAATTGATCAAATTGGACCAAGAGTCCGAAAGATGAGTAGGCTTGTGCATCGAGGAGTCGGTTCACTATCTTAGCGTTACAGTTCATCGAACCGTGATGGTTGATTCCCTGCGTGAACCGAAACCACGAGTATCCAAGCTTACTCACCCTTTGGTGGCGATAGACCAACTTAACCGATCCAGCACTCGGACCTCTCGCTCACCGATCGGGGATCCTTATAAGGAGATGAATGAACATACAAATAGAATCCTCACAATGTTCTCTCGAACAATTACAAAGTATAACCGAATAAGTAAATGGATCCCGATCGGTTTGCATTGGGCCACTATTCCGCTCCTGCTCACCGTGTATTTTGAATAACCGATAAATAAATTAAGGCAACGCGGGCTCAAAGAGCCGGGGGTCGGGTCTGATCGAACCGTCGGTTTGCAGAAAAGCGACTTGTTTCCACTGTAACCGTTGGATCGATCGAGCTCCCGGGTGATATCTAAACACGTTTCACGCGCTCAATCCAAATCCGCCTTCCACATAGGCCGTATTCGGAGTGTGATGGTGAATCGAGGCTAGATCCCATTCCGCACTCGGGTTGCACGCGCTCGGTGAGTTAAGAGGCGTTGGACCTCGTGTTCGGTGATTTGGGGCGTTGGACCCCATGCAACACGTGACTTATGGGTTCGGGCCCGAACCGCAATAAATCATCAAAAGCAAGAATAAAACGGAAGAAAACTGATGTAACTGACACGATACAGAAAGCAACTGACAATTGTCGGTGAATACAGACAAGTGGTGTATTAAGTCGAATGTACGTGATTTAATCAGTTATTACCCGTGGTTGATTGGCAAAGAATGCATCTAACCTAGGCAAACATAGAGGGCGGGCTAGGATAAGGTTCTAAGCCGATTACATGTGTGTGTTTGTTTTATGACTCTTATTCAGTTAAGTGTCACTGCGGTTTCACTGAATTAGCCAAACTCGTGTTTTGACTCTAGATTGGAATCTAATATTCCACCTATCCATTATCTAATGTTTATTTAAGTCAAGTACATGATTAATCCGGTTCTTCGTCTTTTTCAACTGAAATAAAAAGGTTCACCACCGAATCTACGATAGGAAGATAGAAACACCGAAAGTGAACGGAATGGGCCGTACGCATGAAACTCGCACCCGAACGGGCCGTCCCTTTCCGTCCATAGATCGAGGTGTTTCCGACTCCCTAAAGCCTAGGATATCGATGAATCACGGAATGACGACTATGCCCTTGAGTGGTAAAACATGTGATGTTCATATATAAATTAAAGATCGTGTGACACGAAGAGGTCTATAGAGGACTCGCGCATCTCGACTCGAGCCGCCTCAAATTGGGCCCGGACTCGAGTCATAGTACGCGAGTACTTGCTAGACACAATTCTATTCGTGTTACACGTCTCGATGTTTTGAAATTATGAGCTTTTAAGGAAAATGGCATTTCCGCCGTTCCATGAACCATTGATACGTTTACGAATTAATATTCAATTTGTCCAATTATTTAGTCCGAGTGATTTAATTAATCAAATGATGCGTCCCATTTCTCGTTTGTGGAATGGTTTAGTGATTGAGGAGTTAAACCTTGATTATTATGGGCTAATGAGATGATTGTTCGGGGTTAATGCGCCTAACATGTAAATTAACCGTGAAGCTAATGATTTAAACAAAAAATATAATTGCAATCAATTACAAGAATCGGTTTTAATCGTTTCTTGCATGCGTAAGACGCCAAACATAATAAGAACACACACATTTACAAAGTCGATGCCACCATGGTCTTGGAATCACAAATAAACATGTAATACAAACACAAACATGATATATAATGGAATCAATAAAATGGCATCGGCACGAAAAACGAGGTAAATCGTAAATGTAATAAACATGAAAACAGAGTCGGATCAGGGTCAAGGGGTCTATTTTGGATCTAGATTCAGTTTGGAGAGGGCTAAATTAGACCCAAAAAAAAAAACAGTGTGATCTGATTTGTCGAATATACGAAAAGTTCGGTAAATAATTTTTATTTGGAGTTTCAGCGCCCATAAAAATATGAAATTTTGTGTGGAACCTTAAAATAACATCAGGAATGTGTGGTAAAAATTTCAGTTCATTTTGAAGTCGGATGGTTCGCGAGATCTATCAAAATCAGACCGGAAACACCGAAATAACGGGTAAACATTTTTAATCCGGAGATCCAGTGCACAGAAAAATCTGAAATTTTGTATGGGGACTTAAAATAACATCAAGTGTCTGTGGTAAAAATTTCAGCTCATTTCGAACTCGGATGGTTCACGAGACATATCAAAATCTGGCCGAGAATACCGAAATAACGGGTAAACATTTTTTATCCGGAGATCCAGTGCACAGAAAAATCTGAAATTTTGTATGGGGACTTAAAATAACATCAAGTGTCTGTGGTAAAAATTTCAGCTCATTTCGAACTTGGATGGTTCACGAGACACATCAAAATCTGGCCGAGAATACCGAAATAACGGGTAAACATTTTTTATCCAGAGATCCAGCGCCCAGAAAAATCTGAAATTTTATGTGGGGACTTAAAATAACATCAAGAGTCTGTGGTAAAAATTTCAGCTCATTTCGAAGTCGGATGGTTCACGAAGTTGCTCAAGGGCCAAACCCGGGATCTAAGGAAAATCATGCGAAATGAGCCCCTAACACCCCATATCAAACAAATATCGAAGAACCTAGCTTCTCTAAGTCATAGAGGAGTCTTACCTAGTCTCGGAACACGAGGAAGGAGTCGGAGAAGTGGCCGTGGGAGTCGCAAGACTCGGCTTGAAGTCGCGGAAGTGAGCAATCCGAGAGAAAACAGCCGCGGCTAGTCTCGGGAGAACGGCTTGGCACGCGAGCTCCGGGCACGGCACGGTGCAAGGTCGGGCTCGTTGGACTCCTAAGAGGTAGATCTAGACGAGCACGGGCAGACCCGAGCGTGCCGAGCCCTAGACAAGCTCGAAAAACGTGAGAGAAGTTCGGGTATGAACACGGAAAACCCGGTAAGTGAAAAACAATGAAACGGAGGTTGTGCACGGTGGATCGGCCCTCGGATCGTGACCACCTCTTCACGAAAGAGGGTGAGGGTCGTGAGGAACCCTTTGAACGTGATGGCACGACTCTCCGAAGTCGCGGGAGAAAATGGCACGCGGCTTGGAGACTCGGGACCCGATTACAACTTTGGCTGGAAAGTGATGTTAGGGACCTCAAATGGAAAATCTAAGCCCGGAAATGGACTTAGGGGATGGAAAATAGGTAGGCTAGGGAGTTTGGTGATTTTTGGTTTAAGTCGGGTCGGGTGGTTACCGGAATACCGGGTGATTTTCCGACGGTTTTGGCCGGTTTCGGCCTTGGCAAGGAGTGGTACGAGCTGTGGGAGTGGGCTGAAAGTTGAGAGGATTTTAGAGGGAGATTGGCTTGAGAGAGAAGGAGAATGAAGAAGTGATTAAAGTTATGATGGAAGGGGACTTATAGGGATGGCTAATGGCTCGATTAGAGGAAGTTAATTGCGGTTTTGATGCCTAAACTAGGGCTGCCGAAATTTGGAGGGGATTAGGATGGGGAAATAGTCATGTGGAGTGTAGGGGAAGCAAGAGGGAAGTGATGGATAGGTGATGGATGTGTAAGGATGTGATAGGAAGTGAAAGATGTGAGGGAAAATTCAAATTTGTGGATGGGGAGGCTTGGAGCCGACGGGTGAGCCGCCGGTGAGGGAATTAGCCGCGGCTTGGGGGCTGTCATGTCGAGCCGAGGGTTGAGCCGTGGCTTGGGGTTGAGCCGCGGCTCAATGGCTTGGCTTGGCTAGGCTGTGGGTCCCATCCGATTAGGAGAAAAGTCGGCAAACACTTGAGACTTGATTGAGCTCGCGTCCGACCTCCGATGTCCGATTAATTTGAAGATTTGGAAAGCTTGAAAGACGAAGATTTGGATGAATCTAATATCGCCATGCGTCGCGTGAACGGACGTTCGGGCGATTCGGCGCCTCGGGAGTCGGTTTTGCCCTGTTCGGACGTTTGGAGTGGAGTTTAGTGTCCCTTGATCCCCGATGATCTTTGTGCATTCTTGCATTCGTTTCGGCGACCCTTTTGCCCCGCGGGTGATTGTTGGCTCGTCGTCCTCGGTCGGGGACCGTTGGCCCGGGAAGACCTAGGGACTTTGACCGGGATTCTCTCAATGTGCCCCGAATGCCTTGAGGTGCTTGGAGGTTATCGTGAGGTACTCAGAGATCGTTGTGGTCTCTGCTTTCCGTGGAAATACCCGAAGGTTCACCGGGAGGCGTTCGTGATCACTGAAGCGTACTTCGGGAGATCGAGCCGAGTTCCAGAAGGTTGTCTGAAACTTGTTCCCCGGCCCTGGTGGTCCCTGGGCGACTGTAGACCCGTTTTGAGGGGCCGTTTGCTTGTCAGTGGAGCGAACCCCGGGAGCTCTGTCAGAAAAGGCGTCCGTGGGGGATCGGGGTGTCCCGGCTTAAGCAGGATGTCCCGGAAATGCGCCCGGACGTGTCATTGGTCATTTTGGCACTGGGAGAGATTTTTGGAGCCCCATATTGGGCACCTTTCGGTGCTTCGGTGACTCAGTGATGAATAGTGCCACAGTGCCAGCTCCGTTGTTTTCAGGATTCCTCGTTCGTCTGTTCTTCTGACTGCTTTCTTCCGCCTTTCTCAGTGGACCGTGTTTTTCTTTATTGTTCATGACCCCGTGCCCGCCTATTTGCCTCCGATTGCCGGGCGATGAATAGTGTCCCGAGTTTCAGTCGGGAATCCTTGTGCGGGAAGCCGGTGGGCCAAAATGGGGTGCTGACAGTAATAATAGATAAGAAGTTTGAGAGACAGAGAGAGTTTGAAGGAAAAAAAAAGAAAAATAATGATTGTGTTGTCGAATTGAAGGAAAAGTAAAATAAAGTTAAGTTAAGGTAAATTTGATTTCGTTACCAAGCAAACCGTTATCTAATAAATGGTTATGGATAATCTCACTTAAGTATCAAATTTGAAACCTTTTAATTATCATGCGAGAATATATGTCACTGCATTGAATCCTATTTAATAAACTTATATAATTTCTAACTATCTTTCACATCGCTCTCTTATTATCTCTCCCCATTCTATTTCTTCTCTCTCCGCCTTATCCCTATTTTTCCCCTCTCTCTTTCCTTTAGCCTCCCGGGGGTTAGAACAAAATATACCCTATTTTCTATAATTTTTTTCCTCTTTATTATTGCTATTTAAATTCAATTACTCTTAATTAAAAGTCTTTTTAATCCTTATAAAGAAAACAATAAATTTCATGCGTAAAACTTAAAGCGAGCACATACCAAGAATTCAAGTATAAAATGAAATTACGTTTTGATACCATATGCGTAGCACGGATCTTTCTCTAGTCTAATCAATTGTTCATGGAAATGAGCTATGTACGTAAATATTTCCGTAGAGCCGTGGCCGATAACTTGCTGGAAAAATACTATTCGTACAAAGAGTGTGCGAAGCTCCCTCTCCCTCTATACATAATATATCTGCTGTCAACGCCTAATAATTTACGGGCTTACAGCAACCATGGTTTGGTATACCTATTGAATTATGTGCATTGAATAACCCTACCAACGTCAATGACCTAAAGTTCAGCCCACTTTCCACGAAGAGGACCAAGTCTATATCTATATTAAAACCTGGAATTTCAAGCAAAGAACTTGATTTCAAGCATGTTTACATGTATAGGCACGTGGATCGAAATGTTCCTAGCTCTACGATGCCAATCTTCATGTCTCATCTATCGGTTGTAGTGTGTCTGAGGTTGATGATGAGCCTCGTTTCCCTACTCCTTGATCATATGTTACCCTCTAACCGTAAATGAAATATATACATACAATATATATATAGTTGAATGTCTGCCAGTTAAGATAAACAATTCACGTCATGCTGAGCACCAACAATGTGAAAAATTGTTTAAACTATGCGATATGGGCTTCACAATGAGAGGATCGATATATAAGAATCTAGAAAGAGTGCAAATATATCTTTTTGAATATCAGGAAAATCAGGATCGACTTTCGATATCTTAGCACGGGACAATCTTTCCATTTCAAATTGGACTTAACCTAAACTATTTATTATAGCTCATTAGTGGTGCGTTATATATATATATATATATATATATATATATCATATCTCCTTTTTCTTTTTTGGGGGTGTGAAATGCAGTTCTCATTTCTCTATCAATATCAAAGTTGGCAACCCTAGCTTTTATATATACGTACTTTATCTGATGAGTTTTTGTCTCCTTTAGCTTACTTTGACTTTTGGCACCCTTGGAGATGTTCAAAAGCCTTGGATAATATTTTGTTATTTAGCTGTCAGGAATTACATAGAAAATTCTAACAGTGACGTGGAAAATCGAGATTTCCCAGTTGACAATAATAATCTATATATCCTCTCAAATTTGCCGACGGTTGGGAAGTGATTTTCGCATCTCCAAATGGTACATTCTTGCAATTTTTATGTTTATAATTGAATTAGAGTCTATATAAAATTTACTTTCAGTTAGTCATTCACATCAAAAAATCTCATCATCTCGACACATGGCAATTTAAATTAGAAAATATGACATTTATAGAATGATTAGTTAATTTTGTCAAGTTTGTACCGCTTGATATTGACGTACACATCATTAATTATCGTTTTGGAATCTTCTTTCTAGGTCATATTCGAGAAGGCGTCGGCATCTCTATGCACTAAGTCCAATATAGCTAAATAGCACACGACGAGGTCTACTGATCTTACCGTTTGTCATTCATATATGAAGAATCTCTTATTAATTCACTGAAATTACTATTGCATAGATTTCTGATGTTGGGTGATAGATTTCTCTTTGGGACTTGAGTTCGATTTTGTGGACATTACTCCAAAATTTTTGTAGTTCCGGATGGTTTGATCAGTAGAAATGCACGTAGAATTGCGATTTTTTAAGGTGTGAATGCTCTTCATACACGAGATCCGGGAACCAATTTTGAGTTATTGCACACATGAAATAACTACTAGGGAATAATCAGGTAGACCTAACTTAGAATCTGTCATGAAATTCAATCACTCATCTTCCATACATGTGAAAGCGAAATTATTATGGAAGATGAGTGTTAATCAGGAAGTCGACTTCCGTACTTCATTTATAGGAAATTTGCTAAAAACTTACCTGAACTCCTTAATCAATCCAGCTGTAGAACAGCAAAAAAGAGGTCCTCGGCATGAATGGTTCGCAATAGTTGGTTTCGTTAACGACGACTATCGGACTGCGCAGGTATGAAACATAGCCGAGAATTACTACGAACAAAGGCATCTATCAGCAGCAATACCGTGTCATCCTTAAGACAAACTCTTGTACAACTAGTAACAACAATATTTAAAAACAAATTATAAATTAAGAATTTTTGTGTCATTTTTCTGGTTTTCTTTAGGGTCATTATAGAAAATTAAATAATAAAACGCGTTTGCACTTGCAAATATAGAAACTCCCAAAATTTCCAGCCGTACTGCACATCTCCTTCCCTCCACCTACTCTGCTTCTTTGACTCGCTCATCTACCAATATAACACTGAGATCCTTCGTGGGAAACCACCCTGCAAGCATTTTGGATTTCTTCAAAATCTACAAGCAATAATAATAATAATAATTCATAATTTTAATCAATTATACAGCCTGTTTATTCTTATTATTAATAAATCAATAAACTATAAGCAAAATTATTGGATGGCTCACTATATAAAGGACCATCTCTCAGACTTCCCAACTCACCAATTCACTTACGATTCTTCCTTCTTCAGCAGTAAAGTAGTACCTTGAGCAGCAAGAAAGGTTCATGGGAGGCATCGGTCGGTCGGGGCAATGGCCTCGACTCGCAGTTTACGCGGTGGCAGTTTGCCTCTTAGCCACCAGCGTAGCTGCCAGTTATGATCCTTACTCCCACCATCCTCCACTGCCGTTTAAGCCCAAGAAGTACCCACCGTACTTCTTCAAGCCCCCGCCCAAGCATGAAGGCCACCTGCCCTACAAGTATGCGTCGCCGCCTCCGCCGAAGAAATCTCCTCCACCCGTTTACTACTACAAGTCGCCGCCTCCCCCGAAGAAGTCTCCTCCGCCGCCTTACTACTACAAGTCCCCGCCTCCGCCGAAGAAGTCTCCTCCACCACATTACTACTACAAGTCTCCACCACCACCCTCTCCTTCACCACCCCCGCCCTATGTTTACAAGTCGCCGCCCCCACCATCACCTTCACCACCTCCTCCCTATGTTTATAAATCGCCACCTCCACCATCTCCATCACCGCCTCCTCCATATGTTTACAAGTCCCCTCCACCACCTTCACCATCTCCTCCTCCTCCCTACATCTACAAATCACCACCGCCACCCTCACCATCCCCACCCCCACCATATGTCTATAAGTCACCACCACCACCTTCACCATCTCCTCCTCCCCCATACGTTTACAAGTCACCACCTCCACCATCGCCGTCTCCTCCACCTCCATACATGTACAAGTCTCCACCTCCCCCATCACCTTCACCGCCTCCTCCCTACATTTACAAGTCTCCTCCTCCACCATCTCCATCACCGCCGCCACCTTATGTTTACAAGTCACCACCACCACCATCGCCATCTCCACCACCTCCTTACATCTACAAGTCACCACCACCTCCATCACCCTCGCCACCACCTCCATATGTCTACAAGTCTCCCCCGCCACCTTCTCCATCACCGCCACCTCCATACATCTATAAATCTCCGCCACCACCATCACCATCCCCACCGCCTCCATATATCTACAAATCTCCTCCACCTCCTTCTCCATCTCCCCCTCCTCCTTACATCTATAAGTCTCCACCCCCGCCATCTCCATCACCTCCACCTCCCTACATCTACAAGTCACCACCACCTCCGGTGAAGTCACCACCACCTCCCTACATTTACAAGTCGCCACCACCTCCGAAGAAGTCACCGCCCCCTCCTTATGTTTACAAGTCTCCCCCACCACCACCTCCATCGCCGCCACCTCCTTACATTTACAAGTCACCACCACCTCCTAAGAAGTCACCCCCTCCTCCCTATGTCTACAAGTCTCCACCGCCACCTTCTCCGTCCCCGCCACCTCCATACATTTATAAGTCACCACCACCTCCTAAAAAGTCACCACCTCCTCCTTATGTTTACAAGTCTCCACCTCCGCCTTCCCTATCGCCGCCTCCTCCGTATGTCTACAAGTCACCACCGCCACCTAAAAAGTCACCACCGCCACCATATGTTTACAAGTCTCCACCTCCGCCTTCCCTATCGCCACCTCCTCCGTATGTCTACAAGTCACCACCACCACCTAAAAAGTCACCACCACCACCATACATTTACAAGTCCCCACCGCCGCCTTCCCCACCGCCACCTCCTCCGTATGTCTACAAGTCACCACCACCTCCTAAGAAGTCACCGCCACCTCCCTATGTTTACAAGTCTCCACCACCACCTTCACCATCGCCGCCGCCTCCATATGTCTACAAGTCACCACCACCTCCTAAGAAGTCACCGCCACCTCCCTATGTCTACAAGTCCCCGCCGCCACCTTCACCATCTCCACCACCTCCTTACGTTTATAAGTCACCACCACCTCCAAAGAAATCACCGCCTCCTCCCTATGTGTACAAGTCTCCACCACCGCCATCTCCCTCACCGCCGCCTCCTTACATCTACAAGTCGCCGCCACCTCCGAAGAAGTCACCACCTGCACCCTATGTCTACAAGTCACCGCCGCCTCCGGTTAAGTCACCGCCTCCTCCAGCATACTACTACAAGTCTCCGCCTCCACCACCACCGAAGAGCTACTACTAAGCTAATGCCGCCTCTTGAAATGGTGAACTAAGGATCAAGAACGCAATATCTTTGGTTAATTATTTGATTGGCGCTGTTTTGAGCTTTTCTTTCTCATTCTTATTTCAAATAATAATGCAATTTGTATTGAAGGTGGTTCTTGTAAAGCTCTGTAAATCATTGATTCATGTGTTTCGAATCCTTCGAATTATCACGTGGTGTATACTTCATTATCAATAAAAGCTCTCAAATTCATAAGTTCTGATTCCTATTTTCAATATCACTCTATTTTTATAACATCTTTGATATATCCCAAAATTTTCCAGTTACAATTTTTAATACTTAGACAAAGGGAGCAGCGTTGAAATTTTTTTCCTTAGTTATCCATTACACGGATTACGTTTCTTGTTTATATTTGCTTATTTCGAAATAATTAATTCGCCTGCAAGAGCATATGGACAGCATTTTGAGTTATTATCACTATTAAAATAAAATAATTATTTGAATATCAATCAGATGTATCGCATGGACTCAGTCTATATCAGTATATATCGAAGCATCATTCCTGACCTACACTTTTAGGAAATTTAGCTTGTCGTGTTCAACGAATTCTCTCCTATGCCAACCAATTCATACTAACAGTACTGACTACACCTTTTTATGTTTTCAAAATATTACAAGCAGGATCTCCATTTTCCAAATTCCGGCCAGAATTCGTGATTTCAGTGTTTGATAACGGCACCAAGCTAGAATTAACACAGCCTGACGCGATAGATCTATAGTATTTACATATACATATATCTGTGTGTTATAACAGAAAACAAAGTATTTATTTTCGGTAATTGAAAAACAAAGTATTTAATCATAGGTTTGGTTTGTAATTAAATCTTTGATGAGGTTTGGGGAATCAGAATCTTAATCATAAATCGGTATCGGGTACTAAATTATTCCTGACATTTTGTAACCCAACTAATTGGATATACATGATTTTTATTTTTATTTTCTATTAAGTTGACTGTATAATAGAGGCCCAAATTATTCATTTAATTATTTCCTTCCCCGTGAAAATAAACTGCAACTACATATGCATATTGATATGTACCAAAAGAATGATTAAAAAAAGTCTATTTCTATAACGAGAATTCTATCTCTATAGTCACCAAATAATAAATTCCCTATATATATATATAATCGAACAAAAATTCGCAATGCACAAAAAAAAAAGTGAGGCTCCAATACGCTCTTCTTGTATTATATGTCCGAAAAGTGTAAGAGCATGTCCAATGCTAGTGATCGCCTGAGCAAGTGCCTAGTGAATCGGAGCAAGCCGCTTGGCCAACTTTTTCCAATAAAGAAAAAAGCATTTAATAAAAAATTAATAATGTATTTAATTTAGAAGAACAGAAAATAATGTAATTAATTAAAAATAGAAAAATATTTTTTAAAAATAATTCGATTAATTAAATTAATAAAATTAATCTAATTAAAAAAATTATTTCATTAATTAAATTTGATGAAAATAATTAAATTAAATTAATTATTTATTTAATTATTTTCATTAGATTTAAATTTATGTTTGATTATTTTAGGTAATTATTAGTATTATTATTTATATTATATATTATATATTTATTCATTTCTTTAATTTAAGAGCTGTGCTTCCTAATCAATGAGGAGTGGCATTTTGTACTAATCATGAAATGCATGGCCACTTTAATTGACTAAGGGGTTCGGACTTCGGAGGATATTCCCACGTTTTGGAAGAATAATAATTACTGATAATTTAAATAGTATGTGAGCCCTTTATAGGCATCAAAATGGATTATTGCATTGTACTGAAAGTTTTGGGATGATTGCCCTCATGGAGTAAGTGGCTTCCTTTATGACGTGGTGCTGATGTGGCATCAAGTGGGGCCTCTTTTGGCACCCAAAGGCATTGGCATTGGACATACTCAAATGTATAACGTTAAACAAAAATACATTATCTTCATATATATATATATATACACATGTACATAATATATATATATATATATATATATCAATTAAAGGAGAGTCAAAATAGACGTCCCATCCTCTAAAAATTCATCACAATATGACAAAATCTCTCAAGCTTTTCACCTACAGATTTTTTTTCTTTTTTTAAAAAAGGAAAAAATCCAAAAAAATTAAAGAATACAAAGTCAGGAAAATTCAAAAAAGATCACCTAACAGAAGATAACCTAACCATTAGGTGTTGTATCTAAAACATGAAAACTAAAAGGCCAAGTGATAGCACTCCGAGCAAGCCAATCCTAGTTTTCTTGCCGAAACTCATTCTGGATAATAACTTCTCAATCCTTATTTGTCCTGATAGCATGAACTAGAGTGCGATGAAATGGACTGCAAGAATCAGTCTTCAAGAACCGGCATGGAGTCCACTTCTAGAATGAGACGACGGCAGCCCCAGGGACCTTGCAACATTGAGACTAGAAAGAACTCCCCACAACTCAGCAGCCACAGAAGAAGCAAAGTCATTGTTATGCATAAAACCGCTCACCCAGTTACCATGCTCATCACGAATAATACCGCTTGCCCCTGCTGGACCCGGGGTTACCACGATCTGGTCCATCTGAATTTAATTTAAACCAACCAGCGATGGTTTGTTTCATTTAATAAACTTCCAATTACGTACCAGATATAATATATATATATATATGTATATCTGTGTGTGTTTTCTTAATCGAAAAACATTGGTATGTTATATATATGAATTATATCATATCACGTCAAATAACTAATTACGGAGTTATTTACTATAGTCTCATTTGTTTGCTTTTTTCGGTGAGCTATTTCCGTCTTAATTTAGTCTTTCAAGTTGAACTCCTTCGAGGTTTCGAATAAGGCTTTATTTTAAATTATTCTTTTGGAAATTGTCCATAGAAAAGTATTCCTGACGGTGCCTGCAAAATTTCAGACCATTCACAAGGTAAAACACCGAGCCGTGCAAGAAGCAAGAACTTAATCAATAGATGCTTCGACATTGACTTTATCAAATAATAAAATATATCACAAAGTCTTTCTTGTATTATTTAAAAATAAGAGTAAATTGTACTGGTGGTCAGAAAAATTTTATAAATGTTATGGTACAATTTTTTTTCTATTTAATGGTACAAAATGTTTCAAAGTTATTTCAGTATAGTACAAACCGTCATCTCGCCATTAACGCCGTCAAGCCATCCTTTACAAGACTATAAATTTTATACTATCATATAATTTACGTAAAACATTTTGTACTATTAAGTTACAACTTCAAAACATTTTGCACCATCATATAACGTCCCACAAAAATCGATTTTGCACAATCAGCGTCGATTTGACGGCATCCATAGCGAGATGATGGTTTACAATACTGAAACAACTTTGAAATATTTTATATCATCACATAGCGAGAATTTTTTTTTGTACCATAACATTTATAAAATTTTATACCATAAATTGTACTAGTTGAAAATGACGATAACAAATTAAATTATTGCATATTTCCTCTTAGATGTTGAACGAGCAACATAATTTTCTATTTTTCCCATAAAGAAAAGCAGCTTCTCATTTTTATTAAAATTGAATAAATAAATGAAAACATTCAGTGATGGGGTCCCCATATAAAACGCCAGCATTCATGCCCTCTCCGTATCCATCAGACACGAATTGCTATTCCTAGTAATACGATCTAGTGACTACTGCTAAGGAAATTATGGGAAATCTCGGGCAGTCGAGGCACTGGCCACGGCCGGTCTATCTCGCGACTTTCTGCCTTGTGGCCACCAGTGTAGTTGCCGATCATAATCCTTATACATATAAGCTACGTTTGGTTCATTGGAATGAAATAGACAGGAAATATAATAGACATGGAGTAGAATAGATAGGGAATATAATAAAAATTATGATGAAATTTTTTTGTTTGGTTTGGAAAGAATAGCAAAACTGAGAATTATAATTCTGATGTTTGGTTGATCGGAATACAAGAGGATTATGACATGTTTCAAAGCCAAAAGACATATATACCCTTGATGTAAAAAAAGAAAAAAATAAATGGGCTACTGTTCATCTTCTTCTCCGAAGATGAACAACAGCACACCTAACGCAGCGAGGATCGGTAGAACTCAGCTCGAACACGTTGAGACCAAGCAAAAGAAGGATAGAACAAACACTAAGCAGAGCTCAGCAATATGAAAAGGAAATAGAAAGTAATTCATTACCTCAAATTCGTCCAACCCTCGTACATATATGCTTACAACTACCCAACTCCAGCACAATAAGTCAAACAAGCAATAAATGCCCCTTACAATACCAAAGTACCAATGGGGACTCTAAAACACACCAAATGAACAACTTCTGACAACTAGATTCAATTAACTAAGCCTTGGAAACATTCTCAATGCATGATTTGAATAAAATGACTAAACCACTTGACATTTATGAGGGCTCCTTCAGTTTGGACGAATTTTAACTTGAGTTGTCCTTGGCCTTCGATGATGGGCTTGAGCTTGATTTCTCACTTCCTAGACTTCCCTTGACCTTGGACAAATTCCCCTTCTTATTGGACTTCTTCCCGGGCTTATAAAGCTTGCGGTTGGCGCCATCGAACTTCTCCATAAATTCAGCCCCTGGGGCCTCCACATCAATCTCCCCCATTTGAGAAAAGCTCGACCTTGAGCTTGGTAGCTCCGGATACAATGGCTCCTGTGAATCAAATTATGGGAAAATATCCGCGACATTAAAAGTGCGGGAAATGTTCATGGACGCTGGAGGTCGATGACGTAGGCATTATCATTGATTTTCTTCAGCACCTTATAAGGACCATACTTCTTCGGGTTGAGCTTGTTGTAGTTCCCAATCGGTAACCTCTCCTTCCGAAGAAACACCATAACCATATCACCCTCCCAAAAGAGCTTTTCTTGTCGATGCTGATCTGCCGCCTTCTTATACTTTGCATTAGCTTCCTCGAGCTTCTCCTTATCTTTCACCCTTGTCTATTGGATGTGCTCGGCAAGTGACTCAGCTGCAGCACTAGAATGGGCACCCTTGGGTAGTTTGAGCAAATCCACAGCATGTCGAGGGACCTTTTGGTAGACAATAGAAAATGGGGACCTTCCCGTTGCAATATGGACAGCGCTGTTATAAACAAACTCGGCTTGTGAGATAACAAAGTCCTACTGTTTTGGCTTGTCTCCACAAATGCACCTAATCATGTTACCCAAGGTCCGATTCATGGACTCAGTTTGGCCGTCCGTTTGAGGATGGGCGGTGCCGCTGAACTTGAGAGTTGCGTTGAACATACGCCACAGAGTAAGCCAAAAGTGACTAAGAAACCGCGAATCTCGATCCGACACAATAGACTTAGGCACGCCATGCAAGCGAACTACCTCCTTGAAGAACAACCGGGCCACACTCGATGCATCGGTAGTCTTGCGGCATGGGATGAAATGTGCCATCTTGGAAAACCTATCCACCATAATGAAAATAGAGTCCATACCTCGCTGAGTTCGAGGAAGGCCCAACACGAAATCCATGGACAAGTCCTCCCAAGCATCCTCGGGAACAGGCAGCGGCATATACAACCCGGTATTTTGCGAATGCCCTTTAGAAGTCTGGCACGTGCTGCACCTTTGGACGTACTTCTCCACATCACGCCTCAACTTTGGCCAATAGAAACTCTCCGATATCGCTGCGAGTGTCTTATCCCGCCCAAAATGTGCTCCAAGACCTCCTCCATGCAAGTCCTGAATCAACTTCTCGCGGAGAGACGTTCGAGGGATACATAGCTGATTTCCTCGCATTAGATACCCTTTGAAAATATGGAAATCACTAGCTGCTTCGTGCCTTTCAAGCTTGGACCATGTGGCAACGAAGTCCTCATCTTGCGCATATTCGCCCTTTAACTCTTTGAACCCAACCAACTTAGCCCGCATTTCGACTAGAAGAGCAGCCAAGCGGCTTAATGCATCAGCCACTCGATTGTTTACTCTCGACTTATGCACTAACTTGAATGGAAACTTCTGGATGAAAGCCGACCAGAGAGCATGCATGTCACTAGACAACCTCTTTTGGGTGCTCAAGTATTTCAAGGCCTGATGATCGGAGTATAATATGAACTCCTTCCCAATAAGATAGTGCTCCCAATGCTTCAAAGATCGGAAGACCGCGTAAAACTCCTTATCATAAGTTGACCACTTCCGGCGAGCATCATTCAGTTTTTCACTAAAGAAGGCCACGGGTCTCTTTTCTTGCGAAAGCATAGCCCCAATGCCCACACCACTAGCATTGCACTCAACTTCAAATAGCTTATCAAAACTCGACAAAGCAAGCACGAGAGCTGAACATTACTTCTCCTTAATAAATTCAAAGCTCTCCTCAGCTTCTTTTCCCCAATGAAACCTACCCTTCTTCAAACATGCAGTAATTGGGGACATAATAGAGCTGAAATCACGAATAAATTGCCTATAAAATGTAGCCAAGCCATGGAAACTCCGAACCTCCCCTACTGACTTCGGCGTAGGCCAATCATGAATCGCCCAAACCTTCTCCTCATCTACCCGATACCATCAGCACTCACAATATATCCGAGGAACAACAACTCAGATTTAATGAAACTACACTTCTTCATGTTTACATAAAACTTGTTCTCACGCAGCACAAGCAAAACCTCATGTAAGTGCTCTAAATGCTCCTTAGCTGATTTGCTATATATTAAGATATCATCAAAGTATACCACCACAAAACGCTCAATGAAAGACTTGAGTACCTGATTCATAAGCCTCATAAAGGTGCTCGGGGCGTTGGAAAGGCCGAATGGCATGACAAGCCACTCATAGAGGCCATCCTTTATTTTAAACGCGATTTTCCATTCATCTCCTGGTCGAATACGAATCTGGTGGTATCCACTCCGCAAGTCGATCTTTGAAAACACCGCTGACCCATGGAGCTGATCCAGCATATCATTGAGCCGAGGAATAAGAAACTTGTAAACCACCGTGATTTTGTTGATTGCATGGCTGTCCACGCACATACGCCAACTCCCATCTTTCTTTGGCACTAGTAGAGCTGGAACCGCACATGGGCTAAAGCTTTCTCGAATATATGCCCCTTTCGCAGCAACTCCTCAATCTTCTCCTTCAATATCGCATTCTCCTTTGGGCTCATCCGATAATGTGGTAAGTTTGGCAAACTTTCTCCCGGGATCAAGTCTATTTGGTGCTGAATATCACGCATCGGAGGTAACTCATCAGGAATAATCTCCTCAAACTCAGCTAGTAGAGCTTGCACTTCTTTGGGACTCTTCTCTTCTTGCTGAGTAGTGGGCAGCTCCTTTACGATCAATATATGCATCTCTCCCGACTCCTTGAACTTTGCATCCATCTCCCGCTCCGAATGTGACTCAATTAGGAAAGCCGTACTATCTCCCTTCACATCAGCTTTGGGCTCAACTTCTTAGACATAGGCAACAAAGTGTATCGCACCCCTTCCTTCACCAATTGATAGGTGTTGTCATGCCCCAAGTGCTTTGCCAAGGATGCCCGAATAAAAGATGGCACGCTTCCATATCCACAACGTCGCAATACACTTCATCTCGGTAGCGGCCAATAGAAAACGGCACCTTGCAGCGTTCATTCACTCGAATCTCTCCCACGGCTTTAATCCAACTAATAGAGTATGGATTGGGAGGCTTTTCCACAGGCAGCTTTAGCTTCTCCACCATTGCCTTCCCGATAATGTTCTCTTGGCTGCCACTATCAATGATAACAATAAATGTACGAGACTTGATCAAGCAACGAGTTTGAAATAGCTTGTTTCGCTGAGACTCATCTTCTTGCTTCGGGGCCAGCATCAGCTTCCTTATTACGAGAGCTTGCGAATAATCATCCTCATCATATACTCCTACGTCTTGCTCGTCATATGGATCACAAAGCACGTCTTCAACATCATCTTCTGCTTCTACTACAACCAACGTCTTTCTACGGGGGCAATCGCTCGAACGGTGCCTCAGTTGATTGCATTTGTTACACTTGAAATCCGATTGTTGTTTGGAGGAATTCGAATTCTGTACACTATCGGAAATCGGTGCAGCCCGCCTTCCGGCCACCTTATCCTTCATCCCTTGTTCGGATTTGCTTGTAGATCCTCGAAAGAAAGTTCGCCCCTTGTCGTCTTGTGACTGAGTCGAATCAGCAAAATTCTTCCGAAAAGTACTCCCCCTCTCTAACGACAACAACTCAGCCTTTGAGGCTAAGCTTCGTGCCTGATCGATGGTGGTAACCATTTGAACCTCTATCTTGTCTCGAAAGACGGGTTTCAACCCATCCAAGTACCTTGCCACTTGCTGCCCTTGCGACTCACTCAACGCATTCCTTTCAGCCAGCCGCAAGAACTCCGTCGTGTAGTCGTCGACGGATCGTTGCCCTTGAACACACCTTTGGTATTTCAAGAAGAGGTGTTGCTCATAATCAGGGGGCAAAAATCGAGCCCTTAACATCTGCTTTATACGTCGCTAGCACCTCACGGGCCCTCTCCCTTCAAGAGCTCAGTTTCCTTGCATTCGATCCCACCAAGCTGAGGCACCCCCTTTCCACAGGTAGGCCACTAACTTCACACGCTTCTCCTCAAGGACCTCTGTGAATTCGAAGAACCGCTTCACCTCCGACAACCAATCGAGGAAATCCTCAATGCTAAGGCACCCATTGAACACCGGAATGTCCACTTTCAACTTGAAATCATCAGCTTCGCGCCGGTCCCTGTGATGCCGATTCCGAGGTGCTCGCTCGAACAAGAGTTCCTCATCGTCATCCGAGTCATCGATCACCTGCATCCTCCGAGGAAGACGCTGAGGTGCACGGGGAGCAACTCTCTCCGCCCGACCATCATTCGCATCGCCTCGATCACGCAGCCCAAGAGCATTAAGTCGGTTGAGGATCTCGTGGAGTGTTTGCTCCACTTGCTCGACTCGTTGACCAAGAGCTGCTACGTCAGCCGCCTCCCGCTCATCGGCGTTAACACGGTTCCGACCAGCTTCGTTAGCCATGGACAAACCTAGGCGAGTTCCCAAGCTCTGATTCCATCTAATGCAGCGATGATTGGTAGAACTCAGCCCGAACACGTCAAGACCAAGCAAAAAAAGGATAGAACAAACACTAAGCAGAGCTCAGCAATATGAAAAGGAAATAGAAAGTAATTCATTACCTCAAATTCGTCCAACCCCCATACATATATGCTTACAACTACCCAACTCCAGCACAATAAGTCAAACAAGCAATAAATGCCCCTTACAATACCAAAGTGCCAATGGGGACTCTAAAACACACTAAATGAACAATTTCTAACAACTAGACTCAATTAACTAAGCCTTGGAAACATTCTCAAGGCATTATTTGAATAAAATGACTCAACCACTTGACATTTATGAGGGCTCCTTCAGTTTGGACGAATTTTAGCTTGAGTTGTCCTTGGCCTTCGATGATGGGCTTGAGCTTGATTTCTCACCTCCTGGACTTCACTTGACCTTGGACAAATTCCCCTTCTCATTGGACTTCTTCCCGGGCTTATAAAGTTTGGGCTTGGTGCCATCGAACTTCTCCATAAATTTAGCCCCTAGGGCCTCCACATCAACAACAACCATGGATAAGATCTCGAGCCCAGATTATACGGCCGAACTCCATCTCAGGCGAGGAAACAGGCTGCGCGACAGAGCCTTCAAGGACCAGCCTGCCCAATATGAACTTTGTTCTTCGAAGGATTCGCGGTGTACTTCTGCATCGGTCGGAGCACATAGGCTTTGGTCAAAGCCTCTCGACCTTGAATCAAAGCTCTAGGCTTTGGTCGAAGGCTCTCGACCTCGAATCGATCAAAGCCTTTGCGTGATTCGATTAATAGGTTAGAGGCTTCAAACGAAACCTGCGGTCTCAACATAAGGAGAAGAGAAGAAAGAAGAAGAAGAAGAAGAAGAAGAAGAAAACGGGAGGAATCAAAGACGTGATGCCGCTCAATCTCGACAGAGAAAGCTCTGCTAGGGTTTCGTAAGCCTGCCGAAAGGAAATGTCAATTTTCAGCAGAATATATGGGATAGCATGGGTTTGTAATTAGTGAAATAAGATGAGGGTATTTTTGTCCTTTCGCGTATATTTTTGGATCCGGAAATGCCAATCCGGACTGTGGAGGGAGGCACCCGTATTCCGCATCTAAACCAGATAAGTCTTCCGGGTCGGAATAACTATTCCGCATTCCGTTCAACCAAACGATGGAACACTTATTCCGTACGGAATAGTTATTATGTTCCCTATGAAAACATGTGAACCAAACGTAGCCATAGTTCTCCACTACCACCATTGACATCTCGTCCACCTCCTTACATTTACAAATTGCCACCACCACCATCACCAGCACCACCTCTTCTATATGCCCACAGGTCTCCTCCTCCATCGTCACCCTCCCCGCCTCCCCCATACATCTACAATTCTCCCCCACCATCTTCTCCATCACCACTAGATCCGTATATCTATAAGTCACTGCCACCACCTTCACCTTCCCCACCACCTCCATATATCTATAAATCTCCTCCCCCACCATCGCCATAACCATCTCCACCACCACCACCACCACCACCACCTTATATTTACAAATCTCCACCACCTCCTTCTCCATCTCCTTCACCTCCCTACATCTATAAGTCTCCACCTCCCCACCACCACCTTATATTTACAAATCTCCACCACCTCCTTCTCCATCTCCTCCACCTCCCTACATCTATAAGTCTCCACCTCCCCTTTCTCCATCACCTCCACAGCCCTATGTCTATAAGTTGCCACCACCTCCTGTGAAGTCTCCACCTCTTCCATATATCTATAAGCCTCCTCCACCCCCATCACCCTCACCGCCACCTCCCTATATTTATAAGTCTCCACCACCACCATCGCCATCACCTTCACCATTATATATTTACAACTCACCTCCACTTTCGAAGGAGTCACTATCTCCTCCTTATTTTATAAGTCTCCACCACCACCTTCCCCATCTCCACCTCCTCCATATGTTTATAATTTGCCACTACCTCAAAAGAAGTCGCTACCACTGCCCTATGTTTACAAGTCTCCACCACCCCCTTCGCCATCGTCACCACCTCTATACATTTACAAGTCTCCATCACTGCCTTCACCATCTCCGCCACCTCCATACGTTTACGAATCAGCATTACCTTTGAAGCAGTCACCACCTCCTCCCATGTTTACAAGTCTCCGCCACCTCCTCCGTACGTCTACAAGTCACCTCTACCTCCAAAGACATTACCACCTCCTCTCTATATATACAAGTCTCTACCACCCCCTTCACTATCGCCACCACCTCTATACTTCAACAAGGCACCTCCACCTCCAAAGAAGTCACCTCCTAGCATCGCCTTCGCCTCCACCTCTGTACGTTTACAAGTCACCACCACTTCCAAAGAAGTCACCACCATCCTTTGTTTACAAGTCTCAGTCGCCACCATCACCATCCTTGCTGCCTCCCTACATTTACAATTCACCACCACCTCCAAAAAAATCACTGCCTCCTCCCTACATTTACAATTCACCACCACCTCCGGTAAAGTCGCCTCCTCCTCCTTCTTTAGCATACTAGCTATTACAGTTCTCCCCCTCCACCTCCACGAACCTACTACTAAGCCAACATCCCCTCCTGAAATGCTGGAGTAATTAACGATCAAGGACGCAATATCTTCCTCGTTTTCAATTTAGTTTCTTAATTAATTACCACTATATTTTTAGTTGTTGCTCATTGTCCTTCCAATTTATAATAATGCACTTAATTAGTATTGAACGGAAGCCCCTGGAAAGCTCGGTAAATCATCAATTGAAGTGTTTCGGTTCCTTACATCTTTATACTTCTGTAATAATTCAAGCAATCAAATGCATCAGATTGGGTATAAAACTTTCTGTATTGAATGATAATATCTCTATCGTTATATACATTCTATTATATATAGCACTATTTTAGGTTATATTTGGTAGTTTGGTACATTTGGATAGAGCATTATTTGCAAGCATCAAATAGAGTAAATCAAACTAATTAAGAGAATAGATTTCCTCGGACTTTCAAGGACCATGTACAATATAGACTTAAAGTTACAAAGTCGGCATGATCCAGGAAGAACATATATGTACCATGGTCCCGAGCTTCATGAATTCAATACGTTTGTGAAAATGAGATGGCCCAAGGAGTGTTTTTATGCTTATGGTTATATTAAGCACGTGGTATATATATATATATATATATATATAGGGACGGAGATGGCCCGGTGGGTTATCCCGGGACTTCATATTTTTTTCCTAATTATTTGTACTTTTTATTTACAAAATTATACACGCATCTATGTCATATTATTCTCAATTTTTTTTTATTATAAATGAGGCCGTAAGTTTAGTACAATAAAAGAGAAATCCTGATAGTTTATAACAAGACACAAGTAGTTCTACTGAGTATCGAATTTGAAATCTCTTGATTACCAGGTAAAAGCGTGCGCCACCATATTACATTTTCTTTCTCAAATTTTCATTATCCACATCAGTTGCCATGTAAGCCAGCCATAACGGTACTTGCAACAAAATTGTTGGCTGGTCCTTTTGTATAATGAAATCAGAAAAATTAGGACGATTCCGTAGGGGGAAAAAAAAAGGAACTAAAGTGATAGACCGAAAAAATTTCAAGGGTTAAATTGATGGATTATTCTAATGATATATTAAGCAGGGAGATATACCAAGTCAAAGGGAACAGTTTTGTGTTTTCCAACAAAAAAAAAATTAGTGGGATGCTGAAAATTTATGTTGGGATAGCATTATTCATCAATAGGCCGATTGAGCTCGACTGAATTAGTCGGTACTCAATCGACTATCACGGTTCACACTAAAGGAAAAAAAAAAAGATCAGTGTTGAGTATTACCCAAAAAAGGGCAATAATGTTGAAACTTGAAATTTCCTCACTCTCATCACCTAACCATATATTAATTATTGTACGGCTACTTAGATTCTCTCGCGGCATTATTATTCTGCTTTATGATTAAAATGGGTTAATTATATTGATAATCATGCCATATGAAAAGCATTTTGCTTTATTGCCAATTTGCCATATTATTAAAATTTTTCTCATTATTCGATATTAATTAGAGCTATGTCAGTATGAACTCTGTCTATTTATTATACAAGGAACCATTAATAATGTTATATTTTTTCGGCGGAAAAAGCATTTACTTAGTTTTCGTTTCGGCGGTGGAAAAAGTATTAGTGATGTTACAAATTTACAATTACATATACGTCGGCGATCTAAAATTTAGGAAATTCATTGTGTTGCCTCCAATAATAAAAACCCTCCTACCAAGTAATTTATACCCAAAGCACAATACATTTGGTTCACCAGGTAAAACACAATACATTTGTAGTTCATACCCACATGGTGCACTATTAGGTGATGGGACTAGAGTAAACTTAACTCTAAACCATAATTAATTCTAAGTCAGTAAGTTGAGGAAATTTCCTATGCCTTTTTATTTTTTTTTTTGTAAATTGGGGGCCGAAATTTAAGTCATATTAAAGACAAGATATTACATAGGTGAGGCATGTTAATCCCCACAATATCTCCAAACAAAAGAAAGTCTAGCCCAAAAGACAACATTCTAATCTATGCACACTTAAAGAAAACTTGAGCGCATAATTCGTTAATCAATCTGCACACATGTTCCCTTCCCAATATACATGTTCAGTGGCAATGGTCCATTTCCGAGAAAATAAGGGACAAATATCCTTAACCAAAGCTTCATTTCCCCAGCTTGACCTCGATTCGATCGTAATAAGTTGCAAATTACCTCAGAGTTGACTTCAAAAATAACCTTCCTTGTACCCATGTCCCAAGCAAGCTCAAGACCGAATTCAACACCCCAGAGTTTAGCTACAATAAACGTAGGTGGTGTTTGATAAATTAAGTGTTTAAAAATTAAAAACTTAATTAGTTGAGGGATGAAATGTATACGAGTTGGGGAGAAACGATGAGGATGAGAAAAATTTTGTGAGGAGTAAAGAGTATTAATATGACTTATTTCATTTAGTCAATTTTTATTTATTTATTTCATTAAGTGATTTTCTACTTAATGATTAAGTAGTTTGGGTCTTCATCTCTCATCTTTCTCTAATTCTTCTATTCACTTTCTCTTATAACTAACTTTTCAACATTTATTTAAATAAGTTGAAACAGACACACACTCGTAGCTAGCGACCCAACTCATCTCTAAGGATACCTCAGCTGTCGCTTGCTAGTCCCAGGTTTCCTTTTGCCGCACTGTCCGTTTTAAGCTTGTGCCATCCATTTGGATCAAAATACGCTACCTTTTTTATATTCTCCACAAGTATTATCCAAATGTAGTAGATTTCTAGTGTTGAAACATTGGATTCATGGATGTATAGCTTAAAGGATATCTAACAAAGATAGAAAAGGTTTATGATCGTGGGTCTCGCTTCTAATAAAACCTGTGACATGGTTTACAAAATCAGCATATGGAATGACGATCGAGTGAACTGTTCCTGACCTTCTGTAACCCAACAAATTGGATATCTATGTATTTTATATTAAGTTGACCACAGGCTCATATTTTTTTATTTAATGTCCGTCCTGAGAACGGATGAACTACCTTTTATAGTAATACCATTTATAGTTTATTTATTTTTTTGGCCGGATGTATAGTTTAATTAGGGGAAAAAGATTTTTTTTTGGATCCTATAAATTTCACATTCAATCACTTTTGATCCTATAAGATTCAAAACTACTGAATAAATTCTATACATTTACTTCTTAAGACAATTTCGATCCGATAAGTGTTAAAAAAGACATTTTTGGTCATATAAATTGACTTTCAATTAAAATGTGATCCTATAAATTTTAAAAAAGAAAGACATTTTTGGTCATATAAATCACAAAATGGACAAAAATTGCCATACGAAGCAAGCGTATAGGACTATTTCAGCACTTTTAAAATTTAGATGATCAAAATTGATTGAGGGCTAAACTTATCGGATAAAAAACGTCTTCTGTTTAATTAATTTAAAAAAAAATGCAATTTGCAGTTTGTCGGCTAGGCCTACCCTGACTGACATATACATTATGTTATAGAACATGATATATGCTATTAATATCTAACAAATAAGTCATGATGAGATGAATGGTACAAAGAGGGAAATGATATTTCAAAAAAAAAAACCTGAAATTTGTATATTTTTGGAGTATAATTTAGTATGAACACTTGTTGTTTAGATCGATGTTAAAATGCAAGAATCTGGAGTAATCTTCATAATCGGGAAAAAATAAACTTGGGCGCTATTTATCAACTTATTATTATCAGCAACAAATGAAAATATTTCGCACCAAGACGCGTTTTTCTTTAGTGAATATTGACTGGAATTTATGTGAATATAATTAAATAGTGAAATAATTTATAATATAATATAATATAATATAATATAATATAATAATATATAAATACATAAAAAAAATGTATATTTAGCTTTTTTTTTTGTGTGAATAATATCATTATATTGATGCAAACTTAACTTGTAACGGATAACCGACATGACCATCGGCGGACACAGACACTGGGCTGCCAATCATAGGATCAGCCACTTGACTACCAACTAAGAAAATAAACACACCAACAAAGATCGGGTCCGATTGAACAAGATCCGACCTACCCTTGTCGGGGTAATCACGAATCTTGGAGCGCGTTATAGCAAGGATGGGGCGTGAGAGTAGCATAGTGGAGAAGCGGCGGAGGATCGGTGAAACAACGGTGGAGTGTTGGTGGCGGAGCGGTCTCCGAGAAGTATCGGTAGGATGCTAGGTTTCAGAGGGGAAGGGGTTTGGGTAAGGATGATGATATTACCAACTCCGTTTGTTGACTTGTTCTGGGCCCTATCTTCCTTAGCCGCTCTGCGATCCTTCATGGGAGACCACCATGTACCAACTACTAGTTGAAAACTAAGAGCTATACAAGAAAATTACATTTTGAACGACCAATAGCCATATTTTTTTAATTTTCCCATGAAGCCGTCTCAATTTTTTTTAGTAATATTGCATAAATAAATAAAAATAATCTGTGAAGAGATCCCTATATAAAGCGCTAGCACCTAGCCCTTTCCGTATCCATCATACGTACAACTCGCCCTTCCTAGCTAATAATACAAGTTATTTAGTAGCAAAGAAAATCATGGGAAGTATCGGGCAGTCGAGGCACTGGCCTCGACTAGTCTATCTTGCGGCATTTTGCCTCATAGCCACCACCGTAGCTGCGGAGCAGAATCCTTACACCTATGGTTCCCCATACGTCTCGCCATCCTCCTCACCACCGCCACCATATGTTCATAAATCTTCTTCACCTCCTTCTCCATCCCCTCTTCCTCCTTACATCTATAAGTCTCCACCGCCGCCATCTCCATCACCTCCACCTCCGTACCTCTACAAGTCACCTCCACCTCCGTACCTCTACAAGTCACCACCACCTCCGGTGAAGTCTCCTCCTCCTGCCTACATTTACAAGTCACCACCACCTCCTAAGAAATCACGGCCTCCACCCTACGTTTACAAGTCTCCCCCACCACCTTCTCCATCACCTCCACCTCCACATATTTATAAGTCACCACCACCTCCTAAGAAGTCACCGCCTCCTCCCTATGTTTATAAGTCTCCACCGCTGCCTTCCCCATCGCCGACTCCCCCATATGTTTACATGTCACCAACACCTCCAAAGAGTTCACCACCGCCTCCTTATGTTTACAAGTCTCCACCATTGCCGTCTCCTCCCTACATTTACAAGTCACCACCACCACCTTCGCCATCTCCGCCTCCTCCATACATTTATAAGTCACCACCACCTCCTAAGAAGTCAGCACCTCCTCCGTATGTTTACAAGTCTCCCCCTCCACCTTCACCATCACCACCCCCTCCATACATTTATAAGTCACCTCCACCTCCTAAGAAGTCACCACCTCCTCCTTATGTTTATAAGTCTCCCCCACCCCCTTCACCATCACCACCTCCTCCCTATGTTTACAAGTCTCCGCTGCCACCTTCCCCATCGCCGCCGCCTCCCTACATTTATAAATCACCAACACCTCCTAAAAAGTCGCCACCTCCTCCATATGTATACAAGTCTCCACCACCACCATCCCTATCACCACCACCTCCATATATTTACAAATCAACAGCACCTCCGAAGAATTCACCGCCTCCTCTTTATGTTTACAAGTCTCCACCTCCACCCTCGCCATCGCCACTGCCGCCATATGTTTACAAGTCTCCGCCGCCGCCATCGCCTTCACCACCACCTCGTCATATTTACAAATCATCACCGCTTCAAGTGAAGTCGCCAACTCCTCCGGCATACTATTATAAGTCTCCGCCTCCACCACCACCGAAGCGCTCCTACTAGACCAGTGTCGCCTCTTCAAAGGCTGTAGTAATTACTTCAAAGGCTGAAGTAATTAACAATCAAGAGCACAATATCTTCCTCGTTTTCATCAATTATTATTAATTTATTGCCACTGTTTTAACTTTTTTTTAATTCTCATTTTAAATAATAATGCGTTTTTTCAGTACCCAAAAATAAAATAATATACACTTCGTAATGAAGGGGTCCCTATATATGTAAAGCTTGTTTTTTTTTTTCGCTGAATATATGTAAAGCTTGTTATATCATCACTTCAAGTGTTCGGAATCCTTCTCATAAATAAATAAATAAATATATATATATATATGGTGTATTCTATAATTTTCGGTTACTGAGCATAATTTTGAATCTAATATAATGAAATAAAAATTCTAACAACTAATAAATGGGTACATATAGTCCTACAACGAATATCAAATATGGAACTTTTTTATTATCACTTATCAAATAAGAACATACACCACTGCGCTACTCTGTATTTGATTCATATCGTGTATTCTTTTTTGTTAATACAAGCAAACAAATTTCGTAAATTCTGAATTCAATTTTACGCTGTTCTCTTGTTCCATTAAGCCACATGATACTTCTCAAGAAATAATGTTTCCTAAAAACTGCTTCGTATCGAGTGTAATAATATATGGGGAGCTGCCAGATGATATAGGGAATGGAGTTATGATAATCAAGAACATGTTTGCCATGAAAGTGTTATTAATTTGAAACCTCGATATGAAGTATAGCATGGACATACGATATAGTATTCCTGAATATATTTTCGATATATGTTCGTGATAATTGATCAGTACGAGCTTATATCTCACAATTAGGAACTTAGAATTAGTCACAACGATTACTTCAAATGGATCGAGAGGTGTTTCTATGCTTATAATTAATGAAAAACTAATTAAGCACAAAGGTACAAATTTCTAGCTCCAAAAATTCACCGAAAAAGAAAATTCCCAAAAATTTGTGCAAGTAGCAGAACATGCGTATTCTTCGTAGATGGTTCATGAGATCGACAACGGTAGCCGAGTCAAAGAGATTAGTCTTGAAATTTCCTCCCTTACCTAATCATAGGCGGCTAATTAGATTGCCTCTTTCTTTCTCTCTCTGCGTATTATGTTTTTCTGCTTTATTTTAAGCAAAAAGAAAAAGAAGAGAAGTCGCGTAAAGATGCTAGACGGGGTGCAGTTTGAATTATTGTCACTATTTACAAGGCATTACCATGACAAATTAATCAGGACTTACCAGTCCAAATTGACCGGAGTTATCACATGGATTACTACAACAAAGCATTCAGTTTTTTCACGTACGTTGCAGATACCATCTTGAGCATAACCTTCTTTCTGTGTTACATGGAGTCATGTGGTACTTCCCGAAGGATTGAACGTGGCAAATGAAACTAATGAAATCTATAATGCAATACGCATTGTGCTGTGTTATTGTCTATACTAAAAGGTAGTAGTACTGATGAAAACTGAGTTGTCTACATAATCCATATTTTTATGATGGATTGAGGATTTAAAGAGCTCTTAATTAATTCTCCGAAGCATAAAATATTTTCCATTTCGCATTCTAGTTCCTGTTTACGCCTGATTCAAATCATTCAATATATATTAATTACCGATTGATTTGGAGGAAGAACATTATGCAGACGTTGAAATACATGTGCGTGGTTGTATTGATTAATTGGACGTGAATAAATAGAAAGAAATAATAGTTGGAAAAAAAAAGGGTAAAATAAATTGTCAGAAGTGGGATTTGAACCCACGCCCTCTCTCGAGGACCAGAACTTGAGTCTGGCGCCTTAGACCACTCGGCCATCCTGACTGGTTGTTGACCAACTCTTATGATTTAATTATCTATCCTTAAATATACGGTTCTCTCTTGTCGCCACATGGCACGGGCTGCAAAGATATGCCACGATTCATGACTAAAACATAATTTACGATTAATTGGTTAAGTCGAACTCTAAATTTCGTGCTAGTTATTGAGTCTAGAAAAAGATGATAAATAAGTTCTTTCTTGATCTGTTTCAATACCTCATGAACATACGGAGATCATACATTCTTAGGCAAAAAGGAAACATCGTTCTTTACAAATTGGGAGAGGATGACAATATATATGAATATCTTGGACGACTTAGAAAAAATGACATAAATTCGTCCAATAATTATCTTAATCGGCATTCTAAATCCTATTTTGGCCATGAAAGCAAAATAAGGTATTACATGCATGAATGTGAGATATTGACGGCAGTAATGTACCTTTTTTTCCCCCCTTTAATGGATCGTCTTAACATACTACGAAGCATAGCCAGAAAACGATTGCATCAATAACATGGAAAGAAAAAACAATTATGGGGGCGATCGCTCAAACTTCTAAAAGGATGTTCTAGAAATATTCTTTTTACTGAGATAACTTTTATTATGCTAGTTTTTTGTAATTATATTATTCTAAATCATGAGCCCAATATAAATACATGACCTTTTTTTTTGGCCATATACTTTCTTGGACCAATTAAAATTAATCTATTTGGTGAGAAGAGGTCGAAGCAAATTTCAGATGATTTTCTTTCTCCTCAATTTTATTAATGGTTAGTCCACTAGAGATTTAGATGGTTTAAATACATGATATAAGCACGAATAAGAAATTCCAAGCCAAAAAAAAATGCACGAATAAGAAATATCAGACTCATTTGTTTAGAAAATTGATTTAATACAGGTTTGGATTCAAATACAACATTCACATGCTTAATATTTAACAAAAAAATAAGATTGCGTGAGAAAAGATGATTTAGTACATAACTGTTTTCGATGGGAAACTAATAAATTTCGAATTCAATTTTTCTTGAAAATGAATTTCTCGTGTACTAGTTTATTTCTCAATTTTCTACCCAAAACGGGAAAAGCTAAATATGTTAACGTTACATAAGGTATGCAAACATATGCAACATAAAAAATTGTATTAAATATCTTAACTTACCAAAAGAATTGGGTAAATTAAAAAGATTATTATCTTCTATTTTAAATTATGTTGCTATATCAAAACTATTTTCGTTTTAATACAATTATTAATACCGAAAAAAAAAACTATGTTTGTTTCGTTTGTCTTTTTCTCTGTTAAATGCAAGTATCATGGAAAGGAAAGTATGAAATGATTACACCTTATTGCACGGTTCTATCACATTAACATTATCAATATTTGGCCATAATTGTAATCATGGACACAGACCTCTAAGCATATTCACCATGTATATGTGTATTAAGACACGGTTAATGCAGATGATAGATGACCTTTTTATCAGACAACAAAGATATACAGATCGATATGGTGGTACATGTCACTATTTGGATCGCTTCAGTCCCAGAGTGATGAGGAGGAGGAGGAGATAGTTGAAGCCATACATTGCCCGGAATAGCTGCAATTTGTAGTCGTTCCAAGGGGGAAACCGGAACCAGAAATCAATGAGAAAGCTTCTTCGAAGAACCGCCTTCTGGTGACTAAATGTGTCGAACGAGAACTTCCCGTGGTACTTGCCCATCCCGCTCTCTCCAATTCCGCCAAACGGTAAGGTATCCGCCGCATACTAACAAAAATGGGAATTAATTACGTACGAGAGTGAACAGGTAGATTTATGAAACGACTTCTCATGTGTGATTTATATTGATATATTAAAGTTATGGATTATGTGATGATTTAGAATATAGCGCTTAATTACCTGAATTACGGCATCATTGAATGTTAAGCTTCCCGATGATGTTTGGGATATCATCCTCGTCTTCAGGGACTCGTTGTTGGTGAAACCGTAGATTGCGAGGGGCTTAGGCCTCGAGTTTATGAAGTTGATGCTATCTTCGATTTTATTCAACTATTACAAATGGATTAAATGTAATTTAGCAGCTAGAATTATGTGTGATAAGTTGATAACAACATATTTCTAAGGTATATAGATCAAGTAAGAATTTCTTACCGTTATGATCGGAAGCAGTGGGCCAAAAATCTCATCCACCATGATTGCTGCTTTAGTTGGGGGGTCCAGCAAAATCGTGGGCTCAATGTACCTGCAGAAATTAAATCATTCAGTTAACTTTTGCGTGCAGTCCGTTGTTAAATTATAGCCTAATCCAATGATAAACGGGTGAATTTCACCGAAAATTTTCATTTACATTCAATATGAAAAACTTAGCCATGTCAATAACTATACATATGACTTAGCCAGTCTCTTTTAAAGGAGTGTCCTTTTCCCCGTCACATTAATCTTTTGTGGTAAAACCCACATTAAAAAAAAAAATTGATCTGACAGCTTATAGAATGATAGAATAGTCTCTGAAAAGATTGAGAATTTTCCAGTCACCTACGCTACTCGCATTAAAATGTCTACATAAGTGCAGAGAGAGAGAGAGAGAGAGAGAGAAATTACAAGCTATCTTCATCCATGGAACCGCCATGGACGATGGAAGCTTTGACCAGTGGATCATCTAACAGAGACTTCAATCGCTGTAAATGGCGTTTGTTCACTATTCTTGCTATGCTTCCCGATTCCTTTGGGTTCTCCCCAAACATCTTCTTCATCATTCCCTTCATCAATTCCACCTGACCATTAAAATCAAACATCGTCAAGTAGGCACATTTCCAACTTCAATTATGATCGAAAAGCTCGATTTATCGTGAGTTCTTAATTTGATCATAACAAAAACCAATGGAATATTAGTCGATGCGTGAGAACCGATAAATGAATTGAATGCATACTAAAGTGGGACTGAATTTCTCTTCCACGAGGACATAGTCGATGGCAATGCATGCTTGTCCTGCACAGGGACTGAATTTCGTCCCTAGAACCCTCTGAACTGCCACCTTCATTAGCACCATGAACGTGTAAATCAGCACGAGAAAATTAACATGAAACCCTAAAAACTCTAAAACAATTTGAGTGCATAAGGCACGATGTGTTATAATGATATTATGTACCAAGAGACAGTCGTGGCAGAAACTTTATCATGACCCACCAATAAAATAAATCGTATTATTATGCCGGTGGTGATATCAACGGCCATACGGTCATATATATATATATGGGCCAGGGCATATCCTTTAATTGATTTGTGACAATAAGTACCATGTGTCATCGGTGTGATATTAT
This sequence comes from Punica granatum, assembly GCF_007655135.1. Taxonomy (NCBI): domain Eukaryota; kingdom Viridiplantae; phylum Streptophyta; class Magnoliopsida; order Myrtales; family Lythraceae; genus Punica; species Punica granatum. Next base: position 33,362,833 of record NC_045129.1, read on the forward strand.
GTTGTAGTACCTTAAAATACTTTGTCAATTACTTACCTCTCGGTCTAGTGACCTGGTGAGGGAATCAATGACCGCGGGGCATTTCCCCCCCAGCTCTAGGGTCACGGGGGTCAGGTTCTCCGACGCTGCAGCCATAACAGCTCGCCCGATCTTCGTGCTTCCTACAAGGTTTGCCGAATTAATGTTGATAGCATTAACTAAACCGAACCCCGGGATTGTCTTACAGCATAGAACAAAATGTTATCAATTGGATGAGGAGAAGATAAGTAGCAAGGGAGGAATTAAGAATTACCTGTGAAGAAAATCTTGTCCCATTTTTTGTGTAAAAGTTGCTGGCCGACGTCAGGACCACCTTCAACAACGTTGACGGCTTTATTGTCCAAATAAACGGGGATGAGATTGGCCAAAAGGGATGAGGACGCCGGAGCCGACTCCGAAGGCTTCAAGACCGCCACGTTGCCGGCGGCTAGGGCTCCGATCAGGGGTTCCAGGGACAGTCCTAAATAGTAAAAGGTCACAAGTTAAATCAATGGCATATATATATATATATATATATATATATATTATTAGCGACTACACGATCATTAGTAAAATAAATATGCATGATTACCGAAAGGGAAATTCCACGACGATATTATCAGGACAAGACCGAGAGGCTCGGGAATGATCTCCGCACTTGTTAGCAGGGCAGCTCGGGGCAATTTGGCCTTTCAAATTGATCGTCAAGTATTTGTTAAAACATATGAAGTTAACATCAACCGAACAAAAAATGATGTTAAAAAAGGAAATGAACTTAATATAAAAAATGTGCGAATAATAGCTAGAATTTTAAAATATATTAAAGATATAACTAAATAGATAACTTTTAGTCTGGGAGATTAGCAAATCATTGAGTAAAATGATGAAGCCTCACTCACCTTCCGGCCTGACATCCATTGGGACAAGCAATCGAGGGCATAATTTACTGATTTTATCAGGCATCCTATCTGCAATAATAATTAGACCAGACAAAGTGAATATATATTAAGCATTCTAAATACTGAAATGCATGCAATTATCATAGTACCAAATCTCGTAAAGTACTCATTATCAATATATATCCACTTGCTTCGACGCGACCATTTTTCGAATATAATTTTTAACTTATATGCAACAGATATCTCCCTCTACTTGAACTAATCAGTCTTGTCGAATAATAAACTATATTATGTATCTGATAAATTAATTGTTTTAGTAACTTGCAGTTTTTCTATTTATTATCTTGGAAATTTTGTAATTAAAAACAGATATTTGAAAAGAAGAATGATCAATTACCTCATCCCTATAAGCCTCAACAGGATGCTTTCCAAGATCTTGATGGAGAGCCCTAAAGAGCTCGTCTTCCCTCTCCTTCAAGAGGGAAAGGATTCCTTTGAGCTGAGACCTCCTCCACGACGCATCTCTCGTCTTCCCGGAGTAGTAGTACTCCCTCAGCATCCCGAGCTGCAAGTCCAAATCGTCTATAGCCTCCATACGTACGGTTCAAGCTGCAAGCAACCAGAACTCACCTGATCAAAGACCGATCGGGACTGTTATATACATACATAGAAAAGGCAGCAATCTGCTAGGAAAGAGAGAGACTATATGCCGAGACCGACGGATAGCAGTCTACTTTATATCCAGTCGAATATGTACCGTTCAGAAGCCTTTTTTTGTTTTTTTGTTTTTTACCTTTTTTGTCTTTTTTTTTCCTTTTCTAGTTGGTTAATTGCTGCAGTTGTCATGTTGCCATTTATTTCCTCTCCTCCTGGTTAGTTGGGAGAATTCATATAATGAAGAAATTCTAATATGATTTCGAGTTATGGCGACACCTTTAGTATATCAATTCAAGTGTTTAATTCTTTTACTATTTGTGATGAATTATACCAAATACTAAATTTTGAACTAAAAATTCTAACATGTAAAATTAATAAACACTCGTATTATTCACGAGTGTTAGAAGTACTAAACACTTGAACTGAAGTACTAAACTCTTGAACTGAAAGTATTAATACGTATTACAATGACTTTGAGTCATGCTAGAAAGGCCTTCATAAAATGTTTTCCCATAGTGGCGTTTAATTCGTGTGGTACCACATAAACTACTACATCAGATGACATTGATTAGCTCCAAAAGAATTTCAGCAATAAAATAATAAAAATAAAAAACAATCACTGTTGAATTTACAGTTATGGGACTCGTCAGGATGGATTGGAGATTGGAGATATGTATATCCCCGAAAGCAAGATCAACGAGGGGGGAAAAAAACAGAGAGAGCATGTGATGTTTTGGTAATATCATGTTCTACAATTCTCAATGTAAACTTACGTGATTTTTTTAGTTTCAACCTCCTAATTCAACTAGGAACAATTTACGTGATTTCTTTTTCATTTTAATTCTATGACTGTCCTCAGCCTCCATTATTTTTGTTATTAAGTGCTAACATACAAGTGTGATAGACACTCGTTCGCACGTAGGACCACTCATTTAGCAGCCACATCATCAAAGAGGCCCAAATTCTTAAAAGATTGCTTAAGGGGGAAAAAAAAAAAAACACCTGGTGGTTGGGCAGCCAAGAGCGACTGCGACCGGGTGCTCGGGGACCCAGTGATGTCGCCTAGGGCCGTCGGTTGAGGCCGGAGATGCCTCCGCGTGAGGTTACATGCATCTTGCAGGGTAGCGAAGACTCCACCATGCTTAGAAGCTTTTCCAACTCAATGGGCGGCGGCCTGGACAACGACTATCGCCAGTTTCGTTACACAATTCGATTCATAAATTTCTCTCGTAATAAGAAATATATAATATATATTGATCCACTGCACTGACATGAAAATATATGGGATAGCTGGCTGCCAGATCCATGCGGGACATTAACATTGCTGTTTTGTCAGTGCAAGAACAACCCACGACCAGCAAATAGCAGTAACTTCCCAGCACATGCGACACGGGAAACCTCCAAAGAAGATGAATTGTGCAATGATTGTATTTGTGGTAGATCCCAAAAAGATTGCAGACTGGTTCAGGTCGATCAGCGATACCATTTATTAACGAGATCCATAACTTTCATGCTGGAATCGGTAAAAAAATATGACCAAACTCGTTTGTGTTTGAGGGCATCTATCCCTCTCCAAACCTGCCCCATGTTTGTCTTAGTAACGTAGCTGAATTCTTCTCTTGTCTTGCACTTTCATCTTCATCAGCACGAACATCTATCATGGTGGGCTGGTTGCCCCCTCCTGAGAGATGGGCAAAACTCAATACAAATGATTCCGCCTTAGGATCTCCAGGTCGTGCAGGAGGAGGAGGAATCTTACGAAATCATCCTGGCGGCTGGATCAAGGGGGTCAGTCGATTTCTTGGCTCATGCCACAGTTTTATAGCTGAATGTTGGGCATTGAGGGATGCGTTTAATCATGGCTCAAAGCATGGACATCCAATCTCTAGTAGTAGCGTTAGATGCCAAGGTCATCTTCCAACTGATTGAGAGTAGCACTCATGACAATCAATCTCTTGTGCCATTTATCCTTGATTGCAGGTATCACATAGAGCTTTTCGCCAACTTTAGGATTCAGCACATCTATCGGGAAGCTAACATGGTGGCAGATGCGTTAGCTAAGCTTGCTATAACGGACTCTTATCGATCTGAGGACATTGTGTTTTTTAAATCCCCTCCTCCTGAGGTGGCGGATAGTTTTTTCCTGACTTGGTAGGGGTTCAATACCCCGTGATATCTGTAATAGCTCCAGCTCTTCTACTGGTTTGGACAGTGATTACTGATTTATAATATATTTTCTTTATTAGTCAAAAAAAAATACGACCAAAAAAATTCTTATGATATACGAGGCTACAAAATACACGCTTCACGAGTCCCGACAAAAAACACGAGCCTTGACAAGTTTTCTGGTGAAAATTATAAGAAGATTGAGTGAGTTCATCACTTTTCTTTACATTTCCGAATCAGTTAGAACGATTCGAGGGCCAAATGAACGATCTTACCTCGAGCAGATGAACTCATAACGAGCCTGGAGTTGAAATTTTATTTGGTGAACGTAACAAATTGTTCACTCCTCATCTTTCGTGCACCTTCAATATTATGGTCATACAAAAATCAGAGAGGTCTGCTTCAATGAGAGACGAGAAAATTTGGCAAGTGGCCATATAATAATTGTGACTTGGGGAATTTGGACGTGCGAGGAGATCGTTTCGTACCGCACTTTCCAATTGTCTATCTACTCATATCTGATCTCGGATTTTCAATTTTTCACGATACCAAAATTTCATTAAAAGATTGATAGTATAGAAAATGTCAATCGCAATGACAAAGATCTAACTCAATCCTCTTAATTTTAAATCTAGAATAAACATCATTTCGCGATACGCACTTTAATCATGAACAAATAAATGGATGATGATTAATAGCATTTCCCCTTGTCTAACTAATTTTCATCCCCAAAGAAAAATAATGAAAATGGAAGAGGCAAGACCGGAGACACCATCATCATCAGGCATGCAAACTTTATTTCTAATATTTATTCTGATGAGGGTAATTTTTTTTTAAAAATATAAGAAGACAAGTTTGGATTTCGTCTAATTATGACTCGAACTTAAATCTTAATAATCTCGTCATTATAATTTCACTGCCATTTTATCACTATTACTAATACGTACTTATCCAAGTATTACACTGTATTATATTACAAAAAGAATGTAGAAGGTATTTTTTGTTGCAAGTCAAAAAAAGAAAAAGGAAAAAAAGAGACAGATGTAAATATGATTAATTAATCAGCTGTGATGGAATATACAATTCCTAACAATTATCTTCTGTCGAAAATAATTGTGGTAATAAGAAAATACAACGAAAAATTTACTGAGTACAAAATTTCATCTCCTCAACTCGGTGCTGGAAACCAGGTAAAAGATCCGTCCATGCCATCCACTCAACCTTTACTGCATGATTTCAGTGATTTTTTTTTTAAATTGAGAATTTATCTACAAAATTTCATATCGTTTCAACTACCTGAAGATCTGTTCTCGTCCGGGATTCGACGTTCTGCAAAATTAATACAAATTTCTCGTAATGCCAGAGCTATTAATTTTTCTTACAACTTGAATATTTTAAGAGGGAGCACTGGAATTTACACTTTACCTTTATCTTGACTGGCTTTCCAAGCTTCGACTTGTCTTCCATTCGTGCAATCTCGAGAGCCTTCTCACAGACAGGGAATCCCCGATCATCCCATGACTCCAAAATGACACCAGAGCCAACGCAAGTTCTCCCGTCATAGAAAGCTCCGAATTGACCAGCTGCAAGACCCTGGTCATCCTCGGACAATTGAACGACTCCAACATCTTCCCCTCCATCTTTTCCTGATTCGATTGTCAAGTTGCAATCGTAGAAGCTGGGGCCGTGTCTTACCTGTTCCAAAGCGAATTTGCACGCGTAACTACTAGATAAAAGCATTGTCTTAAAAATCTCACAGTACCAGCCATTCAGACATGTTCAACCCCGAGTCAGACCCTCCTTTTAGTACGGCCTTGGGGAAAAAGGATACCTGGGTGAACCCCTGGAAATGGCTGGCTCAAATCAATTTTCTTAGTTAATCAGCATCTTGTTTTAAAAAGATTTAGAACCCGGTTGGACCTATTGAACCTCAGGTTGAAAGATACATACAGGTTCAATGGCTGGTGCAGTTATGAGAACTATGTGAAAGACTGCTCACGGGATAGTGCGTCCATTGTACATGCAAACAAGAACTTCCATAATAAACCTTACCTTGCATTGGAGCTGACTGGAGTGCGGAGGGACTCCACTAAGCCATTTCATGGAGCCGACCCGAAAGAGCCGTCTTTTTTTATCTAAGGAGTAGTAATTTCTCGATACAAACACGACATTGTTTCTAACGTCCTTCTCAACAACATACCTGCATCAAAGATCAGTGCTTGAGATCCTGCAATAAACATGGAACACAATGGAACGTGACTAAAAATTTTGTATCTGTTCCTGCTCTTTTCCTTCCTTCGTATTATGTCAGTTAGCATATAGATCATACCATGGGCCTCCAGGTAGATTTAAACCTTGACGCTGACCGATCGTGTAAAACCAAAAGCCTCGATGATTTCCCAAATAGTCTCCACTCTCCGCTTCTAAAATGACACCTTCCTTCTCCCCAATGTGTCTCGCCACGAAGTCACTAAACTTAATCTGGTGTAAAAAAATATATGCAGCATTAACCTACCTCCCTACCAAACAAAACCAGCTCAAACATTTTTAAGAATTTATATCGTAAGCAACTTCTTGATTATCTTAACTGTAACTGATGAAACATCTGCCTGAGAAAATCAGTTTGATAAACATGGTCAGTAGATGTGCATCTTCTAGAGATGTATATAATGCTAGGGTTTTGATTTGCAGTTCATAGCAAGTATAACAGCGGAAGCTACTTCAACAACACCTTTCCAAGGAAGCATATTCCCTGTGAATCCTTCCTTTCCTTGTTTGGCAAGTTGAATTTTACAGCAAGCTTGCGAACTTCATCCTGCAGGTGAGAAGATTTTGGAGATTTGTTCGAAGGAATCATAAAGATGAAAATAGAAATGGACGATGACTGGCACCATAACTTGATACCTTTGGCATACAACCAAGTGGGAAAACAAGTCGTTTGAGCTGAGTCTGTGAAAGATGAGAGAGGAAGTAGGTCTGATCCTTGATCTGAAAGATCACGACGACTGACATCAGAATAGTGCAATATCATGTGTTACAATTTTATTACATTACACCATATACATGCATGCCACAGGATTGCTGCATGGAAAGTTAGAAACTAGATAACTCCGCGTGTTTGAATTTGATTATACATCAAAACAGAGATCCAAGCACTAACAAACTCGTAATATGTCTAGACCCTACACATTTACACTGCCATGCAGTTCAGCCATGCCCCTTGGGAATTAAATGAGAAATGGTAGCTTTCTAAGTTAAGATTTAACGGTGATGCATGTCCTCTCTAAAGAACTATAGATAACGATTAGAAATGTACCACGTCCTTCGATAGCTCCAATACAGAAGGGCAATCCGCTTCATCTGCCGATGGGTGAATAACATTGGCATAATGTCCCGAAGCAACGTAATCATACTCCCTACTGCTAATTGCATCCATGAATGCACCTGAAATTTAGAATAAGTTGTAAATGAAACATCAAACATAAACAATTCTTGATCTGTCGATCGAAGACATATTACATACCGAACTTTATTCTTGTATTGCACAATACATCAGGATTAGGAGTACGACCACATCTATACTCATCAATGATGTAGGATACCTGAACCATGGACAAATAAATCGGATGACTTCCTCTTGTTAGCCAAAAAAAGGGCAGCAGAAGCAGAGCTAAGAAAACAATATAACAAACTATTTGTTCTAATTAACAGGGTAAATTTTAAAACAGAGTCCAAATGAGTACTAGTTTAGAGGATAATATTTACCACATTCTTCCAATAGTCATCCGTCAAATGAACGACCTCCAAAGGCACGTCTACCTGTAGGAAGTATGCCAGACAAGGAGCCCGTTAGAAACTCCCTCCATTGATGTTCTTTATCGACATTATAATTACCGAACTACATAGTTCGAACAGATATACGACAACACCCTGACTTTGGATCAAAATCCGTAGATACGAATCATCGCTAATTGGATTGTCACTCATATTAATAATGGCTGACCTGCTCGCAGACAGCTTTGGCATACTTCAGATCCTCCTCCCATGGGCATTCAGACCAGAAGTTCTCAAAATCTTCCTGCAGAAATCTCAGCATTAACACTCGCTGCTTATTAAACTAGGAAGAGCCAGATAGAAGATGAAACAATATTGGAGCTTTTATTCGAGGAAAGGCACTACTTTGTCCAAAAAGGGAACGTACTTGGAACCATATCTTGAGGTAGAAGGCAGTGCAGGAGTGGCCGGCGGCGTGGAGGAGGCGGAGGGCGACGCTGCTGTCAACTCCGCCGCTGACAAGTACGGCGATTTTGAGACGCCGGGCACCAGGCATGGAGCAGGACAGGTAGGGCTCGAGCTCGCCATGAGAGAACCGGTCTGAAGGAATCGAAAATTCAGGAGCGGTGGAGAGGGGCCGGAGGAGGATTCTGGAGGCTGGAGAGGGCAGTGAAGGTTTGGGGGAGAAACTGGAGAGGAGAAGTGAAGGCCTGAGGGATTTAGGGGAAAGACGGTGGGGGAGATGGAAAGAGGATATCAGCTTCAGCATTGGCGACGATCTAGGGTTTTGCAGAGTGATCCGAGCTCAGCCGAGCTGAGTTGAGCGGGAAAGAGCAGAGCTTGGAGCTGCGAAAGGGATAAGGAAGACGATCCAAGGTTGAAGACGGGGGGTAATGTGGTAAAATTAGCTTTAGTAGAATGTTGATATAAAATCATGCACCCAAGAAAGCCAACCTGTCGATATGTCCGAGTGGTTAAGGAGACAGACTCGAAATCTGTTGGGCTTTGCCTGCGCAGGTTCGAATCCTGCTGTCGACGTTATTCTGTTTTCCCTTTTACTTTTTATTTTTTTTTATTTTTCTTTTATATTTTCACCAAAAAAAAATGAACAAATATTTTTTTTAAGCATGGGCCGCACCGGTTGAGATTATTTTTTATATCCTTTTGAGGGAATAAAATGATAAAATAAAGGGGTAAAATTAACGAGTATGATAATGGGTACTTTACCAATGCAAGAATCCTGATGGTTCCTGACGATCAACTTAATAGGAAAGAGAAAACAAAACCAAAACCAAACCAAACCGATCGATCCGAGAAGCACCAAAATTATTGTTTCATGGACCTGTCTCAACATTTTTTAGGCTCGTATTCTCGTCTCCCTTAAACACTCAAGCTTAATTTGGGAGTTGTGTTGATAACCAAAAAAAAAACTGAAATATAATTGGAAGTAACAATTGTAATTGCTGAAATTAAAATTATTATTTCAAATAAAAAATTAAATTGAAGTAGTTTTTATAAGTACCTACTATACGAGAGTAAATAACGTTTTCGACCACTGAAATTAACCAAACGAAACAGAACTTTTTATTTTTTTTAATTTATTATTTTGTTTTTATTTTTAATGAGAGTAACAGAGAGAGGGGAGCTCCGTGGCGCCTCCGACGACTTCTACTGGGGGGTAGGTGGCCAGCGAGAGCTCCCCCATTCTCTGTTCCATGAAATTTTCGTGGAGAATTAACGATGGCTTACGGAGAGACTTAATTGATGTATGTGATTGACCAAATTGACATACACATGACCAAAATGATGCATATAAAAACTCACTCGATTTATACAAGGATTCAACTGATGGAAAAAAGAAAAAGAAAAGACGGGATTGGCGCTCGATTGATGAAATTGTTATTTACTTACGTAGGATTGGACCTGACAGTTGACACTGCTTTGCCCCTGGCCTTTCCTCTCCCTCCCCTCTCTGTATGTATCATTCATTCTCGTCGACGTCTGCAGCTGCAGCTGCAGCTCCTCCTGCTTCAGCCGCCGCCCCATCACTCCCTAGGTGAAGTGAAAACAGTTCCTCACTTTTCGGTTTTTGTAAGCCTGTCCTGCCCTACTGCTGAGAGCGAGTGATTTCATGGCTTTGCAATTTAGTTGTTCCCCTGATTGTGGGAGATGTATAGGATACTGTCCTCGGAAGTAAATTGCAATCGTGATGGCTATTTTATTGAAATGTGCGATTTTGGCTCTGTTTATCGTGCTGCTGAATCGATTAAAGATGGTGCAGTACAATTTTAAGAAGATCACCGTGGTCCCCATTGGGAAAGACTCCGTCGATATTATCCTCTCTCGCCCCCAGAGGCAGACTACTGCCGTCGTTCATAAGGGATATGCTTGTCGGTTCTACTTCTACATGCATAAGGTCAAGTTCACTCAGCGGAATTTTCGACAAGAAGCTGGCTACCTTCGTCATTGAGTTCCCTAGCCTGGACGACATCCGTCCTTTCTACGGTGACCTCCTTCATGTGCTGTATAAAAAGGATCACTACGAACTTGCTCTTGGAAAAGTTAATACCGCAAGGAACCTTATTACCGAGATTGCCAAAGACTATATGAAACTGCTGAATTATGGTGATTCTGTGTATAGGTGCAAGTCCCTGAAAGTCGCAGCTCTTGGAGGGTATATCGGAGGAAGATATGAGGTTGGTTGCGGAAATGAAGGCTGAAGCCATGAAAACTGTCTTGGGTAAGGATGGAGCGCTCACAAATGATGAGGGGGTCCTCCTCACCATGAGCCCCTTGACAGAGGTGAAGAATGCAGCCTGGGAAAAAGGTTGTTGAATCGAAGGGTTGAAATAAAGATGAAATCCAAGAAGATCAACGACTGTCCGAATCGGTTTCACATTGAGATACCAAAGTCACGTGAAGAGAAGGAGAGGCAGCCTTGAATTCCTCAAGCTGTCTTGGAAGCTAGATCCGAGGAAGCAGCAGAGAAGGAATAGAGGGAGACCGAGAAGGACTTAGAGAACGAGAATCGTGGTGCCGATGTATAGTCTGCTGGTCTGAAGAAGCGGTGTACCCTGGCGAATGATGAGCGGAAGGAGGATATTATGCCTGAGATTCTCGATGGGCATATCATAGCTGACTTCATTGATCCTGACATTCTCCGTTGAGGCTGGAAGAGCTGAAAAGGTAAGAAGAAGGGCTGAGGCAGGCGGAGGAGGAAGATGATGATTTTGAGATGGATGGGAAGGAATTGACAACAAAGGAGCGAGAAGCACTGGCTGAGATTTGAAAGAAGAAGAGCACTCATGCAGAAGCACGGGATCAAGAAGAGTGTAGCTGAAAGCAGGCTCGTTGTACCAAAGAAGTTCGACAAGAACAAGGAGTTCACAACAGAGAAAATGGGAAGACAGCTCTCTGCTTTGGGACTCGATCGCAGCCGGCAGTAGGCCTCTCTCTGGGAACGGGCATAAGAGGGAGAGGTCCCCTGCCAATGATGGTGGTGATGCTGTAGATGTAGATATGAAAACACCCAGCAAGAAGCTGCGCGAGGTCCAGGTCTTTGGCTCGGTTAGGTCAAGGTTGAGCCCACCAAGTGAAGTCGCCCCAGGAGAGGGCTTCAAGGGCTCCTGCTCAGGAGATCAAGGCAATCAAACTTGGCAACATATTCATCAAGAATAGGAACAAGGATGCACGCTGGGGAGAGGCTGACAGGGTCGTCCCATTTCTCAAGCCTAAGCACTTAATTCTCTGGGAAGCGCTCCATTAGGAAAAACCAGAGACGTTAGAGCATTACAGGGACAATTTTTATTTGAACCTCAACCTCTGAATTTCTATACAGTCGGTAAGTTCTTCGAGATGCTGAATCATTAAGGTTCGTATAATCTGGTCACAATGTCACGGTTGTTAAGTCGTGTGAATCAATTCTTGTAACTGTCTTTTTCAGGGAAAGGTGCGCGGTGATTAATTCATATGGAGTATGGTGCTCTTTGACGGGAGATACATGGCTGTAGCTTCAAATGAGGCTGGGAATGCATTTTTTTTTTTATTTGCGAAATCATGTTTATTGGTTTCAGATTGGCTGAATATGATCTTGTTCAGTGTTCTGGCAGTTTCGATAGCAGTGTTGTTTATCTTGTTTCTGTTTTATGATCTGGGAGCCACTTTGGTCCATTTAAGGAGATAAAGTCCTCTCTATGAGGATATAGTTCATCTGACTAGCTACTGTACTCGGCACAATGCAGATCCTTACTTATTGGTTTTTTGGGGAATTTTAAAGGTTCATTCATTGGAGTATGAGTCTCGTAATGTCTTCGATGGAAACCTCTACCGGCCACATAATACTTGGTTGTCCCAATACTTCAGTTCGTGATCCTTTTCTTGAGCTGATTCTGGGCAAGTTCGACTTTTCCATGATGCATGGATCAGCCCCATGATTCGTGTTTCTAGCCCCTGACATGGCCGTCCAGGACGACTGAGATTTACGACAAATCTCGAGTCGCCACATTGAAGACAGCCATATGTGCAATAACAGTTCATCATCAATATCTCAGGGGAAGAAGATTCTCCTGGCTTTTCTAATCTTTTTCATTATGACATTGCAAAACTTTCTCAGGGCATCTTTTCTACTTTTGGATATGGGTGTTTGTATCCATCCATGTTTGTAAAAATGGATGAATTTTGATAGGGAAAATCACCCAAGCCAAAGTGAGAAAAAAGGAAGAATGATGGAATGGATGGGGGGAAGAGCAATGATATGATAGTAATAATAACAAGAATAGTTATTATAATGATAAATCGAAGAAAGAGCTAATGTTCTGAGAAAGAGACACACATAACATAAAGATTCATATGGGCAGCTGTCGAATGTCCATTCATCATCATCTCAACTTTAACTTTCTATGTGTCCCAATTTTCATTTTTCTGCATGTGATTTTGCTTCTAGAAATCAAAGATAGGACAAAAGAGAGCCTTCGCTACCTGTTGGGAAGTATTGTGTAAGGACAAAATCATTATCAGATCCTCCCTAATAGACCAAAGCATGGGTTTAATTAACCTTATAGGCTAGATAATTATTGTATAGTTCATCATTTATTACTTAGAAATGATATCTATAGTATAAAAGAGGGTTTGGAATTAATCCGTAGCATTTGGTTGATGAATGTTACTCTTGTTTCAAGCTATTCCTTGCGATTTGAAGAAATATTAACAACAGGTTGAAGGGGCCAACTATATTCCGTTTTCTGCTGCAAACAGTACAACACATCGACTGCACCTCGACTATGGATCCAACCCACTAGTTGTCTCGTGACCACCAGACTCAACTCTTCAGATCCGTCTAGCTAACCCAGCCTCCCACCTCAGTCGTGTTCGACTGATCTCTCTTATAAACACCCCTAGATTCTCTTCCCACATGAGAAAAGATTCTAATTTAAGCTTTACATTTAAGAGTGCAAGGGACGCTGATCGTCGACGCTGGCACCTCAACGTCATCGGGGGGGTAAGCTAGGCCAGATAGTTTCTTATGAGGACATGTCAGGGCAAAGGGAATGTCCGATAATTGGCATATTGCGTTCCACCTACCTTATCGTACTTATAATTCCACATTTTTTTTTCGTTATATTGATTAATTTAAATCAAGAGATTTCCTGTCATTTTCTTTTGCATTGATCCCATGTGTTCCATGCAAATATTGAGATAACCAGTTTGCAAATATGAATGACAGAATCGTGGAATTAAATTTCTTTGTTGAGGGGGCCAGGGGAGAGAAAATTTCATATTAGTCAATGATTTTGATCTACGCACATCCCATCAAACAACCATTTGTTCATCTTTTCCTCATGGCAGTGATATCCTGCAGGGTTACTTCTAAATGAAATAATGTCATAGAAAAAGAAAACCTTGCCAATATATATATATTTGTTCTTTATCCATTACTTGAACTTCAATCCATTAATTTAAATCTCAGTAGTAATAAATTAAATCCCATCTCTCTTGCTTGTAGTTTACATAAATGAAGAGATGCATGGCACCCACGGCACTCATAGTCGATCTCACATATATTTTGCCACATATATATTTGTAATGAATTCATCCACACAATTCTCTCTATAGAAACTATATATATTTTCCGATATGCTATATGGCCCGAGAGGGGATTGATATCAATCGGTCCAATGATCCATAGCAATACTATCTTCAAATGTAGATTATGTACTATATCATGTACAGGCTCTTCTATCAGTATATTGCTGACAAAATAATTTACATCAAATCATGAGAAATTTATGTAAGTTACATCAAGTCGTCCTTTATGTAGTGGATCAATATAATATATATACCCATGCTTATATGTATCGATGAAAAACTAAAACTAACAACATTCATAGAGGCCAGCTAGAAACTCCACCACGGATTCATATTCTATGGAGGCATAATATCCATTAACCCACATTTATTGTGTACTTTCATTGGACTATGTCTAGTGTGTATTATACGTACACAAACACACATATATGTATATGTATATATATATAACTTGTGTTTTTGTGTTTGTATGTGTGTGTGAGAGAGAGAGGGGGGGTAAGATTATGTGAATTGGAAGCAAAAATCTTGGCTTGGTTAGAAAACAAACTCCCTATATTTTCACCCTCCCTATCATACAAGACCCACCCATGATGATTAACTATCTTGGGAGTGAAGAAAAATGCATAAAAAAACAAAAAACCACACATCTACACACACCCCCAAAAAAAAAAAGGAAAACCAAAAAGCAATGGAAGCCATTGCATTGCATTGCCTCCTTGTCCTTGGAGTCAAACGCAAGAACAGCATTAAAAACAATATATATGCCTCTCTCTTTCTTTCTTGTCCCTCTCCAAACCGTTTGTCTACTCAGACACCTTAACCACTCTCTCTCTCTTCCCTATGTTCTACGCAAAAACCCCACGACCCATGATGATGGGCTCCATCCATATTCATTGAAGCACTCCATATATCTATATATATATTTGTATATATAAACATATATATAAAAACCTACTTGAATGACAAGAGAAGATACCACAAGCCTTTTGCCCTCCTCCTCCTCCTTCTTCCTCTGACCACTCAGGCCCAAGTGGATCAATCAATTACCACCACAGCGGCCATGAGAAAGCCCGAGAAAAAGAACGGCGGCGGCAATGGCAAGAACGGTGATGTCAAGCTTAGGAAGGGCCTGTGGTCCCCCGAGGAAGACGAGAAGCTCATGCGGTACATGCTCAGCAATGGGCAGGGATGTTGGAGCGACGTGGCGAGGAACGCTGGGCTGCAGCGGTGTGGGAAGAGCTGCCGGCTCCGGTGGATAAACTACCTCCGGCCCGACCTCAAGAGAGGCGCCTTCTCTCCCCAGGAGGAGGAGCTCATCATCCACCTCCATTCGCTTCTCGGAAACAGGTCCTTTTCTTTAACCTTAACTATATCTAACTATAAAACAATTGTCGATACGTTACTAAGAAGTTCGAATTAATGGATCGTCTCCTTATAAGTAATGCGATAAACCTCAGCACTTTCCCATTTTGATTTCCGCCTTTTGTTTATCAATGACGGTGCATGTTTATGCCTGTATGCTAGGCAATATTCAATAAATCCTCTATGTTTGGTGTATATGTTCTTGCCTCAATGCGTCCTTTTAGGCATATGACAATGTCAATCGGACTATTTGGTATGCTTTTGCTTTTCCATTATAAAAAAGAGGTGTATGGATTTAGTGTAAAAAAATAGAAAGCTAAATAGAGGGATATAAACAATCCCAAGTGATGGCATATGTCACTACACTATACCATTTTTTATCGGTATTTAAAAGATAAGATAGGATATTCACCCACTTATATAACTCAAAATTGTCAACAAATTATTGAGTGAAAAACCCTTTTAGAACCTTTCTCACTGTTACTTGAGTATATCTATTGTAGACAAACATATACTTGAAGGAAGAAAAAGAAATTGATTGAATTTTTAACGAAGTTGTGCTAACATAAATTACTCTTACTCGTCATATCATTGAAAACTATTTCTCTAATTTCATTAACAAAACCTTCACATATGCCTCATAAATCTAGTTTCCATCATCAACTTTTCCTGATAGAATCCTTATTATATACACGTGTGTGTGTTAATTTTTAAATAATTGTCGCCCTATATAGGGAAAGAAATAATTGTACTATATTACTTATAGTAAGGGTTAACTAGTCCTCATGCATTGCTTAGCGGAGAAAAAATGAAATAAAAAATTCATTCATAAACAAGTACATTGAATAAACATATTTAGTAAGCATCTCGTATTTAGGGTCAAGCCGACAGAAGAATTAGTCTCAGTCCGTAGACTAACGATTGTGATCTCTACCGTGAAGGAAAAAAAAAAATAGTCCATGCCAAAAAATGAAGTTTGTTGACCTTTCCTTTTCTTTCTTTGTTTCTTCTTCGCAGGTGGTCTCAAATAGCTGCCCGCTTACCAGGACGTACAGATAATGAAATAAAAAATTTCTGGAACTCGACCATCAAAAAACGGCTCCGGACTTCTTCGTCTGAGCCAAAAGAAGTGATGGAAGCTGGTGGAGGACTCATCTTCTTGCAGGAGCAAGGCATTAATCACAGCATGCCTCTCATGTACATGGAATCCCTGTTGTCTTCTTCGTCCTCCTCGACTTCTTCTCTGCAACACATCGACGGCCCCAACTATCAGATGGTCCTCGATCCGAAGTTAGAAATCCCCTTTATGGCACAAGCAGCTGGCAACTTCGAAGGGATTGAAAGGGACCAACTATTTGTTCCTCTTCCTCAGCTAGAGAGTACCATAAACAGTTTCATCGAAGAAAACGCCAAGGCCGAGAATACGACCTCCGACAGCAACATTAGCAGTGACAACGTCCTTTTCAACAACATCAACAGCTTCAGTGTAACAGACAACTTGAACAACTACGTCGGAAATCCGGAGGAGACAAAAACAGTAGGCGAATGGGACCTCGAGGAGTTACTGAAAGACGTTTCCAACTTTCCCAGCTTCATCGATTTCCAATGAGCTCTAGACGACAAATCATTTTCCTCCTTGCAAATACGTTTTCAACCTTCTGGGTTTTTCTTAACACGTTCGATGAAAACTTTTACGTGTTTTTAAACAGTCCTACACATAAAATTTCGAACTTAAAACTATAACTCTGTTCAACTAACCCCTTCTTTCCAAAAATTGCATATACATACAAACACTAGTAACCTTTCCCTTTCTAGCCCTTCTCCATATGTCTAGCTCACCCCGATAGCATTTTTACGTTTTCGATCGCTTCTTCTATTGACAATCCGAAAGCTTCAATAATGGTCTCTTGAAAAGGAAATGTGCATGCACATATTGAATAAGATCAGGTACATATGTTGGTCTTCCATTGTATACGACACAGACTATGTACGTAGTTAGAATTTGGCGGGGAAAAAGATTGTGTTTGTTGTTGGGAACGCATATGTTATGTTAAATGTAGTGATTACTCGGAATTAGACAGAAGTAGAATAATGGAGTTGTACGTAAGACATTGAAAAGTTGTAAGCGATGTATCAATTCGAGGAAACATATTATAAAATCTCTCCTATCTCTTTCTCTCCCCCATGGTTCTTTGCGTATATCTATCAATGATTTAGACAAAGATTTTTCTATATGGTACCCAGCCGGCTAAAAATAGTGGTCATGTGGAACAACTTCAGCCACGTAATTCAAACCCCTGTATCTGACGAAAATTCTATGGTGGAATCATTAGAAGTGATGGTAGAACTATAAACAAATATATGTATTACTAAAAATGTAAGTAAAATTCCTTCAAATTCTATATAATTTACTGACAGTATAAGTAAAAATTATCCAACATCCACGTAATTTACTTGAATCATAAGTAATTTTTTTTTTCGGTTGGAAAATCATAACTAATATATTAAGAATATACGTAATATATTCCAATTAATTTTCTTAATATATGCGTAATTTACTCAAAATACGAATAATTTACTTAATTAATAATGAGCTACTTTTTTTCGATAGATAAAATGAACTATACTACAATTTTAGATAATTTACCTTAATTTTACCCTGAAAGAAAATAATTTATTTATTGCATGTATTGTATAATCATTTTAAAGTGATTGCACTTTAAACATTTTCTGGATTGACTTGCGAAGAAATACTGTAGGATTAAATAAGAGACCCCATGAGTCTTCTAACCGGATCGTGTAATGAGGAAATAAAAGAGTACATAAATCCGTGGATGTATATTATAAACCCAATCCTCTTAATTGAAGACGAGTGCATATCCTAATGAATCTTCCTTATATTTTTCTTCATCTTGAATTGAATTTGTCCCTGGAAAAAGGACTTTGGTGGAACTCATTAATTGTTTCTTCCAAATGGGGTTAGATCAATCAGTTGAGCTGTCCACTTCCGAGCATAGTTATCGAACAGATTTTGGTCATCTTGCTTCTCATTGCAACGCAATATATATATATATATATATATATATATGTCGGTTTCTTTTCTTTTTTTCTTTTTAATTATTTATTTTGTTAGTTACCACTGAATTAGGTTAACTTCAGTCAGTGCAGTACTAATTGTTATCGATCAGGCGAAAAATGGCCATTTCTAATTAATTGATCAATTAATAAAGAGGAAAACCTGCAAGATATTATTATTATGTTCATATAATTATCCGAGAAGGGCTTCCTTATGTCAAGCTTCCCGTATCACGATGGACCATTTGTGTAGAACTTGGAGCACGGAAAGTGAAAATACGAGTAAATATTAGAAATTATAGGTATTTTCTTTCTTATTACAACTCAAACGTTAGAATAGATTTAGAACAGACTAATTTTCTATGCAAGTAATTCTAAAATGGTGTATAGGAGATACATACTACCTAGTGAACTGTGACACGTACCACTAGTCATCAAATAAGTGCATTAGCTAATGATACCCCATTACGACGAGACCAGACTTGATTTACATCTATCAGTCGATGATACCCTCCATGGATGGCTAGGTCCAAATACACGACATAATTAAGCGATCTTTATCCGATTTTGTAATGTGTGTGCTCAATGTGTATCCATCTATACCTGGAATAGGACAAGGTAAAAGCTTATATTGATTGAGGCAAGATCTTGAGAGAGATTTGAAGTAAGATCACATTGTCCTTATATAAACCGATTTTTTTCCTCTAATGCTAAGGGAAACACTTTGCTTGATCAATTGAGATATTTTGGACTGTTTATATATTTAATTCATAGATACATGCAAGTCAATTGTCACCATGACGTTAATGCCTTCTTCTTAAAGGGAATAATCATGTGGAAGACATATAATGCTCCATGAGAAAGGTCCAGATCAATAGATAAGAATAAATAAATTAATCTACATGTAACTTCCATAAAATGGAATATCTATTAACAAGAAAGAAGCAAAGCAAGAGTTGAACTTTGACGAATCAAAACAATAAAAAAGATTAAAAATAAAAAGGATACATATATTTGAGGAAAAAGTAAATTGCGTCGCCTGAGAGATTCGAACTCTCGCGGGGAAACCCCATGTACTTAGCAGGCACACGCCTTAACCACTCGGCCAAAGCGACACTTGTTGCTTGTAAGGGACCAACAAAATATATTAACAGAGAACCGGCCCATTAGTAGGCCCATGACAGCCGAACTCAGACTGCTAATGAGCCGTCGAAGGAACGGTTGGGGCCCAGAGGCGGCGGCACAGTAACTCGAAAGTGTTTAACGGTCAAATAACTGTCTTGATTTGCCTGCCGCCATTGCATTCCAATGGAGGCACTTTTAGCTTCAAACTGCACACTTCCTCGGTTGCCCGCCCAAAAGAGCCAGACAATCAAGGACCCGAAGGACTGGAACTCGCTCATCAAGTACCATGCCAAGCTCAAGAACGACAATGCCATCCTCTCCACGTACACCCACATGGAATCCCTACGAATCGTGCCCGATAACACCGCCCTGCCCCTCGTCCTCAAGGCTTGCTCGGCCTTGAACTCTGTAGAAATTGGAAAGAGGATCCACTCTTCAGTTTTGGGCACGGAGTTGTCCGAGGACGTTCGGGTGGCTACGGCCCTCATTGATTTCTACTGCAAAGCGGGGCTCCTGGATCATGCTAAATGCGTGTTTGATGAAATGTTCGAGAGAGACATAATTGCGTGGAATGCAATATTATATGGGTATGTGGGTGCAGGTCAATATGAGGAGGCGATCAGTTTGTTCTCGGGAATGGTTGAAGAGGGCTGGAAGCCCAATTCTCGTACTATAGTGGCGTTGCTTTTGGCCTGTAAAGAAGCGGGAAAGCTGAAACTTGGACGGGAGATACATGGGTATTGCTTGAGACACGGGGTGTTCGACATGAACCTTCATGTAGGGACCACTCTGATCGGATTCTATGCAAAGTTTGACTGGAAGGCTTCTTGTTCGGTGTTTGACATGATGGTTGTGAAGAATGTGGTTTGTTGGAACGCGATGATTACTGGATACTTTGAAGTCGGGGATTATGAAAGAGCATTGGAGGTCTTTGTTCAGCTTCTTTGGGAAGGCTTTGAGTTTGATTCCATTACGATTTTACTTGTGGCTCAAGCATGTGCAGAGTGCGGCTCTCTTGAACTCGCGATGCAGAGTCATCAAGTTGCAGTGAAGTTTGGATTTCTGGATGATCTATGCATAGTAGATGCACTGCTAAACATGTACAAAGCGCTAGGGAGATTGGATTTTGCTTGTCGGCTATTTGAAGCTAATATGAGTCCTGATGTGGCCTTTTGGAATTCCATGATATCTGTATATATTGAATTTGGCAAACCTGAAGAAGCTTTGGGTCTCTTCTTGCAAATGAATGATCAAGGAGTGAGAGCAAATGAACGAACTATTGTGATTGTGTTGTCGTCATGTTCAGATTTTGATGGTGGGTTGGGAATAGGTAAAAGCTTACATGCTCATGCAATCAAGGTGGGGATGAAGATGGACCCTTATCTAGGAAATGAAATCTTACATATGTATGGCGAGCTGAATTGTATTGAAGCTGCTAAGAAGGTTTTTGATCGACTGAAGAATCATGCTGATGTAGTTTCCTGGAACATATTAATTGCAGGTGTGGCCAAAAGTGAAAAGATGAAGCATGTAGTGTGGGAAATCTTTTTAAAGATGCAAAGTTCTGTGATCAAACCCAACTCACACACCATTATACCACTGCTAGCTTCTTGTCAGGATGATACTGATCTTAACATGGGCCGGGCACTCCATGGTTATGCAATAAAGGATGGTATTCAAATCGATACACCACTGAGCACGGCATTGACTGAGATGTACATGAACTGTGGTGATGAAGTGACTGCAAGAAGCTTATTCAACTGCTGTCCTTCTCGAGATATAATCTCATGGAACTCTCTGATTGCGAGCTACATTAAGAACAATCAGACCCACAAAGCCCTGCTGCTCTTTCAACGCATGTGTTCAGAAGTTGAGCCCAACTCAGTCACGTTAATAAATATTCTCTCCTCATGTATACATCTAGCAGATCTTTCCCTAGGCCGATGTATACATGCTTACATAACAAGAAAGGAGTCTTCATTTGGATTAGACTTATCTCTCATGAATTCACTATTAACAATGTATGCAAGGTGCGGAAGCCTTGAAAATGCCAGAAAGATCTTTTTATCTCTATCAAGGAGAGATGTTATCTCATGGAATGCCTTGATAACGGGATATGGTATGCATGGGAGAGGACATGATGCAATTTTCTCCTTTAACCAAATGTTAGAAGATGGTTTTCGACCAAATAAGGTGACTTTTGTATCGGTTCTATCAGCATGTAGTCATTCCGGATTAATAGATGAAGGGTTGCAGCTTTTTAGTTCCATGTCTCGCAATTTTAATGTAAGCCCCGAGCTTATTCACTATGGATGTGTAGTGGATCTACTAGGCCGAGGGGGGCACTTAAATGAAGCTCTGCACTTTATACATTCAATGCCCATTGAACCAGATGCTTCATTATGGAGAGCTTTGCTTAGTGCCTGTCAGGTTTATTCTGACACCAAATTAGTGGAGCCTGTATTTGAGAAACTCATTGAATTGGAGCCCATGAATGAGGGGAACTATGTTCTGCTCTCAAATATCTATGCTTCAGCAGGGCTCTGGTCAGAGGTCAGACGTGTGAGAAAGACGATCAAAGAGAAAGGACTAAGGAAGCCTCCTGGAATCAGTTGGATTGTTATAAGGAATGTGGCTGACTTCTTCACTGCAGGAGATCGATCTCATATGAAATCTGATATGATTTATGAAGTGTTGAGATCTCTATTATGCTTGATCAAGGATGCGGGGTATGTTCCTGAGTTTCAATGGGCATTGCTCAATGAAGAGAACTAGAAGAATATTCAGGGAATGTTTCTGCTTTCACATATGTACATCTGGAAATATAGGATATAGTAAAACTTGTTCGGCAATGCTATGTATAAGGCGCTTCTGAGGCAGTCCGGAAATTAACGCAGGATATTGGCAAAGGATGGCACATGATCTGTTCGTCAAGCAGGTGACGAGGTTCACAGCTCCAAGCTTGATTTTACACTAAAACTAGTATGTGTGTGCAACAGTAAATCACATGATTTTTTGGATTAACTGTACATGCCCATGCAATTATGAACTGAAAACAATGCCAGTGTTTGAGATAGAAAAGATGCTTAATTGCTCACCAACCAATGTAATTTCTGCTAATCTGTCCTCGTGCCAAGTTTCCTCTTGTTGAGATATTTTCTCCAGTTTTCGAAATCCCAACATAATAGCCGGTTATATACATACTATGATTCAGCTATTTGTGGGTGATCTGAGTTCTCGGATTAAAAAATTGAGGGTCACCACTTTTGTCTGTCAAATGCATTCCCTTCTAATAGTTCTGCATCTCATTTTTGTGCAGAATGAATACGTCTTCTTGTCTCTTTGAAGGTCCAGAGTGGCAAAGAATATTTCACAGAAATGGTCATAAAGAGCTTCCAGCTGCTTTGCTTTTGAAGACTACTTTTTACTGAGGAAAAGGTATAGATACCTCTGCACAGGAAATAACTATTAGCGGGATGCACACAACATAATTCGGGATGGTACGATCTTCACCATCAGACAATTTTGATATTTTGGATTAGAGTAAAATCACAAACGCATCAGTGTCTTGTCACATTCAGGTTTTTCTCGGACATGGCTTTCAATTTTTGAAGAGAATGCGAAGCAAAAGCTCTATCTACTTGAGTGACTGAGCAAATATCATCAAAAGATTGTCAACAAATCATCCTTAGATATTCCATAGTGGATGCTAAAGTAGAGTGGTCATTGTTGTTCCAGTAGGATCTGTCAAAAGGACAAGGTCTTTCTTTTCTTTTGCTGTGATCGCCTGATCAGATTGTTTCAATTTATTCATTTCTTATTAAAACGTTAAGTGTAATTACCAGAATAAGCGCAATTATTAGAATAAAAGATTCTGTATATTACGTGATTAGCTAATAAAATTTCATTTTCATTATTATGCATTCTCTTCTTCTTGCCATTTTGAAGGTTGACGACAACATGCCTCCGTGGTTGTGGATTCTCGTGCTAGCCCGCTTAGAGTAGTTAATCAGTCCAAGCTGGCTCTGAATGTGTGATATTCTTCTCCATTGAAATGTGACATGTCTTCTTTCATTGTTAACTAGTGAGAATGAGAACGTCAGTGGGCTTGATGCCATGTCATCATCGTCGCGCATGCATGTGAGACACAGACGGAGCAGAGGGCGCTGTCCAAAGCCGGCGCTTTGAAGAAGCTTATAGGATTTCTTCAGGGTTCTCCGAATTGGAAAAATTCGAGCTTGGATTGAATAGTGGTGATAATCAAGAACACTTTCCTAAAATTGTTTCCAAGGTCGTAGAGCCTGAAAATGGGGGAAAACAATTGAACGTTGTAGCAGAATGTGCAAAGGACCACAACAACTCTTCCCCCTATCTGCAACATGTTGGTAACATTACAAAGTCTACTTTCTATGTACTTGAACTTCTGGAGGAGCCTGGTCAAGTCGGAGCAAAGCTTCATTTGCCTTCTCGAGTTTAGTAGAGAGAGGGAAAAGGAGGATCTGCAGAAATCAGCATGTGAGGCAAGTGCTACAGACAGGCTTTTCCAGCATTTACAAAATGGAACAATACCGTCCCAAACGTTTACAAGGAATATTGCTGCTGCTGGCACCAGCTAACTTACACCCCAAGGTGGAGATTTGCCAGTCTAAATTGCTATCTTCACAGGTCAGTCATTCAATAGTCGTATGGAGACTGATTTCTCTTTAATATTATCATCTGCAGTAATTAATTTTTGCTAATTTCCCGTGTTTCCTTTTCTTAATTTCTAGCAGCTTCTGCAAAAAGGGTGCTGCGGAACCGTATGACCTCTGTGACGGCTCCACGAGATCACTGTTGTTACATGACTGAAATACGATGCAAAGAAACTGGTGCTCTTCTGCGGCTCTACAGTTCTATCTATCTGCTGTCTGAAGGGAAAGGTTCGGGTTTGCTGGATGTAAGAGAGCCCGCGAAGCGGATGAAATATTTCATTGACTTGTGATTTCAAATGCTACTTCAGTAAATATGTACAACATGCAGATATAAAGAATAATAGTCTAAACTTTGATTGTTTAAACACTATAAGGAGGACCCTGAAATTGAAATCCTACTGATAGCATCAAGAGCAAGGACCTAACAACTAATTAGAACAAGAGGAAAATATTAGGAATAGAGGAGCTGCGACGTCTCAGCCAATCTTCTCCGAATTTGTGTCATCAGAGGGCCATATCACCGTCTCCATCAACCGTTCCCGCATCAACTCCAAGTTCTCGTCCGATATCTCTTTGTATATTTGTGCATGATCACATTTCTACTCGACAGGCCACAGAAAAACGAGACATGGGGTCCTGATTACTCTGGTGTATATAACTGGAAAAATCTCGAGTAGAAATGAGGAATTATTACCTTGACCCACTTCCCGTAAAGATGAAGACGCGTTATCATCACTCTCTCGGCGAGATCTTGCTTCTCCTGAGGAAAGTAGAACGATTAAGTTCGAATCATATATTTAACTTGCATTTCCTCTACTGGGTTTGGTGGTAAAAGGATTTACCTTCACTAGTACTTGAATGAAACGCTTCCCATCTCCAGGCTTATTCGATACGACAAAACTGACCAAGTGATAGAAGAGGAAGTCGTTAGAGATTAAAATACGCTCATAAGATTAACAGCACAAGCTTTCGGAGGTCGAGAGGCAATGCTTATAGCCCCCATCGCAAATTATAAATACAGAACATAACAATCTGCATTCCAAGTACTGGTTGTCGGACCCGAAAAGATCAGGCCCATGCTTGGCTTAAATCTTGAAGATTTGTGCGACTGTATTATGATGAGCCGATAATCCACTGTTAACAGTGATGAGATGAGAACTATTCCCAGTGTGAGGAGAGGTTCGAGGCTTACTCGTAAAACCACCGATACTGTGTTGGGTTCATCTCATACAGCTGGTTCAGAACAGTCCTCACAGCTTTGTAAGTGAAGTAGTTAAGCATTTGCTGCAAAACAGGACAACAAATTATTACCAACAAAATCAATCTTTGATGATTGCTTGCGCCACAATCATCCATCTTCTTCAATTCAATCGAAGCAAATCAGATGATCCAAAATGACCGTCGAATGGTCTCGGGTCAAGGCTGACTAGGCCACCTCGGGTTTGATGGTCTAGGTGGTTCAATGCGGGAACATGATTCTAGGATCGATCGATCTGAAATTCTATTAAACAAACAGCTTCAAACCAGGGACGGAGCCAGGATTTTCAATCCAAGGGGGGTAATGCTTCTTTCCGGAGGGGCAAAATACTAATTTTGCATGGACAAAATCTTGAATGAATATAACTTTTGGGATAAAAATTTTAAAACTCAAACTTCGCCCATGTGGCTCCGTCCCTGCTTCAAGCCAAAGGTATCGTTACTTACAGTCTTCACATCTTCGAAGCTATCCTCGTACTGTCCCCCAAGCTCGTTCTTGAGAACGAGGCTGCCTAGGCCCTTACTCAGCCTCTTCTGCCGCCGACTGGCTCCCCCCGAGATCGCCCAGGCCTCGAGACGCCAATCATGCCACCGTGATCCAATGAATGAGCTCCCCAGCTCCAATGATCCGGGCCGCCTCGGCAATTTCTTCCACCTGCTCGGAAAGCTCTTGCAAGAGGCGAAATACTCTCCGCCACCGCCTCCTCCTCCACTCCTGAGGCTTGTCATGGCCGCCGGGGGCGAATCCAAGCAGAGGCACGGGCCCGTATGGGAGTCCACCGCCGGCGAACCCACAACGGACAGAGCACCCACCATAGCCAGACGTTAGAATCTACCACAGACAACAGAATCAAGAACAATGATATCGTAGTCCGGAGTCGAAAAACAAGAGCTGCCCAGGAGAGAGGTCGGGGAATCTTCAAAAGGGTGCGGGAGAATCTACGAGATTAAATAAAAACCGGCGGTCAAAGATTCATAGGGGGATAGTTTGGAGAATGAGAATGGAGAAAATGGGGGCTTGGTTCTTGTTGTGGGGTGAGCGTCAATGGCGGATTGAGTGGGAAACGTAAACCAAACAATTTTTTGAGGTCGAAAACACTCCAAACAGACAAAGAGACTGATGAAATCAAAATGGTCTTTTTGGTTTTCCCATTAAGGGCGCACGTAATGTATGTTTGGAGCTTGGACGGTTCCTGCGCCGTTTTCATGGCGGGCTTGCGCCACGTGGAAGGTCTGGATTTGCATTTTGATTATTATGAAACGTGTTGAAATTCGTTTACGTTGTTGGAAAAGTCTTGAACACTGTTTCATCCGTTGTAGGAAAAGTGTCTTGAACACTGTTTCATTCCTTTTGCACGCACCGACCGTTGTGGTCAGAGTGGTTACTCAGAAAGAAAAAAAGAAAAAGAAAAAAGAAGTGATCGAAGTAGCAAGTCCATCTTTCTTCAATTCGTTTTTCTGTTATCGGATCGTTTGCAGTTGAGTTAGTGAGTGATGATGTTACGAGTATCATATCAAAGTTAAACATCAAAAAGTTGTCAAACAATTAATTCAGCTAATTGATACTCGAATGAAGATATTTCACTATTTAAGGGTTAGGTCTCATGGATTATTACGATATATTAAACCTATATTTGCAGTTCATTTCTGATTAATTTGTTTTGGGCTTTGGCCCCGTTTTTCGATCAAAAGAGAAAGTTTGTAGTTCACTACCGATTAATATATATATATATGTAATAATCTATAAGTAATACATATAGTAAAAGAGGATTGATATATTAATTATACATTAATTAATTTTTAATGTTTCATAGAGATTTTGCTCGTAAATTATTGTTTCAAAAATCATGTATTCCGACGCCGGCCGTGTTTCGAATTTTCGCTCTACAATAATTTTCCGAAAGATTTGTATATATTCTTTTTCGGTGGGGATTTGTATATATATTTACGATCGCGACAACTTCATGTCCAGTAATATTTTGTAATACGATTCTAATTATTCCCACATATGACCTTGCAGATTCATTCCATTTGTTGTGGTCTCTCGGAAACACAAGCTCTCGCGAAGTAGTTCGGGTTTGGACCTCGTGAATTCGATTAATGCTTAAATTAACGCGCGCGCCACATAAGAAGGACTTAGAAAATTTGAATCATTGATCCATGCATTGAACTCTCCAGTCACAACCTTTATTGGAAAATGCATTATTATTTCAAGTAAGAATAAGAAAGAAGGTAAATCGGGCTGATCAGTAGTAGTGCGCCATTGAAGAAACGTAGTACTATGCCGGAGGAGACAGCTTCTTCAGCTGAGGCCGAGGTGATGGCGGCTGCCAGCTATTTGAAGTGATGTGCAAGAATATGTGACATCATCGGAGGTGGTGGTGGTGAA
Organism: Punica granatum; assembly: GCF_007655135.1. Classification (NCBI taxonomy): domain Eukaryota; kingdom Viridiplantae; phylum Streptophyta; class Magnoliopsida; order Myrtales; family Lythraceae; genus Punica; species Punica granatum. Next base: position 33,390,330 of record NC_045129.1, read on the forward strand.
TTATAGATGTGCGGAGGAGGAGGAGGGGGCAACCGCGATGGTAATGGTGGTGATTTGTAAATGTATGGAGGGGGTCGTATAAACAGAGACGGTGATGGAGGTGATTACTAAACATAGCCATAGGGCGGAGGATACTTCGTTGGGGGAGGCGGCGAGTTATGGAAGTAAGGTGGTGAACGAGGGGACTTCGTCGGTGGAGGTGGCAACTTGCCCTATTGAGGTGGTGGAGGAGACTTATAACTCTGAGGAGGGGGCGAATTGTACTAGTAAGGAGGCGGAACAAACTTCTTTGGTGGAGGCAGTGGTGGTGATTTATAAGGCGGTGGAGGAGACTTCCTCAGGAGAGGCGGCGAGTTATAGTAGTAAGGTGGAGACTTCATCGGTGGAGGAGACTTCCTTGGAGGAGGGGGCGAATTAGGTGGCGGAGGGGACTTACTTGGGGCCGATAGAGGCGGTGAATTGTAATAGTAGGGTAGGGACAATTCGTAGCTCTCCTGCCATAGGTGCTTCATCCTATTAAATAGCTTAGAGCACCCACAATGGTTGTCCCGTTGTTGACGTATCAGCAATAGAGACGACCCCATTAAATTTCCCCTCGTAATCAGCAACTAGGCCCGCTGCAGCAAGCTTCAATTGGAGCTTGTCGTGTGGCAGTGGTGGTAGACAATGTATGCCACCATCTGCCTTTTTTTTTTTTTGTAGAAAAAACAAATAAAGGGGAAAGAGCCTTCCCCATGCCTTCGGCTACTGCTGCGTGGCAGCAGCGGGCTCACAAGGCCAACCGATGCCAATGACAGTACATATTAATATACATATATATATATATATGTATATGTATATATATTTGAAGGTTTTAAATATATGTGAGGCGTATATGAAACGGGGATGAGACTTCCAATTTATTTTGGATCCCTATTTTTTTGTTCATGTGGTTCAAAAGTGGGTTTCAAAAAAAGAAATGGGGACTTGTCCATTGTAGATGCTTTTAGGTTGGGAAGAATAGGTATATCGGCCGTCGTCACCAGCCATGGCAATGGCTATGAGGCAAGACGCCATCTTGTAAACCACCAACCGAGGTCATTGGCCTGATCGCCCTAGGCTTGCCATTATAGATAATAAGGAATAAATTATATATTATATTGATATTCACCTTGTTATTATAGTCCGTTTGGTTTTTAAAAGTTTTTTAATTTTACTCCACTTATCTTCAATTCAACAATATAATTATTACTTTTTTATTTAATTTTTTTAATCATTCAATTTAATTTTTAATACTAAATTATCTTAACTATTCATTACTTTTTTCATAATTCAACAACACAATTATTACTTTTTCTCAACTATTTATTACTTTTTCACACTTTTTTTTTATAATTCAACAACACAATCATTACAAACTAAATAAAACCGAAATTCAACTCTAAAACCAAACACAACATAATATTCTTGTTCTAGAGATCATCGGTTTCCCCAACATTCTAGCCAAATTATCATTCGACGTCTTATATTTTGCCACAAAGTGATCTCAATAGATATTGAATCCTACACCACTTAATGTCTGTCCGCTAGCAATATAGTTTGTTCGCTAAAGAACACTGAATATGTAGTTAAGGTCATAACAACATCTAAATGAAATTATGGACCATTAGGAGAGGATATCCTTGGTTAATCAGGAAAAAGAAAAAAATGAATATAATAGTTTTTTCAGTGAATTTATTTGGGGCTGTGGGGGTTCAAGTGACTATAATTTTTATGTTATCCGGAACCTACCCAATATAGAATCGATTCCTAACTTCTAACCTTAGAGCCTACCCAATTTTAGTGTGAAGCCGGATCTTACCAATAACCAATATTATACCGTAGGTTCCGGATAACCATTTGAAACCTGTTGCTCTTGCTTTTGTTTTGTTTTTCTTTTTTATCCTCTCTTTTCATATAGGTAATTATTCAGAATTTTTTTCCTAGAAGAATTGCAATCTCTTAATTGTATTGAAGTATCTCACGATCAATGGTAAAACTATGACAGTGTCAAAGCATGAGGCGCCAAATCATCTTCAAATTATCAATTTTCGATATTCTAAATAGAGTTTAACTTGCGTTTGGTTTTCAAGTTGGATAATGATCCTACTTAACTTCATTTTGTGCAATGATTACAAGTATTGACAATATATTAATATGTGAGAATATATATATATATATATGTATATATATATAGATGTAAAAGTATATGAGAAATTTATTATTAAAAAATTGATTAAAAAAAGTATCTGAGAAATTTATTATTAAATTAGAGAAAAAGATAATGAAGTAATAATTTTGTTATTGAATTTGTGAAGAACATAGTTAAATTGGGTTAAATAAGTTGTTTTACTCAAAAACCAAATAAAGCCAGAATCATTGTTTCAATTTCAAATTTGATCGAAGATAGTAGTGCAGTTTGACATGACCAAGATAGCATTGTTATCTGACATGTTTTCCTTCATAACTAATTTGAAATTAAAGATGAACATACAAATGTAAACAACTAAAATTTCATGATTAGCAGCTAAAATTTTATTATTAACTTTCTATAAGTCTTTAATAGTATAATTTAATATGTAAAAATATATAAAATGAACAAATATTGTTCTGGCTCCATATCTAGATACCTTGTACCTCGGAACTGAAATCAAAACGTGTTTTATAGCTAGCTTCCACCATTCTAATACTTGAAGCGTACCTTGTTTCAATTGGAATATATTCGGAACCTCCTAGGGTAGGTTCTCACCAATTCCTGATAGACTCTTTATCCATGCGTACCCCTAAATTCTTTTTTATATATAATATATATTTTCAGTTTGTATAATATTTTTTTCACATTAGGGGTGCAAGTGAGCCGAGACATTCGCGAATGTTTCGAGTTCGACTTGATCAAAGCTCGAATTGGCTCGCACTCATAAAGCTCGAGCTCGCCAGTTAAACGAGCTGAGCTAAGCTCAATGGTATTTGACTTGTGAATTTTGCAAGCTTAAACAAGTTATATATATATATATATATATATATTCTTATAAACTAGTTTACTGGACTCATGCGCTGCATGGATTTTATTAAAAAAAATTATTATAAAATTTTAAATATGAAAATAATAATTGATCTGGATTTATAAATTATATTAGCATGTGCAGTAAATTTAAGAGAAAACTATCAAATAAACCCTGAAAGATGAACTGTATATCGTATTGAACCTCAAAAGATTATTTACAACACATAAACCCTTGGCCATTATAAAAGTCATGTCAGGAGCCCTTCTATTAAGGAATGGACGGAATAGTCTTTAGTTTTTTTTTTTTTCATTTTTCTGACCAATGCGAATTGAAGCACAAGGGCTTCGATTGAAGGCCGCCACTGTGATTCGAGACATAAAGGGCTTTGATCGGAGCCTTTATGTTACAAATCGCAGCAACAAGCTCCGATCACAGGCTCGAGGGCTACGATTCGAAGCACATGAGCTTTGTCCTATTTTTTTTCCCCTCCTCGGAGGCCAAGAACTAGGGCTTCCATCGAAGCCCCTATGCGCCTTGAATCACAGCAACGACCTTCGGTCGAAGCCCTTGTTCCTTGATTTGTAGCATCATTGATTAGAAAAATGAGAAAAAAAAAATTAAAGAGGTCAAGTTGGGGTTGGTGGTGGTGGGGTGGAGATGAAGGGAGTGGATTGGAGGGGGAGGAAGAATGCATGAGTGATGAGAGAGATGGTGCAGAAAGAAGAGAGATGAGAAAGGAATTTGGGTCATTTTTTTAAAAACAAACGGTTTTGGATTCACTTCATAATCAAGGAATTTAAACAAAATGGAGAGAGAGAAACAAACAATAATTGGAAGATTTCGTCCATTCCTTGACGGAAGGCTTCCTTACATGAACTTTATAACGGCCAAGGGTTTATGTGATGTAAATAATTTTTTGAGGTTCAATTTGATGTATAGTCCATCTTTCATAGTGTATTTAATAGTTTTCTTTAAATTCAAACTTATATATTAAATATATATCAAAAGTTCTTAATTAAAGAATTCATGTAATATATAATTAAATTGCAATTATCAAATTAATTTTTAAGAAAAATTAATCTAAAATTTGAATACTTTTAAGCAGTGTTATCAGAACCGGACCGGATGGTGAACCGGAAGGGGTACGGGGTCATGGGTTTATGGGTCCAATCGGGGATTCGATGGGTCGGACCTCTCGTTTATTTAAAATAAAATAAATATTCATATTATTAAAAAAATTATGATAATTAAGATAAAAGTATGATGATTTTAAAAAAATATAACAATAGTATAAGAAAGTATCTATATTTAATATTTCTTACTTCAAAATAAATATTTTATTTTAATAAGTACTTAAAAGTAGAGTTAAAAGAACAAAAAAGTGGTGGTGGCTTGGTTGGTAGTATGCTAATATGAAAAGCAAGAGGTCATGAGTTCAAATCCTTACACAACCAACCAATTTTTACATTAAATAGGAAACCCATAGAACCGGCCGGTTTAATGAAATTTTGCTTAAAACCGGCCGGTTCAATGGGTCCGGCGGTTCAAAGCTGCCATTTCGATTTTTAGGCGAACCAGACCGGACTTGGTGCCGATTCCCGGTCCGACCGGTCGAACCGGCCGGTCCGGTCCGGTTCTGATAACAATGCTTTTAAGTAAGATAATGAGTTTTATCAAAAATTTTAAATTTCATTATTTGCTTATGCGCCTTTATTATAACTGATATTCTATATATTAAGTTTTATGAATTTGAACACTTTTGGATAAAATGATCTAATCACTTTGATGAGTGTTTTACTTAATTAAACTTTTATAAGACTAGCTCTAATGCTTAAATTTTTTAAAATTAATTTTAAGTTTATATAAATTTATAAAATTATTTATTTTCTTAAAATGATGAATATATTTATTTATTAACGATATAATAATAAATTATTCAAATATTTTTTATACATTTTTTAATATATTCTTTATAATATATATGTATATAACATATTAACATATGAATTAATAAAGATTTTACCAGTACTTTACCCTTATAATATTTTGACATTTTCTTCTTCATCTCTATTGAATGCATTGTTTACAACTTTATATATATATATATATATATATACATAATATTTTTATAAGTTATATATATATATATATGTATTATGAGTTATAACGGTAGTCTAATCCAAGACCATGCTCAATCCAAGTCCATGCGAGCTCAAACTCAAGAGTCTGTACGAACTCGAGCTCACAAGCCTTATACGAATTGAGATCCACTGGTATGGCTAGCTTATGCAAGTCAAGCCTTAGCTACATACAATGAGCCAAGTCCAAACTCGAAGAGTTAGACTCGTGCGAACTTAAGCTCGAACCTGAGCTTGCCAACTAATAAACGAGCCGAGCTCGAGCCTAGCATATTCAGACTGGGCTCAGCTCATTTACATCCTCAATTCACATACGATTGGTTCGAAAATTCTAGCAAACTAGTGAGCGGGTCCCACTTCCCTTCTGCCCATGGTCCAATTTCACCGGCGCCCGCCGCCAATTCTCAGGCCTTCCCCTTCCCCAAGTCTCCGTCACCAGAAATTTCAAAATCCCATCACCTCTGCCGTAAACTTCTCGCAAATTCCATTGCTTGCTCGAGTGAAATACCCTAGCGATGGCCGCGAGACTCGCCCCCCGCCTCAGATCTCAACTCCTCCACGCCGCCGCCTCGACATCCCTCCGATCCTCCATCTCCGTCTCCGTCACCAGATCCCCTCCCCTCATCTTCACCCCGCTCTACGAAGTCCCCAACGTTCAATTCGACGCCAGCTCGATCACCGCCCTGCGGCTCCTCTCCACGGCCCGGCGCGGCCCGACCCGACCCAAGCAGGTTGACATCGGGGCCCGCGCCCGGCAGCTCCAGAACCGCCGCCTCTGGACGTACGCCCTGACGTTCAGCTGCTTAGCCGGTTTCATCGTCATCGTTCTTAACCAATTCCAGGACCAGTTGGTGTTCTATGTGACGCCGACCGATGCCATGGAGAAGTACGCCGCGAATCCTTCGAAGAACAAGTTCCGATTGGGCGGGCTGGTCCTAGAAGGCTCCGTCGCGCAGCCTGCTTCCTCGCCTGAGATGGAGTTCGTCATCACGGACTTGATTACCGATATCTTGGTCAGGTACTTAATTCGCCGTAAAGTCTCGAGTATCGATCCTCAGCTTTCAAAGCTAAATTGGGGACCAAGTTTCAATGGGGGAAAATGGTCCCAATTGCAATTGTCAATGTGATGTTATTGCTTCGTTTAGGTAATTGTTAGCATTGATAAATGTATTGCAAAAAGCCTTCAGCCTGTCTAGGCTTGGGTAACTCGATCGCTGTTGATCGGAATGGGATGCTAATGCTTCAAGTTTCATGAACATTGATGGGGAAATCAAGTATCCCTTTTGGTAACACGGCAGGTACCAGGGTTCATTGCCGGATTTATTCAGGGAAGGGCACTCGGTGGTGGTGGAGGGATTCGTGAAGCCCATCACCGATGACATCAGGAAGGAAGTGTCTGGGAGGAGTGTTTCAGGGAAAGCCAGAACCGGGGATTGCTATTTTTCGGCAACAGAGGTTCTAGCAAAGCACGACGAGAAGTACATGCCGCAGGAAGTTGCTGCTGCTATAGAGAAGAACAAGAAGATGCTCGAAGCGGGGGAAGGCTCTGTTGCGGGAGTTAAGGCATCGTGAATTTTGTTGCAGTATATTCTGAGTTTTCCTATTGCCAGATAAGAAGATGGAAGCAGGGGAGGATATAGTCCTCTGGAGATGAAGAGACATTCGTTATCAGTTGTCGGGTAAAATTTGACCAGTGATCTACAATAAGCATTAACAATTCATTCAATTCTAACTTACTACCGTTATAGCATGTTCTAAAATTGCTTGTGTAGTGCAAAAAGAGTAAAGAGAAAACGATTAGCGGTCGGGAATAGTTCGTGAGTTTTATAGTAGATGTCTAGGAGGATGAAATGAAGTTGTTCTCTTGTGGAGGCAAGAGGACATTTTTCCTACATTGTCAATCACCAATTTTGTTGTTGTAATTCGAATTCGACCCATTGTTACCTTGACCAAGTCAGTCAGGGTGAGGACCATTTGTTTGCAATAATAAATCCACGGAGCATTTCCGATATTATCCATGTTTGAACTTGCATTGTCCATCTGTAATTCAAGCTGGAAAAGTTGATGGGGCCTGTATACAGTTGCAGTTGCTTCTATTACCGCAGAAATTCTGATAATTTGTTGTCATTGGATTACATCTCGTTCGGTTGCAGTTGCTGCTATTACTGCAGAAATTAGGATCTTTCATGGAATGAGCACTTGATGTGCTCCCAGTACGTTGAAGATAATATCATAATGCAGCTAGTTTGATTAAAATCTGATATGCTTATCCTTTCCGCGTCCAAACCTTGCAATCAGGAAACTCGGGGCAGCTTTCTTGTTTTGCAATGTTCACCGATGCTATACGAGTCACGCTAAATGCTAGTGAAATAGAATTACGTGAAGCATTGACAATCTCACCCTCCTAAGCTTGACCATATGGACTGCAGCTTCATAGACTGATGTGGGCTGATTAAGGAAATTCTTCCCGCATTGACATGTCAGGTTTTCTCCGCGCTCAGTTGCATTATCCATCGAATACTGGGTATGCGGCTGCATCTTTCCATGTACCATCTTCTTCAGCATATTATCAATCGAATAATCCTCTACCTCTCTTGACTACTGGCATCGATAAAGGTACGAGCTATTATCGGAGGCGTACGTACTGAGCAAAATGGGCTTGCGTGCGTATATAACATGGCGTGGGGAAGGATTGCATGAGTTGAATCCAAACAGGGGATGCTGGTAGACAGTGGAGAGTTGTTCGATGTAACTGTCGATTGTGTTTCTTTGTATTCGTTCAAATCCCAATTCCAACATTTGCTCGTGCATCAGAGCTGGAGCCACACATATAATCCGGTTGGTAATTGTGATTGTCGATTACACTGGGCGGGGGTGGGGGAACAGGGATGCCGATGTTTGGGGATTGGAATTCCGAAACCCTAATACCCCTGTATAGCCTTCTTGCTGGCTTGCCCGCTCGTTTCAACTAGAGCATTAATGCTCTAATTTGCTTATACAAGGGATCAATTCTCGGTCCTCCAAAAACCTAATATGATTGTTGCACGTTATATATTGAATGATGGATTACCAGTACGAACTGAAGAATTAGCCGAAGCAAGAATATTGATTGTGTATCACGGCATAGGATTTCATGGATGACATTTGCCCGGCCGACCCCAACATGACAACTTCTCCATATCTAATACGTGTTCAAAATCATATATGAACTGTTACGTACATTTGAGAAACAGCCGGATGTTTTATATATTGAGATATGTTCATTCCTAATGGATTATGAGGGACACGACGTCTAGAACATGTCCTTTCGCAAGCCTAAACGCTGTAATCAAATACAAACTTTTAAAATATACTTTTCCGAAGATTATACCGTAATTAGGGCTGACAATATTTCACACGATACGATAACACGACACGGATACGACACGGAGTTAAACGGGTTTGGGTTGGATATTTTTTATAATCGGTCTAAAAGGGTCAAACCCGTTTAAACACGATTAATAAGCGTGTCTTATCGGGTTGAACACGTATAACCCGATTATACACGATTAAACCTGTTTATTTAAACATGTTTAATCGTGTTACTATAATCATGTAACCCATTAACTCATTTATGTATTTGGATTTACCAAAATATCCTCATGTAATCCTAACTTCCTAAGTCCCTAACCTAATTTCATTTCCTTTCTTTCATCCAATCCAACACATGTCGTGTTAACGTGTAAACATGTCGTGTTAACGTGTTCGGATAAACGAGTTAATTGGATAAACATGTCGTATTAATATATCCGGGTAACTGAGTTGATCGGATAAACAAGTTGGTTTAACATGTCCTGATAACGTTTATAATCGTGTCGTATATACGTGTACCTATTATGACACGTTTCGATAAACAGGTTTAAACGTATCTAAACGGGTTGACACGGATATAAACGTGTCGTGTATGGTTTTCCAAAACCTAACCCGTTTAATAATCGTGTCGTGTACGGGTTATGACTTCGATAACACGAACCCGTTTAGACACGACACGTATAAACACGACACGACACGAATTGCCACCCCTAACCGTAATGATATGTATATATGTTATATATGTATGTACGTACGTATGTATATCATATAATTCGAAATCAATCAGCCAATCAGAATGGCTAAGAAACCACGTGTCAGTCAAATTCAAAGTCCATAAATGCATGGTATGGCCTCGAAGAACGAAATTGGCGTGGCTGTTTAGATTAACTTCAGTTAATATCTGCCTGCTCGATGAGGCCCAATCCCAATTCACTTCATCCGTATTAATTAATAAATTCATTGATTAATCACATTAATGACAGCCCTTTCCCCATTTTCCAATGTCCCAATTACATTATACGATATTTTTTTTCGATTACAAAAAAGACACAAAACTTAGTATAATAAAAGTAAAATCACAAATAATTAATAAATGGGCACGGATAGTCTCACTAATAATCGAATATGCAACTTTTAAATCAATAGGCGAATGTGTGCATCACTGTACTACACTTTCATTTAAAAATAATAAACCATGTTTTTTTTTCAACACAGCCAGAGAGAGAATGAGAAGAGAAGTCGTGTTCACTAATTAACGAGCCAACATATATAATTTTAAATTAATTTACGTAATCAGACTTTTCATATATATCACCACCCTCGTCCATCTCCCTCTACAGCCTCTCTCTTTTCCTCTTCCTTTTCAGACCAAAAGCAAAACAAAACATTTGCAGTCGACGAGGATCATGTCGTTTTCCGAGTTCTTATCGTCTAGTACGCAGAGTGAAATGTTTGAAAATTGCTATTAGGAGAGAAGTTGAAAGTTCCATTTTAGGTTTTTGGTGAGACTAATTCTCGCATGGACATCGGTTTGGCTGTTATTACGAGGTTAAAAGTGCCATTTTTAGGGCTTTCGGGGAGGTACATGATCAACTGATCAACACTGGCAGGTGAGCTTTCTGGTAAATGTAATGTTTCTTTTCCTTTTTGCTTTTCTTTAAGAAAGCATGCATGCATTTGGATTACTTGCACAACTACAGGTCTACTTTATACCTTTATTTGTTCTTTTATTAAATAAGATTTACGATCCGCATACAGTTTTTGCTACTGGAATGATACAATTTAAAAAGAAATTTTGAATATGAAAGACCTCCAATATACAAGTCTAATAAAATGGAATATTGGAAGAATAAAATAATTAGGGCAAAGCAAGCAAGCATGCTAAGGAAAACCATTTGTTTTCAAAATCAACCTTTTGACGGGTGCGGATACCAATTAGATGGTCAACAGATTTCTACTTGGGGCAACCAAAACCAAATCCCCCTTCATCTTTTATATATGTATAATGTGTCTGTATATGTCCTATAGATATCTTCGTACATGGACTCATGAGTACATAGTGTATATATATGTGTGTGTATATGTGTATATGTGTATATATGTATATTATTCAAGCATTTGCTGGAGTACTTCTTACACTTCAACGTCCACTTGATCTACATATATTTGGTATGTCGGCTCCCCGGCCGATTTTGTCTGCAAATTCTATTTGCATGTGGCAATAATGCTTCGATATATCTTCGTGTTCTCATTAATATATTGCCCTTATCCTTTCTACATTAATAGACACATATATTAGAGTGTGTGACTATTGGAAAATCTATGATACAACTGATAGCAAGAATGGGGAATGTTATACTTCCATCTATCAACCGATAAATGGATGTCAAATATATATCTTTCGCATTATGAGAAATGTAAATAATTTACTTAGATGTAACATAATTTCACTTTTTAACCGCTGTATTGTAGATGAACTGTATGTAGTCGGTCCATGAACCTAACGTAGTCGGTCCATTCGGCTTATTAAATCCGGATAAATTATATGTGAATAAGGTAGGGAATGCCGGGCTTTGGGGTGTTATGTTTTTCACAGAACGAGGCTCTTTGTTAGTTCCAATAACAAGTGAATGTGGGGTTAGAGAGAGAGAGAGAGAGAGATTGAGGGCCAAATTTGGCATTTTCCAGTTGGAACTTCGGGTACGAATACTTAACAGATCATCACATATTTTCGTGGATTGGTTCAAATGATTAAGTTATTATTTCTTTTAAATAAGATATTGAGTTCGAATTTTATGAATGTGGACCCGTGAATTTTTTCACAGAACAAGGCTCTTTGTCAGTTCCAATAGTAAGTGAATGTGGGGTTAGAGAGAGGGAGAGCTTGAGGGTCAAATTTGAATTTTTCCAATTGGAACTTCGGGTACGGATACTTAAGAGATCATTATATACCTACATGAATTGTTTCAAATGATTCGGCCCTTATTAGTGGGACGACTCAACTTGAATTGTATTAGTCAAGATCCAATGCACTTTCGGATATCAAATTGCTAACTAAAAAACAAAAAAAAAAAAGAGAGATCCTCATATCTTAATCTTTTGAACATTTATAAATTGGTTGCTATGTGGAATATTTTATTAGTTCTTCTATATATATAATACATATAATATTAGTGGTACAGTGAATTCCTATACATAAATATGAAGGGATCGAAGAGGGTCTTGGGAGTAATGAGAGTGGGAAGCAAACCCTAGCTATTGAAACTTGAGTAAATATGTGAACTGCATTTGCTTTCATTTGCTTCCCGATAGCATCATATATCATTCATGCATTTACTTTGATCTTTTTGGAATGAATCATGAGTGTAGTTTCTCGATAGCAAATGATATACTTAATTTGTTTGAAGAAATCTACGCATATATGTTTGTATCAAGCTAACTTTTCGGCTAAATATATATAGGACGACTTTTATGCTATCGACCCTTCAAAGATGATGAACTCGAACAACTGGTTGCCTTCCCATCAACATCAGTTTTCTCCGGAGCTCGCTGGTGACAACATTAATCAAGGTAATATATCTTAATTAGTATTAATTTACTCTTTCATTTTCCAAGTTCTTGTACCCATGAGAAGCATATTATATTTGGCATCAACATTATCGTCTTTCTATAACAAGCTAATTATAATATCTGATGGTGCAGAATGGATCAATCTAGTGAACACTCATGCCGGCGCTAATGAAGCCCCGAAGGTGGCAGATTTCCTAGGCATCTGCAAGCTCGATCATTCATTCAAAGTTGGGCCCTTCAATGGGGTTCCGATCCATGATGATTCAGAGTACTTGCACATAAAAGACGCTGCTCGTTCAATGATCATTGAGAGCCCTATGATCAGAGCAGTCGCAGCAGCCTCTGATCTCTTTGAACCTCATCTGGACAACACAGACAATAACGAGTTGCAGGCGTTGACACTTTCTATGGGCGGTGGTGAAAAGGCCTCAACAATGTGTGAAGCTATAAGGGGGGATAACAGTAACAGTAATGGCATTGTTGAAGCTAATAACCCTAAAAGGATTTCGGATACTTTTGGGCAAAGAACATCAATATATCGGGGTGTAACGAGGTATTTATAGCTAACCACACGCTAACTTCTGTGGTAATCCTTCTGCTTCAAACTTGTTGGAAAAAACTGCCTGGTTTTCCTTATTGATTTTACTTATAGCGATTTGGTTAATGCAAACGTATATAGGCATAGATGGACGGGAAGGTATGAAGCTCATCTTTGGGACAACAGCTGCAAAAGAGAGGGACAATCGAGAAAAGGTCGCCAAGGTACATATTATTTCCTTGAAATCTATTTAAATTTGTTATATATATACATCACGGGCAAACTTGTTATGTACCTATTCTTTATATTACTGACTCATTGCTATTTCGATGTCATATGAACCACGGTATCTTCGTCGGCCTTTAATCACATCCAAATGAAGTTTACTTGGGTGAGTATTTTCTTTCTTCTCATTTTTCCTTGCAAGGTTTTTGTCATCACTACATTATATTAATTTTCATTAGCTTTTCACATAATTAAGTGTATTATTTTAGGTGGGTATGACAAAGAAGAGAAGGCAGCTAGGGCTTATGATCTTGCGGCACTCAAGTACTGGGGAACATCCGCCACAACTAACTATCCTGTAATTTGTCAAAATTTATCAAACTGATGATTTAATTAATTAGTCTGGGATTTAGATTTGCATTAAGCAAGTATATATATTGTTGTTACTCCTTGCTTGCGTGATTTGAGTCGAATTTCAATCCTAATCGCTAATATTCTTCTCACCTTGGTACAGATCACAAATTATGAGAAGGAAATAGGGGATATGAAGGATATGACAAGGCAGGAATTTATTGCATCCATTAGAAGGTAAATCAATTATCCGCGTCCCGAAATTGATTACAGTCAAATTTATACACTTGAAAAAAAATTATGTAAATCAATCACTATATATGGTTTCTCACTGTACTTTTGTTGTATTGGGTGTTGAACAATTTCAGGAAGAGTAGTGGTTTCTCTCGGGGTGCCTCAATGTACCGTGGCGTCACAAGGTAATTAAATCGATATTAAATCAAATGATCACTTTCTCTCAAAACATAAAGACATAATTAGAGAGCGAATTGGTTACAGGTGAGATCATGTGTTAATTGCATGAAACTGATCTTTTTCCTCTCCCATATACATATATGTGTCTATCGTCCCCTCTAATGATTTAAATACTCTTAACTAGGCATCATCAGCATGGAAGATGGCAAGCAAGAATAGGAAGAGTGGCAGGAAACAAAGATCTCTACTTGGGAACATTCAGTAAGCAATAGCTAATATAATTATGAGATAATTGACTTTACATATTTTAATTGAATGTTACATTATATACTCAATTGTATTGATGTATATAAGTTACATATATACACACATATAGGCACTGGATAATTGGTGTTATATTATTATTTTACAGGCACTGAGGAGGAGGCAGCGGAAGCCTATGACATTGCAGCGATAAAGTTCAGGGGCCTTGATGCGGTGACCAACTTCGACATGAACCGGTACAACGTAAAGAGCATCCTCGAGAGCGGTGCCCTTCCGGTCAGTGGAGGTGCTGCCAAGAGGTTGAAGGAGGCCCAGGCCCTCGAGTCTGCGAAGAAGCGCGAAGAGATGCTTGCCCTAAGTTCCTGCACCAGCATCCAGTTTGATTTCTCAGGTCCATCATCGAACCGGTTCCAACCTTATGGTTATGGCTACTGCCAGATGCAGCAACAAGCTAGTGACAGTAACCAGCCTCCTTTATCTTTCCTAACCCTTCAACCCAACCATGAGACGAGCTCTCAATATTGCTCCCAGCAGTTAGACTCACCTACTGACGATACTCGGACCCAGCTACAGCTTATGTATGATCACCAAAAACCGAATCCAAGGAATCCTCAGTACTACGGCAATGGGTTCGTTCAACATGACCAGGAGACCCCTCATCCCGGGCTGATGTCCATGGGATCCTTGTTACCGGCTGTGGAGGACAATGCTAGGTCAAACTGGATTACTTTCGGGCGGTACTTGTCTAATGGGGTCGGCATGGATTCCCACAATAATGCGAGTGCAACTCTTGCAGGAGTGACATCCCTAGAGGAACATGCTCTCTTGAAGGTTGATTATGATCACATGCCTTCAGGGAGCGCCGGTGACATTCACAGCATTTGGTCCATGGACTCGATTCCAGGATCGAAAAATCCAGGTGCATTCATGATGTAGAACGACTGATCGTGGATGTTAGACTTACGTGCATGGTGTTTTCTACATCATCTCATGATGGGCTTTGTCTTGTGATTCTTGTGTTTGTTATTACCAAGGGCAAGTTGATCGACCGAAGAGATGCATCTATCACTATAATTTAGGAATGGTCCTTTTATTTTTATTTTTTGGGCTGAGTTTCTCCTCTTGCATCGATAAATGACCTATATTATTCGTGACAATGGTCACTCTCTTTTGCATCGACTGATCTTTTGTGAAAGTTCATGTCGACTTTAGGAATTCTATGCAAAGCAAAGGCAAAACGATGCATTCACATCAGTTGGATCGATTGGATCTGCTGATGAGACCATACAGAGCTTCGTGGACTTGAGTTTTAGGCCCAAACTATTTCTTGCCAGAGCATATGATATGATAATATACAATTGAAACCCGAAGTAATCCAACCCAATATATATCTTATCATGTCCTCTTTTCCATATCTTGTATGCTACGTACTTATACATATATATATATATATATGTATATATATATTATTTATATATTTAAAACAAGGAACAACTCATGACCTTCATTGGATCAATGTCACAAAACATGTTAACAGTCGGCAAGGGCCAAACAGATGAGTCCTACCATATAGATATAGATAGGGAACATTCACTCGAACTTCAGATTTTATTATAAGGAGGTCATGTGCGCCATTCAAATATACCAGACTAATCTTATCAGGTTTGCTGATTTGAATGATGCTAAACATGAAAGTTTCATTAATTTGCTATTTTTCCATCATCGTAATTGAAAATAGTCACCACATTTTTTTTTGGATAAATGGCGATACTTTCATTGATAACAAAATGAATTTACATCAGAAAACAACACCATTTACCCCTATACAAAACAATCAAATTTTTTTCTATTTTAGCTTTACACAATTTCTAATCTCTCATTCATTAAACTCAATTTCAATAGTATCTTCTAATACCGTTTCATTTCTTGTGATCAGCGTTACAGTAAATATTTTAGCACACATCTTTTATACTTTTAGGCGGATTATTCATTTTTCTTTTTTGGAAATATTTTAAATTTTATGTAGTTATTTTTATATTTTTCATCTCTTTTTTATATTATATTATAAGAATCGACAATTACTTCTTTACAAACTAGTGTTGGAGAATTTATTATAATAATTGGACGCTTTTGCTGGTACTAATTATACAATATATCATTTAAGCTAAATTTATGTAATTTAATAATGTTCAAGCAATGGGAAACATATAATTGACCTATTATATCGACCGGTCATAATGAGAACACCACACGTATATATAAAAAGCGCCCATTATATTTTCGACCACAACATATTGCAATCTTCGCAAACGTTCGCAATGATTTTTCTGTTGAATTCGTTCGTGCCATCAATGTCCCTCCAATAATTAACAACAGTAATTATTGTAAACCCACCAAGAAAAGGTAAAAATAATTTAAAAATGAAATAAAAATAAAAAGCAAATGGAATTACATCCGCTCGTGTATATTAGCTACTTTGAAGATAAGGAAAAATTAGGATGTCCATCATGATATTTGCGTACAAAGTAATTAATATAATGGATACATGTATTCCAATTGAAATCCAACCAGTAGGCCCATATATATATAACTTAAAGTTGAAACATTTAAACAAAAAGCAAGATACATAAAATTACAGCATTAGGTAGCGGGCACTTTACATGCAATGCAAGAATTGAAACCCACAAAAAAAATACTATATAATCAGACCGTTAAAGCAATTTCCGAGTAATAATGGATCACATCAAATAACATGGAAATATGTCGTGATTTCTTAAAAAAAGAAAAGAGAAAAGAGAAATTAGACAGCATTTATTAACTATTAAGATAGTGTTTACATAAGTTGTCTAAGAGAGACAAGGACCCAATATGTCGACCCGTTCGGTTGATGTGTGCGTGTGTCCGCATAAGCAGAAAACGATGGATATATAATTTCTTTTGATTTCCACCAACCATACAACCATGAAGTGGAATATAAGAATATCATACCGATGAGACAAAATTAAAATAAGGATTTTTTCAACGTTTGACCAATCCTTGATGGATCCGAATATTCTTTAAAATAAAGAAACTATCATAACATAAGACTCATATACTTAAAAAGACGATCAAAATAAATTATATTTTCATATTCTCGATCGCAAAGATGTACGATGGACTATGGATATCATATTGAGTGTACATTAAACAAGTCAAAACAAAATATATCGAAATTAGAGCAATTTATGAATGTCCCACGTCACTCTCGTAGCTGAAAAGGAAAATGATGAATATGAAAAATTTTGAAACCATATGAAGCAATTGCTAAATGTGGAGGGGATTCAAAAGCAAGATCTTGAACTGCATACAATACTCCACAAGCACCGACCCTTGATATATGTTAAGAAGATATTTTTAATTGTGTGTGGACGTTAATTGATGGACCCATCGTATATGTCTATGAATACATTTGCTTGCACTTAGAATTGCAGTGGGATACAATTGTGTTAGCACAGTGCGTCCAAAATTATTTTTCATTCATTTTTTTTTCGTGTTATGTGAGTGCGTGTGGTTTTGCCTTTTAAGTGGCATTATATGGCTCGATAAAACAATTTATTTTTTCATCCGAAAAAAGAAAAGGAGCACCGCTTAAAGCAAAGCAATTGATGATTATATTTCCTTTTCCCTTACGGTCGCCTATGGCCGACAAGAGCATCATCAAAAGTGTCCATAGCTTTTCCTCTTTAAAGTTCATACAGATGGTGCCTAACTTTGTGATGGGTGGAGGAATTTTATTTTGTGTGAAAATTCGACCTTCTCTATATTTTTCATAAATACCCTTCTATTTTATTTATCTATTTATTTTTATAATGAGCGGCATCTGAATTTCATCGAAATTAATCATGATCCCACGTGAACACCCTACATGCATATGGATAAATAAATTCCGCCACACAAACTATGCAGTTGGCCTAATAAGGAGTTTCATGCATGACTTTACGTATATTTGAACTTTAGTCTTTTTTTTTTTTGTTGAAGAGGAGGCCCATAGGTCCAATAAAGAAAATTAGAAAACTAAATAAAAAGTATGAGAAATCCTATTGGTGAAAACCAAATTTAAATCTTCACTATAAAAATGTCAATTCTATATTTTTTTTTTGTTAAGTAATTCTATAGACTTTTTTTACTAGATATATATATATATATTGTTTTCTCCACTTTCTACTAGCTTTCTGGGGGGGGGGGGGGGGGGGGGGGGGGGGGATATTAATAATTAATAATTTTCTTAATTAGTTGGGCTTTGAACTTAGGTGGGAGCTGACTACGCTTTCCTCCCCACCTCATGATGGCCGACAGGAACACATTTTATGAAACTTCATTAAGTTTTCAAAATATGGGGGTTGGGTTTACATAAAATTTTCCCCTTGGTGGGGTTCTCTTGTCCAATAAAAGATAGAAATATGGCCTAGAAGACAATGGCAGCCGAGATTTTGTGTAACCTAAAGTGGGCATAAATGGGGTTCTTGATCTTGAGCTTCTTGACCTAGGTTTGCTTGGATCCTTATTTTTTCTAAAGAAACCTATGAGAAAACAGAGATATGTATGGGTACCTACCGATTCCACACACACATATATACATGTTTCTATATACATAGGTAAATTGGACTTATTTGGATGTGACAATATCAATGTATTTATAAATCCAAAATTTACATTTGGTTGAACAACAGTATGAAAAACTAGTTCTGATTTCTCAAAACTTACTTTTTCGACTAAAAATTTCCGTGAGACATCTTTCATATCTCCCCTCTCGGCAGTGCTGGTGCCATAGGACTAGTAAAGTTAGCCAAGAACACTAGACGCGGAGGACGAAATGCCAGTTACCATGACTAAGTTCAAGAAACTCGAGTATAGGTCTAGATTGAAGATCTGATCCTGTGAAAGGTAACTAAGCTTCGTGCTACGATTAATATTAATGTCGTGATTCCATTTGCTAGTCGTTGCACTCAAGGTAAGTAAATAGGCTTAGATGAACGCATCCCAATGGTTTAGAGTGTATATATATATATATATATATATATATATAGGAATGTGAATACATATGCTATCGCATAATTGTTGTATAAGGGGTCCCTTTTTAAAAAAAAAATAATCATTGTTATATAAGGTCACATGGCAATTGGCCCACGCACTTTAACGCAGATAATCTTATATATACAGAAGCCAATTTCAGAATTAGTTTACCACGTATGGTATAATAATTACCCCCAAGAGCTTGTAAGCTAAAGATTACGCTAAGAACAACCAAAGATTTGTTCTACTTATTATTGAACTAGAGTAACCCTAATAAAGCTGTTAGGTACCATTGTGATCATTATTGGTTTCAAATAATGGAGTTGAAATATATGAACGACTATCCACACTTAAAATTATATATATATATATATATGTGTGCATATATATAGGCTTAAATAGAATAAAATGGAGAAGTTGATTAATTGTAGTGTTACTTACTCTCGACCTCGAATGTCGTCTAAGAGGTCTTGAACTGATCAATAATGCTTCTAGTTTGTTTCTTTTAATTTCTACTTTCTTTATTACTAGCTCATGTGCCTCCATTGTAACCAAAAATAAAAACAATATTAATGATGCTATTAAACCAATTGGGATGATTCGAACTAGATGAACATTCTACATTCTATATCAACCTAACTCAAAAATGCTAAAATCTCCTAAAAGTTATGCCTAATAATCCTTTTAATACTCACATTTTATTAAATACCCTTAAAAGTTTATGTACTTACAATTTATGCCATCATCTGTGATTAGGGAGGATTTTTAGGAGGATGATTAGGAGGATATAGTAAAAATCTAATGTTGGTTGCCAGCAAAAAAAAAATCTAGATAATGTTTTAGAATTTATTATCGTTTGTGATTTTAATCTCTAATTAAGCAATATTTCTGACGGCAAGATGCTTGAATGTGTATTCACAAAAAACTTTCACCTACAAAACAAAAAAACGTTTTCATAAATAAAAAATAAAAAAAATAAAAGAAAGTTACTAATAGTTTAACAGTTATTAAAAAAAATCCCACAAATATAAATGAAATGCAAACTTTGGCATTATCAAGTGATATACTGTATATATAATCTAAGCAGTAAAATTTTGGTGGAAAAGGTTTTTTTTTTCCTTTTACTCCTTTATTTTCCATTATTAGAAGGAAGGAAAATCAGTTGGCACATCGAATCCTGAAAATCAGCTGGCATATAATTAAGTAAAATGTTATGGATAATATGGTTAAATGTTGAGATATGGCTCACATCGTATCCTGCAGAGAATTTTTCAGGGCGATTGACCATTCAGAAGATCAGGAGCAGTTTCACGTGCTGGAAATGGACTGTTCCAAATATTTTCTCTTTTGCTGCCTTTTTTTTATTGAATAAGTCAATCTAATATTTTTCATCATATTTAAAAAAATGCGTCCAAAAAAATTTTTAAAAAAGGTGTTTTGCCGCAGCAAAAGAAAATCGTTTGACGAATAATCTGATCAAAATAAAAATGATTATGTTTCAACCCATAACAAATTTTCTAAGTAATTTTATTTTTCAAGAAGTTCAGATTCATTTCCAGAAAATATATATGTTTTTTTGGGCTAAAATCATGCAAGTTATATTTTAGTAAGTTACTATTTAGGGCAAATTACAAAAAAAAAATCCAAATTTTATAAAAAGTCTCAGTTTTGTCCTAAATTTTGTTTTGTAACAAAAAAAACCATAAGTTTTCTAAAATGTCTCAAAAATGACCTCCGTTATAACTTCCGTCAATTTTTGCTGCTGATGGTGGGTCCCTTTAACAGTCCACGTAGGTCACAAGTAGGTAAAAATTGACGGAAGTTATAACGGAGGTCATTTTTTAGACATTTTAGAAAATTTATAGTTTTTTCTGTTACAAAACAAAATTTAGGACAAAATTGAGATATTTTACAAAACTTGGGTTTTTTTTATAATTTACCCCTTTTTTTTGGATAAGTAGTAAATTAGTGTTTTATCAAATGAATCTTTTTGATTATATTTTCCTTTCAGAACCTTTAGATGAACTCATGGAGCTGAAATTAATTCGATTCTTCTAAAAGCCTTTTTTATGAAACTAATAAAGTGAAAACTTTATCAGGAGCGTAGATAATTTATTAGAAAACCGGGAAACCAAATACTCACAGTTAAACGATATTTGAACCGGGTTATATTCTATACAAAGAAAAATGGAGATGAATATTTTAAGCAACATGATAAGAAAGGGAAAAATTCACCAAAGAAATGTCAAAATCCAATGATAACTCGAATTTTATGTTGAAAATGAGTCCAGTCACTTATAAACTCAATTGATTATTTTATTACCCAAAAAAAAAGAGAAAGAAAGGAAAAGATTACTAGGGGCGATGCAACTGGCAAATTACAAGTCCGAAGTGCATGAAATGGAAACTCATTGAAAGTATTTTGTGGTCAAAGTAAGCCAATACATGTAAGTAAGATTAGTCTCATCAGGCAATTAGCGGCAGAAGACAGTTCGTGTTCACATGAAAAAATTTAGGGGACATAGAAAAAAAAGGAGTTGTACTAACTAGAAATGCGACCCTGTCGATCAATTTTCCTTTTTGTTTTCTTGTACCCTTCTCGGCAGCTGACAATGAGGCAAAAATTGAGATTACAATTAGACGGGACCCTCTAGCTATATGTACACATATATATAGACTGATAACAGAGTTATGCACGTATATGTATGTGACATCTAAGAATCTTACAGTGAGATGATTGTGGGGTTGGCCTACAGAAACAGTAGAAGTTGTCGAATTGGGGCACGACATTTGTTGCCAGGGTTGGACCCTCTGAAATTAATTTCTTCATGCCTGTGAACTATACCCATCAGCCCCGTCCCATCCTACATGTATGAGTTGTACCAATCTCCCTTAGATAAAAATTAAACCTCTCGTCATCCTCCTCACCTCACATACGTGATTATCAGGGGAGAAAAATAAAAATAAATAAATAAATAAAGAGAATTTAGCACAATGACACTCGCTTTCGTCTGAGCATCAAGATATCCCAAATCCGATCATTTTTATGGGACTACTCGTGTCATTTTATTAAAATATTATGATTTTTATTCATTGTATTAGACTTGTGAATCTTTCATATAGAAAAAAGGAAAGAAATTAAATATATTTTTGGTTAAAGAATGGAGACTTCAAAGTTCAAAGTGTCATTCTAATAACACTGCCCGGAAGCCCTCCGAAAGAGATGGATAGGGAATTAAGGGGAATAATGGCCTCCTAAAATTTTGATATCTTAAGAAAATTTATGTATTATTCTTTAAATTTTATGAAATTACTTATATTTACCTCCTAACCTAAAAATATATATATTTCTATTTGCTCCCTCCCAAGAACCTCGCCCCCCTTAGTTCAAATCTTGATCCACTCACCGGCCTACCCCCTTCCTTGCCGCACGGTTGCATCACCATTCACCGGCCTAGCTCTAATCAAATTCGTTTCCGATAGACACTGAACTTACTGAGACGTGTCACTTTACTGTAAAGGGACGACGTCGTCATTTTATCTCATGTAATTAATCAACATATACGTATTTTGCTAAGATTATGTAACAAGAAAGATCGCGAGTCTTTCAAACATGATATGAATGCAATATAATGCCCAGAAATCGAAAATAGAAACACCTCTTTTATTTTCGAGAAAAACTATTAATAAGTGAAGATGTAAATGAGAAGATAAGAGAAACTCCTTTATATAGGAGGAGATGAGATGAGTCCAATAGAGAAGACAAAATCTTTTTATTAGCAACGTCTTGCAATGGTACCCTATCAAACTTTTTGTCCTTATTACTATTTGTAAGATTTTTTTTAAAAGGGTATCTAAGAGGAAATTTGAACTGCAGTGTCATAAATAAATATATATGTAATACATATATATATATATATATATATGTTATATATGTTGAAGATTTTAGAGCAGATGACTAAAAAACAATTACCATAATTATTTTATTTCAATGGTTAGATTCTAATAGATGAAATCTAGATCATACACATATTCAAATTTTTGTTACAGAGAAATTCTCCACTCGTACTTTTACATTTTATCTTTTCGATCACGCATCTTTTAAACGACGCTAGGTCGCACCCGAAAATAGATCGATCATGCTTTGTATCATTTGGAAACCAAATCGGTTGGTTCAATTATTAATCATGAAAACCAAATTACGGTTTTCAAAAAATAATATAAAAAATTAAACCACCCAATCCACTGTGACCAGGTTTGACCACTTTCTTCTTCGAACCACCGAGAAACTATAGCTGCCCCTTGCACCGAAACTCTAGCTATCCCCAGTTGTAATCGCTGATCACGGCCGCCACTGAGCAGTGGCGAATGCACCGGCGTCTGGCCGTGATCATTGGGGTCAGGCTGGGCTGAAGGTAGCTCAAAGGAATGGGCGGGAAAGGACTGGTTCGAGGACGTAGATCGCGACTGATATCAGGGCAGATCAATCGCGGCGAGAGCCACAATTCTAATACACTGGTGCCTGGAACCGACAACTGATGACCGCCAAACATAGCCCGTGACCTTCAGCCGGCTGCGATAGAGCCACCATGGCTAGTTCGGCGATCGCACTGTATCCACTAGCTATTGGTTTTGCTTCGCCAAGCTTTCCTACAAAATAACAATAACTAAAAATAATATAAGAATAGAAATATCTATCTAAACTATAATCTCTATCAAGAAATCACATCCATAAACCATCTCTAAGTAAGCAGCAGTGTCTACTCCTTCAACTTAAACAAGGAAGGACATGAATTTGAGAGAGAGGCTACAGATTTGACTTTCACCAGCAGTGTCAAAGACTCAAAGGCAGCGGATATTACATTAAAGTCCAGTGGCTGAAGAAGGTGGGTTCAAGTAGGAGGGAGAGGTGTCAGAACCTTCTTGATTTCAGCGGTAGCGGGGGAAGGGTAGAGGGAGTCAAGGCGGGAGTGGAGGTCGGCAATGAGGGCGTCCCTCCTCCGCACTGAGGGCGGACGACTCGGATTTGAGGATGGAAGTGATCTGACCTGTTCGAATTGGAAATGATGTGAACCGGGATCGATTGTGCAACCGAATAACGTCGGAAAAACTTTGTAGTCAAAAATATGAAATGTAAAAGTATAAGAGGGAATCTTCATGTGATAAAAATATTGACATGTGTATTGTTCAAATTTTGTCTATTAAAATCTAACGGCTGAAATGCAAATAACTACGGTGATTTTTTTTTTAACCAACCGTGATAGTATGATCCATATATATGTATCTATTTTATAGATAAATTAGAAATGACATTAATACCCAGATAAAGCATATTAGAAAAATGATATTAGTTAGATATATAATTTGGTTTTCAAGTTAGCTCAACAGGTCAACTTCACATATATAGAAGCACTACATGTGGAAGCCAACATTTTGGGAATTTTAAGGGTACTATGAAAAGAACTATATATTAAGCTTGCCAGCAAATTTGGAAGTTTTAAGAGTTCCATATCAAGCTATTTGATCTGTCGTTTGCACGTAAATTAATAATTGGTCAGCTAAATGTGGTTTAGGCATATGGCGAGAATGTACAATATAGATTAATTAGATATATCGAGAACAACAACCAATTAAAATCAATCAAATTGTAATATATACTTTTCATGGGTTCTAATAAAAATGTTTTATCTTGTTTAAGAGTGGACAAGAAGAGACCAATTGTTTGATACACAAAGGAATGCTACTATCCAACCGAAAAAAAAAAAAGGGGAATACTTCTGATAGTATGCAATACATATACATGGAAATCAAATAGAATTGCTGAATTGAAATACATCTAGCAAAACCAGATCACCGAAAAAAAAAATCTAGCAAACTAATTGAGTTGAAGCCTTGAAAAATATTTTCCTTAATTAATTTATTTATCTATTTTTAGTATCCAAGTCTAACCATTTGGTGGTATAATGGTGAGACGAGAACGTTCGATTGACCAGCACCACCTAACTGTGCAAATGATCCTACCAGCTACATTAAATAATAATAATAATAATAATAATAATAATAATAATAAGAATAAGTGATTCTCATGGGTATATTAATTTGACGATTATCGAACTAAACCCTACTTAATTAAAATTAAGTTAATGGTGGTCCTTACAGCAAAAGCTGAATGCTGATTGCAACCATGCCCGATAAAAATCGCCCTAGCCAGTAAATCCCTCAATAGAAACTCTTTGACGTGCGTATATTAGGAAACTTACAAGTGCATTATTAGGTGCATTACAATGGAAGGAGGTAACAGGAGCTCCTATTATTAAAGAGGGTATAATGTAGTGACACACGCCATCTGGTAATTAAAAAGTCTCAGATTCAATATTCAAGTTGGACTTCCCGTGTCTATTTATTAGATAGTAAGGATTCCAATTTTATTGTACTAGATATATCAGAGCCTCTCTTGTAATAAAAAAAAAATGAGCACTTATTAGAAAAAGGTGTAACGCAGTGGTACACGTCTCGCCTAATAATCAAAAGGTTCCAAATTTGATACCTAGTGAGATTATAATGTGCCTATTTATTAACTATTATAATTTTTATTTCATTGTACTAGGCCATTGGGTCTCCTTGTAACCGGAAAAAAAGGAGCATATATTTATCAAAGAGAATATATCGCAGTGCCACACGTCCTCACTAAATAACTAAGAGATTCTGGGTTCGGTACTCGTTGTGGGATTATTATACAGTTAGTATAATTTTTATTTCATCGTACAAGGCCTATGGACAAGAGCGGAGCCAGGATTTTCATCAAGGGGGCAAAAATATTACTTACATAAATATTTTTTTTATAGGGAGCAAAATATTAATTTTACATAGAAAAACACATACTTTTGGAGTAAAATTTTAAAAAATTTAAAGTTCGGGGAAGAGGCAATTGCCCTCCCTAGCTATACATTGGCTCCGTCTCTGCCTGTGGACCTTCTTTTGAAATCGAAAAAAAGTAACACCTATTTTTTGAGTGAAAAAGGAGAACCTATTTTAACCATATATATATATATTTCACACTAGAAAAAAAAAGGGCCATAATTTCTACCAAAGAAAGGGATAATTATTTTTTCCCGGTCACAAGAAAAGCTCGTAAATCTAGTATATATGTAAGCCATAATTGTTTGTTAATAAAAGCATATTTATTTACAGTGTAAATGTAACACCTGATGAAGGTTATCTACGCGACTTCATTCAACGATATAGGAAGTGCACAGAGAGGAAAGTTGTGAGACTGATGGGATGGATCTGGATCAGTTACCTTATATAACGAAACACAGCAATAAAAAGAAGAATGTATTAATGGTTACATTATGCATATCGGTAAGTTCCACTGTAATATTATTTCACCCAAAAAAATATATTTATTATCATATTATTATTAGCGAAAAAGAGAGTGAGTTTTGCGACTCATGTACTTATATTAAGTTAATAAAAAATTCAAGAGTGAATTTTCATAAAACTATATGGTTTCAGGGAGGAGAGTAATTTGCATAATCATGCTATAGCTAGGTAGAATATTTTCTATTTCTTATTATTGCATCAGAAATTGAATGAAATCGAGGCGCAGACAGTGCATGAATTGAAGAATTTTATATTATACCCTTTTGTTATAGATCAATGCCAACAGCCCATTTAATTAATTATTAGCTGTAGGATTGCGGAGGACCACTTAGTTAATTTATATCATCTAACTTTATCGTTATATTGCTTACAGAAATATTTAGATATCAATCTATTCCCCAGTCCCCCTCACGCTCCCGATGAGAGGATCTCACCGTCGTCCTCACTGATGATCATCCTTTTCTCCTCCACCGCCATGTCGGTGGCTTTTGCCCGAGCGACTATCTTTGCCGCGAAGTCCTCAATGTCAGAGGGAGCTGGGAGCAACATCGGAGGAGGCAATGGCAGGCTGCTACCCACTTGGACCGACCTCGATCCGATCATTTCTGGATGGATCTCGGGTCGGGTCGGGTTGGATTGGATTATATCCGACCCAAATTTGACCCACTTCGTATCGGGTCGTGTTGGATTAGATCCGAACCGGTTTCGACTGGGTTGGATCCGATTTGAATGTCGGTTTCAAGGGCAGTTGCAGTCGAAATGTCTTAGTCACTCCCCTTTTCGTTTCTATTGTTGCAGGTGTCTTCCCTGGCACGCCGGATTGGTAGGCCCGGGAATGTTACTAGCTGGATTGGTTGGCTCGTTGGCTTCCTCCCCGGCTTTGCTGGATTAGTCGATGCCTATAGCCTTCCTCAGCTTGGATTATTGGTCTAATTTGGCAGCCCGATTCAGTGTTTGGTCCACGGCGCACGAGTACGGCTCAAGAGCACCGCTGCTTTGCTCTTATGTCGATGTCTTTTCGGAACGTCAATATCAGATGGCTGAGTTCTACATAAATTTATGGTTTGAGGATCCTTCCCTGGTTTCTATCAAGATTCATGTGTGACGGCATAGAGTCTTGATCGGGACTTCAGATTGTTACTATATTGTATCTGTTATATATTGCTAGGTGTTTCGCCTTTAATTTTTCTATGTAGTATGCCTAGGAGGATGCTATCATTCTGATATTGTAATCTTCATTTCTTGAGCATTTTATCTGGGTACTCATGTCATGTAATAGTTTTATATGTTATGAATGAATCCTCAAAATTCATGAGAAAAACAAAATATATTCCTCAGTTGGTCCTTTTATTAAATAATAAATATAATAAAACGGTATAAAGTATATTATATGTAAAATTAATCTACGTGATCCGATATAAGGTACAGGACGATTCCTCCCCTAGTCCTTTTTTCCTGCTTATTTGTTTATTTAAGTGCATGATTAAGTCCTAATCAAATGAAAAGTCAATCCCATCAATCATGTACATTATTTAATCCCGGTGCCGCCCGTGCTAACTTTAACATATTAATCAGGTTTTGTACATTATTGGCTAGCAAAGAATATTTTTTCATTCTTAAGACCGTGACGAGCACAGATTAGACCCACATGCAAGGAATCTTTTATGTATATATAATCATTATCATGGGAGAAAATCAGGTTAAAATGCTGCATTTTTCTCCCTGCCAAATTCCATTTTTGTAGATTTGCCAGGTCTTACTTTTGTTTTGATTTGTCTTCCATTTATATGAGGATGGAAAAACTAAAAAGCACAAAGAAAAATGATGTTGTGTAGTTTTACAGGTTGTCGCAGGAAATTAGAGGTTTTTTGTTTGATTTTCTTTAGCGGAGGCTTTTTATTATGCCTATATGTGTTGAGAGTTATCATCCCATGTCAAAGTATACTAATGAGAAATCCCTGAATTTTTCTTCAAAATTCCAACGTGGGACAATGACTCTCAACACATATATTTCCCTCCTTATCCCTTCATTAAGCATATGAACCTTCTTTTTGGTAAGAAAAAAATAAAAATGGAAGATAAAAAAGAAAGTTATTTGTATTGATTAGTGTTTCTCATTTAATTAGGGAATGGTTAAAAGAGTGAATGATTTCTTTTCTTTTTTCTTTGGGATTATATATGATAAAAAGTTCTCCAAAACAGGAATGGAAGAAGTGACAATGAATTGAAGAGATGAGAAAATCTAGTAAATATAGTTGAATTTATAATTTCTATTGATTTTCAATTGAGCGGGAGAGTCATTAATTACTAAGCTTATTGCAAGAACATATATAGGAATTATTAAAAAAAACTAGTTATTTCATTTTGATGAATTCAGAAAATAATGCTTAACGCTTATGAAAAAGAGACAAACTGGGCTTGCACGAAGTGATAGGACAAGGATAATAAAAGCTCACTAGCAAGAATCAAAGTTAGAATTTCATAATTTCTAGGATATTGTACATGACTTCGCATAAGATCCTCTCTTTTTTCTTTTTTTCTCTGTTGGATTATCAAACGATCACTATTATCCTATACTATTATCTAGGCCAATGTCTGATTCTATAATTGTCACCTTATTCATATAGGATATGATTGAAAAGTCGGAGATACCTCTTATTTTTAGTTTAAACTAGTCAATAACTCACGCGTTGCGCATGATTATTAAATGTAATATAAATTATTATATATATTATTGGCTACATATAAAAGAGAAAAAAAATCGAGTGTGAATTTATTTATCAAATATTTTAGGAATTTTTCCTACGATAATGGGCGGATATCATTTGGAAATATTAATGTTCAGATTGACTAATCTAATTGATGAATGGGAGATAAAACATTATACAGTCCTTGTCTTTTTTAATTCCAGATCTGGATTTACTCATTACAATATTAAAATATTATTTAATAGAGTCCGTTTTTAATTAAGTCTAGGCACAACTTTTCACTCTTATTTTTGTGTAAGCATGTACATAAAATACCAAATTAATATTATTAGTAGAGTAGAAAATTCAAGTTCAAATAATTTTGAATATGAAACTTAAAACAATAATTAAGACTTTTATAGAATCTTTTTAGTAGAGCTTTTAAAACATCCTCATTTTAAAACTATTAATAATTATTTATTCATTAGTAGACCGACCCGACTCAACTGGATTAGTCGGGATCCAATTGGACTTCCGAATACAATGATACACATCGAAAAAATCATAATTCATATTTCCAGTTTAAAGCCATTGTAACTCCAAGACTGGCCTACCTCAACTCATTGGAATACATTTATAGCACATCTTAGATAAAGATTTAATCGAATAACTAAGAAATCATACTTAAGTGAGAACATTTTTCAATAAAGTAATGGAATGACATGTCATGACCAAGTATTAATAGATTGACCAAGAATTCTTTTCTCTTGATTTGTTTACGCAATTTTCGTTCATGCTTGGAAAATATTTATAATGATTGGCGTTTGATCGAAAATTTATTTATGATTTCAAAATTCATGGAGTTATCTATAAATAATTACTACGTTTATTAATTTGAAGTGTTTATTTATTGGCTTCAAAATTTGTGAAATTATCTATAAAATATTTTTTTTCCTGTAAGCATCTATATAATAATTATCTACGCTTATATATATTATAATTAAATTTACAAACATTAATATATTATATTTTTTTATCTAGATTTTGCTAAATAAATTTCATGATAATATTAATTTGTATTATGTTTAATTGATAATATTAATATGTATTTAAACTCATCCGCGGTCCTCCTATAATCAGGTTAGACATGACAAGGAGGGAGATGAGGAGGCTTCAGTTTTTCATGAACAGATGAATTTAATTGATAATATTAATAGGTATTTAAGCTCATTCACGATCAGCCTATAATCGGGTGAGACATGATAAAGAGGGACATGAGTAGGTTTCCATTCCTTCGTCGACAGGTGAGTTGAGGTGATTCGTTGCCTTTTTATTTTTAATATTTTAATGCAATAGATTATTTCTTTTTCCTATTTCTTGTGACACTTACAGATTAAAATAATTAAGAAGTTTGAGCAATCAATCATATGGGGCTTGACTTTAATCTTATCAACATGGTTATCATTCACGAATTTCGTATGAGAATTACAGTGCCAGAATAATAATTAGAACATTGGAGAAATTTTATGGGGTTATAGATTATCAAATGGAGTAACAACAATCATCCAAATGGAGTAATGATATTTATCCTTCCCCTGTCATTTCGATATTATATATATGTGGATATTGTACAATTTAAAAGAAAATATAAAAGTCGAATGATAATATTATTTATTTAATATTATTTTCCGTTCTTTTTCCTCTCAGGGGTCAACATTTTTTTTTTTGGCTCACTCTTCTTAACTTCTCAATCCTATGCTATGTCACATCATTTTTGTTTTTGTTTTTTTTCAAATTACACCTGCCATTCTTACTTTCTATTTTTTTTCGTAAGCTTAATTTTTGTTTTCTTCCTCTTCCAAATTAATTCATTTACGAGCTTGTTGGAAAAATCATTGTAGTTAAAACCGGGTCAAGTCGTATTGTACATGAATAAATTTCTTATTATTAATTTAAGAAAAAAAATCCAAATAGTCGTGGAGGAAATTCTGGGAATTGTGGGGGTGGGGGAGTGAGAAAGGGCAGAGGACAGACATCATTCCCAACGACCGCTCCATTTTCTTAAAACTAAAAGTGGGGGGCAAAGCGGCAAAGGTGTCGTGTCATTCCTTCCCCTTCCCTCCTCTTTAGATTATTATGGGACGATCCGGGGGGGGGGGGGGGGGGGGGGGGGGGGGGGGGGAGCTCCTCCTCTTCCTCAGTCCTATCCATGTGATGGCCGTACAATCCATGTTTTTGTCTCTTTGTATTTTCTTTTCCTTAGTCCCTTACACGTGCGTTGCTGCCCCCACTTAATTTATTAATTATCTTCATCTTATCATATGATTAAAAAATACTAGCGAGAAATAGAATTTAACGTAATAATACTCGTTCTTGACTTGAAAATTAAAAATTTTTTAAATTGATCCTCATACGCGAGATTCTTCGTGTCTCCTCTCCAGTCCTCTTCGAGGCCCATCAAGCTTCGTTGTAATAAAAAAGAATTCAATATTTTCTGCAACAAATAATTTCAATCCCTCTCTCACGAAAAAGAAAAAAAGTTAATAATAATTATAATAATAATAATGACGATGAGGATGATAATAACAAAGGTACCTTACCTTCACTTTAACCAGCTCACTTCATCTATAGTTGTCCTTCGATTCATATGCCTCGCACACACAAACATTGACAACTCATGGGCATTGATTGATTCTCTCTATTCTATTATATATCCATATATCAACCGTGTGGTTTAGAGAGATTTCCCCACAATCGGCCAATAAGTAGACAGTGAATTTAATGATGGCTACGTATCAGGGGTAATAATTGATCCAAATAATTCGAACTTCTAATTAATAATGCCTCCGTTTCATTAATTACATCGACCTAGCTAACCTCGAGTTGGGAGAGAAAAAAAGTTAATGGATGAACCGTATGTCCGTATATAAATGGATCTTTGAACGGTTACATTTTCTGATAAAAATTACAATAAAGTATTAATATGGATTGATTCAAGTTATATAGTAACTTTTCCAATTAAGTAAAGTTTAGAGTTGTTGAAATCTCTGTAAACATAAAAAAAAATCTACAAATGAGAGAGTTTTATCCCTTAATAAATCAATACAGTTCGAACTCAAATTAATCTAAGTTAAAATTTGTCGTTGCGACAAAAAGAAGATCAAATGGCTTTTTAGTTTCACCGTGATCCACATTGATTCGATCAGCCACTAGCTATCTATTTTCTATCGTTCGACTCTTTGTTGATGCTCCATTACTGATTGGTGTGTCAGCTGAACGGCTGGGGAAGGAATGTCGTACTGACAATCAATCAAAAGGGATCGCAAACCATGAAGGAGAACACGCTAATCCTCCAGCGAAGTGACAACCATCAGACCATGTCAAAACTTAAGATCGTGTATAGTAGAATTTCAAAACACCACTGGTGGTGGTGGACGTAACTTTTATGAACAATCTTTACTCACTGCTTCTAACCAATGGCAGAACACACTTTATATTTGTTAGTAAATATACGCTTTTTTTTTTTTCGGTGTGTACTCTGATATTCAGAAATTCAATGGGATCTGACTAATTCAGTCGGGAGATCGAGTATTATAGGTTATTCTCCCTTCCAACAAGTGCGCTTCCCGGAATTCGAACTTATGTTCTTCTCTTTACGATAGTGAGTTGCTTACCACTCAACCAACACTTTTATTGATAAATAAATATACGCATTTACGTGCGTATATTTTACACCCTAAAAACCAATCAACTTGCAATAATATTAAAATTTTTCTTAGTTTTAATTATCAGGTAAAATCGAAATAATATCTTAGCGACTGAGATATATATTGGCGGTGGCCAAGAAAAAAAAAAGATATATATTTGCAAGTAGCCAAAATTGGGAACATAGAAAGAGAGAAAGAATATGCTTCCTTTTCATTAGATTAGTTGACTTCATTAAGATCAAGATATAATTAATACATACCGATCATTATTGTAATTGAGGAGTATGTGAATTTGGTCACCCTCTCAACTAAATAGAACAACTTTGAGTTAATGGTGATACTTGCAAGGATATAAATATTAACTATATTAACTCTTATAAATAACGTGAATCTAATAGTCTATTATAGATCAAGAAATTATTTTTAATTATAAAACTTAATTAATATTTTAACATTTTCCAAGATTTTGATTTCATTTTTGGAAATCCTACCAACTTTCTTGGGAAGATAAAAATCGATCTAAACGATGCGATGAAAATACAAGAAAATGGAAAATAATTGGGCTTGGAAAACCTCACCACTGATAATCGAAAGCAGAATCTTACTTTCACATCAAAGACAGTATTACTTGGTATAATTAGCAGTCAGTGAAAAATGAATGAAAATTAAAAGAAAATGAAAGGAATGAGCTCCTCATACAGTTTTTAAAAAAATTATATACCCCATTTTATGTTTTATATTATTTGAAAGTACGTTAGGAATTAAATAAGAAACAAAAATAGCAGGTGTGCTTCCTTATTGAAGAGGAGCGCCATGGCAAAAGTATTATTTTATTGCATTAGCATGTAGGCTCATGCCAAAAGTAAATGGTTCTAATAAAAAAAAGATATAATACAAGGCCAGGCATTTTGTTTGGTAATTAAGAATTTTCAAATTCAATATTTATTGAGATCATTCGTGTTATTTTATTAGTTATTAATATTTTTATTTTATTATACTAAATCTATTACTCCGTTTGGTTTCGCAATCGGATTTTAAAATTTTAATTCTAACTTTAACTCTACTAGCTACACAACAAAAATCAACTCTTCAAAGTAAAAAAGGTGTGACACATACATAAATCCACGTACACCTCCATTATACTCAATTCAATTTTTAATACTAAATTCTCTCAACTATTCATTAATATTTCACACTTTTTCTCATAATTCAATAAAATAATCATTACAACCCAATTAAAATCAAAATTCAACTCAACTCAACTGTAAAACCAAACATACTTTATATCTCCTTAAATAAAGGGGAAAAAAATGTTTTAACTAGACCATAGAAATTATCATAATTTCCATTCTAATTCTTAATCGTGATTAAAATTATCATAATTTTCATTTGAATTCTTAGCCATGATTAATTCTTATAGGTCGGATAGAAAATGGTGAAGTGGATTAAAAAGAGAGAGGAAAAGAAAAAAGGGGGAGGGGAGGGAGAAAAAAAGCTTGGCAAGTTGGGAAGAAACGGAATGTCCAATCCAATGTCTTACTAAAGTAATTCTCCTTCTCCTTCCCTTCTTCCCCCTTCTCTATCTTATATAAGCCAAAACCCAAACCTCACAACTATCTTCTTCCTCCTCTCTCTCTCTCTCTCTCTCTCTCTAACATTCCTTTTTATTCTGTTTCACTGTCTCCAACACCAACCAACCAACTACACGACCGGAAAATGGTTTCAACCCCGGCGACCGATTCCACCCCGGACCTCAACGTCGACAACCTCCGGGCCGTCCGGGTCCTCGGCCGGGGCGCCATGGGCACCGTCTTCCTCGTCCACGACTCCTCTACCGACCCCTCCGGCTCCTCGCCCTTCGCCCTCAAGGTCCTCGACAAGTCCTCCGCCCTCAACAAGCCCGACGCCGACCGCCGCGCCCGCTGGGAGATCTCCGTCCTCTCCCGCCTCTCCCCCGCCAACCACCCCCACCCCCACCGCCACCCTTTCCTCCCCCACCTCATCGGGTCCTTCGAGACGGACGACCTCCTCGGGTGGGCCATCCCCTACTGCCCCGGCGGCGACCTCAACGCCCTCCGCTACCACCAGACCGACCGCGTCTTCTCCCCCGCCGTCATTAAGTTCTACCTCGCCGAGATCGTCTGCGCCCTCGAGCACCTCCACGCCGACGGCATCGCCTACCGCGACCTCAAGCCCGAGAACGTCCTCATCCAGCAGTCCGGCCACGTCACCCTCACTGACTTCGACCTCTCCCGCCACTTCAACCTGAAGAAGGTGAGGTCGATCCTCCTCCAAGCCCATGACCCGATACTCGAGCCGGAATTGCCGACGAAGAAGCACCGGAAGAGCCTCACCCGCTTCATCGCCGCCGCCGGAGACCCCAAGGTGCTCAACCTGAAGAAGGCGAAGTCGGCCCGGGTCAGCCCCGTGAGCCGGCGCCGCCCGAGCTTCGATGACGGCGAGCGCTCCAACTCATTCGTCGGGACCGAGGAGTACGTGGCGCCGGAGATCGTCCGCGGGGACGGCCACGAGTTCGCCGTTGACTGGTGGGCACTCGGGGTCCTCGCCTACGAGATGCTGTACGGCACGACCCCATTCAAGGGGAAAAACCGGAAGGAAACGTTTCGAAACGTGCTCATAAAACCCCCCGAGTTCATCGGGAAACGGACGCCACTGACGGACCTCATCGGACGGTTGCTTGACAAGGACCCTTACCGACGGCTGGGATACCTCCGCGGCGCCGCCGAGATCAAGGGGCACCCGTTCTTCAATGGGGTCAAGTGGGACCTACTCACGGAAGTCGTACGGCCCCCGTTCATCCCTTCACGGGAGGACGACGGCGTCGAGAAGTTAACGGCAGGCGGCGTCGACGTCAGGGAGTACTTCCATCGACAGAGGCAGCCCCCGTCAATGCCGCCGTCGCCGCTGCCATCACCGTCGAGGAGATTGCACCGGAGCCTGTCACTAACGGAGTTCTAAGCACACGTGGGGGTGCTGGCACGTGGGAGACTTAAATTAATTTACCCTTTCTCTCCCCGAACACTCTCTCTCAGTGTAATGTAACTCCCTGTACATAAAATAATTATAGAACGTGATAAAGTTATGAAAAAGTTTAGGGGTTAAAAGTGAAAAAGAAACATTTGTTCGTGCAGTCATCATGCAAAGTTTCTTTCCTTCTCTCTCTCTCTCTTTTTTTTTTTTTGAACTTTTCCATTTCCATTTGAATTGCTCGACACCGAATCTCGCCGGCGCGTGATGGACTGGCTCCGGCATGTGGCCATAAGTTTCTTTGCTTTATGGGAAAGACAGATGGGTCGAAGCTGGGGGGATTGCATTTCTTGCACTCCTCATTCATTGTAAAATCTATGCTTGGAAACACCCTCAAGATTTTGCCGACTTTTTAATTTACAAGGAAGATTTTTATCTTCGAATGGAAGGGTCGTGCATACACACGCCAAATGTGTCCCATACACGAATCATGTCCGCAAAATAATTCTCATCGATACGCTAGATCGGGTGTATATATTAAGGTCGAGGAAGGAATTAGGTTACCATTTAGCCCGAAACTACACAGTGCCGCACTCCATTCCCCCTTCCTTCCATGTTTAATTAGTCGGTTACCATTTTTGGGTCGGACCTTGACCTTGTCCAGCCACAACCTCTTCCTATTTACTATAAAAGAAAACAATTTAAAAAGATCATACCGTAATCATTCGGAAACAGATAATTAAATTTTTACAAGACGAGGACAATAAGATACGTGAAGTTTAGTACAAAACAAAATTAAATTGTTCGTTGATATTTTCCAGAATTGTCGAGTTGCTTAATAGAAATTAGGTCCTCGTGGGCTAAGTTGGGGCAAATTATTATATTTGCCGAAAGAGATATGTAGATAACGCAACAGGAAGCTAGGAAAGGGGAAAAGGATATTATATAATTATTATATATATTTACTGTTCTTATTGTTAATTATTACTACGAAGTTTTTATTTAATAATTAAATTAAATTCAAATATGAAAAGATGAGCCTCATTGATTGCCGGACAAGATTTCTGAATTTACGGGGTCTAGTCTAATCTAATCTAATCCGATGGCGGGCTAATTTGCTCAACCATTATAATAAATTATTTCACATGGCTATCAGAAATTGAGGCTTTTAAATAACGAAGGTCCCAAACTATAATAATTGTTGCTTCCCTGTTTAGACTAGAGGGGTTTCTTCTACCACGTCCATGTCCCTTTCTGTTTCTCCCGGTAGTCCATTCCGAAATCGTTATCGTATTTGGTTGCTGTTAGAGTCAACTCAATGATCACTAAAGATGAATAAATAAATAAATTACTTACAAGATATACGTGATAAAAAAAATTTTTACGAAAAAAAAAAATTAAATCAAATCAAAATATACAATACAACTGGACAAATTTCCAAATCTTGAATTTTTCAAAACTCCAAGAGCAATACAAAGCACTGCATATATCAAATATCAATCTAAACAATAGCTAAGTTAATTGGAAACTCTTCATCATCGAGACTCATTGTCTTCTCCAAAAGTCAGAAACTGAATCTTGCGATGCTTTCAAACTTCTTGCTGTCGAATTTCGTTGTAGTCCTTCAGTCGATTGTGGAAAACCATAACCTCAATTCTGATATTAATTTATTGCGGATCGATTCATTAAAAAACAAAAATAAGAGAGAGAAAAAAACTAAACATATATGCAGTAAATATTCTCTTAAACAAAATTGGATTAAATTTCAAAACACAGCTTAACAATCGGAAATAAATTGCAAATCCCATGAAAATTTTAGAACTTTTTTTTTGGGGGGGTGAGTAACTATTTTGTTTTTTTAAAAGAAGAAAAACCTTAACATTAAAATGTATGGGACAAGATCTGTTGACAAGAAGGCAAAAAAAAATACTATTGAACAACCGTATTAGCCTTGCTGTTATGGATTCGATAAACAATATATATATGTGGAATTCCTGTTTATAAATAAATATAATAATACATCTTCAGCTGATTTATTTATGATAATCAGTGCCGCAAAATGGATTCCTCGGGGATAACTTTTTGGCTGCTGTAAGTGGGTCAAAAGATGAAGAACAAGGCCAAGAAGGCCAGTGTTCCTGTAGGGGAGCATCCTTAATTAATTAACTAATTAATGAAACTAACATTTAGTCATAATAAAAATAACTAATATTTACACAATTTTCCGACTAATATAGTATTAGAAATAGAAGAATAAAATACCAACTTTACACACCAATCTCACCGTTCAATTTACAAATTTATCCTTTAATTCCCAGCAAAGTCGAGTATATAAAATGCAAACTTTTTCTAAAGAGAAAATAGTGGCAGTTCTCCCCATTTACTAGCATTTTATAATTAATTGACCCAAAAAAGAATTAATCATGCGTCACAAATAAATTACTCAGCCAATTTCTAAGAAGATGCTGGGGAATGTCACTGAACGGGTCTACACGTACAATAACCTGATCAGTAGAGAATTAAATAACTTTATCTACCAAATTATATTCTCGATTTCTCTTCTATCACTAGATATTTGTTTTTCGGGGAATTCATGAGACGTCCATATTATATTGCTTGAGATCACATCTTGCATGGACGTTGAATTGCTATGATTACAAAGTGCTCCATGCTTCAAGTCGAATCCCCCAAATTACTACTATATTACAATCTACACACTTATAGCACGAAGTTTGTCAGCTATGTCAAATTTCGTTTTTTAGTATTGATTTTTTTCCTTAAATGCCAAAAATCGGGAAAATAAAATTTTACAAATTATCAAACCTTTTTGTTTTTTTAGTTTTTGTTAAGAAAATTAAGAAACATTTTTGCCATATGAGTAGAGATAATTTTGGGTGATCCTATCTCGTCACGTGACGTGATGAAATGTCAATTAGATTGCATGAAATAGAATGATTATTGTTAATTACTCAAATATTTTTGTTGAAAAAATTTAATTGAGTTTTTTCTCATCACGTCAATGTGAGGTATGACCATTTACAATATTATATACGAGTGGAAATGAAGCAAGTACTGTTGAGCGGCATCAGGTGCTTGCGATTGATTCTATTTGCAAAAAAGGAGGAAATTCGGTTCCCTAAACAAAGAATAAAATTTGACAGAAATTATTCCATTTGTCGGGCAATTCATGGATAAATTGCCTTAGCTGCCGTTTCATATCCTAGAGGATTTGCCATGTCCATTGTTCCCTCCTGATTGGAAGAACTGAGAATACAGATATGAATATATATGTAAATTGCATATATATGTATATGTATATATATGGATCTGCATATATATGCACATGTTAGAGTCCCCACATTAATCAAGGAAACTACAAACCAAATTAGCCATTTGTCTTGTACTCTATTCATCTTTGGATTTTAGCATTTTATGATCTTCTGGCCCTTCCATAATTTCCCCCAAACAATTGGGTCTGCCCCAGGGAATGAGAGCAAAGGGGGGGTGGAAACTTGGGCAGCTCACATGCTATGTTCGCTATTAATCTCTAGAATACGGTACAAACAGTCCCAGTCGCACTGTATAAACTTTATAGGAACTCTTTCATCTGTACGATAGATTCTAACTAAATGAAGATAAAATATGGACTGCAAATGATTTGATATTCCGTAATTGACATATTTTATTAGAAACTCTATATATAACTTGATTGAATCTGCAATCAAATAATTTTGCTCATGTGGGATCACGACATATACATGTTACAAAATGGCTATAGGGCATATCACTAGTAATACGTAGCTCTTGCTATCTCGTGAATGAATAAGGGGATCGAGGTCCCCCACGACTTAATTAAAATGTGGATTTAGGGCTGGACCTTTCCTCCTTTGTTGGCTGCTGGCGTCCAAATTCCTTAACTTATACGTCCCTAGTTTCCCAAGGTATAAACGTATATGACAAAGGGTGGTATCAGGAAAAAGTGCATCAGCCACTTTCTCATAGGCATAAGTACAACTCATGCATAACTAAAACGAGCCACAGCATGTGAATGTTTCGCGATAGTTCCCTCTCGGGATTGGTTAGTCCGGGAGTGGGGCTAACTGTGTATGCGGCATCCGGATAAATATTCCAAACCGTTGGATGACATGGTTGTTGCAGTCGTTGGTCGATGGTTGAGATGGACTTGGTATTGCAGAGCACCCATCATGGGTCGGTAAGAGTTT
Source organism: Punica granatum (assembly GCF_007655135.1). Classification (NCBI taxonomy): domain Eukaryota; kingdom Viridiplantae; phylum Streptophyta; class Magnoliopsida; order Myrtales; family Lythraceae; genus Punica; species Punica granatum. The sequence continues at coordinate 33,430,244 of NC_045129.1, forward strand.
CTTACTGACGATGACTTTTCGATTTTAGAAAGGGCAATGCGGTTACATGCCGAAGATAATCGAGAAGTGTCGACTGTAAATCAATTTAACTAACAAAGGCTTATGGGTTTATTTATGATCAAGTCCTAGTCTTTGATCTCCAAAAGAGATGGAGAAAGGAGGAAATTATACTGATGATGATAATTAGTCTGTCTCAACTTCGTTGACCTTGACCTTGATCATGACCATGACCAAAGCATTGGAATCCTATTTTCATAATCATCTCCTATTCTTTCCCGTTATACATATAGGGAAATCTCTCTTAGCAATATGGACCATCCACCATTTCACTAAATCAAGTTGTTACCTTAATTAATCTTTTGCATGTACCGTAAAATTCGGTACATTGACTATCAATTGGTTGCTCTTTGTTGCTACATTTTACCTTTCTGGTCCTAAAGGTAAATCTTTTGAAACAAAATTGATCGGTCGAGTTCTTATTCCAACTCCAACCGGTTCCTTTTCCCTCCAAGAAAAGGTTGGAGAAAGAGAAAGCACTTTACGGTTTCTTTTACTTGAAATAAACTTACTTTAGAGCGTCCATACATTCATTTTTATTGGTGAACGACACAAATGAAAGAGATTACATATATAGAAACTGCGATCAGTTGAATTATTCACACAATATATTTTTATGATCAATCACTTTCAGGGTATATCATCGGGTGAAATCGATGTGACTTTACATCGTATTTACTGGAAAACCTATAAAAACTTGGACTCCAAGTCAAGTAGTGGAGACTTGCGAAGGGTGTTTCATGGTAGAATTGAGCTTAGAAGGCAGAGTTTGATAATTGAAAAGACACGGCAAAAGCGGGAGGCAAAGAAAAAGATGGGTTATGATTCTGTCGATTAAAGGCCATCATTTCTTTCACTTAGTTTCAGTTGAAAACCACAGTAATTAAATCACAGTCATGAAAATTGTAATTGATATAATTAATATGATTTTCAAGAATCCCAATTATAATAAACTAATGAACTTTTAATTTTTTCTCGTCGGTGTAGGATTTGGGGTTTAATTTAGAGAGTTGATGGTGAGCCCAAACTGTTTTCCCCGAATGACTCTTTAGGCCCAAAGAGAAAGACTGTAATCTTCAGGAAGGCCCATTAAGGATGTAAAAGAACCCATCTGATGAAATATATTATACATACAATTATACGAATATACGAGTCTGCTACCTGTGCTACGCATGAGTGTGCAATACATCTTTTCAATGTGTTCCCCAATACTCGGAAATCCAATGGGTCCCGACTAATTCAGTTCAAGTATGACCAACCCATTAAGGTGTAAAACTCTTACAATCATGAATTTTTCTTCATATGGATAAGAGCTGAATCGTTTGAACTAGCCGACATTGTTGCGGTATTTATTTTTATCTCCTTAATTTAATGATGAAGTTCTCCCGTTAATATTACAAAATTTTAAGAAATAATTGTTGCAACTATAAAACATATTTCTTCATCCATGTTAGCCTTTTCTGCTATAAATACGATGATAGAGGAAGAATACATATTAACAAAATAAAAAAGTCAATAACCAAATTGATTATGAAAACGAATATTAGAAGTTAAATAAAATGATCTCTTCGATTAGGGAAATGATAAGCGTAGTATAGTGATTATGATCTCCTCAAATCAACTAAGATGGAAAGCGAGATCTTATAAAAGCACAAAAAGAAAGGGAAAAAATAATTTACTATGATGTCATTATACCCCGCTTGTATACTTAACTCACTCCTTTCTCACTTGTATTCCATATTTGCTTTCTTTCTCCTATTTATTATTTATTTATGGAAAAAAGAAAGAAAGAAATTTTAATGAATTAATCATTTTTTTAATATTTTGAGTCGCCTTTCAAGATAAAAAAATTAATCGTTCTTTTATGTAAATAAAAAAGCTGACTAAAATATATAGTTGGATAAAATAATTTATTTATATTTCATTTGATAACGAAGTTAAGTTTGATTTAATTTAATTTAGTTTGATTTAAGGAGATGGAGACAAAAATAATTAGGATGAAAGTAGTGACTGTGTTGTTAAATTGAAAAAAAAATATATTGAATAGTTGAGAGAATTTAATGATTGTGTTGTGAATTGAGGAAAAAATGCTGAATAATTGAGAGAATTTAATATTAAAAATTTATTTAAATAATAAATTTAAAAAATATGAGAGAGAATTTGGAGAAAAAGATAACAAAATTAATTATTGTGTTATTGAATTGAGAAAAAAGTAAATTTAAATTAAATTAAGTTTAATTTGATAAAAAAAACATATATTTAATATTTTAAAATTTTAAAATGATTTTTGTTGAAACTATAAAATTTCTTCTCTTACTTCACTTTTTTTGTTATAGATATGACTGAAGAAGAAAAAATAACGACAAATTAAAACATAAAGTAGGTTAGAAAGGGATAGAAATCACCACATTAATGATGAAAATAATATTAGATGTTAAAGAAAGTGATCTCTTAAGATTGGAAGATCCACATGGAGAAGTCACCATGAACTCCACAAATGAACTTAAGATGGAACGGAAAAATCTTACAAAAACACGCAAAAAAATAACACACTTAATTCACTCCTTTCTTGCTTTATCTTGCATCACCTTTGCCTCCTTTCTCCTATTTATTTATTTATTTATTAAAACATAAAATGAGAGGAATTCCATTCTTATGTTCACTCATATGAATTACTCCATAAAAAATTGCATTGCCTAAATAAGATAAAAATAAAAAATTGCAAAGTTGCATTTCTTCTTCTTTATATAATAGGCTCGATATTAAAATAAGAAAAGATGAATTGTTAAAATAATAATAAAAAACTTGTGAGTGGCAAATGACACGAAATGCAAGGTTGTCAGAATCGCGATTCTAGGTAGAATCGCGATTCTAGGGTCGTAGAATCATGAATCGTAAGATTTTTCATGTAATTAAAAAAATATATATATATATATATATATATATATGTAGCATACTTTCCTCAGCAAAAAAATCAATCATTCTTCATTCAAATAAAAACCATAAACAACAAATCAACAAGCTATTCAGCAACCATCACTTATCTTCCATCAAATTCCACAAGCTATTCAGCGGCAACAGTAACACTCGGAGCCAGCATCAACAACTAAACAAAATTTTCCGATTCAGCGGGCAGAGAGAGCTCAAAGAGTCAAAGCCTCACCTTGAAATTGACCGAGAGCAAGAGAGCTCCAAGAAAGCAAAGCTCAAGCTGAGACAAGTGGAGATGGAGACCAAGAGGAAGAGCGAACTCGAGCTGAGATTGAGGCGGAGGCGGAGGCAGAGGAGGAGGCTTCAATCGGAGAAGCGAAGACGGAGACCGGGAGGGGGAGCGAGCTCAAGTTGAGATTGAGGCAGAGGCGGAGGCTTCAATCGGAGAAGCGGAGACCGAGACCGGGATGGGGAGCGAGCTCGAGCTGTAGATTGAGGCGGGGTGGAGAAGGAGGCGTCGGAGATTCGGAGAAGAACGCCAAAGAAAGCTCAGTTCTTCGATCTGAGTCTCTGAAGTCTGACCCCTGTTCTCTGTAAGGGTAAAGTCGAGAAGAAGGGAACTAAAAAAAAATCGGGTGGGCTTAGGCTGCTTGATGGACCGACAGAGTAAATGGGCTTGGCTTGGGCTGCTTGGCTAGGCTTGGGTCATGTTTGGACTGGCAGTGGCAGCACTTTGTAGAATCGGGTGAGTCGCACGATTCCACGATTGAACGATTCAACTCCCGATTCCAATCTGATTCTACTTCTCCGATCCACCAGGTGCAATCGGAATCGATTGGCCTCCATTGAGTCGTAAAATTGTACGATTCTACGACTCGAATTATGATTCTAAAAACTATGACAAAATGTTCTTTCTTTTTCTTTTTTATAAGACAAAGTTTTCATTATTTTTCTGTTTTTATTAATTCACAGTAGACTAGATTATAAAATAAGAAACTTTATATTATTACAATAATAATAAGCAAAAATGTTCGTGAGAGTTGCAAGGAAGGTCATCCTTGCTTCCTTTCTCCTATTTATTATTTATTTACTTATTTATTAAATATAAAACGGAAGGATTTTTTTTCACTTGTATGAATTAATCATCGATCTCTAAAAAAAATTGAATTACCTTAATAAAACGAAATAATTAATTATAATATTGTCTTGATTCTAATTTATTTATTGAAAATAAGCTTAAAATTAAAATAAGAAAAATGAATAAAGTTAAAATAATAATGTGAGCGGCAAATGAGACAAAATGTTCTTTCCTTTTCTGGTTTATAAGACAAAGTTGTCTTTCTTTTTCTTTTTTTACTAATTAAGAACTGACTAAAATATCAAATAAGAAATAATCTATTAAAATAATCAAAACCAAAAATATATGTGAGACCGGCAAATAAGGCCATACTTGCTCCATATTTCCCAAAACATACTACTTTTATATGTTTTTATAGATAGATAGATAGATAGATATTAGTAGGGCCAGCAATATCTGACACAACATAATATTACGATACGGAGTTAAGCGGATTTGGGTTAAGGCTAAATGTTTTTTGTGTCTAAACTGGTCAAATCCGTTTAGTCACGATAAATAAACGTGTTTAAATGGGTTCAACCCTTGTAACCCGTTTAGACACGATTAGACCCGTTTATATTATGTGTTATTGTGTTAATAAATTTGTTTCACATATTATATCAATTTATAGAAGAAAGTACGATCTAAATTTGTTTATATAATTTACTCGTTTATGGTGTTTTTATCATATCAATTGTATATAACATGTAATTAAAGTTAATAGTGTCATATCGTGTTGGTAAGTATACATACACATACGCTTGGTTGAACGGGTTAGACGTGTCGTATCCGTGTCAACCCGTAATTAAACGTGTCGTGTTCGTATTTGAAAATCTTGACATGTTTATTAGATGTGTCGTGTTCAAGTTTAGAACTTTTTGAAACGAACCCGTTTGGTCACGACATGTTTAAACACGACACAACACGTATTGTCACCCCTAGATATTATAAGATAGATAGATATTTTTTATCAATATTAGATTATAAATATTTTTATATGTCATTCTCATACAACAATTGAAAGCTTATTAGAATTTAGAAGTGCTTCAACGAGACAATGATATGTTATCATATTATAAAGTGACGGTGGGTAATTTGGTGCTTTCCAACTTAGTTCTTACCCATGTATGAAGTAATTATTATTTGACTTATCATAAGTTTCCTACTTGAAACAAATATTATCTACATGTATATATATTTCTTGGCGCATGTGTATCTTTCTTTATTATTCTTTTTTACTAGGCAAATGTTGCAAAACATTTGGGAAAATATTGGAAAAGTGCGACATAGATTTATAATCTTTGTGGTGTGTACCGAATTAATCGAATGACACTGTCCGACTACAACATACATATTAATTTCATTTGTCCTATTTGTGCCTACACCTAGCCCTCATCAATAACAAGAGCTGTAATAATTGGTCGTCCGTTTATGGCAAGATATATACCGGTTGATTTTGCACCCTCCGCGTTCCCTTGTCCTTTCATGAATTGAAGCCCCCGTCACGTTTTGAGTTAAATTGCCTCTCAAGAGTCAGATGGTACCCATGAAAACCACATCTTTTATTCATATACGCTTACCTTACAAGGGAAATTTTTCTCCCCTTTCGCTAGTCACTGGCGATTTGACTCGATGATATATATGCAAAGGTCTAAGGCTGGAAATTATTGGATTCAAGAAAACGTTGTCGTGTTTCATTCCTTTTTTTTTTTTGGTGATATATTGCCTAAAATCTTAATACCAAGCTGTATTTTCCCTTGCACAATATTCGCACTTCACCGTACTAGTTTCATTCTTTAGTCCACGCGATTTGCCGAGTCTTATCTAATCGACATCCAGTAATTGATCAGAGTCATCAAGTCATTGGTATATATCATAGCTAGGTCATCTACAACAAAAAAGCTATAATCGATTGAACATGAATTTATCTTTCTGCATCAAATTTAGTCAATAATCTCCCCGGAACCGAAAAAATGAGAAAAGAGACACACAACTTGCTCAGTCTTTTTTATGCTTAGCTCAAAATTAAAGAAAGGCTCATATTTGAGGGAAGGAAAGTGATGGTGGACCTATGCACGTATTAAGAGAGTGCATTCGCATCCATCTATTCCACATTATTGCTGTGCCCTTGCTTGCTGAAATAGACAACAGTTGCTTCGAAGGCAACACATTTATCGAGCTCGAAACTTTCGAGTCATCGATCAGTAGGTTGATCCCATATATTAATCACTTCCCAGATGAATGTATTATATAGTATATCGTGTTGATAAAAACCAAAGATTTCATACGATGACATATAAAAAGTAGTAAATTTTTGTGCATATCCAAAGGTTATACCTGCGTATGTTGGTCATCTCTAACGGATTGTGCTTGCTTTCAAACGCAGAGTCGATATTACACCAAAGGGAAAGAACCAAGGACAACTCAATGACGCATAAAAGGGAAAGTCGTATCTGATTAACTAAAACGGGGAAAAGAAGATAAAGTAGACAATGCCGTTCAATTACTACTGGATTGATCTTTACATGGTGTGGCCATCATTAACAGAGGGAGAATGACAACTCGTCTACATAGATATTTCCTCTTTAGGGCAGTATCTGAACATCGATGATCAAATATCAAAATATCGAGGCGTAATGTTCGAGCTCCTTGGAGTTAACCATCTCTCTCGAGGTACGAAAGCTATTTCTTTCAACAATTAAGATTTGAACGTGCAACCATCGATTGAAGTTCAGATCCTCACCTTCTGGTCCATGAGCTTTGTGCGTCATTTATTCATTTATTTTTAATAATTGTTTTTACAATATTTTTCAAAAAAAAAAATGTTGATCGGTCGTTCTAGTACTGGAACTTAAACATTATTGTTATTTATTTAATCATATTTCTTTTCATTATCATTAGTATGTGAAGTGCGATGTTTTTGGGGAAGGAAAACGTTATATAAAAATTCACATAAAATTTTAGTCATAGGAATATTGACTTAAAACTAATATGAATTATTAATAATTATCTAACCCACATAAATCTTCTCATTGATAATTATATGATTTTCTTTTATCACAGATCCAAGAAATTGATTAACCTTTCTTTTACTCTTTGATTAACATATATTATTTCCAGCCAAAAGGAATCACAATGGACTCGTCATTTTGAGGAAAAAATATTGACTCATTACTCTATTTCGCTAAATTCATATTTCATATGGCCAAAAAATATATAAAATAATTTTATTTTCATATATATACGCAAATATTAGTAATTTTTTCGGTATACACCCTGGTATTTAGCAATCTAAAGGGCCTTCATTAATTCAGTTTGAGTCGAGTCGACCCATTATATGATTTTTTTGGATCATATCCATTATATAGTTTTGTGCATGCAAGTTGATTATAAGTAATTTCTTTTTCTATAAATTGACTCATACCTAATCATCTAACTGCAACAATCTATCCATATATATATATATATATATATAATCAATAGTAAAATTGACTACAAAACAACAATAATGTACCTAAATAAATGTAATTTTAAATTTAAAGAGTACTAAAAGTAAGAGAGGCCTCCAATGTGAAATAAATGTAAGAAAATACTAAATGCTCTAAGAATTCTACGTGACACTCCTAAAACTTGATAGCAATAAATCTCAATAAATAATATACCAATTGTGTAATTCATAAATAGTTTAAAGGTTATCTTTATTCATCATTTTATTAAATTAGCTTTTTGCCCATGCGATGCACTGGTTTTAACTAGAGTATTTATTTGTAATAATAATTTTAAAAATTCGACATCCCAATTAAAATGCTTAATAAGAGATATCTTTCTAAAGTAAAACTGTTCAAATGGTAGTAATAACAAATTAAAGATAATTCGAAATGACAATTACAATATCAAATATTATTTTCTTTAATACTATATATGTGTATCAATTAAAATTATTAACAAATCTTAGTAATAATAAATTAAAGACAATTCGAAGTGACAGTTATAATATCAAATATTATTTTCTTTAATACTATATATGTATATCGATTAAAATTATTAAATATTTTTAGAAATAAATTCTTAATTAATATAAATTTGCCATTTTAGTCTAATTTAATAGAGAGAAAGTGAAGTATGTATAGAAATATGTTATTTATATATATGTAGATCTATGGACGATATTTTTTATAATTATTTAATTAAAAGAATTAATTTTATATATTCATAATTTCATCACTATATATTTGCATTTAATTCATGCACATATATCATTATGATAGTACTTATTTTCTTTAAGATAGTATCTTTTAATATTGAATATTATTTAAATATTTACATTTATGACCTTATACTATTTAAAAAGTACCTTTTTATCCCTATTTATTGTTGGGATACAACTTTATAAATATATATATATATATATAAAATAAATGCAATTTAAGACAAACTGGAAATAAGAATAGCCTCTGGAGAATGTTGAACATTGAAAAGGCATGGGAGAGTTTTACCTTTAATGAACCGACTCGGCTCGATTGAATTAGTCGGGACTCAATTAAACTTCCGGATACCAATGTTTACACCTAAAAAAGGCACGGGAAGAGATTCAAAGAGAATAACCCTCATCTATTTAATTATGTTGTAATTTTGTTCCATTTAGCCGGAGTTTAACATGTATGTACTGTTAAACCCTAAAAAGTGCAGGCAATTTCTATTGTCGTGAGGATGCTCCAATACAAGTAAACAGTCGACTATGTCTCTGTTCTTATAGCAAATTTTATATATAACATGCATCAGATATGGCACAAGACATGTACAAATGATAATGTATATTTGAAATTGCATGTTATACTATACTGTAGGTTCTCTACAAGTAATATATAAACATAATAATACATTGGGAAGAAGAATTTATAGATTAAAAACATAAGAATTAAAGTTCCTCAAATATATTTGGCATTGCTTGATTCAAAGTTATAAGAGGTTGCATTCAAAAAATTATTCTCATGCATCATCAGTGCATTTCATAGGGTTAAATAAAAAAGATCATTCTCTTTTTCTTTTTCTTTTTCTTTTTTCCCCAAACGCTTTTACAGTTTTTCAATAATTCATTTATATGGATAGAAGAATAATATGATCTAGTGCATAACTTTGTAAACAATTTCTATGATACTAATAAGTACTGATAAGCTTGAATAAAATTTTAAATTAATATTAGGTATATTAAACAATGAAATGTTGATTAATTAAAAGTTTGATTTTTAATTTTGAATATGCTTTACAACTGCTTCCAAACAAAATGTTATTAAGAAGTGAATAAGAAAATATACACTAATCTTTAGCTTGATTATTACAGTGAAAAAGAAAATAAAAATACTTGAGAATAAATTATTGTGTCATAGAAAATAGTAGAATCAACGTGAATCGATATTTTTGTAATGGAACGAAATATTATATATATTTATATGAGACTTTAAAATTCAAAATATTACTCTAGATGCAATTAAAAACAGCACTATAAGATTTAACTGAATGAAACCTAATTATTATAAAACAAAAAAAAGAAAGAAAAAATTAATCTATTTATATTATATCAATGCTGGCTCAGGATCAAGGACGAAAGGTCTCCATTCGATAAATGAGAGCTTGCTATGTCACCATTTTGACTATTTACATGGCTTCTGGTTTAGTGTCTCTTCCTCTATGCTATGTGTAAAAGCCGCCCTCTTCCTCCCTCCCACAAAAATCATTCAACTCTTTTCTTCCCTTTCCGAGCATTTCTCTCCTTATTGGTTGTTGTTGCCATGGCCTCACTGATGTTGAATACTGGTGCTTCATTGGCTACCTTGCTTGGGCCATCAACGACCAGTCCCCTTTAGCGGGCCTTTAGTGCGTATGGCAAGATACTCGATTCGAAAAAACAGTATGTCTCATCTTCATCTTTTCATTAGTAACGGAGATCTAATTGAATTGATACCCACAATTTCATTTCCTTTTTTTTTATCCTCGTCAAATCTAAGCTCCTCTCTCCGATCTACACCGGTAGGTCATCAATGATCGTGAGATTAGGAGCTCTCGTGGCTTCGGATTCGTCACCTTCATCAACGAGAAGTCCATGAGGGATGCGATCAAGGGATGAACGACCAGAATCTCGACGGCAGGAGCATCACCGTCAATGAGGTCCAATCCCCTAGCGGCGATGGAGACGGATATGAAGGTCGCTGCAAGGGGGGTGGCAGCGGCTACAACCTTAGAGGCAGCGGGTATGGTGGTGGAGGCAATGGAGGTGGCTATGACCATGGATACAACCGCGACTTGTCTTTACATGAATTTTTGTATCGAGACTCAATAACTTGATTGACTTTTTCGAGTATTAGTGATCAAATTTTGATTAGATACAACGCCGCCAAGATTAATTTGACTAGATATACTTGTAGCAATCTATGTATCCAGGAGTTGCATCATAATCTCTATTGGTTAAAAAACCGGTAATGCACGATCACCTTAAAACTCGATACCATTAATCGTTTTTCAATGATTCTAGCAATACAAATGCAGGTACCAACCCCCTACTCCTCAAGATCGGGTGAAGACATGGAATGTCCAGGATTATCAAGGAGCTAAAGTCTATTTAGCATTTGAACATAACTAGCCTCTTTCTGTTGTTAAATAAAAAATCTATGCATGGGCTTATACGATCACATATGGCAAATAAAGGGCTGACAAAGCACGATGGGCAGAATACGGGGTGGACAAGCAAGAGGAAGGGGCTGAGAAAATCAATTTTATTAGTTGTATTAAGTGATAATTTCAATTTATGAGTTCAAGCAATATATTAGAAAGAAAGAAAAACATATTATATTTATCTTTACTATGACTGTTGATTCCATTTATGCTATATCTATCTTTATTTGCACATATATTTAATTTCATATTTGATTATTCATACAAAAATTTGTGCATTTTGAAATGTATCGCATGTGTGTAATCTTCAATTGATTAAGTTTTATACTTTAATTAAATGTAAGTAACCTATTTACCTCACCTAATTAATTAATGACACTACTATATATGCTTTGCGTTAAAAGAAGAGTGAAATAACTTTACAAAAGAAATAAAATAGTCAATAAATTATCATTTATTGAAAGGGTGAGCCACCGACCCCTGGTTGGAGTCACTTGTGATCTTAGAGGGCACCGACAAACCTAATTAGGGGAGTGGTGGACGGTCGGAATCGGGATAATCCTTAAATTGGAGGTTCTCCCTAGCGGGTGGACCTCGATCCTGACCACCACCATTGGAGATTCTTTCGATTTCAACAAGCAGGGCTTCAATCCCAATCACCACCCCGTGTTTGGCTTAGCCGACGTCCTCTGAGGTCAACGACGACCCCAATCGAGGTTATATTGGCTAGCTAGGGCCCTCACCTTTTCTTGGATCAAAGCATTTCTCCATTTTTTAAATTTTTCTTTAAATTTTTTATTATTTTTGCTAACATGGCGTGACACCGTTTGCCATATAGTCATCATTATCCGTCACGTCAGCAAAATTGATGAAAAATAACACAGATGCTTAATTTGACAAGAAAATCAAAGTTCATACTTTTTTGGCAAAAAAATAAAGTTCCTATCAAAATTGAAAAAGGAATCAAAGTTCATTTTTTTTGTTCATTTGTTCATTAACCCTAAGAAAAAAAAAGTCATACATTCAATATTAACATGGCAAAGTATTTTCAAAATATTTAGAAATTATCAAGATGCAACCTATGCAAAACACGAGCATGAGATCTAATTAACTGCATTTGAGCCTACGACTGAGCTGTAACAATAGAATGCATTCAATCCTCCAAATTAATACTACCCATTGTATATACGATAAGCTTGGAGACAGAGATATGGGAATCACATTTTTTTCCCCGAAATAATCCTGAAAAACTAACACTCAAAATTGCAATAGCTGGTGTAAAATTGTAAATCCGTAAAAGGGATAAGATTTTTTTCTTCTAAAAGAAAGGGAGGTGAACCGAATTTTCTTAATATAACGAAACTGTCTTTTAAGTAGAAAAAATATCATACTTGGTTGAATTTGAGAGGAATACATGCCCTTAAAATTCCGATAAGGTCACGAAATAATTGCTCGTGTCTTGGCTTCAACACGGACTAAGAAGACTCGTTTGGCGCATATAGCTAGTACAGCTTGAATCAACCAAAACCATGAAAAATCTAGAGAAATAAAGAATATGATTGTAATTTCCTTATATATATATATATATATATATTACCAATATAAAAAAGAATACACACAATATCATAAAATCCAAAAAAGGAAAACGAATACTACCATATATGAACCGGAGCCGGGGCCAGGGAAGAAGACTGATTTTCTTGTCAGATTTCCCGCCTCCATCACCGCCCGTTCAGTTTTCTCTCTCCGACAAATCCTCTCATTGCAAAGCAGAGAGAGAGAGAGAGAGAGAGAGAGAGAGAGATCAGAGCCTCGGCTTATCCCCAGAAATTCGATCACTGAGCTCATTGGGGTCAGGTCAGGTCAATGTGGCGCCCCCCCTAGTCCCCGAGAAAACGACATCGCCCCCGTGATTGTCCTGTGTCTCCATCTGTCCCTCACAATCTCTGCTATGTGCACCTACATTTCTGTAAAAACGATAATAACCTCGCAGACCCTTCTCTGTTTTGTCTACGGGGAATGATTGGTCGAATGAGTTGTCACCAACTCCTGGTTTCCCCTTTCATGTTTTACCAAATCCATCACGGGATGATATGAATGATTCTTACTTCTGTCTTCCCCTTGTCTCGAATTCTTCTGGGATCAATCAGTCTTGTTTGTTCACTCGACAAAAGACAGTGAATTTCTTCTCCTTTTTTTCTCTTGGTTTTCTTTGACTGAAGACAGTGTCTGTTCTCTCTGTATCTTCACAGATTCCCACAGTACCAAGTTGATCCTGTGAACACTACTTTTGTCCTGTTCTGCCAGCTAATCCCAGTGTCATTCCCCAATTTCTCCCCCGGCTAAATTTACAGGACAGGGCAATCCTTGTTCTCTCCCCTCATCAAGTTCAGATTTTTTTTGGGGGGAGAATTTCACATAAAAATCCCCCTTTTGTTGCTCAATTCAGCTCCTGGCAGTTGTTTCTGTTGTGGGTGTCGGCTGAAATTCGTGTTGAGATTTGATTTGACATCCAGTCTTGGGTGTTTGATCAGTTCACCCCGGTGCGTGCGTCCTCTCCTGGGTTTCTCCTAAAAAAATGGAGGCTGTCGTCTGGCTGCTCGAGTTGTTGACTGTCCTCCTGCTATGCGCCAATGCCCTGTCCAAGGAGTGCACCAATATCCCCACGCAGCTCTCCTCCCACACTCTCCGGTTCGAGCTCCTGTCCTCGCGGAACGAGTCGTGGAGGAAGGAGATGTTCTCACTCTACCATTTGATACCCACGGATGAAGAAGCCTGGCTCAACTTGCTCCCCAGGAAGATTCTTACGGAGCAGGACGAGCTCGAGTGGACGATCATGTACCGGAAGATGAAGAACTCGGGCGGAGATAAGGACGGGAACTTCCTCAAGGAAGTCTCGTTGCACGATGTAAGGTTGGACCCGAGCTCGGTCCACTGGAGGGCACAGCAGACCAATTTGGAGTATCTGTTGCTCTTGGACGTGGACAGGCTAGTCTGGAGCTTCAGGAAGACGGCCGGTTTGGCCACTCCGGGAAAGCCTTATGGAGGTTGGGAGGAACAGACTGTCGAGCTTCGGGGGCATTTTGTCGGTCAGTCTCTCTCTCAGTTGCTTCTTATTCTACTGTTGGTAATGCTGATATATTGATGATCCCTGCAAAGCGGTTCATTCATTATGCTATTTTTGTGATTTGATAATCATATGGCACAGGAACTCCTCCTCCTTTTTTGTAGTTACTTTTACTGTTTTAGTCGACAAGTCGATTTCTCATTGTCTTTTATACTTCTGCCATGCCTGCAGGTATAAGAAGATTTCATATTCCCCAGATTTTAACATGTTTTTGTGAGGCATGATTAGCATTTTTTTTAAGCATATTCACAGAGAAATCTTTATGAGATACCCAGATCTTTGGACCAGTATGGCAATATCTCGGATGCTGTTTGAATATTCCAAAATGAAGCAGTTTACAGATAGATATAAACTTGGATAGTTACCGGTTATGGACCCTAATATTCTTACCTAGTTTTGGTATATTGAAGGGCATTATCTGAGTGCAACTGCGCACATGTGGGCGAGCACTCACAATAACACCCTTAAGGAGAAAATGAACGCCGTGTTGAGAGCTTTATCCGCCTGTCAGGAGAAACTCGGTTCAGGCTATCTCTCTGCTTTCCCGTCTGAGCAGTTCGACCGCTTTGAAGCTGTTAAACCTGTCTGGGCTCCGTATTACACTATTCACAAGGTAGAATCAAATAGTGTCCTGCCCAAATTCTATTCTGATCTACTAAATATTAATCCTTCACAATCCCAAAAAGGCATCTTCTTTTTTCTTTTACTTTTTTTTGGTCCCCTCTCTTTAAGTTTATCTTTTCATGGCAGATCCTGGCAGGCCTGTTGGATCAGTACTTATTAGCAGGTAACGACCAAGCTCTTAAGATGACGACGTGGATGGTCGACTATTTCTATAAACGCGTGCAGAACGTAATATCGAAATATAGTATAGAAAGGCACTGGCTGTCCCTCAACGAGGAAACAGGCGGGATGAACGATATTCTATACAAATTGTACGTCGTAACGGTATGTAAGGTTTATCCTCTCAATTGATAAAACAGGTAAATTCACTTTTACCAATTAATTAAGCCATAACTGTTGCATCTTAATTGTCTTTACCACCCTTCAGAATGATCCCAAGCATCTGCTGTTGGCTCATCTTTTTGACAAGCCGTGCTTTCTGGGATTGCTTGCTGTTCAGGTAATCATCTCTACGCTTGGTTTTCAGTCTTACGAGTGCTCTTCTCCTCATCACATCCTTTCACTTGTTTGCTGCAGATCATAGAGTTTCTATCAAGTCTTAAACTGACATTAACAGCATGTATCTTCTCCAAAAGTATAGTGTGATTAAGGATGCTCTTTAATTGCAGGCAGATGACATATCAGGTTATCATGCTAACACACATATTCCAATCGTCATTGGAGCTCAGATGCGGTATGAAGTCACTGGTGACCCAATTTATAAGGTGATTATTTTTTGTTTTTTTTTTTTTTTTTTTTGCTAACCCGGGGTGTCCGGGCTTCGCCCGACTAATCCCCGGGGCTCCGTGAACCCCCGGCGACGCACGGAGCGGGTAATCACGCCAAAGACGCTCCGGTGGCCCCAAGGGGATTCGAACCCGGGTCTCGGAGCAAACTTGGGTGCTCATTAACCACTAGGCCAAATCCCTTGGGTTGATTATTTTGTTAATATGCCAAACATAGAATATTCCTGCACAATGTTTGGTAATATCTTAAATACTCTCATTTTAGAGGGAACCAGACAGCACACATTAACTAAACTCTCCATCAAGATTCCTCCAACTTATGAATTTCAATGATTTTTATTTTCTTTTGCCCTCTAAACCAGACCATAGGAACATTCTTTATGGACATCGTCAATTCCTCCCACAGCTATGCAACAGGGGGCACTTCCGTGGGCGAGTTCTGGTATCAATCGCAAGCTTTCTGAGAATCAGTTCCCTGTGAAAACAAATTGGTCAATATTAGGTATTGAATTTTTATGCTCATTTCCTCCTTGCATTCTTGTCCCCTGCCTTCTATCTCGCAAAATAGGTCCGAACCAAAGCGCTTGGCAACAACCCTGCAGACAGAGAATGAAGAATCTTGCACGACGTACAACATGTTAAAGGCATAAATCCACAACATCCACTTTTCCAGAATACATGTGATCCTTCAGTGTCTGTTATTGTTGAGTACTTCTCTTTGTAGGGGTTAATATCTTTAGAGCTTTGTCTATTTGTAGGTTTCACGCCACCTGTTCAGATGGACAAAAGAAGTTGCATATGCAGATTATTACGAGCGTGCCCTAACAAATGGCGTCCTCAGTATACAAAGAGGAACAGAACCTGGTGTAATGATCTATATGCTTCCATTGGGCCGGGGAGTTTCGAAGGCCGTAAGCTACCATGGGTGGGGGAGTAAATTTGATTCCTTCTGGTGCTGTTATGGAACAGGTCCAGGAAATTCTCTTTACTGTCTCAGTTTCCTCCTGCTTCAGTGCCTCCTATTCCCGATATCGACTTAATGTTTGCTTACATCATAGGGATTGAATCATTCTCGAAGTTGGGAGATTCCATCTACTTTGAAGAGCAAGGGCAAGCTCCAGGTCTTTACATCATACAGTATGTATCAAGCTCATTGGATTGGAAGTCAGGGCAGGTTGTAGTTAGCCAGAATGTGGATCCTGTTGCATCTTGGATTCCTTATCTCCGAGTGAAGTTCACATTCTCACCGAAGCAGGTGAAGTGCAAAGAACTTGGTTTTTCCTCTTCAATTTGTTTCCTCTTGCATTGCTCAAGTCTCCTCTCCTCCTGCAGTATTTGGTTAGCTTTTGTTTCTTTAAATACTATAATGAGATATTTTAACAATTCAGGGAGAAGGGCGGTCACCGACTCTGAATTTCCGAGTTCCCTCATGGTCTAATCCCGGTGATGCCAAGGCAGAACTCAATGGCCAAAGTTTGACTCTACCAGCTCCTGGTTGGATCTCCTTACGTGTTTCCTCTTCCTCATCAACCTTTTTCTGAGTTATAACCAATTGAGAATTGATCCCCGATGGTCATTTAATATTACTTGTGGTGCAGGAAGTTTCTTGTCTGTTAATAGGGAATGGAGCTCGGACGACAAACTTACCCTTCAGCTACCCATTTCTCTTAGGACAGAGGTCATTCAAGGTAAACTCGCAGCTTGCTAAATAATTTCCAGAGAGTACATTCTCATAGTTGTGTAGGTGGTCATCCTTTTCCCCCTGGAGAATCTTGCAGATGATCGATCCGAATATGATTCCCTTCATGCAATACTCTACGGACCTCATCTTCTTGCCGGCTTAACTGATGGAGATTGGGACGTAAAGTCCGACTCAACTGCCTCCCTCTCCGACTGGATCTCTGTAGTCCCTGAGGCCTATAACTCGCAGTTACTGTCTCTTTCACAAGATATAGGAGATTCAACTTTCGTGTTATCCAACTCTAACCAGTCGATCACAATGGTGAAACTTCCCGAGCCGGGGACAAATCTGTCTGTGCACTCTACCTTCAGGCTCATACTGAAGGACCAGACTCAGACTCCCTTCAAATTTTCATCACCAAAAGATGCTATTGGCAAGCCCATCGCATTAGAACCATTCGCTCTGCCGGGATCATTTATTGTGCAGAAGGGGGAAAACAAAAACATTGCTGTCGAACGGTCTAAGAGCGAGGACTCAATCTTCCGGTTGGTATCAGGCCTGGATGGGAACTCTGCTACAGTATCGCTGGAGTCGGTAAACCAAAAGGGCTGCTACATTTATACTGGTGCAAAGTATAGTCCTGGTGATAAGCTGAAGCTCAGTTGCATTTCTGGTTCCTCGGGCTCGGAATTCAATCGTGGTGCCAGCTTTGTGCTGAGGGATGGGATCGCCAGGTATCATCCCATAAGCTTTGTGGCGAAGGGGTTGTATCGGGACTTTCTCTTGGCACCATTGAATAGCTTGAGAGATGAGTCCTACACAGTTTACTTCAACTTTCGAGCTTGAGAGCACAAATCACACAGAAATAAGTACATGAATTGCAAACAACTTTCTCATTTAGGTTTCTTCATTTTTCAAATTTGATTGTACGAGTTGCCTATGTCGTGTTCATCAGATCGCGGATTTTACGAGATGAACATCTCGAGTCTATTCCTGTTGCAGTTTCATTGTAATCTTCAGTTCAGACTTATCAGAGCCAGAGCCATATATATGTTGAGGAGAATGTAACTGCAAGAACGCTGTTCGTTCGATGCAGTTCTGCACAGTTAATGGTCAGATTATAAATTGTTATTCGAGGATAAGTGTTATTGACAACACTTTAGCAACAATAATCAGCTGTTTGGCAACAAAAGCTGAGGATCTCGATCCAACATGGAAGATGTTAACTTTATAAATGAACCGATGGGGTCGATACTTACTTCTGGGCCAACCCCGATGGATTAGCACAATAATATTGCACAACATGACCGATTAATATGGTTACCTTATCGGAAAACAAGGTCCTGGATACTTGTGGGGCAACCCGATGGATTAGCACGATATCATTGCACAATGTGACCGATTAATATTGGATACCGTATCGGAAAACAGGGTCCTGTCTAAATCCTTCACGGTCATTGGCTCCGCTCGTCGTCGTGGAAGAGTGGGCTTTAAAAACTGCAATCTTGACCATTTGTGGCCCATTGCAAGCTTACTGGCCCAAGTAGGCCCATTACGACTGGGCTGAGATTGGGCCGGGAGGCATTATTGGGCTCATTGTTGCCGACTTCTAAAATATAAAAATTCTAATATCTAATAATCGAGCACATGTAGTCCCACAGTAATAATTAAAATAAAATATTCTATTGATTTTTAGGTAAAAGTGTGCGTCATTACACTATATTTTTTTTCTTACATCCTCTTGCATCTTTATCGTTACCAAAAGTCGTCTTGATACCTCAAATTTCAGAATCGCAAATCAGCCCCTCAAATTTCTATTGCCTACTTGGACTACCTGGTACGTAAAACATGTACAGCCTACACGAGCCATTATCATAACACTTATTGTTGAAAATGCTCTTTACACGATGTACGCGTCCAGAACAGAAGCCCGATGAGCACCAGAAATTAATCCACGAGGGGGGGCCTTCATCATAATAATTAATTGAATCACGTGTGCTGTCACCGCTAAAATGAAAAAAAAAAAACCAATTTTGGTTGGGCCCCCCCCCCCCCCCCCGGAAAATTTTTTCACCTCTCATCTTGTCGGGCTGCAAATTATTGCATGTGCGTCTTTGTAAGGAAATAATTATTGGTCGAAATCATCCGATATTCGAGTTCTTATCGTCCGGCATACGAGGGACGTAGTATCTTATACGAACTCATCTGATTAATTCATTACTACTGGTGCACCCAAACGGCGAATTAAATTTACGTGCTTAGGCATCGTCCAGTAGGCCAGGGACGTACATTATTTTATCGTACAACCGGAAAGGGAAATCGATTTTATTCTTTAGAGCTGAGCAAACTAATTTTTCTTGGTCACATCACAAATCCATGGAAGAGGGTTTCTCGATGTCAAAAGTGACAAAATCATGAGTTGTCACTTCCCACTTATTGTATATATGTCGCTATTGTTCTATCTCTATGCCAATAATAATGATGATAATAGCAATATTTTTCATGCAAAATCCCATTACGTAGTGCATGAAAAATCTTCTCAAGCCTAATAACAACATTAATCCCTTATATCAACACAAACATAATTAATAATCACCTCTAATTGAACAGATATGTAACAGGTTTTGATCTTACAAATTACAGAGAGACATATATATATGTTCCCGATATTCCGGCCATCGTTCGTGATGCGATGACTGAAAATTCTGCTCGGCGGTTTCCCGGCTAGAAATCCGATCTCTAACAAGCTTTCAGCGGCTTCCCGCAGAGGCAGTCGTTGTACATGAATGAGGAGGCTTCGAGGTGGTCGAAGGGCGACCCGAGAGGGATCCGACCGCAGAGGTGGTTGTGGCTCAAATCCAAGTGCCCGATGAAGGAAGCTGATGCTATGGTCTTTGGGATTGGGCCCCTCAGATTGTTGTGCGATAAGTCGAGAACGGTGAAGTAGGATCGGGGTCCAAACGCGTCCGGTATGTATCCCTGGATAAAGTTGCGGCTCAGGTTAAGATTAGCCACCGCGGAGTTCATCAGGGTCACCGGGATCCAGCCGGAGATTCGGTTACAGTCGAGATTCAACGTCGAGAGGACCGCCA
This sequence comes from Punica granatum, assembly GCF_007655135.1. Taxonomy (NCBI): domain Eukaryota; kingdom Viridiplantae; phylum Streptophyta; class Magnoliopsida; order Myrtales; family Lythraceae; genus Punica; species Punica granatum. Next base: position 33,450,327 of record NC_045129.1, read on the forward strand.
TCTTCCCGAGCGAAGCGGGGATGGGACCCGAAAGTTGGTTCAATGAGAGGTCCAGATCCGCTAGGCGGTAGATATCTGCTACTGAGCTGGGGATCAAACCAGTGAGCCGGTTTCCGCTGAGAAGGGCCCGGCTCAGCATCCGCAGCTTGCCGAAGTCCCGGGGGAGTGGCCCAGAGATCCGGTTGTTCCTCAAGTCGAGGTGCATGAGGCTCGAGAGGTTCGTGAGGGACCGAGGGAGCTCACCGGTTATCAGATTGTCAGCAATATTGAGGACGGTGAGGCGGTGGAGCTTCCCTATTTCTGCAGGGATCTCACCGGATAGGCGGTTCCCAATGAGGTCGATGATCCGAAGGAAGGGAAGGTGGACGATGCAGCTCGGTATCTCTCCGGTTATCCCCTTCCAGTCAGCAATAGTAAGGCTGGAGAGGCGGCCAAGGCGGCAAATGGCGGAGGAAATGGTCCCTGTCATGTAACCAGTCCGCTTGGCACGCTGGAAGATCGGGTCCTCGGACTCGCCCCGGAGGTTGATGTCGGCTACCCGGCGGCTCTCCTGGTCGCAGCTGACACCGTACCAGTTATGGCAGCAGTCAGTGCCCCTCCAGGTATTGAAGATGCCCAGGTAAGGGTCGTGGAGGGCGGACTTGAAGGCAAGAAGCGCCGCCCGGTCCGACGGCGGGCAGCCATTCACAGCCAAGGCAGCGGCAAGGAGCAGCGCCGTGACGGAAAGAAGCCAACGGCATCCCATTGTCAATATCTCTTTCTCAAAACTTTGTCACTGTACAATATATATATATATATATATATCAATGGAGGCACTGTGGATTTCAGTGAGATTTTTCGGGTTTCTGCAGGAGCAGCTAGCAGTGAGCTTGAGAGGAATGGAGAATTGCTGACGATGAGCTTCTTTATAATGGAAAAGAAGCTTTGGTAAGAGCCCTTTTGCGGCGACTCTACACCTGACTCGACACCATATATATATATATATATATACACAACATTATCGGCATACCGCAAATTCGATTGTAATGTTACGTTATTTCTCTTTTACCCGGGATCAGTTACCGGCTTCATCAGTCGTCACTGGTGTCTTACAGTTCGGCTCGCTTAGTATTATATTACGCTGTAAGATCTCTCGGATTTTAAATGAGGTATGATCCGGCTTACCGAGGCTGCAAGCCGAACGGATTCAGGGTCAAGATCTATGAGTTTATGCTGATACTTTCTTAGTTATAACCGGATAGTTACCAAGCCAAAAGATCAATGGATCAATCTTTACAAGTCCGGGAAATCGATCGAGTTCTCAGAGAAGTTCGATGTTGAGGTTTTTGTCGGGAAGTTACACATCTACCTAGAAGATTTCACGTTTGGGGTACCAGGAGTCTCAATCAAACCAGATTTATAGTAGAACTGCCCCATGGCCTAGGTCTGAAATCTTGCTAAATATGAGAGGTGAAGATAAAGCAGAGGACCGTGAGGATGCTCCCACGGAGGAAAATGGGGGCTTAATAATTGAGAAGACATATACATGCATGCACCTATACATGCACACATGTATAGGACAGCTCATGAGCAGAAAGGAAGGGATAAGCATAAGCCCTAGACATTATTGTAGCCCCCTCAGGCAGTAATTGCACCTTCCTCCTCCCGTTCTATCGCGTCAGGTTCTAATGAAGAAACGGTCGAACATAATGTCAGGTCACGGCGGGTGAGGTTACGGTGTCCGAGCAAATTTAGAACTCGATAAAGGTCCGAGCCTATTGACACCTTCAACCTAAAACCATAGTCTAATCAAAGAGATGAAATATTGGAGATGGCCATACTGGCTTTAGCTGTAATGACCAATGGTACGTTTATGGAGCAATGGGTCCCATCAAATTTCATCCGCATCGGGTGGCTGGCCCCACCTGGGTACTTGACAGCGACTGGTTCTTTAGAAATCAGGTCCTTGGTAGTTAACTGAACAGGAACGAAAATTCATCATTTTGAATTGCAAAGAGTCGGAAGGATAGATTGATATGTCTGTAGGCCATGGATTCTATGGCTGCTCTTGAAGAAACGACGACCCTTTCACCGATGCGTGCTGTGAGGATATGGAACATGTTCGGATAGGAACAATCGATCTCGCCGTAATCGCTCTATCCTAGCGATGGTAACCACCCATCTATTCAAACTACTGTATCCGTCCTGATTGATACTGAGTTAAGAGAGTTAAGACTTTCAAAACAAGAGAAATAACCCATCGTGTGTGACGACACGAGGGCATTAAATGGATACCAGGACCCATGTATCATGTGGCCAAGTTTGGTCCAGAGAAATGATGCAACACCGGGTCGAAGTTTACCCGCCGTATAATCACCTCAAACGAAGCGACCGCGAGGGCCGAACCAATTAGGATCAGGAAGCATCCTGCAAGGTTCTTATTTTTATAAAGTTTAGGGGCAGAGGAAGATGATTAAAGAGTAGCTGAACAGGAAGTGATTTGAAAATTTCAAAGGTCTGCTTCCCAATACCTGAGATTCTGCATTGTATATAGAGGAGGACATGAACACCAAGCCATAAAATAATGGCTGTCTGAGTCTGACGTCTCACTGATGGAGCTGTTGAGAAATCAGATAATGGACCGCTGAAATGGCAAAAATTTCAGGAACATTGCCATTGGGAACACCAAATCATAATACAGTAAACTAAGCTAAAATGTCAATTTTAAATATATGCTTTGCCTAACATCTGACAGCTAGCTGGCATACAAATGTGCGGCAACAGCTGATTATTTTAAGGTTATAATTGGACAGGAAAGATTTTGCATAATTTGTGATTGATATGGGGCATGTGAGACATGTTCCAAGACCAGTCCGCCCCCGCCTATGGTCTTAGGTTACTGCCAAACAAGATGATGGACATGCGAAGGTCAATGCAATCTTGCAGGCACCAGTTTGGTATGAAGGAATGAGTACCGAAGGTGGTCGCTGTGAAGGAACGGTATGGAGGCGATGACCCCGAAGGTTAATCCTGCATGGATAGCGAACGGTACTTTCTTTTTCTCCTTTATTTTCAGAATCAGGACAGTTGTGTGCAATGAATTTAAAAAGCCTAACATGCAATGTCTCCTCAATTTAGGAATCAGCATAGTCAAAATCCAAGCCTTGATTAGATTTGGTTCTGCCCAATACTGAAAAACAAATCAATGTATTGTCTAGGAAGGTTAAACCTGAAGCCATAATCATATCATATCCTCATCCCAACAGGTAAGCAGATGAATATATTATTTGATTAATTTATGGATTTACATTAATTAAATATATAACTATGGTTCATCCAAATCCTTAGAGGTGATATCTGGTGGGGACAGTATATGACATAAATCCTAGTGGCAGTCCTGGAAATACAATATAAACGATCACAGTTTAAGCAAAGGTACCTGAGAAAGCAATCCATGTGCTGGTAATGTGCACGAAACATGGCAGTAAACGGAGACTCTACAGGCCCACCCCGCATGTTTCTGCCTCGAAGCTTATCCTGGGCGGGCTAAGGTGAGGTTTGGTTGGACGAATGAAATGAGAAAGTTCCCGTCCTCCGGGTGACACCTGCCAGAGATCTACACGACGCAGGATCGCTGAAGTCCCAAGAAAATAAAACCCCCACCACATCTTTGAGGAAATCATAGACAGTTAATCACGTTCCAATTACTAAAAGCGAGCTTTTGTAAACTCGTATTATTACAAGATTCGAGATCAACAGAGAATTCGAAATGGATTCAGGAATGCATAACTTTCATTCTGAAGGTATACACGTTCCACTCTGATTCTGGATCGGATTCAAGCAAATAAATACAACTCGTACCTTTCTCCTGATGTACCTCAGTAAGAGGGCAATCTTAGCGCAAATGTTAATTTACAGAAAGTATCGATGTCAAAGCTACTGGGGCAATTGGTTCTCGTGCAGATGCATCGAAGCTACACCATGAAACTGTGCTGGTGCTAAATTGTGGAATATAGTCGGAACCATGTTATGCGTGTTCTCTGATCTCCCCTCAGATAGTCCCTGCATCATAGAGAACACAGAACATAAAAGTTACAACTAAGCCTCTGCAAATTGCATAAAATGCTGTCTTTATAATCTAACTTAACTTGTCAGTTCGAACCAAGCTTTTCTTCTGTTTGATATGTTATCACTGAGTATGTACAGGGACCGCAAGCCAGAAATAAGCATAAGGATTAAAAGTATCTTTCAGAGGCTTCTACCTCCGCTCAACAGTCTTTCTATGTTCTTTTTGTGGAATTAATATGTTCCTTAAAATGGTAACCGGTTAAGACTTTTATTCAGATTTTCTTGTATAGCCTGTGTGAACTTCCTGCACAATCGGATGTTGTGCACGCCCAATGGCTTGAATAACGCAGTCGTAATTTGCTAATACAGACATTAAGTAGTGCCTGTCGCTTTAGTTGCTGTCCGAGAATATTCAAAACTAGGCTAAATGAACCAGTATTGAGACTAGAGCCAGAGTGAATCATACCGTTGAATGAAGGCCGTCTAGCATTGCAGCTATCCGAGGATCTTGCTGAGGCACCTATATCATGCCAAATTTTTGTTCTTTTAGTACTTTCCCGATTCATTTATTCACAATAAACAAATAGAACAGGGAATAAATTAGCACAAAATCCAGACATAAACAAAGGCAAGTTCACTGACCTTTCCATTTTTCCCGCTATGATTTTCACTGGCAGCTTTCTCCTTTCCAAGATCGGACTTCCTGGGAGCCTTACTTCTAGTGCTGGCTCTAGAATCAGCGGCCTGATTTTTGGATTGCTCTTGAGATTGGTTCACTTCATCAGGTTCAGAAACTGTGACAACAGATAAGCCGATGGGCTGTGTTTCGCTCTCCACCAAGTTATTCACATTTGCACACTGCTTCATGGCTTCTTTTATTGCATGCAAAGCAATATTATAACTCTCTTGAGATATGGATCCTTCTTGCCCCAAAATTATAGCCCTTCGACATAAATCATTATAACGACGAACTTTAGATGGAACCTCCTCCAATTTTTCACCAATTGCATGCCTGCTCAGGGCAGCATTAGTCCATCGCTGCAATATATATCTCGATGGGATGCTGAAACATCCTGACATTTGAAGAACAACAATAGCGTGCCTGCAAAGGTAACCTTTGTATTCAAATGAGCGGCACGAGCAATATATACTCGATTTTGATTCGCTCCACTCGACCAGATAATTTTGATTTTCCTCAAAATCTTTAACCACATATGTTGCAGCTCTCTCATCTTCATTTTCTTTCTTGAGATGACATGCTGCTGCTCCTAACACCTCAACCTGAAACTTCTTGAAAATTTCATGTGTGTAGACTAAGGACATCTGCTTCTCAAACGGAGACGGAGATTTCAACTCGGGTGTTTCATGCCATGCGTCAAAATCTGCTTTAGCTTCTTCTTCATACCTGTCCTCAAGAATCACTTTATACTTCTCTATGAATTCCCGAAGTGAAGTCTCCTCATGAACATACTTGTCGAACCACGAGTTGACACTTTCAGCACGTGATGTGGTAGACAAACCAACAAAAGATATATCTCTTATGAACGTAGGAACCCAATGCATGCGATTGTGGTATAAAAGTTGGACCCACTCAACCTCTCGAAGGTTAAATCTGTCAAGAAGCTTCCGCCATCTCTTCTCAAATTCAGCCTCTGTCCATGACCTAAAAATACACTTGTTGAATTTCACCATAAAAGCATCATGCCAAAGACTCAGATACTCAAGCTGTCGTGGGATCTTATCCAATATATGCCACAAACAGAAACAGTGTCTTGTTCCCGGAGAGATTTCTGCAACAGCTGCTTTCAAGGCATTGTTTTGGTCACTGAGAATCACTTGAGGAGCTCGTTCTCCCATTGCTACAAACCATGTCTGGATCAACCAAACAAAAGTAAATACCGTATCATCTGCAATTAAGGCACAACCAAACAACGTTGGCTGAACATGGCGGTTTACTCCGACAAAAAGAACCAATGGTATCTTATACTTATTTGCATAACAAGTAGTATCAATGCAAACAACATCCCCAAACTTGGCGTAATCCTCCATTCCTTTCGCATCAACCCAGAACACATTTCTCAACCTATGCTCCTCATTCAAATCGACCGCATAAAAGAACTGTGGATTCTCTTCTTGCATCTGCATAAGATGCTCAAGCAACATTTGAGCATCACCCGTTTCTAGAACCAATCTCCGTCCCTTATCATGTGGGTTTCTCATATAGTTCTCCAAGGAATCAAAACTCTGGTACGCATTACATAACTTGGAAACTAAAGCTAAGTTCTTCCTCTTCCTCAACCGATCACTTTTGACTGGATCAGCGTCCCTGTGACTCCGAAAAAAATGGACTTGCGCGGGCAAAAGCTCATGATTATGCTCCTTCACAAAGCTATAAACAAACCATTTCCCATTCTTCCCTCTCTTCACATGCATGCTTGCTTTACAACCTATCTTCGGAGAAGGTCTCGGGTTAATGGCATCATCAGACTGCTGCTTATTTCCATATCTTATGCAAGAAAATTTAGCATCGATGAATTCTTTGGATGCCCTAGACCTACGGCTGCTCAATTTGGCAGTGCCGAATCCCATACACCTAGCATATTCTTTGTAAAAAGAGTATGCAGCTTCATGCGATTCAAATTCCATGTCATCACGAGGTTCCATGATTGAGTGGGCCATGGCATCTCCAGAATCAGTCATCTTGATTCGAATATTTTAGATCCAGTGCACAAATACAAGTCCATACTGGTGTCTCAATGCTTAAAACTCGGTTCCAAATTTCTCATGTGATTTCCCAACACGGCCTCCTGTAAGTTTGTCCCATGTAAGCCTCTGAATACCTCAATGACTTGGCCGGTATGGTGCCTACAATAACAGAATGAAACAGTCATTCAATGAAAATTCCAGTAAACAAGAACTAAAATTTAGTAATCAAACAGATGTCATATTCACCGTGTGGCTTTAAGCTTAGTTAGTCCTCACCAGTATCTAGCAGGCAAAAGAAAATTCAGACTGCAGAGACACACATATCACACTCATTTTTACACCATTAACAACTCACATGGACTAACAATACATTCGAGTTCCTAACCAACTTTAACCAAAACTAAATCAAGCAAATACATTTCACTAAAAACAAAGAGCAAACTTAGACTTTCCCATTTGCTTAAGGGCCGCATAGAAGTAGATATATTCTGCTTCATGTCCCGCTACGCACAAAAGAATTAAATACACAAAACCTATACAAGAAAATTGATAAATCCAGAACAGGTGACGAAGAGCTTGACATTTAAATCTTCACCTGAATAACAGAACGCATAGGAGAAGGTCGAACTCGAGCTAATCAAAACTGAAACTAAGAGGGCCCAATTGAGGACCCCAACACCAACAAATGCCAAACAAAAGATGAACTTGAGAAGAAATGGCTCATCTCTGCCAGCTGGTTCAGCTATTAACCAGCCAAGATCACTCCTATAAGCTCAAAAGTCACTAAAAATCACCGGTAACCTGTCGGCTATACCACATCTAAAGCTTCAATCATCACAAAGACTCTGAATTTCCCATCATGACTAAGGTGCTGCAGTCTAACTGCAAACACTACACCCATCAGACAGAAAACAGAAAAGGGGAAATCTTTATCTGAAAAAGACAGGGCGGAACAAAGCAAAAGAAGCGAGCTTTTAGAGGAAACCGCAACTCACCAGCTAATGCTGCAACTCCAGAATCGACCAATCTTCAGGTACGCCCAGTTAGAGAGAGAGAGCAGAGAGAGAGAGAGAGAGAGAGAGAGAGAGAGCGGTCGGGGAAGACAGTTTCTGGTTTTTCTTGCGTTGCGGGGAGAAGCGTGCATCGCTCGCCGGTCACGGTCGCTGACCGGAAACTGTGGGTTGACCCGACCCGGAAGGATCACCAACTCGACCACGACCACCCGAATCCGATGGGCCGGAATGGGAGTAATCCTAGCCATTGGGCCACAACCAGGCCAACAATATTTGGGCTGCTTTTGTTTGAAATTAGGCCCATTGGGCCTCAACCCAAATTCCCTTTTTCTTCGTCCTTTTGTCTGGTGACTTTATCTATTGTCAGGGAGTTCTGCTCTCCAAGAACAGGATCTTGGGAAATTCTAAAGGAAAATTCTACTTACTGTCCATGTAATTTATCACTCGATGCCCGTCGGACACCGCCGGTGATCATTGGGTTAACATGGAACCCGCTTTTGTAAGCATAGGAAAGTTCGAAAGGCCGCTCCAAGAAGACAGTTTTTCTTCTATCTTTATTGAATGACAATACTTTTTGGAGGGATAAGAAATCTATAATCTGGGGTTAGGTCAAATCTAACCTAAGATTTCACGAGGACTTTTAGTCCTATTCATAAAGGAGCATGACCTGTATCTTATATCTACGATAATATATGGGTATACACGATACTCATAATATCAGCCACTGAGAATACATAACGATTTCAAATCAGTCTTCTCAATATGTAATAATCAAGTCATTTCCACCGCTTTCATTTAATCTAACATCCTACCGGATGCATAAATTTAAGTTAGATTCTTTTTTAACATCTTGACATATTATAATATATAAAATAGAAAAATTTCAATTGTTTTGGAAAAACATCACTTATGCACAATGATAATATAAAAATTGGGACAAACATATATTCGATATGTAAATCCATATTTCATATATTATTTTTTCTAACTTATTACCAATTTAATAAATTTTAGTCACATCTAAACGGACCTTTCATCTTGTTTTATGTAAGAAGGAAGTTAGTTTGTCTAATTTTTCAATATTATCTTTACTGCACATAGTTAGATTTATGACAACCATCAGATCAAGAAAACAATAGTTTTTTTTTTAAAAAAAAAAAGGAAACCTATTGACATCCCATTTTCGGCATCTCATAATTCCTTTTTTTTTTTCCCTCTCCTCTTTCACATCTCATCTCTCTATCTTTTCTTCAACGTCCCTTTCGCTCCCAAAAAAAAGAGCTTGCATTGTTTTTAAACCTTTTCTATCCAACTAGTTATATTAATTTTTTTTATCATTCCTTTATTCTGATTATTTTCTGATATAAGATTCACTTATTAGATGTATTATACATATTTATTTTTTTATATTGATGGCAGTTTAATTGGGGAATAAAATAGATCAGATACGACTAAATTTTATAGGATTTGTAAAATGAATCAATGAATATTCAATGTATTAATAGTATTTTATTTATTAAATAATTTTGCACGTAGTGCATGTATACATCTCGTGTTGGTGTCTATACATATGAAAGCAAGAACACAGTTGGCCTGACTAGATGATCTCAGAATGCTCGATTGTTGAATGGAATTTTTTCAGTTTTTTAAGATTTTCTTTTGAAAAATAATTTTTAAATTTTTTATACAATAAAATTAGCAGAAAAAATTACATCATTTTCTGTGTAACGCACGGACTCTACGATTAGTATATGATAAAGCAGAGTTATGGTGGACTAGTTCAAGGGGCCTCAAAATACCTGGATGACTAAATGGAATTTTCTCAAATTTTTTAACTTTTTTTGAACAAGCAACTTTTTAATTTTTTTTAAAAATATAAATAGATATATAAATTTATGAGACTCGTCACTATTTTCTCATGATATGTTGATGCATGTTGTACATCAAGTTGTGAGGATGGGGAGTAGAATACTACTACAAAGACTTCGATCCATACTATATAGGGGCGAGAGAGAGGGAAATTTTTCAGTCAAACCACTAGAGCTCCAGTACTTCTTTTTTTTTCCTAAACATATCGTACTTTGTGTCATATTTCAGTTCATTTATGTCGCATTCTGATTTATAAACTCTTCAGATAGTCGAATGGATATCCGTACTGTTGGTTCCAAAAAATGGCATATGATGCAACCGACAGTACGTAGATGCAATCGACTGTTTGAAGAGTTTATTTTTCAGAATACGACACAAATGAACTGAAACACGACACGAGTACCACATGTTCAGAACTGGAGGTTTATGCTGCGTTTAGTTTCATAGTATGATTTTAAAATCAGATTTTGATTTTGAAAAATAGTGGTATAAATGGGGCCCACCCTTTGACTTTGTATGAATTATTTTGTTTTGTTGTGGAAAAAAGTGATATAAATGGGACCCACTTTTAAATTTTGTATGAGATATTTTATTTTATAGTGAATAGAGTTAAGTTAGAATTGTGATTCTAAAATAATATTAGGAAACCAAACGGAGCCTCAGCGACTTTGACCGAAAAATCTCAAAACGTTAGAAAGGCAAAAAGAAGTCCAATGAAATGGCCAAAAAGCCACCTTTTGTCTGTGAAAAATTGAAGGCAATGAGATGATGAGAGCACAGCCTCAAAATCCATACCAAAACCAGAAGTTATTCTTGAGATTGTTGGTTTGCCCATTTTTGGGCATGAGAATCTTGCACTCAATTGTATATGTCTTACCTCTCTCCATCAAATATATATTCAAGTGGACCAATTATTACAAAAATGAAAATTATTATGCGACTTTATTCAGCGATCCACATCATTTCTAATTATGCCCGGAATCCTAGGTCTTTCAGTACTAATTGCTGTAGGACTCACTGATATATATTGATCGATGGGACGATCATTTACTCCTGATTGCCACCAACAAAAATAATTGCCCGATCGCCCGTTGAGTGGTCAAGATATATGTGATTACCATTCTCCCGTGGTTCCCATTTTTCTCATCAAGAGAAAGAATGCATTTTGACTATGTCTTAATATGGCATCACACATATGGTTATCTTAATCGCGGTAAATTTAATATTAATCACACGAGGTATGAATGTTTTCGAATATACTGAAGATTTATTACTCCATAAAAATAAATAAATAAAATAACGAAAGCAAGCCAAGCCGAGACCCGTGCAACGCACACGGATATGGGAAACGCAAAAACTGGAAAAATCGGAACGAGGCACGGGACGGTAGTAGGTGGCCTAATTAAGCAAGTGTAGCCTCCTCCAAGGAAAATCCCAGAAAAGGTTGACATGGTTGTCAATTTTTTGCATTAAATGTTACGTAGAAGGCTGGATTTCAATTATATAAAGTCGAATTAAAGGCCTCAACTCTTCCACCTGGATGGGAAGTCCAACCGTATTTGAATTGTTCAGGTTATCTCCAGTCCGTGATTTCAATATACAAATTATTTTTCAAAGTTGATAGATATTATTTAATAAATCTTTTTTTGCCAAAAAATTAGACTCCCCCAACAACAACTAAAAAAGAAAACGTACAAATATCACCATGTAGCATATGGTTTGGGTAACATGTTAAATTTGGCCCTTACTTTTAAAAATGTCTAAAAGGTGCCTACCATTTCCATTTTATCTCAAATCTGGGACGCTATGAAAATTTCGTGCAAATTTGACGGAATTAACTCGTCATGTATATCATCTTTTAAACATTAAAAATCTAGCCCTAGCTTTTGTTCTTTCACAAATTTGCCCCACTCCCTCCCTTTCCTCTCCGCAGTTCCTGGACAAATCACTGCCAACTTCCATAAAAGATTTCAGGGCCAATTTTTAATTTTTCAAAAGATGAATATATATGCCGCATCAACATTTCGTCAAATCTGTATGAAATTTTGACGCAAAGCTAGATTGACACAAAATTGATATGATAGATTCATTCATGCAATTTTTAAAGCATGTGCCAAGTTTGACATATTGCTCAAATAATGTGCTATATGGTGTTATTTACCCAAAAAATAATAAATTCAATCCAGCTTAGGCTATCACGGTACCGGTAGGAAAAGCAATATACAGTGGATTTGACGAGAAAAACTCTTAAATAATTACGCACATATTGGAAAGAATTAATAAGGATTTTCCTTAAATTAGTATGATCTATTTCGACACGTTACTCATGCAATTAAATCACATAACTAGAAAAAAAAAAGGATCAATAAGATTAAATAACATAACCAAAAAAAAGTAAGGATGGATAAGAAGTCTCGGTTCAATATTCACTAGTTGGCATCTCATTCTCCCTACCCCTCTATTCCCTATTCCATTATGGGAAATCAGGGACAAAGCCAGGATTTTATTTTTCAGCAGGAGCAAAAATAACGACTTAGTTATATATAATTCATAAGTATTTCTTTAAGGAGTGGCAAAATAATATTAGATGAGGGCAAAATCTTAAAAGTCATATCTTTTGGACCAAATTTTCAAAGAAGCCTAAATTAAATTCAGGGGGGCCAAGTGCCCCTCCGGAGATGAACGTGGCTCCGTCCCTGTGGGAAATAAACACAAACCTTAATTTCAAACAAGGGAGACTTTCTTTCTCAAGAAGAGTAATTTTGAAAAAATTCATATTTTACATTATGATAAATATTTTGATTGGCAATTTCATCAATTAAACTGTGGAGCAATGCAAATGTGACAATTAATTCGGTACCACAAATATATATTTTTCTTACGTAACAATTTTAAAGTTTTTTATTTTAAATTTCAATAAATTAGATCTGAAACAAATAGTAAAAATAGCCAAAAGTACCAAGAGAGGAAATGGTTCATGGGCGTGGTGGTTAGAGGCCCCAAAAGCCCCCACAATGTTGAATGGGATGGGGATGGCTCGCTGCCGAGCCACCAACACCCAGTTATCATCCTTCTCTCTCTTTGGAGAAAGAGAGATTAAGAGGCCAGGGGAGGCAGTGGTGGCTCGCCCTAGGCCACTGCCGGCTAATTCGAGGTTGTTAGCAACCTCTGAGGCCTTTGCGACCTTGTCAGGACTGGCGCTGGCTTGGAGGTGATCCCCCACCGCCAAATCTATTGTTCCCCTTTTAATTGTATATATAGGAAAGAGTTGGTGGTGGCTCGCCCTTGGGCCACCACAATTGCTAGTGAGATCGTCGGAGGCTACCAACAATCTCGCACTAGCGTGGACCCACTTCCGTGCTTTATGGTTTTGGCTTTTATTTTTTTAGGAATTTTAGAATGTTTATTTATTAGAAAAAAAAGAAGCAAATTTAGAATTGTCACGAAGCAAAAATATTTGTGAGACACCATAGTAGCTGCCAGAAGGGCGTCATCTAATAGTTTAATTAATGAAATGACCAAATAACATACTTATTCTAACGAAAAGAATGAAATTGAATAAAAAAAATAAAAATTACAAAAAAAGAAGAAGATAAAATTAAACATTCTACCAAACGTGAAGACCAAAGGTATCTCGTTTTGTAATTAGAATCACCCTTGGCATGCGAAGACTCTGCAGTCGGAAAATTTTATGGTAGGAACTGGGAAGTCAGCTTGATTAAATCTAATTTAACTTGCAATTAATGAAGTAGGTGTAGAGATTAGTGCACATAGTATAAATGAATTCTCCAATAATTATTACCCAAATACATGGGATATGTGTCTACACGCACTACCCAAAAAAAAAAAAAAAAGATCTACATGCATCTGTTTTATTTTTAAAAATTGTGGGAAACATGCTCATGTTTAGGTAGTAGACGAGATATATACGGTTTTGGTAGGTAAGATCATCGAACCTTTCTACTTTTATCCGAGATTTCAAATCGATTCCCATACTTTTTGCAACCCTGTATTATGATGGTTGGTATATATTCCTTTGGAATTCACCAAAAAGGGAGTGTTCCCGCCGATCTAACGGTGCTCGGGGAGGACGGCGTGTGCGCCCCTTCCGATGCGATATAGAATCTCACATGTCTATTGTCGTTCGGTGTTAGTTTAAAAGCATAATATATGAGCATATCGAACAGGATCTGGAGTGGTTGCAGAGGGCGAGTGTCTCATTTTGGATTTATCATCACCACATATCAAAGAGAGAACAAATAATTTAGTATCGATTTGATTAAGGTAATTGAAAACCTCCACAACCACAACATCAAATTGTTAACTTATAATCCCTTTTAAAGAAACAAACTAAGGTCGTCGAGGACAAGAATGGGCGAACACAAGTGCTTATCACCACTAATTAACGCCACTTGTCTATTCCGGATTCGGTATTATCTCAGATCAAGGTCTGAGCTAATCAGATTGATTAAGATGACAATAATTGATCACAAGCTGAACTTTAAACTTCAGGCAATGGGCTGTCATTATCTTTCTCGTGCTTCGACGAGGTGTTAAATTTGAGGAGGATGCACGTGCCCAACAACCTTAAAGCACGGATTAGTATACGGAGTTGATTAATTAATTGAACAGATTGACATATTAGCGCATTATTAGGACAAGTGCCCGAGTTAACTTCACTGAAACTCGAAGATGAAATGTGTTTACATCTGTTCAGTCTAGAATTGTTTTTACATCGGATTCAGGATATGAAGATCGTCCGATATAAATGTAGTAGGCACGGGATAGATTATTAGCTCGGGTCCATCCTGGAATTTCGAGCTGCGCGATAGGTCTCGTCATCATTGGAAAATCGGAGGGGCCGAGGAGAGCGAAAAATCGTAGTATCCCCAGAGCACATAGGCCCAGAGATCTATTCAACGTGACCCCACAATTGATGACGATGAGATTGTGATCCTTTTATTTGCGTCCTAGGCTAACGATATATCTCCCAGCCAAAAAAAGTGGGGAAAAAAAACGTACGCGGTAAGTCACGATTGTGAACTAGGCAACTGTCAATTTAAAAAAAGGGCACGTTGCGACGACTAAAAAAAAATCACGATTTATGACTCTACATTAGAATTGAATGATGGGTTATTTGTATTTACCGGGTGAGTTAGGCCGTCGAACAATAGCGACATTGCTTGTTTATCGAACAAAGCCCCATACTTAAATCCGATCCAGCTAATAATAGTTTTTTTTATTATAAAAACTTGTACTTGCAATCAATCTATTTAATTATAATTTAGTATTTGCTAATTTTTTTATGATTATAAGAGATCCACCAATATAGTATAATAAAATTAAAATCTTAATAATTACTAAAAAACAGTGAGACATGGATAATTTCATAATGAAAATTAACCTATAACATTTTCGTTATCGATCGAGAATGTGCATTATTATGTTACGTCCCTTTCTGATTTATTTATTTATTTATTTATTTATTTATTATACTAAAGAAATGAACGAACCGAATGAAAAGTTTATATAGCAAGACAAAAGCTAGAGCCCTAAAGATCTTTTCTAGGATACGCGCAAACATACGTACGTGTGTGTGTATATATATATATATATATTGTATGGTATACTAATGTTATATTATTTGCAATTATTTACAAAAAATGAACAATCATTGTCATTGGCCTACTAAATTGACAAAACTACCCGTCTCGTGACCCCATTCATAAGGTACTGAGCACAGGATCCAAATTAAGGGAGGGCGAAGGTCTTAAAGGGATAAATAAGAAGATATTTTTCTCAAATTAGAGGATAAATATAAAAAATCTCATCAAATTTTGAGGTGTAATATGTATAATTATTAAGATATTATAATCATGTGGAGGACGACTCCACCATCAGTTTCCGATCCATCCCTGTTACTAACAGGGGCAGAATAGTCCTTACAGCCGAAAAGGACACGAAAGCTAAAAGTAAAAAATTAGCTGATTTTAAATATCCGATTATGCGAAGATGGTGGCTCCTCGTGCAGATAATGGTACCAAACTCCAAAGCGATTAATTAAATGCCTTAATATTAATTAACTATGGTTAATTACCAACTCCTAGCATGAGAAACACTTAATAATTATTATTACTTGCGATAAATTAGTGAGTGGTCCACGTAGTCATTTAATAATTATAATAATAAAACTATTTTGTCATCGTCTCTCCAAAATTGGTGGAGAGATCATTAAATTGACTTATTATATGTAGATGTGGGGGGCGCTTTTAGAGGGTTGAGCTGATGACGGAAAATTCCAATTTTGCCCCCACTCCTAGTGGGTGCTCGTTGCACCTTTTTAGGTGAAGTTGACTTGGGAACAAATAATTTCTTTCTTCATATATGGCCTCACTAAGAAATACATGTGTAAAGAGGGATTTGAACCTGTCAAGATAGATAATAGCACAGTGATATACCTCTCGTTTAATTATCAAAAGGTCTCAGATTTGATATCCAATGAAACTATCTGTATATTTTTATTAGATATTTAATATTTCTATTTTAATGTACTAGACCCATGAACATACTTTGTAATCGAAAAAAAAGGGAGAGGGATTTGAACCTATAACAATGAAGCTCATGCAACATCTTAATGAGAATCTATTGAAATTTTTTATATAAGGCGATGGACATCGGAAAAGAAAGACGTTAATTAGTTTGATATAGATAAGCATCATGGTACTTTTATTTACCCGGAAATGAAAATGCTAAGAATAGAAAGAAAGTAAAAGTAAAAAAATAAAGAGAGAGAGAGAGAAAAGAACACTAATATATGTTTATCTTGCTGCAGTTTTAAGAACATCTCTGGAAGATATGAATGAAAAGGAATGTTTAAAGCAGGAAAAAAAAAGGAGGAATGTGTGAAAACAATTGTACAAAATTGATTGGGGGAACTTTTCACTTTATTGTATGACAAAGAACATTTTATATATGATCCAAGCAATAAAGGGAACATCAACTTTTCCCTATTTAAAAGACCTAAAATGCCCTTTTTCAAACCTTATCATAAAAGTGACAAAGAACATGTCAAATAAATTGGATAAGATATATGAGAAAATCTTAAATGATAATTTTTTATAATAATATGATGAGAAAGAATTGATTAGATTACTCAATTTATGGCATATTATCCATGTGTTAATGAGTTCATTCCTTCGTTTGCTGCAATTCTATCGATATTTTATGACTAAGTAATAAGATAGGGTTATAAAAATTTATTCACGATGCACTTATCATTCTCTCTTCACAATTTTACTTTTTTACTAACTAGGTGCATTCTCTCAAGTTAATTGCGCCAATTTGATGATTTATTTAATTTATATAATTTTTAATTATTTTTATAGAATTTTAATACATTTGTGAATTGAGAATAACTTTCAATTTGAAATTTTTAATGTTTATTTGTAATTTTTAATATAATATTAAATGTTATAACTTTTAAGAATGAATAAAAAATTAACAAAACTTCAATTGAGAATTATCTTAAGGTATCGCATATGTAGGGGATGATCGCATTTCTTCTTATACCTTATTGTATTTCGTTTTTGCATTAATTTTTAATTAATTTTATTTTTAATTTTATAATATTTATTTTTGTTTTTTATTTATCTAAAATCATAGTAAATATTTATCTTTTTTAAATGTTTCTAATTTTGAATTCATGGAGTTTCTATGCATTGCACGGGGTATTTTTTAATAATTTCCAATGTGTTGAAAATAGATAATCAATGTAAGTAATATAGGAATGAAGATTTATTTGTAACAATTGAATTACACAAAATATGGTATTCTAAAATATATATAATATTGTTTTGTTATGAAAAAAAAAGTTATTTGCCAAAAAAGATAAACTAACTAGATTTGGATGAGATTATTATTATCAATAACACATTACATGAAACTTATATTATAGAAAAACATATAATGTACACACGATGTGAATAAAAAAGAAGTGTAATAGAAATAGTTATCTATAAAAATTATATATAAAATATGTAGGAGAATACCGATCGTGAGAGAAACTGGTCGAGATAAAGTGTAGATAGAAATAAGAGTAAAAATAAAATAGCTTAGAAAATAAATTTTCTACTTATAAGACATGAAATACATTGAATTTCAAAAAATATTTCATATTTTGAGAAAAACTTTTAAATTATTGAGAGAATTTTAATTTTTTGAAAATAATTTCTTGATTATATCCCTAAATACAAATAATGTAGACGATCGTGAGAGAAATAGATCGAGATAAGTTTAGATGGAAATAAGAGTAAAAAGAAAATAGTTTAGAAAATAAATTTTCTACTTGCAGGACATGTAATACATTGAATTTCAAAAAATATTTCATGTTTTGAGAATAAATGATTGTGAGAATTTTTAATTTTCGAAAATAATTTCTTAATTATATTCCTAAATACAAATAATGTAGACAATCGAGAGAGAAACATGTCGAGGTAAGTGTAGATAAAAATAAGAATAAAAAGAAAATAGTTTACAAAAAAAAATTCTACTTACGGGATATGTAATACATTGAATTTCAAAAAATATTTCATATTTTGAGAGAAGCCTTTAAAATATTGAGAGAATTTTTAATTTCTTGAAAAGAAGTTTTGAATTATATTCCTAAATACAAAAAATGTAGACGAGGTTTCTAAAATTCATTGAACCGATATATACAAAAATTGATAAAACTCATTTAAATTAAATCAATATGTGCATGAATCTTTTATGAATTTATTAGATTTTTCATCTGAAAGGTCACGCATCGATAAATTAAGGGTTGCCAAATGAAAAATTTTCACTTAAAAGGTCATGCAACAATGAATTAAGAATTGCCAAATGAAAGTTTCACATTTCGCGCTTCAATTTTGATATATTATAATTGATAATTAATTTCTCAAAGCACTCGTCCATTTTTTCTTTAAAAATTCATATTTCATTGTTAGCCCTAACCCTTTCTTTGTCATAATGTGGCCCATTTTTATTGGAAAAAACTGAGCATTGCGCATGGTATGTGTGCATTTGGCCCATTTTTGTGTTTGGATTATATGTGATAAATGTGAAAAAACCATTGCTTTTAATATTTAGCTGTTTTTGAAACCCTCCACTTCTACCATTTTCAATTGACTTAACCAAATAATCTTTTATTTAGCTGATAGGTTTTGCTGTCGAGTGGCCGTTTATCACTTAATATTACATTATTTACGAGGTATTTTCTTTTATGATATAGCTTACATTGAAAAATACATCTTTTATTCGTATATTCGAAGAGAAGATGCTCATTTCAGTGTTAGGAATTAGGTTAGCATTGTTTTTTTTTTTAAGGAAGACTCATAGGCTGAATAAAAAAAAATTAAAGAGAGTGATATAAATAATTCCAGTGATAAATTCATAGCATTAAATTACTATTATTTTCAATCATCATATTTCAAGATGGAGGCTTTGAGATTTTTCTTGACTAGATTTTGACACTTTTTTTAAGAATTAATTACATAAAAAAAATATAAATTTTTCACATTTTATCAATTTTAACGCGAACTTTTTTCTTGACCTAAAAATATACAAATTGTCAAATTGATATCAACATTAGTACAATGTCATTTTTTTTTTATCGGTGTGGCCCCAACGGCAGTCACGACCTCTCAATCAAGGTAGCATGTGATGACATATGTCCCCGTCGACCCCAATTGTGGGTTGGTGTTCGTTGATGAGGCTTCCATCGTCGACCCCTCTTCCTTTCATTGTTGAATTTGCTTTTTTTTTTCCCCCTCAAATTCGGGCAGTAAGGACCTCAACCGAGGCCACCACCATCCCCATAGAGTCACTGGCGACTACTGAGGTCACTGACTTTCCCTATCGGGGAGTGATGGCCAACAATTCCTGTTTAAATTAACGAAAAAGTTATCGCGTGCTAATATTGATATCAAATTGATAATTTATTTATTCTTAGATAAAAAAATTCATGTTATAATTGATAAAATGTGAAAAAATTGTATTTTTTAGATAATTAATCCTTTTTTTATTAGGGATCTTGATATTTTTTATGCCAATAGAAAGAAAAAATTTGAATTTTCATTTAATGTAGGATTTCTCCACAAGGAATATGGAGAAGAATTAAATTTATAGTAGCAACTCATAGAAACTAAAATCTCTTGGACCTTGGCAACTATTAGACAACGGCATATCTTTTAGAATAAATTCCAATAAATTAACAAAATATGATGAAAAAGTATATGATGTTAGTAACGAGTACGGGACACGTAATTAATGTAAGGTTGATTGTATTAGCAAAATCGTTGAATATGGGATTTAACATCATAAAACCATCCCGATCACATGATGTTCGTGCCTTATCCATGACTAGTAGACTTTATCGATTCACAAGGGACCTTTTGGTCATTTTAAACCTGCCCCATGCTATAAACATCATCCCTTCCCAAAGAGATGCAGAAAGGGAAAAACTTTTGCTTAAATTCAGAAAATAGGATTAACTTATGATGCTCACACCCATTAAAAGGCAACGGGGAACCACTTCAACCACCAAAAGTACTGATTTAGTGGTACTATTTGGCCTGAGTTTAGAAAATATCGACTTCTATTAATTATATTAGGTCTTTAATGATGTTATGCTGACTGAATCAATACTTGCATTGATTATTAAAAAGTAGACCACCTCCTAATGTTTTTACAATTCCGACCCCTCAACTTTTCATTTCTTGGATTTTGGACCTCCTGTCTTGTTCTTCTAGCTCCTTCTCACAAGTCACAATCAAAAGAGGTCTGACTCGTCACTATAAGTAGATTTAGGTCGTTCAACCCTTGTTTATTGATTTCAGATTTGAATATTATGAATATAAAATATTTATGTTGGAAAAATTTTATCCATTAATAAATATATTTGACTTGAACTGGATCAGTTCTTGAAATTTTTTATTCATGAGTGAGTATATTTTACTTGAATTAGATTAGTCGGGATTGCTAAATATTAAATTACACGTAGAAAAGAAAAAAAAAGAAAAAAAGCCAACTTTTTCGCCAGAAAATAGGAAAATAAAATAAAGAAGACAATAATTTTTGTCCCTGTTCCTCTCTCTCTCTCTCTCTCCATCTTCTCTCATACAAACCGACAGAGGTGAAAATTTCAGTCATTTGTGTGTTCAGTTCATCCTCATCTCTCTCTGTTTTTCCATCTTTGCTCTGTTTTCCCCTGCCTCTGTTGTCACCAGGTATTCCACTCGGGAGTCTGTTTTTGTCGTTAATGTCAGCTTCTTGGGGGTTAATTCAGATTCGTGAACAGAGGAAGTGGGGCTTTCCCGCAACTTGCTAGATCTGTTTTTATGACTTTCCCATGAAGAATTGAGCTGACTTGAGCTCAAAATCCTCACTTTTCGTCTCCCTCCTCTGTTTTCGGCAGCAGAAATGGAATCCGATCTTCAGCAGCAGCAGCAGATGCTCTTCCACAGCCACCAGCCACCGGCCATGAATCCGGGTCTCACCCGGTTCAGATCCGCTCCCAGCTCCCTCTTCGCCAGCCTGTTCGACAGGGACTTCGGCGAGGATTTCTTGAACCGACCCTCGAGCCCCGAGACTGAGAGGATCCTCTCGCGGCTCATCTCCGGCACCATGGACGACCCTCCGCCGCCTCCAATGCCAGCGGCGCAGAACCTCGGCAACTTCCAGCGTAACTCGCCTCCCCGGAACGACGCAGCTGCTCTCCGACCTCCACTGGCGAGGCCGGTCAAGAGCGAGGTGGATGTTGTTCAACAGAGCAATTTCTCCTCTGTTCCTTCTCAGGGCTACTATCAGAGTTCTGCTCAGCCGCCTTTACCAACGAATCGGATTACCAACTTCGGGTCGGCGCCGAAGGTGGGGAGAGGGAATAATAGCTCAAATCTCATCAGGCAGAACAGCTCCCCCGCCGGACTCTTCTCCAATATCGAAATTGATACTGGTATTAGCCTTGAAATTCCTCCATATCCATCTAAAAGGAAAAACTATTTTTGTGGTTATTTTGGGAAAGCATTTGACATTATGAATGTTAGATTTTGGTAATATATTTCTTGGTGCAACTTGACAGTATAATATTAAGTTGACATCTCCTTTCCCAAGTCCTAGGAACTTCAGATTTAGACCAATCAACGGCTGAGCAAAGAGGAGTTTTTGAACAGTGAAAGAACTCTATTAGGATACCAGAAAACAGTAACAATCGAACAACTATTCAGTTATCTGATATGTCTTGATCTCGGTTTTGTTCGCGATCGGGCGAGCGAATTGTCGACTTATATAGACAGATACCTTTACTTTTGAGGCCCTAATAAGTCTTACGCCAACAGCAGGCTATGCTACTATGAGAGGCATGAGAGGTAATCTTGGTGCTGGTAGCATGGAGACATCCCTCCCCCCGGCAAGCCGATTTGGTAACAACCAGGATTCATTAACCCGGGTTGCCTCAATGAGCCCGATCGCTGAGATGGGAGACAAGAGGATGGGAGACAACATCGAAGAGGTTGACCCTTTTGGAGAGAGCAGCAATTTTGTCACGGACTTTCCTATCACTTCTTGGGACGACTCCGAGAACTACGGCTCTCTCAAGAGGGGCAGAGACGAGGACGAGAAGAACTTCTCAGGCTTGAATGCCACTGAAGCTCTGGTACATATAATCTGTTCCTCTCAATTATGATCGGTTTCCTTGTCTATGTTCTGGCATAACAAAATTTTAACCCGTTTTTTTTTTTTATCAGAATGAGGATGTTAGGAGCAGCCAGCCGCAGATGTTGGCTCATCACTTGAGTTTGCCCAAAACCTCGGCAGAAATGGCTGCTATTGAGAAGTTCTTGCAAGACTCTGTGCCCTGTAAAATTCGTGCCAAGCGAGGTTGTGCCACTCATCCACGTAGCATCGCAGAGAGGGTAAATATCTGTTAATTCCATGTACTTTCCAATTTGCGAAAGGAATTGTTTTTTCGGGTCATTATGATATTGTTATTATGTGGTTTTGGATATCTAAGGAAACCAAATTGGCCAGGTGAGGAGAACCAAGATCAGTGAAAGAATGAGGAAACTGCAAGATCTTGTCCCAAACATGGACAAGGTAATGACAACTCCCCAATTCTCACACGAATCCTGTCTTTCTTTGTAATGACTTTTATATTTTTTTTAAACCTTCATCTGTTGTTTGTCTGCAGCAAACAAACACTGCAGATATGTTGGATTTGGCCGTTGAGTACATTAAAGACCTTCAGCAGCAAGTTAAGGTCGGGGCCTTCAGTTCAACCCTTATAACTATGAATCAATCCGTTTGAATCTTGTAACCATTTCCCTGACCCTTGCTGTTGAATTCCCGGACAGATGCTCTCGGTGAATCAGGCCGCCTGCACTTGTGCGAGTCGGCACCAGTTATAGGCTTGTAGCATTGATGGCTCCGACTGCAATGTAAGTCCACTCGTGTACAGAATTAATCTGAAAGTGGCAGAGTACTCGGCTTTTTCTTACCCCAGCGAAAGGGACCAAGAGCTTAGCGTAACCGAGCCGGAGCGAAGAAGCAGTAAGCTGCAAATTACAGATATAGAAAGTTTGAGCTAAGAGATTGTACAGTAACTGCTGTTATTTAGTGATGCTATGTAATTTATGAGGGAAGGCACATAGGGAGAAGGGGAGAGAGAGAGAGAGAGAGAGAGAGAGAGAGGGAAGGATTGAAATTTGTCAAAGCTTTTCATCTGTGGGTCGGGGCAATAAATGCTAAAGGCTGTCAATTGCTGAAACTGGGAGGATAGGCCCACCAATTCTTGTATTTCCATAACTGGAGGGAGACATCAGGTGAAGTAAGGAGTCAGTTGAAGAAGAAGATGAGAAGATCTCTGATCTGAGATGGAAGGAGAGACCACCTCTTGATTGCCTCTGTAGCAATAATTTTCCCTGTTATATTAGGACTTCATGTTCACATGTGGTCTCTCGTGTGTCTTGTATTGGTTCTTTGCCCTGTTCTTCCCGATAAGTCGACATTTCATTGCATGAACGGTTCATTAGGCTTTGATGGCGCAGCTTGCTTGGATCGCAGGACGGGGAGGGTGATGGAGGGGTGTTATGCGACTTCTTCGTAACCCTCCAAAATTCACGATACAAACAAGCTGTTAGTGTCAATTCAATAGTTGTCACCCATCAGGGCCTCCCCGAATGGTTTGTTGCGTGACTTCATGCATCACTGAATTTTCGATATTTGTCTGTTGCATGGGAGAAACAGCGATCATCTTAAAACATTCGATCACCTTTCGATTCATATAGCTCGAGAGTGGTAGTAGTGGTTGTTGGGCTCTCGAATCATGAAGTAAGTGTATGTATGGAGTTTGTATGGAGGTTATGACGATTAGTTGTTTACATTAGCTCGGTATACCGCAGAATTTCGAGGTCAGTTGGTTAACTGTGTGTGTCGAGGAGAATCATAAGGTCAGTGTGATCGAAAATATAGGGTGTGGACTAACGTGATGGTTTAAGTAATTCGACACTTATTTCCTTTAAATTAGATTTCAAATTTAAATATTGTGAATGGAAAAAAAAATGTTGAATGTGATTTACCTTTTAGTGGATCGATCATAGTCGAATTATATTAGCCCGGGACAATAGGTTTTCGGATATCGGGTTGAGCACGGAAAAAATTATGGGGCGTGGATAACGTGGGAGTGGACGCACATGGGGATGGATTCCTAATCCCATTTTCTGGCATTTCGGATCCAAATGTAAAAGTGCATGAGATTGGGATGGGACGCAGTGATTTCCACGCCACGGATTATGTCATCATTATCGTCTCCAACAATTGCTTTATCTTGTACTTCAAAAATTGAAAAGAAACAAAACAAAAAACAAAAAGAGTCGGCACAAAAGTCATGACACTTATGCCATCAATTATAAATTGTCACTTTTAGAATTGGTATAGTATAAATGCGCGATTTTCACTATTTCCATTCTTTTCTCCATGAAAATAACTACTCCTTCCTATGAATAGGTATTGTCGGAGAAAAATATCGACTGTCAAATTTATTGGTCCATAGTAAACCAGAGTCGTACCGATCGAGCTTTAATGAGCGAAGAATTTCATGAAAGTGGTGGAGATGTGGAGGCAAGAGAGGGTGGCTACTTGGAGCTGCTTAGGTTCACAACTTTTCCCCTCCTCCCACGAGGGGACCAAGTCTAATTATTGTTTCGTTGACTCTTCGCCCGTGATGACCAAAAAAAAGTTTAAAAAAAAAAAAACCTTTCACGGCCCAAAAGCTCAACGGGCTCGGAGTACGGGTCTAATTAGCTTGATTCGGGCTCGGCCCGCCTTCCTAAGAGGGGCAGGCATAAGCTCTAACCGGCCCGTTCAGCCCACTGGGCCTGTAATTTGCAAGCCCTGCAACCTTTTGGAGGACTCATAATAAGAAACGAATCTCCAAATCGTACCACTAAGGATAATAAGAAAGCCTTATAATTGATGAATAACATTTGGCTTAATATGGTTATGGGAAGTTACAGTTCTATCCGAACTACTTAGCTTACCACATTATTAATGATATTCAATTCTCTGGTAAGATTTCAGTCCATACTAGACTTCAAGCCTGTGCGTTACATCGACGCTTGTGTTTTTTTTTTTTTTCAATTTGTCGTAAGAAAATAAATAAAATCTTTATATTTCTATGACTTATTATGTTTATGGCTTATATGTAGTATTATATATTAGTAGATGTAACATTGATTGAGAATACAAATATGTTATTATTATATGTTACTCTTTTTTTAATAAAAACTTTTAAATTTATTTGTAATATATTTGTATTGGTGGCTTTACCTATTTTGCATAGAAATTTATTCATAAAAAATATGCAGTATAATGCTAACTCCAATACGACTTCTGTATGAATAGTTATATTAAATAATACATATTTCGCTTATCGATATTATTAAAATTGGACAATTTTGTGCATTTTGTAGTAATAGGAGTTACATATTTGCAACCATTATCTTAAAAGTTCCATATCCATATAACATATTAGACATACGGTATATGTGTCACTTTGCAGGAGCCCAAAAGGGGAAGCCCTTGACCCGATCCCCCTCTCAACGACCAACCAGTCCCTCAGCGTTATTTTTTTAAAGTTTAATTAATTTATTTATTTTAATTTCTCATTTTTCTTTTACTTTTAAATAATTTAAATTTGCAATCGCTGATAAATTACCACTACTACGTAAGCAAAATTAACGGTGTCAAGTCCAATTAAAAATGCCTTCAAAAATAAAATATGAAAAAAGCATAATAAAAATACGAAAAGTTGAACGGAAAGTTTCGAGCACAAGACAATTGATACAACTAACCATGTTTCTACCACTACAATACAATAAATTTATGCTCATCTCTCACATTCTTTTAAATTTTTTTATTAATTACTTTCGATGGGTTATTAAATTAAAGAAAATGAATAAAAAGATACTTAACCAGGAGTTGAGGAATTACTCAAAAATCCTATATGATAGACTCACATTATACGAACGGAGGCTCCTCATCGTACGTGCTCAAGGAGTCTATTTTAAATACTTAAATAGAATAATAGATTTTAATGCTAATGAGAAATTTCCTTTGTATCATCAGTAATATAAGGCAATTGGCACGATATTGTGGTTTTTATATTTAATTGAGTGACTCTTTGAGTCTCAACCTATGAAATTTCAACAAATAGCACAATATTGTGGTATCATATCATTGATAAAATATCAAAAGTCTCTTAACATAAAAATGTTGAAAAGTTACTAATTGATGGAATTTTAAATTTTTAATATATATATATAAGAGATTTTTACCTCATATATCATATGGTTTAATCCTTTTTTTAAATCTATCATATGCTTTAAAAAGTGTCAAATCTATCACATGGTTTACATTTTTCTCCAAATCTATCCTGCAGTTATATCTCCGTCAACGTTTAACAGTTTTGCCACTGTGACCTTTTTATCAGGGATAGATTTGAGAAAAAAATTAAAATCATGTGATATATTTGAAAAAAAATTAAAACCATATGATAGATTTAATAAATTAAATCCGTGCGATAGATTTGGAGTCTACTAACGTTTCATTGATGGAAAATATAACGGTAGGATAGATTTAGAGAAAAATGTAAATCATGGAATGTATTTGACACTTTTTAAAATATATAATAAATTTGAAAAAAAAAGGTTAAACCATATGATATATGGCGTAATTTTCCCTATATATAAATTAAACTTCAAAAGTTTATAACCCTTGAAAGCCCAAAAGTAACTTAAGGTCGTCTAAAAATCTTATATGTAATGGACGTGTATCTCTCTTTCTATTGATGAAGAAATATTTTCTTTTTGAATTTTCATAACTGGGGACTTATCACTGTTAGATTGCCTCGATTTTACTACCAAAGACAAAGAGGATATGGTAGTAGCAAAATTCTGTATAATTTTAACTTAATGATGTCAGGATTTGTTATCATGATTTTGTTAGTCGAAGGTAATGGACTCCTTTTCTTTTGAGTTTGTTATATTTAGATGAATGTAAAGTGATTATTGGCGATCTTATTGATCCAAGTAATTTTCTAATGTACATATAGAGTAGTTATATGATCGATGAAATATTGTGGAATACGTATAAGTTTGTTGATACTATTGATTTATTATTATATTATTATGTACAAGTGACACCACAATTTAAAATTTATATATAATGTTCAATTAGTTACTAAATAAACATATAAATTTTACAATTTAGATTGCATATTAGGCGAGTTTCTGATATCAATTATTCTAATTATGTTATATTATATATGTCATGTTTCGTTATTTCCATAGCTCTAGCCCGCGCATATGCGCGCTGCCTTTCGTCTAAATAATTTGAGTAGATGCATACCTATCTACAAAAATATATGCGACTGCATTGTTTTGAAGAATATGGTGGAGATTACATTCTCTCATAATTCTGTCTTTTACACACATGAATCTAATATAACGAAATTGAATTCCTAACAGTTAGTAGAGGGGCACGGATAATCCCACCGAATATCGAATATGGAATCTCTTAATTACCATGCGAGAGCGAACGCTATTGTGCTACTCTCTTTTATTAATTCCGTCTTTTTATTTATTTTTCTTTTTCTACATACTACAAATTATATAATCTGTATCAATAGAAGATATAAATTGTTGAAATAAAAATATCTATATTAATATATTCATGAATGATTAATCATATATATATATATATATTATATAGTAATAATTACGTCCGTAATAAATGACCGTAATAAATACTCCAAATATTGTAAAAAAACTAAATTTTATAAATAAAATATTATTCTAAAATCAATTTAAAATTATGAAATCAATTTAAAAGTGACATAAGTTAAACAACTCGTGCAACGCACGGTATAAAAATTAGTATACATTAATACTTTATTAATGGATTGTATTGAGAAGTATATATCGATGTCTTTTGGAGTAAATTTTAGGGGCTACATATGTAGCCTGTACCAGCACAACATTAATGTATATTTTTCATTGGTAAAAATCTAATTTATCCTAATTACTGGAGCTGCTATTGTGAGTATTCGAAGCCCCCTCGAACGGAAGAAATAACAATATTCATCGTATGTGAAAGTGGGAAGAGGATCTATATATGGATTCTTAAATTAAGCAACAAATTGTGGGATGCATTTTGCCTAAAGATCATCATTTAATTATGTACCAAAATCTCACAATTGACCAAATTTTAGTATAGACATGATATGATATAATCAAAATCCCCAGATTCACCTGTTGTCCTTTTCCCTCTTTTTTGCTGCCCAGACAAAGCTCCATTTTAAATGAAGAAATTTTGAATTTCTTATGGAATACACTATTTATAAATGAAACAAAATGAATAAGACAAAAATAACACGCTCCGAGTCTAAATATAGACCTACCGCAAGGACCTTACAAAATTTTGAATCCAAATTTTTGTTTAACATAAACCGAACGTTACAAGTCGATGAATAAGCCATGTAGCCTGGACGAACAATTCCAAAACTATGAACTGCGACCCGTAGACACACGAAAAAAATCTTTTAATTTTTTTTAAAATTGTTATTAGTTAAGTTAATATTTAATATTTATTTTTTGGTAAGAGTGCTCTCTTTTTTTAAAACAAAAAAAAAAACAATTTTGGTAGTACGAGTACGTATTCTGTTAACGTTCCAACGTCAACTTTCCCTCCCAAATCAAAAATTTTGAAATACTTGACAGAAAAATAAAATAAAACGTACCGTCCGTTACACATTTGATTCGATCCCTTCGTTCGGTCCTCAATCAAAGCCTTTTCTACTTCTTCCCCCGCTTCAATCACGTCCCCTCCTCTCCTCAATCTCACGCCATGGATCCCGCCGAGCCCGACTCCGACGCCGATCTCGGGTTCGGCTCGGCTCCTCCCTTTGCTTTTTTAGCCCCCACCCCCTCCCCCGCCTCCCGCCGCCTCTCGAGCAGCTTTTCCGGGTCTAACCGTCCCCTTCCCCCTGCCCGCAAGCGCCTGGCCTACGTCGACCTCCAGGGGCGGCTCGTCGGAGCCGAGGAGGCCACCTCGGCTTGGGCGATAGGCGGCCTGGGTAGGGAGGAGGTCGCGGCTTGGCAGCTGTTCAGCCCCATCCAGAGGGTGGTATTAGTGGCTGTCATCGGCGTGGCTGTTGCTGAGTCGCGGAAGAATCGGCTCATTTCCCAGCTTAAGAAGTCCGTGGAAGTTAGGGTCAGTGCATCGGTTGCGATCTTCGTCTCGCTTCATTTCTTCTATTTGCTGCTGAATCTAAAGCGCGAGCTCGCATTAATTTCACAGCCAAGGCCGAAGCTGAAACGATTTGTTCAGTAAATGCAATTTCCTCACTCGGCTCAAGGGCAATGAACGGACAAAAAAAAGACCATCTCATTTGATCATTTGAAATCTTTTTCCTTTCCCTTTGTTTAATCAGACAACACATTCCGTTCTTTTCTTTTCTTTTTTAATCAATTTTCCCGGAAAACTTCGAGATATATGAGGCCGAAGAGTGTGAAAAATGAGAGATTCATGGTTCTGTCCTTGAACCTGTTTTGCTCGGTCGAGCATTTACTGGGACTGATGTTTGTTCGGGTCGTTCTATCCGAGACAATGCTGATCTGGGGAATGAATTTTTCAGGATCAAATTCTGTCGAGCATGGAGCAGAAGCTGGACAGTCTATGCGAGCAAGTCCACGGCGTCAATAAACAGCCGGGAAGCGGAGCAGAAGTGTCACCTTCCAAAAGCGCAGAGTTCCCTTTCGATGCGAATTTTGATTCGGAAGGGATCAAATTCGTTGAGTGCGGTTGTTGGTTATGTGACCATCACCAGAAACTGTTCAATGGCCTGGAGGTATGGTTGATTCTTCTTAGCATCTAGCTTGAGATGAATTGTTTACTTTGAGGAACTGTTTATTATGCCTGATTTGATGATGTTGTTGGCTTTAGGACAATGCTACGGTGAGAACGTCGATCGGGTATGACATGCTCCAGGGCAAGCCGAACTTGATTGGTGAAGCAGAGCAAGAGGAGCGTCGGATGTCTGACTTGTCTGATTTGGCTTCGAGTGTCACATCTGCTGCTGATATTCAGGTGCCAGGAGCATTCCTCCTTTTCTCTTCATTAACATATTGTTAGACTTGTGACTATGGGTAAAGCTAGTTTGATCTCGAGCTGCTTTTTCCGAAATCAATGATGCTTGGTTGCTTTAGAAGTTTCCCAGATATAGGAGTTCTGTGATAATTAATCGAAGAAAACTATGAAAATCGAAGGAAAAGACCATATACTTTCATTCATGGAGTCGTTACGAGTGATATTTGGAAGATAGTGCTTACTTTTTGCATCTGCAATAAAGGTCTTCAATGTGATACGACTCGATGTTTTTTGATAGATGAATGTCGCCATAGAACAAGTCATATCCAACCTTAAACGGGAGGGGGAAGAGAAGGATGCCACAATAAGGGAGCTCACCAAGTTCTTACATTCGTCTGATGCAGCTGGTTCAAAGGTGAACAAGCCAATTCGTTTCTTTCTTAATTTAATTTTCTCAAAAAATGCATCATTTAATTGATCTACGATCTTGCTTATAGCAGAGGATCAATGAGCTTGAAGAAATTATACGAAGAAAGAACATGATAACCGCTAAGCTCAAGAAGGATATGGCCGTTCTTGAACAAAAGGTAAGATATCTGATCTGAATATATATATTCCTTTACGATTCCAATCTCGCAATGAGAATTTATGTATATATAATCTTATATCGATCTGTTACCATGGCATTGAAGGTTGTGCAACTCACGAGGCTTCGACGACCCTCCACTCAGAAAGAAGAATATGATGACTCCAACAGATTTCCTTTCCTGGCAGAGAACATCCTCTATGATATGGATAGCACCACCAGCCCTTCCTCCTCTGATTCGGACGGTTCACCAGGAAGCCGCTCACAGCCCTCTACCACAAAACTTCCTGAAACCCCATCAGTGAAGGTCCATGCTTTCAGGAGAAAGGAGGATGCGGAATCCGAGAATGTCTCTAGCTTTTCAGTTAAACGAGTTGACGAGCCCACAGATGCTCGACCTGGGAGCCCTCTTAGAGAGATTTCAACCAATCAGAAGCCAGGCAAGAATGCTTCGATGAGGGCGAGGCAGTTGCATTTGGGCAGTGGAGATATGAAGAAGAGGAGCAGGGCCAAACAAACTCATGGCGGATCCAAGGCTGTGACTCCTCGGCAGAGGTGGTCTTAGGATACATCATAACGATAATAAGTTATTCTTAGATTTTATATATGGCGAAATTAGAGTTATCTGTCTTCGATCCACCAAATGTTCGAGATCAACTGAAGGTTGAACTTTTCGAAACCAAGAGAAATCTCTCCTTATTCGATATTTTTATATCTTCAAACTGGTCTGAATCAATACAAATCTTCTGCAGATGACAATTTCAATCACAAACCAGAATGCAGAAGAAGGAAACATAGGAAAATGATGTCACAAAAAAAAAAAAAAACTCACTCATCTTTTGGGGTCCGGTCCCCTAACAGATGAGAGGCATCCAATCGGATGATTTTATACCGATCCAATTGTTGTCAAGTGAAGGTACTTTTGGGCGATAGAAGACGTGCTATTTCCTCCTAATTATTCTCCTAATCACCGGCACACTCACATTTTTTTAACATTCAAAAACTATTTATCGTATGTGAGAGCCCAAAAAAAACTATTTATCATATGAAAGTATTAGAACACGTTTTGGTATGCCAGGATAGAATGGAAAGGAATTGATTGAGTTTTATAATGTGAAATACAATTTTATTAGAGAAAAATGATTTTCCTTTAGTTAAACTTGAAAATGTAGATTGTTTACACTTATTTTTCGTAATTCATAAAGATTGCCGGGTCGTGATGTGTAATTGGTTAATGCGATGATTTTCTCGGGTATTGGAAATATGCATCGGTTCGGATTTGAAGAGATAGGCCGCAATTATGTGGGCCGAATCAATTTGGACGTCCAAATTCTTGACGATCAGGCCCAAGAGCCCATTTGGATTAAGCCCATACTGGAAGAGCTCATTATGGAAATCTATCATGGTGAATATATGGGTGTGTGGACGTAACTTTTGATTAGTGGGTGGGACCAATATTTGTATGGCAGACGAATATTATTCTTGGAGAGCGAGCACGTGATATTCTCGCCATATTCTAGTGTTATCTCACCCTATCTTTGATTTTAGGAAGTCAAATAAGTCGGATATTTTTTCGATATGATTTGATATTTTATCTTTTAGACAATTTAAGTATGTTAGATAGTTATTTCCTATTTGAATAATATATTGATCTTGATGTTATAGGCGTATCTATTTAGAGATACTTTCTAGAGTTTCATTACATCGTCTTTATATAAGTGTCTTCGAGTTCGTTGTAATTCTCCGCACATCAAACAATCAAATCCGCACTTTTCATTCTATTTTTCGTTTATCGCATTTTACTTTACCGCACTTTATCTTACCCGCACTTTCGTTTATTACACCTTTTAATTCCCGTAATTTTCCTTTCAACCGATTCTCCATAGATCGAAGCTACTTTTGTCTTTGGAGCTTCCGGGCTTTCAAGACGAGGATCGAAGTTTCTTCGGCAACACTTGCTGAGGCTACTCTAAGGATCTTGGGTACACTTATTTAAGTGAACCTTCTCTGTTTGCAACTCAATTCCCTGAGTTGATTTGGCCGAATATTAATTGAGCATGGTTACGAGCCGCTTTATTATTTTCGGACTCGTATTTGCGTTCATGCGTAGAAAATTAGTGGAGTATCCGACACGACTAAATCCCTGAGTCGTGTTATCATCTGAGATGCGAATAATTACTTGGATTTAAATCTAGCCGCCGATCAATTCTGCAGACATCTAGGCTGTGGTACGCGCTTTGCATCGATAGTGCCGGCTAGTGGTATGTCTCGAATCTTAGAATCGCTTCCTGGCATGCATGGATCATCCCACGTGTTGCTAATTAGATGATCGTGCGATTTTGACGTGAATAAGATGAATATAATTAAAAAGATGGATTTATTTATCAAAATTTAAATTTATACATATATTTAGATATATGAACCTCAAATAATATATATCATACTTATAGAAAAGTTAGTTAAAATAATGGAATGAATAATAATTAAGTTTTCGAATGAAATATCATTCCATTGAGTTAAAGAAAAAAAAAATTTATTGACTGCTCTTTAAGTCATGAAAGAGACACAATAAAAAGAGTAATGGAGGGCATGAAAAATATCACTTCCATTCCATTCCTTTTCATTTTGATAATACTAAACGTAATTTAAGAAAATAATTAGACATAATTTAGGAGGATTTAGCGCATCTAGGGAAATAATATGCTTGTAAGGCAAAAATGATATTTTTTTAAAAAAAAGACAAAAATGATATCCTTTTAAGGTAAGTTAGCCTAAGTTCTCCTTAATTTTGAGTCACCCTTTTCTCGTTTTGTACACGTAATCTAATTCAAGCCAAGCCAACCGTTGGAGGTTAATCTCAGACCATAGAGATAATCTTAAATGATTTCACAGCTCTTGCCTCACGGTGATGTTATAGAAAAGTTCAATTAGAGTGCTTCAATTTAAAACAATTACAACAATTATTCAATTAATAAATTCTCATTTCTTGTTTATTTTTCGGTGTATATCATAAATTCAAAAACCCAACGGCCCTGAAAAATGTAATACTAACCAAGTCGGCTCACTATCGTGATAAATTTTTTTCAATGTGATTTTTTCCATTCACATTTATTTTAATTTAATTAAGGTTTCCTGCCATCACAGATAAGCTCGCCAATTAGGTTTTACATTGCTCATGCTCATGAAGAGAAATTATTAATTTTTTTTCCATTTAAAATTATTAACTATTGGCCCATTTCGTTTTCGCTCCTCTTTCTTCTTCTTCATCAACTTGGCTTCACGTTGCCAAAGCTCTGACCTTTTCGCGAACGCTCTGTCTCTCTTACACGGCAACATCTCTCCGTGTCTCTCATAGCTTGAGATCCTTCCGTACAATGGACCCCACATCACCCAAACCCGCCGCCGTTGTCCTCTCCGTCGAATGCCTGCGCGGCAGCTGCACTGCAGACGAGTGGACCGGCGGTCTGCTCCAGACCGGCGACATCGTCGAGGAGCTCACCGTCGGAAACTCCCCCTCCCTCAGGGCGCCATTCAAGAAGGGCGCCGCCGGGGTCCAGAAGGTCCTCCGCAGGTCGTACGAGAGGAATGAGACCTTCGTCCTCGTCCGGGTCCGTCGTGGTACCGGCAGGCCCGCTGAGTTGCAGGCCTGCATCGTGCCCGACGACTCGGCCGCTGCTGCAAAGAAGAAGAAGAAGAAGAAGAAGCAGTGCGAGCTTCGGGCAATCAGCGACCCGAATTACGCGTTCGGGTTCTACGATCGGACCGAGACCGACTGCCTCCGGCTACAAGGTCTGGCCTCCGTCCCTTGCATTCGTCGCAGAGTTATCGGTTTTTTGACTTTTCATTGATTTCGCATTGAACTCGGAACTGCGCTCTGTGTTCCTCTGTAAATCCACACACTTGATAAGCTCAACTGGGTATTAAGTAAACAGAGGACTTGCCACCATTGCCGTGGCTTTCCCAAACACGAAGCCTTTTCATGGAGCCCGAGAGTTGCTCGGTGTCGTTTCGCATAGCTTAGCAGCTTGTTTCAGAGCAAAAGCTGCTGGCCTTCTTGCGGATTCAGTTGCTGCGTAACATACGGGCAGAGAAGAAGTGTAGTCAATTATATGGATGTGTAAGGACTGAATCTGGGAAAATAAATTATGAAGAGACATTATTTATGCAACAGCCCAACCATGGGGACAAACAATCATTAAGAGGCTGCAATGGTTAATGTCGAGGGAGGACTCCAAAAATGTGATTTTTGTCTCTCTCTGGTTCTCTGTGTGAAAGCTATTTACTGAAGTTCACCTTCTTGATGGACTAAATCAAACTAGTGCCCAATTGATCATCCAGCCATTATCACGATTCACTTGTCATGGCTTGTAATTTCGGTTAAGTATTCAGAAACTTAGTTCTGATTCATCTTCATGATGTAGCGCACCGCATCTGTCAACTTTATCTGCCCGGGAAGTAAGTTTGACGATGAATGTTCATGTAATGTCATTTGCAAGATTGTTTTTTCCACGTCTATGAGTTGTGGATAGCTTCCTTTTGGTAAATGGTCCTGCACTGCAGCTAATTATGGTTTCTTTTATCAGTTCACTTAATCTCTCTGTTACCGCCTTTCCGCTTTTGGATTCATGCTTGGTTTGGGTTTGAGCATTGAATATCTTAAATGATCATGCTCTAGTTTGCCTGGAACTTGTTTGCTAGTTTTCATAAGATGAACACTTTGGTTTCAAGACACTTAAAAACTGCTTATCAGCAGAATCTGAAAAACGCTGGGCTACAATAGACCAAGAGATGCCATGACCTTTACTTGTCTGTAGTTTGTGCTGTTAGGTCTTTCCTTATCCATAATTTTTCGATTTTCAGCATCGAGGAATACTAGGATGCTGAATGAACTGTACAGCGCCCCTCTTCAGGATGGATACGTTTCATACAGCTGGGAGAGGAAGATGCAAGAGACGCTACTAGTTCCCAACTCGAGCTGCTTCCTCTGTATTCTTTTCCTCCTGCAAGGTTCTGATCAAGATGCTTCTCCTTGTGATAACGACTTGGAGAATACTCTTTCTAGGGCAAATGGGTGGCTCCAGGCATCCCAGGCTTCTGGAGTCCCGCTTGTTTTCATGAACATCCAGACTGAGTCCCTTCTCACCAAGGTAAGATCCCAACCGCTTGTCAATCACTGCAGATTCTTACTCAAACCTGGTCTAAAAGAAGATTCTTTTATCGAGATCAATCACAACCTTTACTTGCCACGAGATCATCGTACTTGTCTTTATAGTTCTTGGAAATATGTGACTGATCATATTCTTAGTTGCAGATCTCGGGGGGAGCAGCTTCATCCAAAGTAAATTCTGGGTCATTGTCTGATATGTCTAATATTGCCACCACGAGTCTCTATGGCTTCGAGGACTATCATGGCGTCGATATTGGTGTCGCGAGGGCTGTTCGTCTCTGGCATGCTCCGTTGGGTGGAGAGTTTGTCATAGAGATCAAAATTAAGGACTGCGACATAAAGCTCGGTTTCGCCCTAAGCCGCATGGAAGAGGTGTGCTTCTCCTAACTAGTTATTCTTCTGAACTCTCGCATCAATTTAAAGTAGATTAACATGGGTTGCTGTTGTGACTTCTCAGGGGTTCATCTACATTTCATCGGTTGATGAAGATGAAGACACACCCTCAACCCGCTCCGGCCTTAGCCATCTTTACAGGGAAGCCAAGAGCTCCGCTAGGCTTCTGGTCATCTCGAGAATATCGAACCAGAAGGTTCATCCGTGGTTAGTCTCCTCGACCGGGGCAATCAGATGTTATGATACAATCTCGCTCAGCCACAAGCTTTCCTTGCATCGACGTGCGAAGGTGCCGATCATAGTCCACCTCTTCTCGTGGGACAAGGAACGTGGAGGGAGCTCAAGCTCGAGTCTCAAGACAAACCTGTCTCGTCCCCTCAATTCTACAGAGCCTGACATCTCGTTGGCTCGAGACCAGGACGAGTATCAGGTTCTTCAAGCGATCCCTAGCCTTCAGAGAGATGCCGCAGCGGAGCTTTCATTTCGGTTTCGTGATTTTTCGATTCCCGATATCTAGTAATGAGATAGTTTCAATTGTGATCACATGATTATATAATTGTAAAGAGGGGTGAATCAATGCACATAGTTAGATGCTTCTTTGATTGTAAATACGTAGGTGAAAGATTATAAAATAAAAGATAAATTGCATTGATGGTCCAAAATGTTTTACAAATGTTTCATTATGGTTCAAAAAGTTTTTTTCGCTATATGATGATATAAAATGTTTCAAAGTTGTTTCATGATAGTACAAACCGTCAATTGGCCTTAACGCCGTTAATATTTTGTTGACTTGGCGCATCCTATATGTCACTTTTGTTACGTGGAACCAATCATAGTGTGCCAAGTCATTTAAGAGAAAATAAAATATAAAAAGTCCAAAAAAATACAAAAAATAAAAAAAACAAAAAGTGTAAAAATTTAGAAAAAAATAAAAAAATATTTTAAAATTGTGAAAATTATTTTTAAAAATTAAAAAAAATTAATTTTTTTAAAATTTTAAAAATAAATTTAAAAATTTTTATCAAATTTTTTAATTTAATTTAAAATTAAATTTGTTTAAAATTATTTTTAAAAGTTTTTAAAATTTAAATTTTAGTTTTTAAAAGTTTTAAAATTTTTAAATATTTAGAATTATTTTAAAATTTTCGACCACTTCAGCAAGGAGGTGACACGTAGTAGCCAAGTCAACGTCGGCTTGACGGCGTCAAGCTTGAGTTGACGGTTTGTACCATCATGAAATAACTTTGAAACATTTTGTACCATCATGTAGCGAAAAAAACTTTTTTGATCATAATAAAATATTTGTAAAACATTTTGGACCACCAGTACAATTTATCCTAAAATAAATGGTGAATATTCAGTCTTCCATGTTGAACATCCTCTTACCGATTCGATTTCAAGTCGAACCAAATTCATATTCTTGATTGTTTGCCGGCTGATTGGGCCTGTTGTTACAGACTCTCGCTTGGAATCAGCTCGAACAATCTCGTTTGGGATGAAATTGAGCGAAATTGAAACATATAAAGCAGACCATCAGTTTGTTTGATGCAGTTTGGCACTGCATTCCATGCGGAAGAACTTTGCTTGCGATCGACATCCACCGGAAGCCTCATGGCTAATAGCCGAGATGACGCCAAAACACGTTGTGGTTTCACCGGAAATTCTACGTTAGATGGGAAGAACGGTTAATGGGCTCAGGGAACTTGAGCCCTCGCGGTAATGGGCCTTATTTTTTATTTAGCCCATTTATTGTCGGCCCAGTATTAGCCCATTTGGGACTTGGGAGCTGCAAAGGCGGGAAAGCCATGGCGGGTTTCAGATGCAGACGCAGACACACAGTCGACAGAGGAAGGAAGAAACGGTAATGGAGAAATTCTTAGTTCCGGCGGAGCCTTCAGTCGAACCTCCTAAACCCGTCAAAAGGTGAGAGTCTTAACGCAATGCTCCTCCATTTCCCAATTCATCTGATTCTGCTAGTTTTTGGGAATGTTTAATTCTTCCCTCTCGTTTCTAATTTTGATTCCAAGGCGTCGGTGGAAGAGGAGCATGGTCGAATTGAACGGCCGGTTCGAGCCGAAATACCGCCATGACATGGCGGGTTTGCTGATGCAGTCCTACACTGAGGTGACGCTCTCAGTTTCCCCCAGCAGAGCTGTCTGATTCCATGTATCCACTTTTCTCTAGTCGATTTTCGGTCATCCAATGTCTTGTTCTAATTTTGGTTATTGGAATTTGCGTCTACTTGTGAAGATCGGAGCTTTCCCTCATTTGTACCACATCGACGGAATGCCCTGTGAGACCCATGTCGGGATACTTGCTCTTCTCTTCTAGAAGTAATCTTCTTGTATATGCTGTTAGCATTCTCTTTCTGGGGTTGAGTAGAAGGCAATTTGCTTTTGCAGGTGAACCGAATCAGTAACTTTCCACTAACGGAATCGTCCAAGTAACCATTCACTTTCTTATATTTTGCTCAATGTTCATGATTCATTGGTAGAGATGCACCTTTTTTTTTTTACTATTATTATTCGTAATGAGACTGTCCTAGTTGTTGATCCTGACTTGTTTCAGACATGATATCTCTGGGCTGGAGTTTGACAATAAGGTAATTGCTATGAAAATACCAAATAGTTTTAAGAAAGTGATTTTGTTTGTTGCTCAACGTAGGCCTGCTATCCTCTTATATGAACTAAAATTCTGCAATTACTTAATTTCTTACTTGTATTATCCACAAGACCCAATCTGAAAGAGTTGCTTTTATGTTTGGTTATATGTGCGAACTTTCAGGGCTATTACTTGGCTGCGGTAACAAGATCGGGCTGCTTAACAATTCACGACTTCGAAGCACTCTATTGCCAGAGTAGTAACACATCATCACAATGTAAGCATTTGCACTAATTTGAGCATGTTATGTCTCATTACATCTTTTGATCGTGATGTAATTTGGGCTTATCCATTTGACTTGCTAGGAAACCTTACTACTTTTTTTTCTTGCTTGATTGACTTTCTTTCATAGGTCCAGCTGAAATCGAGAGTAAAAATGTTATGCATCTTTCTTTACACAAACGACTTGATGTCGTCCGGTGGAATATCTCTAACCAAGACGAGGTTGAAGCCTATTCAGTATTCACTTATTGCATGTCCATGTATAGTTACTTAAAGCATTTAGACGACTAAAAGATGAATATGAAGATGAACACAGATTAGAGATATCATCTCATCTTTTTATACATGGAAAAGTTTGTGTTAGCATTGGCGGTGTAACCTATGGTTAGTTAAAGACTAGTCTGTTCTGGTTATTTTATTTATATATGAGATGAAATTGTGCGTTTTGAAAGTGTCTTGGAACTTATTATTTTTTTAGTGCTTATGGTGTAGGAACTTCAAATTATACTGCTCGAGTTTCTTGCTGTCAAGATAGGAAAATGATGTAAACAACTTTATTTTCTTTACTTCCTATGGTACTATATCCATTGGATGACATATCGCAGATTGCTTGTGCTTCCATCAGAAGTGGCGAAGTACTTGTGTTTGATATTGGGTATGTCTCTTCTGAGCCAATCGAGGTGAGCAATTCGCCATTTTGATATCACATGCTTCTGTCATAGTCATCCTTTCTTTTTTAAGTACACTTAATCTGCTGAAGATTATATGATTCTGATTATGAGCCGCTCAGATTTTAAGAGCAAGGCACACCGTCACAATTCATGGGTCAGAGAAGAACAGAGGTTTCTCCGACATTTCCTTTACTTCAGATGGTAGCTCAAGGTAGGAATGGCAAATTGCCTTGAGAGAAGTAGTTTAATACTTGGAAGAGTTGAGAGCTCTAAAGTGACCAAGCATTTACTAGTGGGTTTGATCTTGTTATTAATATTATTTTTTTTCCATTATTTGGGTCTTCATTTCTGTTAGGGTATTCGCTTCGGACACACAAGGTTGCATCAATGTATGGGATAGAAGGGCAAGCGCCTTTCCATATCTTCAGCTAACGACTAATTCCCATGATTTCCTCAGTAGCATCCAGTTAAACCTTGAAAATCAGGTATATCTCAAACAATTCTCATCAGGTTTATCTATTGCTATGTCTATTTTTTTTCCATTAAAAATGCTTTTTATCTATACTTCCTTTGAAGACCATCTTTGGAGCTGGTATGCATGGGAATATCTATATGTGGGATCTCCGTGGAGGAAGAACATCTGTTGGTTTTCAAAGTCAAAGAGAGGTGCCTTCAACAGCACGGTTGTGAATTTCTCTGATTGTTGCATTTGGATCAGCTAATTTCATGCTCATACATTTCATGTTTTTCCAATTTCAGGCATCCAATTCACCTTTTACCGCCTTAAGGTTGGCATCAGCGCTGGAGAAAATAGGGTCTCTGAAGGTAATATTGTGGATCCACTTCTGTTTTGCAGTTTTTTTGTTCATATAAAATTGTCAATGATCAGTCGGAGATACTGTAGCTTCATGAGTCTTAGATTTTGGAATGCATGGAAACGACCTCAGCTCCTCTCAATTTTCCAGAAGTAGCGTTATCGTTCTTGCACCCAAAGGGCAGCATTCTACTTTCTCACAAGTTGATTGACTTCAACTCGTGCAGGCACAATCAGAGATTGTTCCAAGCAAAATACAGTCGATTGGTCTCGATCCTTCTTGCCCGTATCAATTGGCTTTCCACCTTGATGATGGTTGGTAAGTTTGGTGCATGACTATTTGGTGGGCCAGCCTCAATATTTTCAAATTTGGTCATCTGCCCATTAGTTTGTATCACTTGGACCTGTTAGGATGAATTTGATTAAATTGTTCATTCTTGGGCATGCAGGTCTGGTGT
The DNA here is from genome assembly GCF_007655135.1 of Punica granatum. NCBI lineage: Eukaryota > Viridiplantae > Streptophyta > Magnoliopsida > Myrtales > Lythraceae > Punica > Punica granatum. Next base: position 33,491,610 of record NC_045129.1, read on the forward strand.
TCTCAATATATACAACCTTTGTGTGACTCATCTTCATTGTCCTCCTCCCCCGTGGCTGTAAGAAAAATAAAACTACGATTGTAATTATGAAGACCCAATTATTTTAATGAACTAATTTGGTTTTTGCATTGGGAGCTTTGATTCAGGAACTGTGAGAGTGCCAACTCAACAATTTCTCTATATGACTGGAGGAAGGGATCTTGGCTTCCAACATATTCGGTGAGATATAAACACTGTCAAAGTGTTGTATCTGATTGGAAATCTTATTCCTTTAGATGGACATTTTCTTTGGGGTAAATGTTTAATCGTCGTATTGCCACCCAGATTTACATGGTGGGATCGGCAACTGAAAATGCAATTTATCTTTTGGATTTTTTCCCGGATGCCACTTCCCCGAGTCATGTAGACTATGAGTAAGAAATTCTATCTCTTGTTATTCACATTCTTGGTTTATTATAAGAGTGATATTTAATTTTGGGTTACCTCATTGTCTATGGTTCTTAGTGAGGATACAGGTGGCTCTAGAGTCAAACAGAACAGGTTCATAGCTTTGTCGGAGGGGGTTACTTCATGTGCCGCTCATCCGCTCAACGGGACCATCATAGCGGGAACAAAGGTCTGTGGCTGCAACTTCCTGTATGCAACTCTAAATAGAAAAGATGGGAAAATGCTAAAAGCGAAACGGAGTTTACTTCATAGACTACTGGGAGTGGTGATATTCACCTAGGCCTAGAGCATAGTTCTGTGTCGGTGAAGTATGAAAAATTGGAACTCATTTCTGACCACACTTATGTATGGGGTTGGCTGTTTCAGAATGCGTCTCTGCTGGTGCTATCTCAAAGGCATGATCGGTGCTGACAACATTTGTGGAAGGCGAAGTGTTATGCTGCAAACGAAATTTTTATACTCGAAGCAAAACATATCCTACATTTATAGAAGACAGGCGTAAAACCTTGATCGAGATTCATTCAATTGTAATGGACTCATGTTCCATATACAAATTGTATAATGTGATTGGGAAGTTTAGGTATCAAGGGCATTCTTATTGCTTATGCTCTAGTAAATTTGAGCTGTAAATTGATGATCAAAGACATTGTCACACCCTTCATTCAAGAAATATCTTCTGATGAAGAACTCGAATTGCATTGGAAAGACATACACAGGTGCCATTTTCGTACCTTTCAAAGGAAATATCATTCTGTTTTGGGATAAAGACAAGCTTCCAATGTCACTTGCAAGTAGCTGCAATCCGATTTTGCATAGAGGCAATAGTTCAATAGTTGTTATGCAATTTGTCAGTAGAAATGACAAAACCAACATATTACCATCGCCAGGCAGAGCAGGAAAGACAACCTTAGCTCAGATCATTGTACAAACAAGGGCAGAATCATTATGCATTTCAAACAAAGCTCCGGAGCAAAATCAAGATTTTCATAGCAGCTCATGATATGAAAGTGTAGTTATCGTAAATCGTGATCTTTCATCAAAGATTCAATCAGTAGAAGAGGACTTATCAATCTAGAGCACATTGGCAAGGACACAATCCATTGATTCAAATTCCACAGCTCTACAACTTCATTTCTAAAATTACATCAAAACCAAGAGAACTGAACCTAAGCCCTCTCTCCCCTAATCCTCCTGGCCAGCTGGATGTCCTTCGGCATGATCGTGACCCTCTTCGCGTGAATGGCACACAGGTTCGTGTCCTCAAACAGACCGACAAGGTATGCCTCAGCAGCCTCCTGGAGGGCGGCAACAGCGCTGCTCTGGAACCTGAGGTCAGTCTTGAAGTCTTGGGCGATCTCCCTGACAAGCCTCTGGAAGGGGAGCTTCCGGATGAGGAGCTCGGTGCTCTTCTGGTACTTCCTGATCTCACGGAGGGCGACAGTCCCAGGCCTGAAGCGGTGGGGCTTCTTCACACCGCCGGTTGCCGGAGCTGACTTCCGGGCCGCCTTCGTGGCCAGCTGCTTCCTCGGGGCCTTGCCGCCAGTGGATTTCCGGGCGGTCTGCTTCGTGCGGGCCATTTGAGGAGCTGTTTCGAGGAAGGTAAGAGTGGGGAAATGGCACAAGGAGTGATAGCTATGGAGACGATGACATTGATGCGAACGGAGATGAACTTTATATACAGGGAATGGGGAAGAGGGAGGCGGGAGGATTTTGATTTTCTTCAGGCGGGGGCTGAAAGAGGAGATCTGGCCGTTAGTTGAATTCAAATCGGACGGCTGTGGGTGTTTTGGTATGGTGTGACGCGGATCGCTATCCGTGGACACCCAGGTTGTTTTGTTTTTTCTTATAAGCCGTATGATTAAAAAATTGAAATTTGCAATAAACATAAGAATTTGGTTCGGGGCTCGACATTTATTTAATTGTAAGGCCTAATTGCAGAACCTAATGCCGACATCGGATTCGGCCATTCCCCGGTAAAAGAATAATTGAACAAACACTTAATAAGACGGTATTTAACTACCGTTTGATTTCGTAATCTGATTTTAAGATTTTAACTCTAACTTTAATTCTCATCACTACACAACAAATATCAACAATACAATTATTACTTTTTTTATTTTTCATCAATTTTTTTAATCATTCAATTTAATTTTTAATAAGAAATTCTCTCAACTATTCATTACTTTTTCTACAATTTAACAATACAATCATTACTTTTTTCAACTATTTATTACTTTTTCACAAATTTTCTCATAATTTAACATCACAATTATTACAAACTAATTAAAATCAAAACTCAATTAATTCAATTCTAAAAGAGTAAATTGACAAATGGGTCCCTCACAGATTAGATGTACATCAAATTTACCTCGAGAAAATTTTTTACATCAGTTTATACCTTCACTTTATAATTTTACATCACATTCAACCTTCTGTCCACTTCCGTCCAATTCCGTCCAAATGTTGGAGGGTTAAAGTGATGCAAAAAATTTATGGAGGTAAATGTGATGTATAGTCAATTTGTAGAGGACTAATTTGTCAATTCATTGAACTGTGCCTTTAAATTTTTTATTCTTCTCTATTGTCTCCTCCGTTGTTCTTCCTCTCTCTCATCTGTTTCAGAAAACTGTGGCAAAGGGCGGGAAACGAAAAGGAATCGTCTCCGTGCATTTCGAAGAAGATCGGTCATGTGTTGTTAAGCATTTTGGTTTTTGGATTTCGAAGAAAATCGGTTCTGTGTATGCAGTGTGCTACTAGCTTTGTAAATCTGAAGGTAGGCAATGGTGTTTATTGCTTGCATTGTCGATTTTGTGGTCCCCTATTTCTCTTCTTGCTCTGATGTGTTGTTATTTGTAATGAATGTGGTCCCCTGCTGTTCCTCTTTAGTGTTGTTATGGCCCAGATGATGATAAAGTTTGCTTTTTGTTTTTTTCTTTTTTAAAACCAACTGTGGTCCCTTACTGTTCCCCGTCGATCTTTTCGTTGGCTGGGCGTGGCTGCTCTCTGTTTAAAGAAGGACAAATTAGTATCAACAGAGGAACACAAAGTTAAAGCAAAGAAAAAGTAAAGTAAAATGAGTGAATAAATCGGAAAAACAATTGTTGCCTGGAAGTAGGAGTTCTTGCTGTAGCTGTAGCTTCCATCTCTCGCATGAAAAATTGTAGCACGTTAGGGCTAAAGCAGTCTAAAGTTTAGCAAGTTACAGGCTAATATATAGAGGAATAAGCAAATATAGTAAGGAAGCCACTAGCCAATGTCAACCAACTTGTTCATAAACAGAAAATCAGACATTCATCGAGGTTACAGACTTACCATCTTCATTGAGTTTCCTCAATAGCTGCGCTCTTGTAGGGAGGGCATGCATTCATGTAGCTACAGCTTTCCTAATAGCCCAACTATCATGAGGAGCAAAAACCTGAGCATAAGCTTTAGACGCTGGATCTTTCAAGGAATTTTTAATCGTGATTATTGAACAATAAAGAAAGACTGAGGATCAAATAAACAAAATGTGAAAAGCTGAACACATTGATATTGTTGAGCAAGACTTGCATTAGTGGCCTCTCCCATTTAAGAGCGATGCAATTGACAGACTAATTGGGGGCCTTTTAGTGTGTGTGTTTGGGTGGGGCTGGGATGGGATCTTTATGTTTACTATAGAATAGTGGCGTAGCTGCATCAGTAAGTTATGTAGCATGACTATTGTTGAAAGAACAAAATTTGTTAAATTGCTACAATGTTAGAAGAATGTCTCTGATGAAGCAAATTGGTGGTGTGGAAGATTCATATGGTGAAAACCATATGGTATGTGGTGTTTTGTAAAAGTGATGTTAAAATTTCAAGCGTGAATTCATTTATCCTTTTGGCATTCAGGTGGAACTCTGAAGTACGGTAAAATACCTATTTGCTGCTTTGATATTAATGGGAATCTTTTTATGCAGTTGCCTAATAGCAAGAAACATGCTTTCTGGCTTGAAAACATGCACTGGAGTATCTAATTACATGCACAATGGTGGATCTTCAGTGCCGCATGATCAATTTCCCATGCCAATGGTAGACATGAAACCGAAAAATTTTCCAAAACAATAAACGGCTCAAGGGAGACATTTGATCATAAGAAGCGGGCATCAACCAAACCACTCATTAAATCTTCAGATGCTGAAATAAAACACTCTTTTATGTTTTTATGAATAATGTTCTTTAGACTGCTTTGAAAAATTGTGGCTACTTTGAGTTGTCTTACCATAAGAAAATATTAGGGCTGTCTCCCAGTGTAATGAGATAAAAGGCCTAGCAACCTCATTGTATTATATAACTTCTACCAGTTTTGTTAGTATCCAATGTGGATCTTAAAGGACCATATAGATTTATGTTTTATGTTCAGTGTTTTTGCTATAAGAGTATTTGAAGCTTCCATCCTTGATTCTGGTTGTTGTCATTGAGTGGATTTTTTTTTCTTCACTCAGCATGTTTACTCAGTAATGCGTGGGTGATGATCTTCAATTCATGTTAAATATGCCTATTGTTCTTTGGATTATTGTAGTATGGCATGGGAGTATGTCGAGGACAATGGCTATAATGTGGGGCCTGAATTGTATCTTGATTGGTATGATGATGATCTTGAATTTATTGCTATTGGAGGGAGTACATCGCATGATGCTGGTGCTGGAGGGTCTGGACTGCAAGTTGCTGGTGTTGGTGGATATAGCATCGAAGAGGCTCAAATGCAAGACAAGTCGAGAGCTAAAAGAAAAAAGGCAAAACACAAAAACTAGGTTCAAGCAAAGAACAACTGAAGAAAGAGAGAGATTGTTTGTAGAGCAAGAGATAAATGTAGTGGTGGAGGATTAGGCCATCTTTGATGCTTATGACACAGATGAGCTAGATTCTCTTAAAGGTGATGAGAATGATGGGGAGATTGTGCAACTACCAGTGTTTAATGAAGCTGTTGAGTTTGAACATATTACAATAAGAGCTTGGGATGGAATTTCCAAATCTAAAAGTGTTTAGGAATGCAGTGAGAGATTATAATATTAGTAGGGGAAGAGAAGTTCGATTTAAGAAAAATGAGTCCATAAGGGTAATGGCGAAATGTGTGGAGAAAAAGTGTAAGTGGATTATATTATGCTCACTAAACAAGAAGACTAACACATATCAAGTGAAAACCTTCGTGAGTGAACATACATGTTGTAGAAAGTTGCAGAATAAGTTGGCTACAAGGGAGTGGGTGGCAAGCAAATTGGTTCCAAGGGTTAGGTTACAACCAAGCATGACTGGAGATGAAGCTTATGATTACCTGATGCACTTATATAGAGTGAAAGTGGGAGATACTATGATTTACAGGGCCCTATGTATTGCTCATAAGACATGTCAAGGTTCAGAGAAGGAACAATACACTAAGCTAAGAGATTACTGTAATGAACTTCTAAAAAGCAATCCAGGGTCGAGTGTGGGACTGAATGTTGCTCCAGTCTCACATCATTTTCAGAGAATGTATGTATGCTTGGAGGCTTGTAAGACTGTATTTTTGAGTTATTGTAGGCCACTTATTGGCCTAGATGGTTGTTTCCTGAAGGAATATTTTGGGGGCCAACTTCTATCAGCTGTTGCTCAAGATGCAAATAATGCATTTTATGTAATAGCATATGCAATAGTTGATGTGGAAAACACGGAAAATTGGAGATGGTTTCTCATAAATCTTGTGGATGACTTAGGGAATCCCGTGCTCAATGGTTTTAGCTTCATGTCTGATATGCAAAATGTATATTTAAATTTAATTTATTTCATTCATTACTTATGTATTCACCTTTGCTTATTGCTAATCCAATTACTTCATATTTATAGGGCTTAGATGCCGCACTGAAGGAGATTTGCCCAGGAGTACCACATAGGTTTTGTGCTAGACATATATGGGCCAATTTCAACAAGAATTGGCCAGGTAAGGAGTTGAATGATGCATTCTGAACTTGTGCTAGAGCAGCAACTAAGCAGCAATTTCAACTGAGGATGGATCACTTGAAGACAATCAGTCCTGAAGGATGGCTTTGGCTGAGCAAATTACCACCTGGCAGATGGACCAAGTCAGCATTTGATACATATTCAAAGAATGACTCACTGACAAATAACATGTGCGAGCAATTCAATTCTGAAATAATGAAAGTTAGGAGTAAGCCCATCATCACCATGGTTGAAGGGATCAGAATGTACATTATGAAAAAGATGACAATGAGCAAGCTGCAAATGGCCAAATACAAAGGTTTGCAAAACTGCATTACACATAAACTGAAACATAAAGGACAGTAATTCTGTCATTACAACTGAAAAAAGTGCCTATACACATGTCCAACATTCCTACAGCTGTAAACTATTGAATTGGTCCTCCAGAGAATGAAACATGTCTCCTACAAAACAGTCATGCAACACTGATTCCATATCCAGTAGTGTTGAGCTAAAGAACTAGAAATGACAGATCTTAATCTGAAGATTTCCAGCTAACAAAGCAAAATGCAACTGAGCCCAAAGCCTGCACCACAGCTCGTGAAATTGGAAACGGAAGATGGCTCATATTTGATTCCTCCACAAAAGTCCAAACTCAAAAGGGCAAACCCCAATTCCCCCATAGATTAATCCAACGCCAAACTTTCAATGCTCAAATTAAATCATCAAAAAAGCCGAAGCTGAGTTGCGAAATGGCGAGATCGGATTCACTTGCTTGAATGAGTATCTTTTCCCAGGATAAATACAGTCATTAAAGGATTCACCAGGTGGAACCTTAGAAGGAGTGAAGCAGTCTATCTCTTAACCAAATGCTGGGCAATCTAACCAACCTGTAAAAGAATAAGGGCATGTTTGGTTCACAAGATTAGGTCGAGTAGGGATTAGCTATTCCGTACGTAATAGCTACTCTAGCGTTTGGTTCGCATGATTGCGGAATAGGTATTCTGACCGGGCTGACTTACCCTGTTTATATGAGGATTAGGTAAGCCCCCCAGCATAGTCCGGATTAGCTGTGCCGGATCCGGAAATGGACGTAAAAAGACAAAAATACCCTCGTCTTCTTAAAGTAATTACAATCTCATGCCATCCCATAAAAGAGCTTCAAAGGTTGACATTTCTCCCTTTCGTCTAAACATTCGAAACCCTAGCAGAGCAGAAGTCGTCAATTTCTCATCCAGGAAACGCGTTTTAGCAGTCGATTCGATCGTCTCGTACAGGAAAAGAGTTGCGGTGTTGATCTCCGCCACTCCACTATCGGTCAGAAAGTCGAAGGAGAGACGGAAGCTGGCGGACGTCCCTTGATCCGAAGAAGGTAGAGTTCAAATCTCGGCTAATTTTGATGTTTACCTCTGTCGAAATTTCAATCTTTGAGACGAGCTCTGGGGGTTGATAGTTGTTGATCTCTATCGAAATTCAATTTGATTTGGTCAGTGCTAAAGATTCAATTTTTCTCCAGGTCTCTGTTTTAAGTTTGATTTGAGTCCTCTTTTCTGTCGATGGAGTATGGATTCTTACTTGTTTAGAAAAGGGACTGCCAGATGATGATTTTGGGATATCAGGCAGGGGATTTGAAACCCATCTCGTAACGTAATTTCAGTTGTTTGTTGTTGATTTCGACAGAAGGTTATAAGGGTACGAGAAAGTTCATCATGTTTTTCGAAAAATGTGATAACTTTCCAGCTCGTAATGTTTTCTTCATTGCAACAAGTTTTGTTTGGTCGCTACTAAAGATTCAGCTTTTGATACGGAGCAGATTCCAATGTTCCATATTTGATTTGAGTTGCTCTCAGGATATGCGTTCTGTTCTTGTTTAGAAATGGAAATGCTAGATGAGTGGTGTCACTAATGAATAGGATTCCTTTGCAGTAGCCGTGTTTGTTCGAACTTTTATTTTGAAGTTTGCTCTGTTAATGAATGCTGGAATTTTTCTATTCTGGGATTGTATTTCCTTGGAAGAATTCCTTCACTCGCTTCACTTTTCAAGTCCGCAACAAGTCCAAGCTCAATTTTCTTGAACTGTGGCTAGTAATTGATTGCTAAAAAACTAATGGAAAATCCACACAGAAATTGATCTGAGTCTCAAAGTTCACAGGGAAGTAGAACTCCATGTACAACTTGACGAATATATCTTTGGTTCCGAAAATCAGACTGATTTTCGATGTTCATTTTTGCAGGAGAAGCCTCTGCTAGCCAAGCCATTTCCCTCCCTGTCCCGGTTCCTGACTCCCTTTTCTATAAAGAGGACCTCCAATCGATCCCTCTCCAAGTCAACAGCTTCATCCTTAACTTCATCCTAGGTATTTTGTCGACAATGTCAGCTAGTTCCTTCCATTTTGATTTATGTTCCTTATGCACATTTTTAGAATTATCAAATTCTGCCGATGATATGTATTTGTTGATTCAGTTTATATGTGTTTGTTGATTGAACTAGGATATGTATTTGTTGATTTAACTCGTATTGTGTTGCTGATAGAAGTTGTGATATGACTTTGCTGATTCAATAATGGATATGTGAGTTGTTTGCTGGTTATGTTGTAGTGTTATCTTACATAGTTGATTTGAAAATACATGGGTTGTGCCTGAGGCTCTTCTTGTACGACTACACTTTGCAGTTATGGATCAGTTGGGTTTGCAGAGTAAGAGAAAGAAGAGGAAAGTCGTTGCTCTAACTTTCTGTATTCAAATGTGTACTATAGTAAGGGTTTGATGGGAATAATGTTAGAATTAGCTGCTCTATATGATCTTAAACCAAGCAGTAGGTCGTACGAGTTAAAATATTATAGGAAGAGGGATCATATTAGGAGGCTTGTGTATGCGGATGACGTTACTTGTATTGAACAACTAAGAATGGATAGGAATGTATTTTTCAAATTGTGTCATATGCTTCAAGAAATTGGGGGTCTGAAAAATACAAGAAATATGCATGTTGATGAACAAGTGGTAATGTTTTTATATGTATTAGCTCATCATTTTAAGAATCGAGTCATTAAACACCAGTTTAGTAGATCGGGTGAAATTGTAAGTCGATATTTCCACAATGTTCTCAAAGCCACTTTACGTCTACAAGCCCATTTGTATAAGAAGCCCCAACCAATAGCTGGAAATTCAGAGGACCAACGATGGAAGTGGTTTAAGGTACCTAAACAAAAGTCAAATTTTGTAAATTTAGGGAGCTAATATGTGCTAACATTATATTTTGGTTCAATGTAGAATTGTCTAGGTGCTCTAGACGGGACGTATATCAAAATCAGAGTGTCCGAGGTTGATAAGCCTAGATACAGAACTCGTAAAGGTGACATAGCAACCAATGTGTTGTTGGGAATTGGTGTATGCCCTAGAGACAATCTATCATCAGTTCTGTAATATGATATCTATTTCAGTATAATACGAGGCATATCTGTTATTGTGTAGATTGCGCTAAATATGATTTTACACAATAATGTCCTTGGAATAGTAGGTTCAATAGGCATCAAGTGTGACTTGATTGTGAGATCCTATAATTAATGAACATTATTCCTAAATGTCCATAGTCAAAGTATTATCGTTAATTAGGACAACGATAATACGGTTAGACTAGTGTGAGTGTTGATTGATGACCAAGTCTCATAGGTCATGGATATGGAGATATCAAATCACACCACATGTATACATTAAGAGTAATGTGTATTGGACTGACCCACCATGAGATTGCTACATGGTTTGTTACGTGATTGTCATTAGCATATCTCAAAGTGACTATAGTGTAATGGTCCTTTGACTTGAGGTCACCATAGATTCCTACATGTAATGTCATATACTTTGATACTGTCAAACGCCACTGTAACAGGATGGTTATAAAGACAGTTATTGGGTATACCACAGAGCAAGGAGAGGAATGTGAGTGATCAAAATAGAATTTGTCCGTCCTACGAAACGGGAGCGATATCTCACGGCCACTTGGTGGTTAAGTCTAAAAGTGTATGCATACCCAAATGAGTCGATATAGCGATATCGAGCTCATTTGTTCTGATAGACTTACCCAGTAAACCAAGAAAGAGAGATATTGAGCCATACAAGGATGTCATCGACCATGCCTTGGGCTCAATAGAGATATAGAGGACAATGGATTATATTACACGGTAATATAGGTCACAAGGTTCGTCGAGAAATTGACTTTTCGATTACTTGAGTAACAGTGATGCATTGCTAGATGCCGCTCACTGTTTGTAATATTAAAATAGAGATTTCGATATTACTATCAACGTAATTGGGAACCTACAGGGTCACACACTACGACTAAATTGACGAGATATTTTGAAACAATAAAATCGTCTAATAGAGATTAGATGATTTATGGTGCGACTAATTAATCGGATATTTAATGAGATTAAATTTGTCGATTAATTAGACTCGATTTATTAGATTAAATGGACCAAATTGATGCACGATTAATACGGTGACACATGGGCCATACATATGTCTACATTTATACATGCACATGGGCTAATTAAATGATGCCATTTACCTAGACACATGTCATGTAGGGAGCCCATGTAATTCTAATCCCACATCGGTGGGATTTGAATTTTCTTCCCTTCCTGTTTGTTATATAAAGGGTACAGAGCATACAAATATTATATAGATGAGATATATATGTATGCATGTGTTTGTGTACGTTTACATACACAAATATATAAGATATACATGTATGTATATAAATGGGCATAATTGAGTTGAATTGTTCAACTCATTAGGTCCAATTAAGTCTAATAAATTTCGAGAGTCGCACCAGTGTTTCTTTCGAGTGTTGGTCACTAGCACCGCCGATCTCGAAGACTCGTCGACAAAATCGGTGTGGACACCGGTAGAGGCGTCACGCGTGGAACGCTCGGTCGACAACTTTAAATATTCCAGGTACGCTTTTATTTACTCTTATTCTTCTAGTAGGTCTTGGAATTAGTTTCACGGGTATGAAATTTTGAATTTCTGTTCCTTTTTCGTTTCCGTTGCGCCCCGTGAAACTAGCAATTGGTATCAGAGCCTAGCTAGTTAGAATCTGAGTAGATAATAGCATAAAATATGATTTTATGCTTGGTACTGGTATGATTATGTTTGATATTTGCGGTGCATGACTGTTAAACATGGACTATGTCCTAGTTGTGTTAGTATAATAGTTATACGTGTGGACTATTATGTAATAGTTACATAATAGTGTATAGTGAGATCGATTAAATGTTAATCAAATCCCTCAAAATATTAAGTCCATATCCTTCCACCGTGTAACGCTCGTCAAGACCAAGATCGATGAGTGTGTAGACCTTGCCTTCGCAGGATGCCCTTATCTATCCTAGTAAGACGTTGTGTTTACCAGTGGGTCGGACTTAACTGAGCAAGCCTAATAGGATTAGGAGTTCAGAGGCATGTAGTAGGGCATCGATCTATAAGATAGATTTGAATAAGGAGTTATTCACTCAACTAATCAAGAGTTGCATGTGATGCAATTGGGAAAGTGAGTTCCCTACCTAAATAGCCAGTTCTGGGTGAATCAGCCCTCGCTGACTCAGAGCTTGGTGAGATATGGATCTTGAGCTACTATGAGAATGATATTCTCTGAATCAATGTTGAGGGTCATTGATTTGATATAAATAGTGGGAGCAATATTTATAAAGTCCTCATTAAATATTGTTGTGTCATAATACTTATTTTGTATATTTCTATGGTAGTTACCATGGCAGGAAGCACTTCTAGTACTTTCTGTTTGCGATCCGTCCTTGATAAGGACAAACTGTCAGGGAATAATTTCCTTGGTTGGTATCGAAACTTGAGAATTGTTCTCACCCAAGAAAAGAAGCTATATGTCTTAGAGCAACCTCTTCTTGCACCACCGCCTGACGATGCCCCCCAAGCTGAGAAAGATGCTTATAGTAAGCATCATGATGATGCCGTAAACGTCGGATGTCTCATGTTAGTCACCATGGACTCGGAGCTTCAGAAGCAACACGAGAACATGAAGGCGTACGATATGATCGTGCATCTCAGGCAGCTCTATCAAGAGCAGGCCCGACATGAGAGATTCGAGATCTCTAAAGCACTTTTTCAAGCAAGGTTGACTGAGGGTAGCCCGGTGGGTCTTCATGTACTCAAGATGATTGGGTACGTTGAGACTCTGGGAAGACTGGGATTTCCTCTTGGTCAAGAGTTGGCCACAGATTTAGTCCTACAGTCGCTGCCCAGCAGTTATAGTCAGTTCATTATGAGCTATAATATGAATGACTACAATAAACCATTGCCTGAACTGCTTAGCATGTTGAGAACAGCTGAGCATGATATCAGCAAGGGGACATCCGTTCTAATGGTCCAAGGGACCAAAAGAAAGGGCAAGAGCAAGAGTAAAGGCAAGAAGGCTAAAGGTGCATCCAATTTTGACTTGGGTGCGTTGAAGCCTAAAGCCAAGGTGGCGAAGAATGATTACTGCTTCCATTGTGGCAACACTGGACATTGGAAGCGGAATTGTAAGATATACCTGGAAGAGTTGAAGAAGAAGAAGGGAAGTGAGACTTCCACTTCAGGTATCCATGTTATAGAGATTAATGTATCTACTACTTCTACATCTTGGGTATTAGATACCGGATGTGGTGCTCATATTTGTGGAAATATGCAGGACCTAAAGGACAGTAGATCGTTGACAAAGGGCGAGGTGGACCTACGAGTTGGAAATGGAGCAAGAGTTGCTACATTAACTGTAGGGACTTATCACCTAGTTTTACCTACTGGGCTTGTATTAGATCTTAACGACTGTTATTATGTACCTGCTATTAGTAGAAACATAATATCTGTTTCTTGTTTGGACAAGAAGGGATTTTGTTTCACCATAAAGAACAAGTGTTGTTCTATGTACATGAATGATGTATATTATGGCAGTGCACATTTAAGTAATGGTCTGTATGTTCTTGATCTAGATACGCCTATTTATAATGTGGAAACCAAACGGCTCAAATCTAATGATTCGAACCCGACTTACCTCTGGCATTGTCGTTTAGGCCATATTAGCGAGAATCGCATCTCTAGACTCCATAAAGATGGATTACTGGACTCGTTTGATTTAGAATCGATCGAGACATGCGAACCTTGCTTAATGGGGAAAATGACTAAGGCCCCTTTTACTGGAAAAGGTGAGCGAGCTAGTGATCATCTGGCTCTCATACAGACTGATGTATGTGGACCAGTGAACAAGCTTGCTAGAGGTGGGTATCTCTACTTCATTACATTTACTGATGATTTCAGTAGATTTGGATATGTGTATTTGATGAAACACAAATCTGAATCCTTTGAAAAGTTCAAAGAATTTAAGAATGAAGTGGAGAATCAGTTGGGTAAGAGCATTAAAGTTCTTCGATCAGATCGAGGAGGTGAATATTTGAGCTATGAGTTTGCTGACTATCTTAAACAGTGTGGGATTTTATCTCAACTAACTCCACCTGGAACACCACAGTGGAATGGTGTAGCTGAGAGGAGGAATCGAACTTTATTAGATATGGTTCGATCTTTGATGAGTCATGCAAACTTATCTGACTCCTTCTGGGGATATGCTCTACAGACAGCTGCTCTCATATTAAACAATGCTCCGTCGAAATCAGTTGAAAGGACACCATATGAGATGTGGTATGGGAAACGTCCCAAGATGTTTTTTCTAAAAATATGGGGTTGCGAAGCTTATGTGAAGAGATTGTCTTCGGATAAGTTTGGCCCTAAATCGGACAAATGTTACTTTGTGGGGTATCCTAAGGAAACTCGAGGATACTATTTCTATAATCCCATCGAGGGCAAAGTGTTTGTCGCTCGAACTGCGGTATTCCTTGAGAAAGAGTTTCTCTCCAAAGGAACTAGTGGGAGGAAATTAGAACTTGGGGAAGTTCTACCACAAAATGACATTGACCAATCGACGGGCGATGTTGCAGAACAAGTACCACAAGTTGTTGTGGCACAATCTTCTGCACAAGTGACACAGGAGCCTCGTAGGTCTGGTAGGATACGTCATGAGCCCGAGAGATATGGATTTCTCGTGACTCAAGATAATGACGTATTACTCATAGATAATGATGAGCCTACAACCTATGCGGAAGCCGTAATAGGCTCTGACTCTGAGAAATGGCTGGTGGCCATGAGATCTGAGATGGAGTCCATGTACACTAACCAAGTATGGACTTTGGTTGATCCACCTGAAGGGGCAAAACCCATTGGGTGTAAGTGGGTCTTCAAGAAGAAGATTGACATGGACGGTAATGTGATTACCTTTAAGGGCCGACTTGTGGCAAAAGGTTTCAGACAAGTTCATGGTGTTGACTATGACGAAACCTTTTCCCCGGTAGCTATGCTTAAATCCATCAGGATCTTGCTTGCAATTGCAGCTTATTATGATTATGAGATCTGGCAAATGGATGTCAAAACTGCTTTCCTGAACGGGAATCTCCTCGAGGATGTGTTTATGACACAACCTGAGGGTTTTGTCGATCCACATTGTGCCGGAAAAGTTTGTAAGCTACAACGGTCTATTTATGGGCTGAAGCAAGCTTCTAGGAGCTGGAATCTTCGTTTTGATGATGCAATCAAAGAGTTTGGCTTCATCAAGAATGAAGATGAACCCTGTGTTTACAAGAAGGTTAGTGGGAGCGTAGTAATCTTCCTGGTGTTGTATGTAGACGACATACTTCTGATTGGGAATGACATTCCTTCCCTACAGTCTGTGAAGACTTGGTTGGGAAGGTGTTTCTCTATGAAGGACTTAGGCGAAGCTACCTACGTGCTAGGTATCAGGATCTATAGAGATAGATCCAGGAGACTGCTTGGCTTAAGTCAGAGTGCATACATAGATAAAGTGCTTCGGCGATTTAGCATGCAGGATTCTAAGAAAGGGTCGCTGCCTATGTTACATGGCATAAGCCTTTCGAAGGCTCAGTGTCCTTCTACTCGAGAGGAGAGGGACCGCATGAATAGGATTCCATATGCGTCAACTATTGGATCCATCATGTATGCTATGTTATGCACTCGATCAGATGTCTCGTATGCTTTGAGTATGACGAGTCGATACCAATCAGATCCAGGTGAAAGACACTGGATTGCAGTAAAGAACATCTTTAAGTACTTACGAAGGACTAAGGAGATGTTTTTGGTATATGGAAGCGAAGAAGAGCTCGTTGTAAGAGGTTACACCGATGCTAGCTTCCAGACCGATAAGGACGATAGTAGATCGCAGTCAGGGTATGTGTTTTGCCTGAATGGAGGTGCTGTGAGTTGGAAGAGTTCCAAACAGGAGACAGTAGCCGATTCTACCACAGAGGCCGAGTATATTGCTGCCTCTAACGCTGCAAAAGAGGCCGTTTGGATCAAGAAGTTCGTGACAGAACTTGTTGTGGTTCCTAGCATCGCAGACCCAGTGGATCTCTATTGTGACAACAATGGAGCCATTGCGCAAGCTAAGGAACCCAGGTCTCACCAGCGATCCAAACATATACTCAGACGCTTCCATCTCATTCGCGAGATCATCGACAGAGGAGATGTGAAGATATGCAGAATACCAACATATGAGAATCTCGCAGATCCACTTACGAAGCCTCTTGTGCAGCGCAAGCACGAGGCTCACACTAGATCTATTGGCATTAGACAAATGCCAGATTGGCTCTAGTGCAAGTGGGAGATTGTTGGGAATTGGTGTATGCCCTAGAGACAATCTATCATCAGTTCTGTAATATGATATCTATTTCAGTATAATACGAGGCATATCTGTTATTGTGTAGATTGCGCTAAATATGATTTTACACAATAATGTCCTTGGAATAGTAGGTTCAATAGGCATCAAGTGTGACTTGATTGTGAGATCCTATAATTAATGAACATTATTCCTAAATGTCCATAGTCAAAGTATTATCGTTAATTAGGACAACGATAATATGGTTAGACTAGTGTGAGTGTTGATTGATGACCAAGTCTCATAGGTCATGGATATGGAGATATCAAATCACACCACATGTATACATTAAGAGTAATGTGTATTGAACTGACCCACCATGAGATTGCTACATGGTTTGTTACGTGATTGTCATTAGCATATCTCAAAGTGACTATAGTGTAATGGTCCTTTGACTTGAGGTCACCATAGATTCCTACATGTAATGTCATATACTTTGATACTGTCAAACGCCACTGTAACAGGATGGTTATAAAGACAGTTATTGGGTATACCACAGAGCATGGAGAGGAATGTGAGTGATCAAAATAGAATTTGTCCGTCCTACGAAACGGGAGCGATATCTCACGGCCACTTGGTGGTTAAGTCTAAAAGTGTATGCATACCCAAATGAGTCGATATAGCGATATCGAGCTCATTTGTTCTGATAGACTTACCCAGTAAACCAAGAAAGAGAGATATTGAGCCATACAAGGATGTCATCGACCATGCCTTGGGCTCAATAGAGATATAGAGGACAATGGATTATATTACACGGTAATATAGGTCACAAGGTTCGTCGAGAAATTGACTTTTCGATTACTTGAGTAACAGTGATGCATTGCTAGATGCCGCTCACTGTTTGTAATATTAAAATAGAGATTTCGATATTACTATCAACGTAATTGGGAACCTACAGGGTCACACACTACGACTAAATTGACGAGATATTTTGAAACAATAAAATCGTCTAATAGAGATTAGATGATTTATGGTGCGACTAATTAATCGGATATTTAATGAGATTAAATTTGTCGATTAATTAGACTCGATTTATTAGATTAAATGGACCAAATTGATGCACGATTAATACGGTGACACATGGGCCATACATATGTCTACATTTATACATACACATGGGCTAATTAAATGATGCCATTTACCTAGACACATGTCATGTAGGGAGCCCATGTAATTCTAATCCCACATCGGTGGGATTTGAATTTTCTTCCCTTCCTGTTTGTTATATAAAGGGTACAGAGCATACAAATATTATATAGATGAGATATATATGTATGCATGTGTTTGTGTACGTTTACATACACAAATATATAAGATATACATGTATGTATATAAATGGGCATAATTGAGTTGAATTGTTCAACTCATTAGGTCCAATTAAGTCTAATAAATTTCGAGAGTCGCACCAGTGTTTCTTTCGAGTGTTGGTCACTAGCACCGCCGATCTCGAAGACTCGTCGACAAAATCGGTGTGGACACCGGTAGAGGCGTCACGCGTGGAACGCTCGGTCGACAACTTTAAATATTCCAGGTACGCTTTTATTTACTCTTATTCTTCTAGTAGGTCTTGGAATTAGTTTCACGGGTATGAAATTTTGAATTTCTGTTCCTTTTTCGTTTCCGTTGCGCCCCGTGAAACTAGCATGTGTTAGGAGTTTGTACTCCAGATATGCAATTCGCATATGTCCTTCCTGGATAGGAGGGTTCTGCAACTGATGAGAGGGTATTACGGGATGCTATTTCTAGGGAACATGGACTTAGGGTGCCAACTGGTGAGTATAATAATTTTTTGACATTCTTAATATTAAAAATGAAAAGCTTAATAACATACAAAGTAATCTAGGTTTTTTTTGCCCTCTTTTTGAATATAGGTTGTTATTATCTCGTTGATGCTGGTTATACAAACTGTGAGGGCTTTTTGGCACCCTTTAGAGGTCAAAGGTATCACCTCAATGAATGGCGTCAAGGACATCAACCGAGAAATGATGAGGAGCTTTTCAATTTGAGACATGCCTCTGCTCGTAATGTAATTGAAATATGTTTCGGCTTGCTGAGATGTTTAATGAGTGGAACTCATCTACTACTTAGATAGATGTTATGATTGGGAATTGTAATGTAAACTTTGAGTTGTTTTTTCATCCACTACTTAGATAGATTTGCTTGGGATTGTAAGTTGTATTGTCATTGCTTTCTGAAGACAATGTTATGAATCTATTTCAATGCACTTTGGGTTTGATTTTCTGAAAGTCTTATGTTCCATATTATATGTACATATGTATCCTTTTTTCATATATTCGGTTAAATACAAGTTCTTATTGCCATTTCATGTATGTGTTATTGGTATAGAAAATGGAAGGTAGTTTTGCTTCTGTTACTTCCCAGGTGAGCAAGAGTGGCAAAAAGAAATGGACATTAGCTGAGGATGCAGTCCTCGTCTCTTGCATGATTGACCTACGGAATATGGGCATCCACAATGCCGACACAGGGTTTAAGTCTGGCTACTTGCCAGAACTTGAGAAAATGCTATTGGAAAAGCTCTCGAATTGTGGTATCAAGGCGAGACCTCACATTGAATCTCGATTGAAGACACTGAAGAGGGAATGGGCTATCGTGTATGATATGATGCTTAATACAAGTGGCTTTGGATGGGACTCAACACGGAAGATGGTCACGGCGAAAGACGATGTCTGGGAGACTTATGTAGCGGTAATAAAGACATCATCTATTTATTTCAATACTCTATCGTTATGTTTATATATAATGTCACTAACACTCTATTCTTTCTGTTTTTAGACTCACAAAGAAGCTGCTCCATTTAGACTAAGAAGTTTTCCCCATTTCGAAGAATTATCTATGATATATGCAAAGGATCGAGCTACTGGAAAAGATGCTCAAGCTGTTGAAGCTATTTTGCAAGAGCTCGAGATTGAAGATTTAACTGGAGTAGCCGAAGAAGCGGATGTGAATCATTCAAACCCAAATGAATCTGCCAATGGCAATGCCAATACCCCTACATCGGGAGATGTTTCGCGTGCTCATCAAACACCTACAGATGCAACGACAAGTGCTTCTTCGGGAAAAAAAAGGAAAAAGGGTGAATCTGACTTCTCCACAATTTCTCAGAGCTTGAATACAATGGCAACTAAAATGAAAGAAGCTTGCATGATGATCTCAAAGAGTGTTCACTCGGACATTTATCAAGAGAAGTTTCTTAAACTTCCGAGAGCTCTTCGTAATGTTGATGGTCTGACTTCAACACAAGTTCGCATGGCTATTCAAAAGTTCGGTAACCATTCGAATTATATTCTACTTTTCTTTGGTACCGAGCCAGAATATCGCTTGGAAATGGTGCAGGATTTCCTTACGAATCGCTGAAGCAAGACAACAAGGTAAACTTGTTCGTGGAGTTTTTTGGGAAATTGCTACATTGTTCGTGGAGTTTTTTGGGAAATTAGTGTTAGAGTAAAAATGAAATTGTAGCTATATCGTGTTTGGATAAGAGGTTGATATGTAACTATATTGGGATGAACATTGCACTGTATCTGTTTGGATAAGTGAGTACTCAATCGTAAGATATTAATAATTTTGCATCGCTCGAATCACTTCACCGTGCAACCAAAGCCAGAACCAAGGGACAACTGCTGCTGTAGAGAACAAGAACAAGAACAATATAAATTAAAATACACCATTCCCATTCCCAATCTAACATCGACCCGAGTTCATCATCCACTGGCTGGGCCCTTGAGTTCAGTTGAAATATGAATTTGAAGTGGCACTGGGGGATTAGAAGGCAGTTCACTGATGCCTCTGCTATGCTAGTATATGTTCATTCAACTCCTGATATGATTAGCTCCTTCAGTTCTCACCTATATATCATCATCATCATCATATATCAATTGGTTCGTGTTTAGCATCTCACTCGAAATTGAAACTCAGCCGATGAAAAGCTTGAAATGAAAAATAAGGCTCAGTTTGGCAACCGAAAAATTTTTAACTTAATTCGCAAACGGACAAAAAAAGGCTGGTCAAACGGTAATATTGAGGGCCCCACTCCTGACTTCGTCTTCAATCGCTCTGTGTTGCCCTAATTTTTGAGATTTCACAGAAAGAACGGACAGCAACTCCATCGCTCTGTGTTCTTGCAGCTGTTAACTTCGACGCTGTTGAATCTGCCCCGATTTCAACTCCATTTTAGGGGCGCCGCATCACAGAGGACTTCGACATCGGCAACGAAGCTCCTAATCGACGTTGGTGAGTGGTAATCGGTCCAGATTTCACTGAAATCGGCCGCACGAATAAGGTAATCGGTACAGAATTCACTGAAATCGGCCACAAGAAGCAGTAGTCAATTTCACGGCTAACTTACATCCCATCTGAATTTTTTTCCCTTGCTTGATATCGCAGAAAAAGCAATCATAAGGACCTGCAAGAACAGGGCAAAGGCCCCCCTTGTCAGGAATACGATTCCCCGCACTGAGCAACTTCTGCTACAGAAGGACAAAGATTCCCTCCTTTGGTCTTTTTCGAGGGTCCTTCCACTTCATTGTTCACCAGCACGCGAGGCTTTAAAAGACCCGCGTCTCCTCTGCTTCGGTAAGCAATCTGAATTTCAGGTAATTTCTCCCATCCTCTCTCCAGTTGCAGATGTCTGATGCTGTGTAATTTTATGGCTTGTCTTGCTTATTTGGTCACTGAGAGGTAATCTGTTGTATTTGTTTCGATGAAACCCCGTTTAAATCTGATGTTCTGTTGTTCAAATATTCACGAATGTGAATCTGCTATTCTTACCCTACATTATGTCTGATGATGTGTACTTTTATGGCTTCTTTTGCTTCTTAGGTCACCCAAAAAAGCAATCTGTTGTTATTGATTCGCTGAAACCTCGTGTGATGCTGCAATGTTGTTCAAATTTCACGAATGTGAAGCTGCTGTTCTTACCCTACATTATGTCTGATACTGTGTATTTTTATGGCTTGTCTTGCTTCTTTGGTCATTGAGAGGCAATCTGATGTAATTGTTTCGCTGAAACCCCGTTTAAAAGTTGTTCTGTTGTTCAAATATTCACGAATGTGAATCTGCTATTCTTACCCTACATTATGTCTTATGATGTGTACTTTTATGGCTTATTTTGCTTCTTAGGTCACCCAAAAAAGCAATATGTTGTTATTGATTCGCTGAAACCTCGTGTGATGCTGCAATGTTGTTCAAATTTCACGAATGTGAAGCTGCTGTTCTTACCCTACATTATGTCTGGTACTGTGTAATTTTATGGCTTCTCTTGCTTGTTTGGTCACTGAGATGCAATCTGTTGTTATTGTTTCGCTGAAACCCCGTGTTAATGTTGTTCTGTTGTTCACATTTCACGAATGTGAAGCTGCTGTTCTTCTTTCAGTTTGTTGAGTAATATGCTTATCGCCTTGTCTCGATTACTGTAATTGTGTCTAGCTCCTAGGCGATACATCATTTCTCCTTGCTGTTAGTCTCTGAAGCTGCGATTAGTTGCATTGTTTTGGATAATATATAAGCAGGCAAGGGTTCATTTGCCACAGGAAATGAACCTGTTCTGTGAGTAATTAATTTTTTTTCCTATTAACTGATAGACGAATTATCATGATTTGCTGCAATTTGTTTTTGTGCTGTTAATTTTATTTTTTTTCCTATTATGTGTGGAAGTTGTGGTCCAAAAACTGCATCGATAATGGCTCCAAAGGGTGAGCATGTACTGGAATGGAGTGATGAGATGGAGTTGGCATTCATACATATCATGCTTGAAGTCTTCAAAGTGACCCAAACGACTTCCTGGAAGAGATCTCATTGGGAAGAGATGACTAAGGAAATAGAGAAGCAATTTCCTGAAGCGCAACTTTGTTGGACGAAGGTAAGGGACAAGTGTGCTAGATTGAAAGGGACATACAGGCAGTTCACTGAGCTAAGGAACCACACTGGAGTGGGATGGGATGCAGACACGAACACCATCAAGGCCAGTCCCGATGTCTGGGATATGTTTAGCAAGGTACACGCTTCAGATATGTTACTGTCTTCTGTGCTTGAAGCTGAGTTCATAATATGAGTTATGCAATGCTAACAATTCCTTTTATTTAAAATGCCTACTGGTTGTTCAATTTTCTAGATATTGGCATGTCCTTCACGGGATGTCGTTGGCTTTCTATAGTTCCTCACTATTTACTGTTACTGTTCTCGTAACATATACCGTATCTCAATGTGCAGAAGAACAGGGCATTCAAGGCATTCCGGACCAAAGGCTGCAAGCACTACAGCCTATTGAATGAGCTTTTCAGTTCTTCAACTGCTACCGGTGCTCTTCGCATCTCCTCCACCAATCCACCGACAACTTCATCTGAGGAACGACGGATGCATGCGGCATTCATATCAGCGTCGAGGGGAAAGCAGAAACAGGCTGTCAACATCGTGGAGTGCTCCGACGAGAGTGACGACCCTGTCAATGTTGAAGATCCAATAATATCAGAGTCTCGACGTCGAGTGTCTAAAAGAGCTTCATCGGAAAAGTCCATAATGCATGAGTGCATGGAATTGTTTAGGGATAGCTTCAACAAGAATGGTCTCGAAACCCCATCGGCATCAAAGCGAAGCAAGTCTGTATCAAGCCCTGATAAGCCAGAGAAGGATAGTGTCAACGAAGCCATGTTAGAGTTGAAAAAATTGAAGGAGAAGGTCCCGCGTCGCTTTTATGTGAAAGCCACCATGGCGCTGGCAGATAAGGAAATAAGGAAGGTTTTCATGTTCTTAGACGAGGACGAGTGAATTGAATGGCTGCAGAACCTTGCTGACTCCTGAATCGACGAGCAGAGTAAATTGGTTTACGTTTAGTTGAACATGTTCCGCTAATTGCTTTTACTTTACTTTGTTATGACATTTATTATCCTGACATGTTTGTTTCGGGTGTTTGGAATAATTTCATTTGAATATTTTTAATGCGTGCTTTGTCTGTCTTGTGTGGTATGAAATGTGGTTTTTAAATGTTAACGTACAGTGTGCTATTCTTACAACAGTTATAGGCGTACAGTGGCAATTCTCAATATGCCAAGGAATAGCAATTCTGCACGGTATGACGGGAACTCTGACGATGACGAGATCGTTGTTAGACAGCGGTGGTTCTTCTTATTGATGGTACAACTAATGGAGGCCGAACGAGTGGTTCAAAGGAACATCCCATGCAGAACTTCGGCACTTCAGGGAAGACAATACACAATTGAAGTTTTGGGGAATGACGTTAGATGCTTCGAGTCGTTTAGAATGGAACCGTATGTGTTTAGAAATCTTTGCGACACACTTCGGCTGCGCTGTGGTATCACTGACAGTAGGAATGGTATCACCGTGGAAGAGATGGTAGGAATGTTCTTATTGGTTATTTCACATAGTTCACGCTATGCAATTGTGGCGAAAAGGTATCAACATTCAAAAGAAACGGTGTCACGAGCAGTCATAAAAATTCTCCGAGGTATACTAGCCTTATCACCCGAGTATATTCGACCGAGGAACGTAGCTGTACAGCCGGAAATTGAAAGGGAACCACGTTGGCGTTTCTTTAGGGTATTTTCCTAATAATGCCAAGCTATGAATAATTTATATCGTAAAATTATGTAAGTTACATAATAATTTTGTATTTTCACGCAGGATTGCATCGGAGCAATTGATGGAACACATGTGGCTGCATGTATCCCCAGAGAGAATAGAGTACCATATCTCGATAGAAATGCTGAGATAACACAAAATATATTGGCCGCTTGTTCCCACGACATGATGTTCACATATGTCATGACAGGTTGGGAGGGTTCGGCACATGATTCAAGAATATTTTTCGAAGCTGCTACATTGGAGCAATTTCCAGCGCCACGTGGTGGTAAGTATTTACTGGTCACTTTTCTCTTTTCGATAAAATTTCAACCATAACATGTTTAACTGAACAATTTTCCTTTTTTTTCTTCCCAGACCAATATTATGTCGTCGATGCAGGGTTTTCAAACATTCCTGGATATTTGGCTCCATACAAGGGGGAACGATATCACCGAAGTGATTTCCGACGGCGCAATCCACCGACAACAGAGAAGGAGCTTTTTAATCAGCGTCACGCATCAGTGCGCAACGTCATCGAACGTTGCTTTGGTATTTTGAAGAGCAGATTTGCCATACTAAGATTAATGCCAAACTTCATACCGTTAAGACAAGGGCAACTTGCCCTTGCGTGTTTTGTTTTGCATAATTTTATACGACGCAATAATTATCACGACAGATTATTTGCAGAATACGGCGATGCGTGGACAGAATACGATGAATTTCGAAGTCCATCGCCAGAAGAAGGAATTAGAACTCAAGTGGATATGAGTAGTGACGAAATGAATGTTGTGCGAGACCGTATCGCTAATCGCTTATGGCGCGAAGAAAGAGGAGGGCGATGATAGACCCGCTCTTTTATTTGTATTTGAATGTAGCGAGCGAATTGATGAACTGTTTTGCTATTGAAAGTGTCAAATTTTTATTAAATGGTGTCTTGAAGGTAAATTGATGTTGGAAGGAAAATTGAAATTGGAAGCAAAAGGCAACATGGGGCCCACCATGAGTTGCAAAACACACAAAAATTTGTCTTCTAATGTAAATGAGTTGAGTTGAGTTTTTTTAACTCATTTGCCAAACACAACCTAACTCTTTCCCAATTGAGTTGAAGAAACAAACTTCTATTCTACCAACCAGTAATTATAAAAATAGATAATTATGCTTATTACATTATTAAAATAATTAATTTTATTAATAAACACAATTTTTAGTAATTTAATTTAATTTTTTAATTTTTAGAAATTATTTACCTTTCTTTACATTTTTTAAATTTTTTATTTTTTATTAATTATAAAAATTGTCATTAAAGTTATCTATTTATCTTATAAAACCCATTATATTTATATGAATGGCATTTCTGTCTTTTTATCCTATTTCTATTCTTTCTATTCCTTATTCAACCCAACTAAACATCAGAATTATAATTGTCAGTTTTACTATTCCCTCCAACCAAACATAAAAATTTCATCAAAAATTTCATTATATTTCTTGTCTATTTTAATCCTGCGAACCAAACGTATCCTAAATCTTCAGAGATTCCAGGAGAAGAGGAATTTGTCAGGTAGAAAGAGCACAGCCATGAAAGGAACGGCAAGCACCCACAGACGAAATGTAAGCTGCATCAAAAGGAATCCCTGAAGCCACTAATCACTCTATCAGAAATGAAAAAAGGAGGAAAAAAACAAAGGCGGAATGTAAAAGGCAGACAAAAGATGTTCAGCACAATCACAGTGAAAAAAGATGCAAAACTATATTTGCGGCTCTGCCAATCGGATACCCCGTCGCTTCAGCCCTGCGGAAACGAAACGGAAGCCTCTGCTGAGACACCTCTCAACTTCTCTCTCTCTCTCTCTCTGCCACTAGCAAATCAAGAGCCGACCAATACGGCAAGACGGGGAAGGCACCTGCAACAAAAGGGACAAGAGGGAGAGGTCGACGCATTACGACTTCAGCACCTCAGACACCCACAAACTGATTGGACCGAACCGACCCGAATAGGATGGGTCCAATCCGACCGAACTCGATAAACCGAGTCGGATCCAACCCTGCTTACATCAAGATCAGATCTGGAAGGATCAGCGAGGAGTCGTCCAGATCTGACCAAGGAGCAACAGAGGAGCCGCGAGGCAGCAGGTTAGAGAGAGTTGGTGGGCGCTGGGAGCTGAATGAGTCAATGTCGGATGGGTCCTTCAACGGAATTGGAAGGGAGGTTGAATATGATATAAAATTATAAAGTGAAGGTATAAATTGATGTAAAAAATTTCTAAATTTGATGTACATCTAATTTCTGAGGGACCAATTTATCAATTTATTCATTTTAAAACCAAACACACTATAAAGATTTACAAGCGACTGAATATTCATTCTATTATTATTATAGCTTATTCGATCCAATCATACCATGTAATTCTTTAAAGGGTATTCCGAATGAGTTATTGAAATTTCGCATATGTTTTCCTTTGAATTCAAATTCGATTAAGTAGTACTTTAAATTCGATAATTTTATTTGGAGTGACTACGAAAACGTTTACCTTTGGTTAATTTCCCATCTCCACACACCACATTAATCAAAGGGTAAGATTGGTGATATGATCCCTTTAAAATGATTATTTCTTATAATCGAAGTACATTACTTGAACTAAATTTTAGTTTAGCCTTGTTTGGCAAATGATTTTTTTTTAATTCTACTCTACTTATATTCGATTCAACAACACAATTATTACTTTTTCAAATTTTTTTATCTTAATTACCATTCAATTTAATTTTTAATTCTAAATTCTCTCAACTATTCATTACTTTTTTCATAATTTAACAATACAATCATTACTTTCTCTCAACTATTCATTATTATTATTTTTTTTTCCATTTTTTCCTATAATTTAACAACACAATCATTACAATCCCAAATAAATATAATTATTTATAATTTGAATGGAGTGAAGTGAAGTAGAGTTAAAAAAAAAATTTCATTTGCCAAACAAGGCTAGTTTGCTATTACCGATTTTGAAAAGTTTCACTTGATTGTATCATAAACAATCAGTCTTTGTTGATTGCATTAATTGGGAATTTCTATTGGTCAGGAGATCTACACGCGATTGAAATAATTCGATTAGAGCCAAGCTGTGCTCTACCGTCTTCCTAATCCTAAATTCGGATACTCCATATAATCCCATTATTCATACGATGACCCGACTCAAACTTCTACGCGACATAAAATTCAATTAGAACTTGTCCAAGCTGTGTTTTACCATACACCAAGGATCCGATACTTTTGTGTATATTCTCATAGTTCGAAACGAACGCTAGACTCGAAACTTTTATCGAAAGATCAGGTAATCAGCCCTACTGATTATATTAAGCTCAGAACTTCAATATATGACAAATCACAAATCATTCATCTGACTTCTCAAACATTCTCATATAAAAAAAATGTCATGGGATTTGGATTTTCTTTCTGAATTTTTATCGACATATTCAAACAAGCAAAACCCGACCGATCCGTCTGTCTACACAACGAAAAATTAAGCAGAAAGCAACGATCTTCCTTTTTCGCTTCTCAAAGACTGAGTGAGGAAGAGGGTCATGGTCGTCTTCTTCGTATTGAAATGCGGTGCAGAGCAGAGAAGTTGGAGTTGGAGTAGAGCAGGATTGACCGCTGTGCGATGTGTTTTTGGATTAAGGTCGGACCTTGGGGTCGTAGTGGTGGTGAAGCGGGTCGGGTCCTGTTGGGACCTCCCTCTCTGAGTCCTCCGCCACCCCTTCCCCGAACCTTAGCTCCACGCTGTCGGAGTCGGACTGCCCTCTCTTTGAATCATTGCCACGACACCCGAAGCAGAGCAAAAACAGGGCAACGACAAAACAGTGAGATGAGACCCATTTCGAGGAAGCAAAAGCCAAAACAGAATCAAACGAGGAACAAAATGAAAAAAAGGTCTTCTTCCTTTCTTGCTTCGAGTTCATACATACAAAGCGTCGTCTATGCCAATGGAGTACCTGAGTGGAGGCCGAGTGAGCTGCGGTTGCTTCTTCCAGCGGCGGCGTTCCATTTACGAAGCCCACACATTCTGCATCAAATCAATGGCGGTGCTGAGCTCAGTACCCATTGCTCTGTATCTAAAGCACATTCACAGAGAGAGAGAGGGCCAGAGGGGCTTACGGGCACGAGAAGAGTGGACTAACAATGGCATCGAGAACGCCATTGCCATGAACATTGAGGCCATAACCCTCCCGCAGTAAGTTCTTCCAAGAGCCATATCCAGAGATCCACAGAACGAGAGAGAGAGAGAGAGAGAGAGAGAGACGTTCGTTAATGGGGTTTGGGTTTTGAACGGGGGGAAGAAAGAGAGACTGAGAGGCCTTGAGGCGTCAGCTTCGTCTGCTAATGGCGACACCTCAATCGACAGCTAGCGAGGGAAGGGAAGGAGGGGGAGGAGGACGAGGAAAGCGTACGGTGAAAACCTGACACGCGTCGCGACAAAAAAACATTCTCATGTCGTACAGGTCACCGGCGGCGGGAAAACTTAGGAGGCCGCTGGGCGGTGGCCCATTTGATCTGATCGCTGACGTCACCTGTCAATTCAATTTGCCCAATCATTTTTCATGTGATCTTTTCATTCAATAAAGACCACCTTTTCTTTCTTTTCTTTCTCCCCCATTTTTTGCCATTTTGCTATGTTGGCTCCTCCTTAGGTTCGAAGAAATCATCTTTGTTGCTATCCAAATGATCATTTTCCAGGTTGAGATGGTCATAAAAGATGCATTTCTGATCAGGTTTCATTTGCGGTTGACCGGTGATCGATGACGAATTTATCAGACTGGATTCTTTCTATATAGCAAACAGGCATTTCATATCATACTTTTTTTCCTATTACTTCACGCTCAAATTCAATCTTCCAATATCAAGATGAAGATGGCTAGCAAATGCTACACCATCCGAGCTTTCGCCAGAGACAATTATGTAATTGTATGGCTCTGCAATGGAGACAGATAATTGTAAGGCTCTACATTATTATAATAATGTGAACCTCCAACCCAGTAATGCAGTGAATTACATGAGAGAAGACCCTCTGTGATGAAAAAAACGAATTCCTCATTAAAAATCGCAACAACAAATGCTTGCTTATGATTATTTTTCCGTCAGAATTATCAACACGAAGTACCACAAAACTCCCCGATCATTGGCAAAGCTGCTTAGGTGCAGTGACACCATCATCTCCTTAATCTAAACCAATAACTGATGAATAATAAATGAGGCATAGAACAAGTACATGAAAACCTAACCAATACAAATATGCACATGTTGATGAAGGTGAACAAACAAACAGAGTTATTTGCTTGTAAATGGACCTTTCCATTTACCCTTTGTTTCCAACAATTTGACCCATTTACAAACGACTCCCTCAATTTACTCACCTACTGGCTCGAAACAGAGCCGAAGAACCACAGGCCCGCATGGTCAACAAGTAATGATCTTCTTCCTCATTCTTCCGGGCCATCTAGAGATAACACAGATTATAACTTGACTTGACTGACCCCTATACCGTTATCCATCCAAAGGTTAGCAAACTATCATTCTGCCATGTCAGCAACAATTCTGCCCTTTCTACAGTCCCTGCATGAGAAAAGCTCGGTAAGAAAACTCGTAAGCTCGTCTAGTCATTGCGAAAGCACAGACAATTGGCTGTAAGTGTGACTCACAATCTAATCTATGGATTGATAACTTCTATGCTGCAAAGTATTTGATCAGGTCGTCCTCCAGCATGATGTCATCAAAAGCAGCCATTGCATCAACCGAAGGGAATGGGCTGTCGGGACCTCTGAAATCCAGCGAAAGGCTATTGAGAGGGGACCCAAAGTTATCGAAAGGCCCGGTATCCTTATCAACCTGAAACATTTCTTTCGCATATGGCTGCAGCTCCACTCCAGGAATCTCATTCCCGACTCTCTGCATAGCTGTGAGATGTGTTCCACTTCCATCATTCTCAGGTCTATTGATCTGGGGCACATTAAGCTCCACTTGAGGTTGCTGCTGCTGCTGCCCAATTTGATCTGTCCTGCTTTCTCCAGGCCCACCGTAGAAATTACTGTAGCCAGCTGAACCATATGAGAAATTTTGTGTTGGGGGATACACCAAAGGAGTTCCACCAACATACATGCTCTGCGTCGGGATTATATCAGTAGAAGGAAGGGCAGGGAAGTGGTTGTGCTCGAATCCTGGTACTTGGGACTGGGAATGCCCTGCAATATCTTTTCCTGGCAGCAACCTTACACCTGCGACAGCACTGTTTTCCTGTTGCGCTCCGTGCATCTGGTAATCCAGTAACGGCACATCAGCATGGTTCATGTCAGGGAATCCGTTCCTCTGCTCAGGACCCACATGGGCATTGATGGGCACAACAGCACGTGGCTGATCAGAAGAGCCTGTTTGCACGCGGGACCTTTTTCTCTTTGGCCGCTTTCCTTGTTGCTCTTTATCTGGGGAAACCTTAGGGTTAGTTCCAGGATTTTGTGCACTAGGCAAACTCTCCACTTGTTGAGTATTTGGGTTCTCTTTAGACGAGACAGAACCCACATCAACACCACCATCAACGTCATAGTTGCTATCGCTACTAACAGTAGCCCGCTTTTTCTGACAGAAGCCACCGGGTGGGGACTTGGTTATGCCTGAGGTTGCGTTATCGCTGCTCGGTTGCTGAATAAGTGACTCTTCTCGGCTTAGAACTCCCAACCAAATGGCACTCTCTTTTGCTGTCATCTTGTCCTGCAGGCACTTTGATTGGCGAACATGCCTCCTTATCTTAGCGATATCAGGGGACATGTGCTTGATCACGGCTGTTAAAACACCGACCTTCCACATCTTCTTGAGATCGTGCGGCTTCTTGTATGGAGGACTTTGCCCATATGTTAGTCCTAACTTCACCCACCAATCCTCGTTTCCTGTGGGCCACCATGGAGGCGGGATACCCTTCTCCAATGGGTACTTTCTCTGAGGCGGGTCGCAATGTTGCATCAAGGATGACAGCAGGCTGCCCAGGGTAGCGTCCTGCAGGTCCTGAAGGGTACTCTGAGAGCTCCCTTTGCGGTTGCAGTCCGCCTCTCCCATGGCCAAACACTCTGCCTCATACTTGGCGATGGCTGCAGGCCCGTTCTTGTCGAACTTCACCTTCTCCTTCCACCAAGCCCTGATGTTGTCAGAAGCTCCACTCACTGGCTTGCCCTTCTCAGGGATTATGCCGTATACGAATCCCCGCGCTTTGCACACTTCCATCAGCTTCAGCATGTACTTAAGGATACCATCCTGGGCCCTGGACATCTTCTTCCTACGTGCCTGATCTGAAGTTTGCTTGGGCTTCTGCTTCTCCGCTGCTTCCTGGGCGGCAATCTTCTGCCTTTCCCTGATCCTCTTGAGTTTGATTCGATCTTTCCACATCCTCTTCGCCAACTCTTCAGCCTCGATCTCTTCATCACTCACATCCCTCTCCCCCATATTATCAACCCTAATATCATCAACCTCAAGGTCCGAGCCATACTCCATTGCATCAGTGGCAATCAGAAGCGGCTCCATCGAAATGAAACCACGACTTATTACTTCCTTGTGGTTGTAACCAATACCTTATCAGCTATAGCCTCACACCTTTCTCAATCCAAACACACCGATTCCTTCCCTGAACATTTAGTCAACCTTAACCTGTGGCGCGAAATATAAATAGCAACGAGTTAGGACGAGAAAAATTCCGAAGAATCCTCTATAGACATATCACCTAATCCCCAACTGAGACCACAAAAACCATACACCATGGCAATCATAAAAAATAACGGACCGATACCACTGATAGAGCACTTCTCCGAAATTGCCACAAAATCAAGATCATCATGAAACGAAATTCAAAACAAGAACAGCCCAACTTCAGCCGAGCAGCCCCAGCATCGACAAGATTCTGCAGCTGGGCAACACTACATCTGCACAAATTCAAAACCTTGCAACGACCGAAGGAACAGAGGGATTCTTTCATTTGGTAATGAACTCACCAGACAACATCGTCTGCACCGAAATCGGATTTTCCCCACACCGGCGGAGCCCGACACCCGAACACCGAATCTGGGCACGATGACCCCAGCAGCCACGTAGCTGCGTTCGTCAACTTTGAATCTGGAAATCGACAATCTTGAATGAAACCGGGAAAGGGGGATGAACCCAAAGCGACCTCCCAAAAAAAAAAAAAACCCAAATGCTGCAAAAATGGAGGGGGCAGAGAGAGAGAGAGAGAGAGAGAGAAGGAAATCGACGGGAGGCTGCGGAAGATTTTACAGAGGTGGACAAAGAGACCAGAGGGAGCCGCTTTTACCGAGGCCTTATCCTCTGCTTCGCGCCACCGGAGCTCACCCTGCACCCGTACCTCCCCCACCCCTCATCATTTTCTGATGACATCATCATTATAATGAAATAAGTTTAAATTTCTTTCCTATCAAAAGAAAATGCTTTTTACCTTTCTAGGCTCTGAATAATTTTTCATTTTGGATAGAAATAGTAATTACTAATTCAGAGTAGGTCCAGTGGAGGTATTATATTTTTAAATTAAATTACAAAATTAGAGCAAAAAAAGATTGTCGCTTCGCTAATTAGAAATTCGAATCCCGGATATATTTCCAGGAAAAAGATTGAGAATTCATTTGGTCAATATAAAATATAAATTATGGTATTTATGGAAATCTTTTTTTTGTTGCCTTAAGTGTCAAAATTCATTTTCTTTTTTTGTTCACTTTGCTTTATGGAAAATACAGCACCATATCATATCATATCATATCAAATCTGTCGTCCGTATAAAATTCAAAACTTTACACTATCAAGTTAACTTTTCACGTCCATGCCTTGACATTTCTCACCAAGAAGGCCCCCCATGGGGCTTCGTTTGCTAATGCATATTAAGTTCATTATTTGCATCAGGCTCGCTCCGAATCATTTACTAAATATTTGCTTTTCCGTTTTCTCGTAACGTAAGAGCTATTCGATTTTTAGGGGAGGAACTTGGCTTTGATGTTACGGATTCTTTCTAATTGGGTTGAAAGTAGACGATTTTTCTTTAAGAGTTATACCCAATAATTTTTTCTCCTACGAGTTTAACATATAGATGTTTAGATATATGTGTTGTGCATATTTAATTATGAAAAATATCAAATCAATTATTAAATGAAGTAACATCCCTATATTAATTTTTTTTGGATAGATTCTTTTTTGAGAGAAATATATCCTATATTAAAGTTGTTAAAAATATGGTATTAGACATCTCATGTCCGCTTCTGTATATTTTAATTTTTTGTTACCAAAAAAAAAGTTGGAAAATCTTAAACAATTTTTTTTTGTGATATGGTGAAAAAGCACTAATATAGTTCTTAAGTAATATAACTTCATGACCCACTATCCATAATAAGATCATTGACTGATATGTTGCTTGATATAGTTTATTACAATTTAATTGATACTTTATCACACTATGTGATAAGATATGATCACTGAAGAATTAATCTTATAATTCAAAAAAAATTCTCTTATATGAATTTATTGAAACAAGTTGACTTACAAGATTAATCCGCTCTTATGTGATTGAGTTTTCGAGATGCTTAACAAGTTCCATTTGAATTGTCATTTGACCGGAATTTGCTGATGGATGAAATATTATGTAAAAGCTTTTTCATATTAAAGCCGCTATTTCTGAAGAATTCAAAAAGTTATTAAATACGCCGTCACAATCGATTTACTAGTCGGAATCTCGGGTTATCGGTGATATTAATTTTTTCCCTACGCCCTGTTTGGTAGCTTTAACAACTCATGGATTTAATAATGTTAGTATCAAAACGCTCTCAAAAATTCAAACCTCTCTCTATCCCTCTAAGAATTAGCATTATTACATTAATAATATGATGATATCACTTTTAAAATATTATCAGTATTTAAAAGCAACAAACGCATTCCCAATATTAATCAGCATAAAAATGTGCTAGTCTCCTCGCACAGTCATTACGAATTCCCATCCATCAATCCGTTTGAACCAAAAACTGATTTTTTTTTTTATAGATTATATAAGAGAAGATGCACGAGTCTAATATAAAATCGAATGGATTTAGAAACTTGGTTTTCCCAAGTATCGGTTGAAATGGTATTGTTAATGTTGTTAGGAAGTAATAAAGACACGGAAGGTACACCTGAAGAGGCAGCCAGTCAAAGTCAAGTCATACACGCTGCCTGTCGATATGCTTATAGAGTGCATATTACAATTGAACAATTGATTGATAACTCCAGCCATCTTCATGTAAGAAACTCACCATTTTTCAATCTGGAAGCTACACGACTATCAAACAGGTTATGTTTTCCTTGGACCCAAATCACGACCAGATCGTGAAGCAGAATATCTCATGTTCAAATCTTATTAGGAAGTGCAATCCGAGAATATGTAAAAGATATACCGTAATAGCAGGTAATAGAACTAATAATGATGACATATGAATATACTTGAAATAATCAGCAAGAGAGAGTTGCAGATCTATGGGAAAAGATAAAACAACGCAAGATCAAGATGCGAGCTTCGGGTTTTGGTTTGATTAAGGAACATAATAGCATCCTAGGTTTCTAGTACTCATCACATCGATGGGCTTGATGCGCATGTTTACAACATGCTGTCTGACCTCGCCGGCAGCCTCCTGAAGAAGTTGAGTGGGGCCGAGGGCAGCTTATGTCTGAACCTAGGATGCCTCAGCACGTAAAATCCCATCAGTAGTATCACGACTTGGAATGGGGTCACGTACAGGACCACGGCGGCGATCAGGCAGAAGGACACGAACAGCGTGGTGGCCCTTGGGTCACGCCAGCTCAGAAGTGCCTGGAACCGCTCTCCTTGGGTTGCCAGGTCGCCGACCACCGTCTGGACCCGCCCTGCTATGCTCCTGAGCCGGTCGTATCTCATTCGGACAAGGTCAGCTGGCCGAGAAGTTGGGAAGCTATCGAACTCCTCGTCCAGCTCGTCAGGGTGGGCTGCGTGTGCGTGGGAGAGATGAATGTCCATGTGGGGAGGGTGCCTCGGCCTCCACCGGTAGCTCCATATCCCGATCAGGAAGAGGTACAGGAAAATTGTTGGGAGGATCAACTCTGGATAAAGGACGAGTATGATGAAGAGGATGTGGATTAGGATGGTAGTGATCGGGTTCTTCCAATGGCATATCTGATCGAACCACTTCCCGATCGAGATCACACCCCTCATGACCCCCATGATACGGAAGAAGTTCGCCTTGCTCCTCCTCATGTTCCACATGTGCGAGCCCACGTCGAGCATATACTCCACCACTTCCCTTCTCAGGGGTGGCTCTGCCCGGCTTAACCTCATCGACACGATTTGCATCGCCTGGTGGTGAAGTAGAACATATAAGTAATTTCAGTAAGACATTCTCCGCGTGAATCCCGGTAATTACTAGGAATATTTTGCGTTACCTGGTGCCTCAAGCTATCGAGCTGAATCACTGACAGGGGATGGACGTAATGCATCTTCGGTAGCAGAGGCATCGAGTACATATACAACATGTTCACAAGCGACGCGCACGTGAACCTAACAGCCAGTTGCACTTCGCCCATCTTCTTGACCCCCGAGGGGTGGAGGACAAGAAGTGGGTAAGAATGCGTGTAGATCCGATCTGCCTCGAGGGTAGAGAGCCGGATGCGAACCTTTCCAATCCTCGAATCCTTTCCAGGTCCACCTTTATCCACGTGCCCATTGTCGAAGACCCCGATTGTGATCACTGTACATATATCAAAGACCTCCCATGTGTACTGCTCGTTCCACCTTGGGGTGAAGCTATCCACGATTGTCCGTGTACGGATCCACTTCTGCCCATACTTGGCCACGCAGTAGGCATCAGTGCTCCCTCGACCATCCTTTGATTTCACTGGAATCAGCCCATGGGCGCTTATTATCCCGAGCTCAAGAAGTCCAATGCTCGGCTTCCACAGCTGTTTAGCGGTCGGCCTAAGGTCGCTGCTGTAATGGGTTGATTCGTCGAGAACGTGGTACCCTCCTTCCAAACAGATCCTCAAATGAATCCTGCTTGCAAACTTGATCTCCTTCTTCTTCTCTCCATCTATGATAGTATGCTTCTCGAGATTATGCCACTTCGTGTTAACCGGCTTGTGCTCTAGCCTCCTCTGCACATTCTGCAATGGAATTATACACTTGCCGAAGACCTCGTCCTTATTTGATCCAACCCGATCTTCGACAGTTAGAATCAAGGGCTCCTCAAAAGGCTCCGAAGCAACAAACATCAAATCCTCGTTCCACATCGGGTTTATGCTCTTGCTTGCAGATATCCTAGTCCTCAGGGCCTGATTTCCCAATATTGCCTTCACAAAGGCCTCCGGAGCTCTGCTTTTGTCGGTAAGAACCAAATCCTGGGCCTCGATCACATTAACACGAACATACCAAAGCTTGGGCAACAAGTAAACCTTGGATCGTATATGGGAGAAGCCGCTGGCTCCAACAGCCACAGCATCGGAGTGCCAAGCATCGGCAAAGGCCTCATCTGCTTGAGTTCCCATCCAAACCGCCAACATCAGCTCCCCTTTAGTCTTAATGCCCCTTCGGTCCTCCAATCGGTACCACTGAGGGGCCAGCGGGCTATCTGGTGGAGCTCTTTTTGGGATCTCATGGAGCTCGAAGATGACCCGCCCCATGAAATCGTCCACCACGACGTCCTTGTCCTTGACCACAACCTCAAGGAGCGAGGCTTGAATCCTCTCCTTGGAGAAGGCAAACACCTGTTTCCACTCCGGGTTCGACTTCTTCTCAAAGTGCTTTGTGAGGCCCTTATAGTTCCCGAGCTTGACTTCCACGTAAGGGTCGCAGCTCCCAGAGACGTCCTTTCCAGGCAAGTCCTTGGCCTTCACGACCCGAACATACAGGTATTGCATCTGCTCGACGAGGTCATAGGTGCTAGCTAGCTTGTCTCCTATAGGCGCTCCTGCTCCGATGTTCGGAGAGGTTTCTTTCAGGGCAAAGTCTTGGGGTAGAGGAGGTTTCTGCATCTTTTCTCGTTCAAAGGAAACGAAACCGAAGCGTACCGGTACAGTCACAAGCTGAAACCTCGAAGAGTGGTTTTCCTAGACAAGGGGGCTGAATAACCTGCCAAGGGGAGGAAAGACAGAAACATAAGAACCTCTTCCCATCGAACACTCGGATCAGCTTTGGCTAAGGAAGGGAGATGAATGTGGAATGGAATGAAAGTTTGAGTTTTTTGAATCCTTTTGAGTACGAATAGTAAATTCGGGGACCGAACTATGGCGAATAGCAACAAAAGTGAGCAATCACCGGGGGCAGGCTGATAGCTGAAATGGAGCTTTCTTCCAGTGGATTTGGTCCCACACATATAAAGTCTAAATTCAAGAAACACAAGTCATTGCTTTCTTCCACAGGTTGGCATTATAATCTCAGCAAAACCGGCAAGAGTGACCAACCAAAAAAAAAAAAAAAAAACACAAGCGCTAACTTATAACTATCAGAATCAAAGTGTGAGCAACTTCATCCAAATTTTACCGGAAAATTGATATTTTTGCCTCGTAGAAAACTCGTGCCATTTTCTAAACTGCTCAACTTTACATTAAAGAAATACAGCCTTTTTTTTATGTTTCTACAACTACCTAAACCAACCCGAACAAAGTCCCCACTTTTAGTTAGACCTGGTCGTTATTCAAATCGAGTAGGAGAAAAGGAACTAGAAATAACTCACTAAAACACTTAAACAACAACTCCGGTTTGCGCTGGCGGTCGAACCTCGCGACTCCCTCTGTTTCGAGACACCATGAAACCATGCAAGAGAATACGACCAAAACGACAGAGAAATTCTATGTATGTAAGCTATACATACTCAAAGATTACAGAGATTACAGAATCTTCACTTAATCCCATGAGGAAAGACTTAACAGACAGACAGACAGACAGAAGAGAGAGAGAGAGAGAGAGAGAGAGAGAGAGAGAAATGGAAGTTTTGATTTTGATTACCGTAAAGGAGGGAAGAGGAAGCTCAATCACTGACTTATGATCAAATCCAAGGCCATGCAGATATGAAAGTTTTGGTATTGGGAATGGCAGTGTTTTTCCCCCACTTTTTTTTTGGGAGAGTAAACGACTGTGGGAATGTGCAGAGAACAAGAGGGAAGACACACACTTTGCTTTGCTTTTAAAAGGCACCAACTTTATTTGCTGCTTCCATCCCTCTTCAATGTGTTGTGTTCGAAAGCAGGGCAGCTGGGCAGGTTCACGTACGGTGGCTCTGCTGATCGGATTCTGGCACATGCAGGGAAGGTTTTGCACATTTTTACTCGGTCCATGAATCTCGTCCATCAGATACTCTCGATCCCATCTAACCGCACGATGCACCGGATAGCCTGTTAATTAGGACAATAGTGATTCTCGTACCACGTGCGCAACTTCTCGTCGAGGCATGAACTAGAGGAGTTCGGGTTTGCTACTAAGAGGGTTTAGTTGACGGATGAGGTTTCGTTGTGAACTTTCGGTGACAGAGTAGTGTTGGTTAGGGACTGAAGCTGGGAAATAAAAGAGGTAACGTGGTGTAATTGTACATATCGCTGTCAACGGGGCTACTGTGCTTTCAATGGCAGTTGGGGAAGTAATGGACTGAATGGGAAGTTAGGTGTGGTTGTTTGGAAAAACAGAAAGAAAGACAACACCGTCATCTCATCCACTCTCCTTCGAGCGACTCCCTTCCTCGGCGACTATCTTATCTCGGAGTACAGAGCGGCCATTTCATGTCAACTGTAAAAATATCATCTAAACCAGAATGGGAATTCTCTACGAGCTTATCTTTGATCTGCATTAGTGCTTGTTCCTCTCATGACAGTCAGGAAGCTGCTATAGTAGAACTACAAATTTTCGAACCTTACGCCTCCGATCCCTTTCCAGACCCTTAAGGCAAGTACAATAATTGCCAGGAATTCCTAACCGATCCGATCGTACTGACTCAGTTAGAATCACTCAGCAAGATCGACCGTGGGAATGGAAATTGGGTTTCCTGCAGGAGCAGTTTAAATGCCCACATGCCTGCACTGAAATGTCATGCTGAAATGGTCTTCGAAATTTGCAATGATTGTACAACTGGACAAACAGATGGTCCCATCCATGAGAAAGTTATCCCATTATACAAACGGGAACAGAGAATACATGAATTTTGGCAAAATCCTGATTAACTGAACGTAAAATTTACCCACAGAAGTGCATCTTCTGTTTCTGTCCATGGTCAGCAAGTACAAGTATCTGGCATTATTAAGTATATAGAAACTGATAATATACGATCTACATTCTTTTTGAAAGTCTGTTCCTTGAAACAACTCGGGAAATAATATTGAATATTTTTGGTTGTTATATTGTAATACACTGTAATTGGCTTAACAACCCAGGAAATGGATATTAAATCAAATTGGCTGAGCTTACAAGGATACAAAAGATGATGAGGTCCCTACGAGATTAGCCTGAAGCCAATGTTTGGGCTCATACAGCCGATGAAGTTGTACTTGGCTTCCAGTGGTTGTATGAATATATCCTCTCTGGGCTCTTCGCTCACACCACTCTGCGTGGCATATTCTAATGCCATTTCGTAGTCCACCTGCAAGCATGCACATGAATTCCATCCACAATGTGTCGATATCTCAATCTGTATTGGGAAAATCAAATTCAAGACAGATTCGGCCAGAACGCTGAGGAAATTACCTGTTCCACATGCTGAGCAAGTTTTTGCCTGAAGGTATCTTTCGTAATCAGACGAGTCGACACTTTGCTTAGAAGCTCTGCATCCTCACCTTCATATCGTCTCTTCTTCGAACCATGTAATTCTGCCATTTCTTTCAAACCATCATATATGGCACCACTATAACTGGGAATGTACCTGCAGAACATCTGGTCAACCATTTATTTCTCGCAGAAGAGAAGGAAAAAAAGATCCGAGGCAGTGCCCCGTGAATGAAATAGTAGATGAGATAGGAAATTTTACCAGCTTAACCTTCGTTTTCTTTCCTGTTGCTCACGGGCTTGGATTTTCTTCACAATTTTAGTCTTAAGCTGGGTGCAGCACTGCTGGATGGCAGACTGCAGAATATTGTCGGGTGAGAAAACTAGCTATCTCCGAAAACCTTAAAAGCAAATCCTACCCACCTTGACAGCAGAAGCTATTTCACTTATGTCATCTCCGATATACTCCTTTCCTGTTCCTTTAAATGGGATCTTAGTACTTACAACGCTCACAAAGACCCCAATTTTATCTTGCCACTGGCTGATCTTGTAACTACTCCAGCTGCAGAAACAAATATTAGTTGGATTTTTATCTGTTTGCGCTTATATAATTCTGTCATTGCTAGTGCATGAACAAATCAAGTTCTAGAACTCAGCCACTAAGGAATCCAACAAAGATGTCAGTCTGAGAGAGAGAGAGAGAGAGAGAGGATACTTGATTCTCTTAATAGCGGTCCTGGTGACAACATCAGCTCCTTGCTCGAAAAGGAGAGGAATTCGGTTTGCAAACCGAAATATATTTATCCCCTGAAAATAAACATTCAGGATTTGGTCAGCCACAGATGTGAATACAAGAGTATGCAGCACTTACAATGTTTTTTCATCAGACATCTCACGGACGGCTGCTCCAAACTAAAGTAGGAACCATACAAGAAATGAACTAATTGATAAAAGAGCATTTCTAAGCAACAATCTTCTCATGATAAGCTTTGATACAAAATATGTCAAACCGAACTTTAATTACTGGAAGCTGCAGTTGACACTAGCTTCCTGAAACCACTTAACAACTATTCTATCACCGATATTTTACTGCCAAGCCATATAATCGCGAAGAAACATATATTCAACCTGTAAGGGAACATAATTTGAATGGTAAAAACACTCACAAGTTTGACATCTTTTCCCCCAATACTGACGCCAGCTTCTACAATAAATGGGTGGCCTTCAAATACTTGCGCACTGTGTCAAGCATCAGCTTTGAAAATATTAAAAATATTGGTGGAATAGCATGATAAATCATATTATTCAGTAAGCGCTATGCTTCTCAAAAAATATGTAGGTGAAGAATGCAGTGCAAAAGGTATGAAAATTAAATAGTGTTGGATCTAGGAAAGTTCACATTTGAAGACAACCTGCCAGAATAAGTAGAAACCAAGTCTGGGTGTAGTTCCTTTATTATTCCAAGACGTAGATTATACTCTCCAGCAGGACTAAGACACTGAAAGTTGTCTAAAGTCAGATAAAATTTTAATACTAATCATGTCAAGGAAAGATACAAAAATGAAACCAGAAGTTCGATAATAGAAGCAAAGAGGATAAAATACTGAGTGGGTAGCTTACCTTACCACTAGGATCATCAAACTTTGCTTGTCGGAATAACTGATGAATACGAACTATTTGCTGATCAGTTAAAGACTTAACAGCCATTTTTGGGCTAAAGTCAGGACCCATTTCTCCTGAAAATGTAGGGTGCTATTGCAGTAAGATTGACTGACGTATTGTAAGAGAGGCAAGAAATATCCAAGAATATGCCAGGGCAAATGCATTTTCAATAAATAAATTTATTAAAGAATTTAAATTAGAAAATAGACATGCACTAACCTATCAACCGTTCTGCATAAGATTTTCCAATATTAACAAATTCATGCTGAAGAAACTGAAGAAGGTTCTGTTTAGAAGTCTCTGCTATGAGGCGCTTAATGAGGAGCAAATCTACAGATGATGGATGATGTTTCGTCTCAAGCGGAACAGGAGGCATAGAATCTGTTCTCCGTGCAAATTTTATGGTCATATTTTTACTGCAAAAATAGACAAAACGCAGATTGAGAAAACAAGTACGCATAGATATGCGTATACTACAGGGACAAAGAGAGGGAGAGGGGAGAGACAGAGAGAGCAGAGAGAGCATACTCAGATGCATCTGAAATAAATTTGAAAAGTAATTGTGCATAAGGGGTGATGACAGCCATCTGTCGCATATAATGCAATATCTTTGCCTGCACAAACCATAAATAAATTAAATTGTCTTCCTATAAAAGGAACATTATTATTGAAAGAAAAAATAAATTACCTAAAAATCCTCAAACATAAGCTTAGTTGCTCGATTAACTATGAATTGCTATTTAGACCTACAAGGTCCACACTGGTAAGCCAGATTATACATACACGGTAAGTAGTCCAGTTTCCCTCGATTACAACTTGAATTTTAGCGCCATGCCACCTTTCCTTATTTTCTTGTTTCTCATGTAAATGAATGTGAGGTATGTTCCTGTAATTTACAAAGGAGGTATCAATGAGGGTGCCCTTTTTCTAGATATGGCAGGTATGAATGATGTAATTATCTGTCTTGCACTTTTACAAAGTATAAAATCATACCGATGAATATCGATATCAAGCCTGCAGAATGATATATAGTTTTGGGCTTTCATCGATGATGAAATCTCTATGGGGAGTCCTGTACTCATCTTGGACCAAATCAATGCCTGAAAAAATCAAGACAAACAAAATTTTGTGCTTTCGAAATGACAGAAAAGAATAGGTAGGAATATTCTCTTGCATGCTTTTAGCATTCATGTCTTTAATTACAAAAGCAAGTAGTTACATCTGAAAATTGTGATATTACCATCTTTGCACCAAGACCAAATTTGCCACGCGTCTGCTTCAAGCCATATTTTGTTCCTGACAACACTGCATGAACAAACAGATTCAGAGAAGCTCATGGCCAATAGCTACAGGTACTCAAATCCACATGGAAAATGGTCTTCAGCTGATAACCTAAGGAAGTTGGACACTTTAATACCTCTTCCAAACATATTTGGAATGTCATCATGGGGCATCCCTTTTCCATTATCCTACAGAAGTGTTAAGCAATAACGAGCATCAGTCTACAGCAAATATTTTATTTTTGACTTAATATGGCAACTATAACAAAACATGGGCAAGAACAAGTACATGACGGAGGAAGAAGACCAACAGAAGGAATGAATCACACCTTGCAAGTCACCCTGTAAAATGATGCCTCACCTCGACCCTTTATTCCTTTTACAGGTGTAGGCTCTTTAGTTTTCTTCCCAAGGAGAGCGTTCTTTGCTTGAATCTCCTGATTTCGAGCTTCCTTAGCTAATCGTTTCTGCATGGAGGGAGAATGCAGGACATTCATTCGAAGAACGATATGAGTAATACGTGCACTTATTAGAAACCAGGGAGGTATGTCATATGCAATATTCCCCTGTCCCCGAAGGGCTTTACTGAAAACCATGGTCTCCAAGATCTAGTATATTGTTTTTCTTGATGTAAACATGAACTTTGACAAAATATGACACAGGTGATGAACACCAATCACAGGGTTCTCAAAATTATGTGCACCTAATGAGATGATGTATGTCGAGACTTGTCGTCAAGACTATTGAATACTATAAAATAGCAGTTACTGCAAAATCAAGAAAACTAAAGCTGTGGACTAATCAGCGATATGGAAGCCAGGAGGCAAAGTACTGGTAGCGCGCACATATCGTCAAAGTCAGCGGTATGAAGCCTCAGTACTCTCAGCATTTGATCTGATAGCACCTTACTAACTGGGGAGGTGATTTTCACTTCAAGAAGTTACAAAAGAACCACATAGTTCAGGATATTATACCAACACAATACAATTCGAGGAGAAGGCATGTTAAGTAAGTGCATGAACACACCTCACGAGCCTTAGCCGACTCATAATCGTCATACAATGCCTCATCAACACGTTCTCGATCGACAAGACCAATCATGGAGTTGAACTCACTCCTCTCTATCTCTTCACTGCAACAAACTTGTCCAGTTCAGAAAGAAGCAATCCTGAATTTTCTCTTTCCGACATATATCTCAAGTAAAAATTCTGACAA
This sequence comes from Punica granatum, assembly GCF_007655135.1. NCBI lineage: Eukaryota > Viridiplantae > Streptophyta > Magnoliopsida > Myrtales > Lythraceae > Punica > Punica granatum. Next base: position 33,535,304 of record NC_045129.1, read on the forward strand.
AAACCCATAAGTTCACTAAGTGCTTACATTGTTATTTCTACCACTGGAAGCTCAGAAATGGACTCAGCCGAATCGAGAGCATTTTCGACAAGCTCCCTCACGGTGGTGTACAGGCATTTCCCAGGCTGCAGTCGCATTGAGAACACGGCAGCATACACTTGTTAACATTCTCAACACAATCACAGTCAGATTCACAGAGAGAAGTTCAGACGGACAAATCCTTCGAAGAGAGCTTACATTATCAAAACCGGCAATGTTCTTATTCTCCGCGAAGAATTCAGCCGGAGACTCTGCAACAAACAAACACGCAAGTTACTCGCGACGATAGTGAACATGAAATCATCAGCTCGGGTGCTGCTTACTCTGCTTGAGCACGCTCTCCTTGGGCTTCCTCCTGGTCTTCGATTTGCCCTTCTTTGGCTCCACCGAGCTCTCGCTGCTGCCTCCAGTTTCCATCAGAAGAGCACAACCGGCCGGAGGATCTCCTCCGATCGCCGGTTCTTCAACCGCTGCGACCAGAGACTGGCCGAGCTGCAAATGCAAATTGAGCTAGGGATTGTTAGTGGCAGAGGATACGGTGCGTCTCATCCTCACGGATGGAGTTGCATCTTCCAATAAGAATGAAGGACCTGAGGTTAATGATCACCCAGGAGGTCATTAGTCAACGCAATGGACGGCAGAGATTGAACGTTGGACTCTGCGCGTGCTAAAGTCATGTTGTGGGCGTGCCATAGAAAATAATCATTTTCGCGCCAGATAGAGCGGGAACGAAACGGGGCTCGAAAAGCCGAGAAAGCAGATTGGATGATGGGCCGGGCCCATGGGCTCGATCAGCATTGGCAATATCCGGCCCAATACTTGCTCTGTATTTTCTTTGCCCTTTCTGTTTCTTTTGGGATAAAATTAGCACTCATAATCGTCTCGAGCCTTATCATAGGAGTTTTTTTTAATAATATAACTGAAACTTATAATAAAACGTCTACTCACGTGAAAAAGCTATGAACTCTTGATTGATAGTGAATGATCTCGATTTTTCAAAAAATCGTACTAATTAATATTTCATAGATATAAAAGCTATCATTTCTCTCTGCTTTTAATTTTAATTTTTAATATTTTTAATTAGAGAACCATGATCCCAGCCTTACTTGATCACCACCCCCTTCGTATGGACCCATTTTAATTGTCTTATATGATATTATATATAATTTTTTGTTCCATGTATTAGACCCATTAATTTCTTTTTTAACCGAAAATTTTTTTTACTCATGTTAAGCCTCATTTCTCTACTTTTCCTTACAAAAGATGGACAAGGGAAATGAGATACATTGCAATACAAAAAGATCGGCTCGGTCCTAACAATACCATCCCGTGGCACATGCCAAAAGAATCATCAAATGCTTTCTTTGTTCTTTGGTTCTATGAAGCAAATCGCTGCATAGTATCGAAAATCATCCTTCTATATATGCACGACAATGGATAAACAATTAAGTAATGTGCTTAGTCGAGTAGAAGATATTGTTCTTGTGACTTACGCATTGATGATGGGACTCAAGTCGAGGTAAAAGATCTAGCACACCTGATATCATGATTTTCGGGTATGCCTAATTAAAAGTTGAAATAATTGATTATGATTTACTATTGAAAATTATCTAATATAAATTGGTTCGAGTGGTTCGGCACTTGTTTTCCTTGAATAAGGTCTTAAGTTCACATCTTATGAATGGAGAAAATTCACGTTGAGAGAGTTTTATCATTTAGTGGACCGTTTTGGTCGAACTTGATTTGAGACACATTGGGCTTCCGGACATTAGGTGCACACCGAAGAAAAAGAAACTCCTTTGAAATATAAGGTCTCAAGTTTGAGTCCTTGTGAATTCAGAAAATCCATGCTGTGAGGGCTTTATCCCATAGTGGGCTGATCATGCTTGACTGGATTAATGGGGACCTAATTGGGCTTCCGGATACCAACGTTCATACCAAACTCCTTTGAAATAGATGAAGTTTGACATGCCGGAAATAATTTTCAAAATACATGTCGTCAAACGTAAATTAATTGGTCCACATTTTATATTTATTATAAAGGAGATTTACGTGTCTAGTAAATATATATATTTTTGCGATTTTTTTTCCTCATAGAAGTTTTCTCCTTGTCATTTTAAACATTTTTATAGTACTTTAGGCATGTTTCATCCCTTTGAGATTGCATTACTGCTTTTTCCACCCCAAAAAACTATTTCTATATAATGATTTACTAATTTGTTATTTATCTTCACAACCTCGTCATGTTTCCTCCTTTAGAAAATGATGAATGCTAGCTGGCTGGGATACGCCTAAGTTTACTTTATGCTCTATAAATTAGATCTTTTTGGTTAGTAATTAATATTGATTATTGATAGTTGATAGTACCATCTTTCAGAACCTGTGAATCTAATATAATTTTTTTTTCAATGAAGATTTTTGATTTAAGTTTTATGAATGGAGAAAATTTCATGATTAGAAGAGTTTTATCTCTTAATGAATCGATTCACCGTTGAGTTTTTAGCTACCATTATACCATTGAAAAAAACAAAGTATAAGAAGACATTAAAATAACTCTCGATTATTTGCATTTTTTTGGGTGGGCAACTCTTGATTATTAACATTTGCAAAAACAATACAATTCTCAGTATAATAACGTTTTGAATTTTCATTTAAAAGAGAGAATCAGGTGGTAGGCTTTTTCCTCACCGAATAAGATGAATTTATAAATATCGTTGCCGATTGAATACTTCTGAAGCGGATTGTTTATGAAACTTATGAGTGTTCTGGTCTCGTAAATGTCGTGGTTCAGTACTGTCGAGTGAATTCTCTTTCAAAACTTATACTCAATTAAATGAAATTTTCTTCTTCCATCCTTACTACATATAAGACTCGTATTAATTTAAAGAATATGACACATTACGTCATGTCACCAATCAATGATATGTATTATGCGGTAGCAGATCAAAATTAACGGGCCCCAGGGGCCGGGCATGCATATGAATATCATCCATGATATTCATACTTCACTAAGTAGAAAGAAATTCTTCACAACCATAACATGTTCAAGTTCGACTCAATGCTAGCTTTTATGCGTAAAGCATACAACGATGTCTAAAAGTAAAATGTATATATGAGACCGATTCATATTCCATCAAATGTTTTAGTGTCGCCCATGATCAGGTCCAAGAAGATTTCCCAGAGTAGAGAAGTTGTAAAAGAGCTGGAACGATTCGAAATCTCTCTCCTGCCCATGAAAGTACTCCCGTATTTTCGGAAAGCGACAGCAAAGAAGCATCTGCTCACAAAAAAAAAAAAAAGAAGGAAGGAAGCTAGAGTATGTAGAGCAAAAGTAGTTCAACATTGATGCCGACAACTAGAACGTTACTTCGGTCTGTTTGTCACTGGTTTCTCAGAAAGGCCTTGAACCAGATGGCTGAGTGTTTCGGGTGCTTCTTCGGTCTGTTTTGATAATCCACATAGTTGATGCCAAATCTGATCGTGTAACCGGAGTTCCACTCGAAGTTGTCCAGCAGTGACCACGCGAAATAACCCTTTACATTCACTCCATCACTATCAATAAGACAAGAAGTTGCATTTGTAGTCAAAGTTTTTATACAATATGAAAGAACGATAATTACGGTAGATGCAGTACACTTACACAATTGCTCGTCGAAGATAAGAAAGATGGCGATAGAAGTACTCAATCCCTTTATTGTCAGCAAGTTGTTGCTCTAGAGGCAACGTTGAGTTGTCATACTCGTCGATCCCTAATTTTTTGGCATAAGGGGAAATTGTTGGATGTCTAGACGTAATGATGAAGAATTGTGGAACGATGAAGTGTCGCTGTAATTACCGTTTTCTGTAATGTAAATGAGAGGATTTCCATACTTTTCCTTTATATATTACAGAAGATCTCGTAGCCCTCCAGGATAAATGGAAAGCCATTCTGAAGCAATCTGCGATATCATTTGAAGCATGGCCGGTCAATGTAGGAAGAATCAAAATTTGTTCCAACGGTTGTATGTGATGTGTTCATACCTTAGGACCAATGCGAACCCCGTTGCGATCAACTGCACATGAAAGGAATTCAGATTGCTTTAGAACAATTGGAACTGACATCACCATAAAACTACTTTGGAAATGATCAACTACCCGAAAGATTGGCACGGGCATCGGTTAGGTAGCTAGCATGATGTCCATCTGAACGAGGGGCATAACGTGCGTAGTTAGCGGTATAGTAGCCGACAAAATCAAAAGATCCCTTTAACATTGCGGATTGCTCCTTGGAGAACTTTGGCAGCCTGCTTCCAACTAAAGAATGCATTACATGCGGATAGTCTCCCTTCATTATCGGGTTCATGAACCTGCCGTTGCCGAAGGCATACTATGCAAATTCAGTATAAAAAATAATATATGTAGATTTAACTACCGACAAAAAAATAATGTCGATGTAGTCAATCATAATCATTTAGTAATCAGTTGATAATAAATGGTAATATATATTGACATCATTGAAGAACAATTAACGCATACTTACTAACCATCCCAACATGAAATCTAGGGCCCGAAGTGCGGCATTGCGATCGTGCCTCGCACTTGAATATGGTACCATCCAATGGGAATTCAGTGCTATCCCAATCTTTCCTTTTAGAGACTTATGCAATTTTTGCAGCCCAAATATATCATAAGTCGATACCAGAGAAAGCCAAAAGGGCAAAACTTCTTTGCCGGATTTTCGGAATGATACCTGATATGTTTCCCTATACAATTTAGCAGCAGTTGCATGAGCAAGAATCTGGTTGTGGGCAACCAAGTATGGCTCCGTGCTTGAGTCTCCACCAGTGCAGTTCAGGTGCTGCCATTCAGAGCTTCTGCCCGGTGCCGACAGTCCCATTGCATAGCCTATAACACTGTAAGACCACGGTTCGTTTAATGTGATCCAATGCTTCACCCGGTCACCAAATTCTTTGAAGCAAAGCTCGGTGTGGTCTCGAAAATCACCCCTGCATGCGCAACAGATCCAACCCAATTAGTTTTCAAAGGAGAAATTGCATAGGTGGGAGGGAAATTTATCTCAAGTGTATTCCCCAGCTATGGTAAGACCATTTCAGATGCAATTAATGTGCATAGTCGAGTAGGATGAAAGTTCTTGCAACAACGACTTACGCGATGAGGGGACTCAAGAATCCGCCATACTCATCCTCCAAGGCTTGACGAAGATCCCAGTGAAATAGCGTCACAAAGGGTTGGATACCTGTACGAATTTGCATCTCGAATCATGATTGACGTTGTGGATCAATAGTCATACTTAGATTAAGCGCTTGACAATCGGGAGTTGAACTATAAACAAGAATAATAAGGTCTAACTGGGGACGACCGTTGGCTAGGAGCTCGTTGAGGAGGTTGTTGTAGTATTGAACTCCCTTCTGGTTCACGCCCCCACTTATCCTACCCACTGAAGTTGCCCGCAATAGTAATCATAAAAACTGGTATAAGACGTGAGTCTTCGGTAGTACATAAATAAGTATAATCATCGCCATCGCCATCGTCTTCTTCCAATAAATAATAAAAAAAAATCTGCATTCATAAACGGATAAATATGATCTTACTGGGCAATATCCTGGACCATGAGATCGATAACCTGTACACATCTAGTCCCATTTCCTTCATAATACCCACATCTTCTTGCATGAACAGACGGCTTCATAATATATATGATTGATTCTCGAGATAGGATCATCAACGATAATATAGCTAACTAGGAATGGTGATGAGATGGATTGAGATCATTAATCACAGCTTTGAAAAATACAAGCATTAGCTTAATTTCAGGAAACAATGACTAGCTAGAAAATGTGAGTTCAGGATTTGCTCGATGTTGATCAGGTATAAATAACTGTATCATAACAATAACGACGTTCTAAGCTGATGCCGAGTGGTCTTGCAGACTAGAATTACGAATGATGTAAACCAAATTAGTCTCGATGAAGAATTACATATATCTAACTATAAGTACGTAGTATATACAAAAAAAAAAAGAAGAATCAAACGACACTAAAAGCATGTAAATATTCGTTACCAATAGACTTTTCAAACCGGGCACATGAACATTGTTGTGCTCCAATCCAATACCTTCTATTGGTAGTACGAATCAATAGCCACATCTCCATTACTCCCGTCAGTTATTTTCCCTGTCCAACATATTTCCGTACTTACTAATCAATATAATTGCACCTGCCAAAGATGTCACATGACCGGTGGTAATTAAACACATAAGATCTTATATACTTACGTACTCTCTTATCAAATTTTCTTTCTTCCATTGTGAATTCATACCTCTTCTTCCACCAGTTTCTAATAAAGAAATTTGATTCGGGCGTCCATGCTTTTTCATTAGCAATAACGTTAATTAACGTATTTAGTGGGGTTCAAATAATTGTGTCCATGTTATTGTCGAACCCAAAATCCCCATTCTAGCTTTCGGATAATCAATCGGTCAATTACCAATTTACATTTATATAAGGTGAGACGTGGTACTTCATCATGATAATCCTCAACTCTCTAATTTTGCTAAAATTTTAATTAAATTAGGATACGTAATTATATAAAGCAATTTAAAATACTCTCACGACAACCTTCCATTCGAGTGATAATGAGCTTCCAAAAGTCTCCAATTCGGGCGATGAGGACCTTCCAAATATAATCTCTCAGCTCGCGGTTGATCATAGGTTCACGTCCATTATTGATATATAGATAGACCTCATTAAATGATTTTATATTTTCTCAATTCTCCATTTCATGAATATCCAAATAGTCTTCTCGAACAATGGAATAAACTTGCTACAAACTATCAATTTATTATATTTCTAATTTATGTTATATAAAATATTAATTAAAATTTATAAATATAAAAGCCTCATGCAATGTGGGGTTGGCGGACTGGTTATTATTTTAAATTCAAGACTGGTGTTACATCAGAAAGCGTGAATAAATATCAAAAGTATTAATGATTCACGAATAAATATTATTTTTTTAAAGGGCATAAAAATTTTTCTTAATAAATGTGCGCACTTATGCGTGGATTTGTAGGATAGGGAGTGAGATCTTAACCACAGCTTTCAAGAACAAATTTAGTGGATGCCTATTTATCGGCAAAGGGAAATATATTTTAAAGTCATAATAAAGTTGTATTAACGCAGTAATTAAAGAATCGATAATTTACAAATTAATATTTTATATGCTGGCAAGAGACATCTGTTACTAATTGGCAAATAGAGTGTCGCTACAGATGCCGATTCGGTTCCTCCAAATGTCTCACCGGTGGCATTTCTGAAATTAATAGAAAGGTTAAGGGGCTTTTTCTAACTGAGAGTCATTCGGAGGAATATCCTCAGAACATTTTCGGAGGAAATGTATTTTCCCTAATAAATATCATCATATTCTTTTTTCTCTCCCGGTAATAGTTAGTGTAGCCGGGAATCGAGCTGCAGCCAAGCTGACCCGTCCAAGTAATACGATTCTCTAGAATATTCTGAGCATCTTGTGTCATTATGTACATATTAGTATTTTAGGCTAGTTACTTATATTTCCTCTGTTACTTATAGTTTCCTATTTCTCCTTATACTTGGTCCTATATGTACACGTTCTCATTAGTAATAAAAATCGACAGACAATTGTCCATTCAGTTACCTCTTATAAGTTTTTATGGTATCAGAGCTCAGGGCCTAAGGGCGAGCTCATCACGTTCGTTGCTTCTTCTTCAGCATCGTACAATATGTCTGCTGATCAGACTATTGCAGGCACTCCGGCCAACGGAGGGAATCAAGCACAGTTGACCGCACTTCTTTCTCCCTACACTGTCACCTCATCTGATAGCACCGGGATTCAGCTGATAAACTGCAAGCTGAATGGGGACAATTATCTCACATGGTCTCGATTGATGCGGATAGCTCTTCGCGCGAAAAACAAAATTGGATTCATTGATGGAACCTTACCTGAACCAGGAGAAGGAGACCCGAACAGGGCTCTATGGGTGATGGCAAATTCGACAGTTGTCACATGGATCGCAAACACATTGGAGAAAGATCTTCAACCTAGCATTGCCTGCATCGAGAACGCAAGAGTTATTTGGGATGACCTGAAACAACGGTTTTCCCAAGGTAACAAAACTCGTATTTATCAATTGAAGTGTGAAATATGTCTCTTAAGGCAGGAAGGGAGACTTGCCTCGGAGTATTTCTCGTTGCTCAAAGGATTGTGGGACGAGCTTGATCATCTCCTTCAAGACACCGCCTGTACCTGTGCATGTGTTTGCGGGATGGGAGCAACCCGAGCTGCACAAAGGGAGAAGGAGAAGGCCCATCAATTCTTAATGGGTTTGAACTCTGAATTTTCAATGGTTAGGTCGAATATACTCAACCTTGAGCCGTTTCCTTCGCTTAATCGAATCTTTCAAATGATTATTCATGATGAACGGCAAAGAATGGTAGTTCGTGCTCAGGAGACAGGGCCCGAAGTTGCTGCATATATGGTGAAAGGAAGCAAAGAAAATTAGAACAGTGACGGTCGCCCACAGTGCGATTATTGCAATAGACTGGGTCACACGCGAAATACCTGTTGGAAACTCCATGGGAGACTGGCTTCTGGAGACAATTGATCGACTCCAGCTCGAAGACAACTTGCGGCGGAGAACCCTAATACCTGGGAAAGACAAGGAAGAAACTGGGAGAATAGAAGTTGGGAGAATCGGGCATATCGGGACAGAACAGGGAGGAAGCCCGAGAAATCAGTTGGGCCGGGCCGTGTGAATTAGGCCCATGCTGCCCAAACAACGCCCAACCTCAGCAGCCCAGCAAGCTCGAGCAGTCCAACAGTCCATAATGGCTTTCCTTTTTCGGAGGCCCAAATCTAGCAGATTCACCGTCTCCTAGCAATGAATGGAGGTGCTGATGAAGCGGAAATGCAGACTGGTAACTTATTTAATAAATTTATTGCTTGTAACAATGACTGGATTATAGACACTGGTGCCTCTAGGCATATGACGGGTTGCTCAAGTTACTTATTCGATGCATCACCAATTATTGGAAAGTCACCTGTTTTCATTCCGAATGGAAAGACGTCTCAAGCTGAAGGGGTTGGAAAAGTGCATCTTGGTGGAGTTCTCAATTTATCTGGAGTATTATGGATTCCTAATTTTACTTGCAATTTAATCTCTGTGTCACAATTATCTGATGAGATGGGATGTCAAGTAACATTTACTTCTGAATTATGTCTCGTACAGGACCGTGCGAGGAGGATGATTGGAATCGGTGAGCGCCGAGGGGGGGGGGGTCTATTACATGAAGTGTGTGGCATCCAAGGTCGACATTAGTCTTGTTGCAACTGTCAAGACAAATGATGTGTGGCATAAGAGACTCGGACATCCGTCTCCTCATGTTTTATTTCGAGGCCTACCAGCTAATGAATTCGTGAATAAGGAATGCAAGGTCTGTCATAAGGCTAAGCAGACTCGACCTCATTTTCCAAATAGTATGAATAAAGCAAGTTTTTTGTTCCAGTTGGTGCATATTGATATATGGGGACCATATAGAGCACGTTCCTATTCAGGGGCCTACTATTTTCTAACAATCGTCGATGACTTTAGTCGAGGTTTGTGGGTTTACCTATTGCGAGAAAAATCGGAAGCTAAGCGCTATTTAATTAATTTATGCAATCTCATTAAAAATCAATTTAATCGGGCTGTGAAGATAATTCGTAGTGACAATGGAGCGGAGTTTCTTTCTCGAGAATTGCAGGATTTTTTCTCGCAACATGGTATCATACATCAGACTTCCTGCATTGATACACCCCAACAAAACGGGCGTGCAGAAAGGAAGCATCGTCATATACTCAATGTGGCACGGGCCCTCTTGATCCAAGCATCGGTTCCAGTTCGCTTCTGGGGAGAATGTATTCTAACAGCGGCTTATCTCATTAATAGTACCTCGACACCACTTCTCGAAGGCAAGAGTCCCTATGAGGTGATTTTTGGAAAGCTTCCGGATTACTCGCGTTTACGAGTATTTGGGTCCCTATGTTATGCACAAATCAGACCGCTGTTAAAGGATAAATTCAAAGCACGGGCAAGGAAGTGCATTTTCGTTGGATACCCTTATGGGAAGAAGGGGTGGCAAGTCTATGACCTAGAGTATAAAAGAACTTTTACATCAAGGGACGTCAAATTTTACGAGGATACCTTCCCATTTGCGGATCAGCACCATGATGGTCGAGATATGGCAATTCGAGATACACCATTTTTTGATCCGGTTTTATTAAATTTTTCGCCGGTTATTGGACAGGGGGAGTTACCTAGCCCAGATATATTGAATCAGGAGTCCACTGGGCTGGGATGCGGCCCAAACATGGCCCAGAATCAGGAGCCCAGCCACTTGCCTTCTGTTGCGGGCTTCCAGAATCCGACTTGGCACTCAGCACGCGACCCGATTCCTTCTCCGCCTGGGCCTAAATCAGCGGATTCTCTTCAGTTTGGGGCCGGCCCAATTTCGAAGGATTCCAGCAGCCCATCACAGAATAATTCTGAAGAGAAGAGTAATATTTCCAGCCCAATTGATTCTCACAAACGGCATTCAAATCGTCTTCGGCGACCACCAGTTCACCTTAAGGATTTTATTTGCCACACTGCCACACACTACCCCCCTTCATCTTTGGCCTCACTAGTTTCGTCACCCTCCTAAGGTACGTCCTATCCAATACAACAATATTTATCTTATTCCAATGCTTCTGATAAGTATGTTTCCTTTCTGGCGGCTATAGACTCCGATACAGAGCCCCAGACATATCGAGATGCAGTTCAAGATCCTCGCTGGCAGGCGGCAATGAATGAGGAACTTCGAGCACTCGAGTTAAATGAGACTGGGACTCTCACTTCATTACCTCCAAGCAAAAATCCCATTAGTTGCAAGTGGGTTTACAAAATCAAGCGGCGAGCTGACGGATCTGTTGAGCGATACAAGGCCCGTCTCGTGGCAAAAGGGTTCACGCAGGTTGAAGGAATTGATTTTCACGAAACTCTTGCTCCAGTCGCTAAGCTCGTGACTGTCCGCTGCTTTCTTGCTGTTTCAGTAGCTAAGCAATGGGAAATTCATCAAATGGATGTGCACAATGCATTTTTTCATGGTGATCTGGACGAAGAAGTGTACATGTCTCCTCCGCCTGGTCTCTGTTCTACTCAACCAGGACAAGTTTGTCGACTTCATAAATCTTTATATGGGCTTCGCCGAGCATCTCGGAATTGGTTTTCTAAACTAGCTGACGCCCTACACACCTTTGGCTTCAAGCAATCTGGAGCAGATCACTCGCTTTTCACCTTCTCTAGAGGTATGCTGTTTCTTGCAGTGCTTGTTTATGTGGACGATCTTATCATTGCTGGGAACTCGTCTAGGCAATGTGCCTCATTCAAGGAGTATCTCAGTTCATGTTTTCACATCAAAGACTTGGGATTTTTGCGATACTTTCTTGGCATTGAGGTATCTCGCATGGATTCCGGCTTATTTCTCTGTCAGCGTAAGTACGCCCTAGATATTCTATCTGAATGCGGGATGTTAGGGTCACGACCGTCCTATTTTCCTATGGAGCAGAATCATCGTCTTGCGTTTAACTCAGGGGATGTTCTCTCTGATCTAGGTTGTTATCGCCGTCTAGTTGGAAGACTTCTTTATCTCACAATAACCAGGCCGGAACTTAGTTACTCTGTTCAGATTCTAACTCAATTCATGCAGAATCCTCGACAAGATCATTGGGATGCTGCTATTAGAATACTGCGCTATATCAAACAATCGCCTGGACAAGGCATTTTTATCCGGCCGAATTCTCTCGAGCTATCTGCCTTTTGTGATTCTGATTGGGCCAGTTGTCCCATGACGAGGAGGTCTCTGACGGGTTATTTCATCACTCTTGGAGGTAGCCCTATCTCTTGGAAGACAAAGAAACAAACTACTGTCTCTCGCTCCTCTGCTGAGGCCGAATATAGGGCAATGGCTGCTACAGTCAGTGAAGTAATATGGTTGCGCAGTCTATTATCTTCTCTCGGCGTTCTATCATCCCGAACTACTCAGCTTTTTTGTGACAATCAGGCAGCATTACATATTGCTGCGAATCCAGTATTTCACGAACGGACCAAGCACATTGAAATTGATTGTCACTTTATTCGAGACCATATTTGCTCCAACACCATCACTACCGCTCATATCTCCACGAAGTACCAATTAGCGGACATTTTCACTAAAGCATTAGGCCGAGAGCGTTTTCGTTTTCTTCTCAGCAAGTTGGGCGTTTGGGACCCTCACGCTCCAACTTGAGGGGGAGTAATACGATTCTCTAGAATATTCTGAGCATCTTGTGTCATTATGTACATATTAGTATTTTAGGCTAGTTACTTATATTTCCTCTGTTACTTATAGTTTCCTATTTCTCCTTATACTTAGTCCTATATGTACACGTTCTCATTAGTAATAAAGATCGATATACAATTGTCCATTCAGTTACCTCTTATAAGTTTTTACCAAGTATTGTAAAGCATAACACGTTTCTCGCAAATATATATATTTAAAGCTGACCAATACATCAAAAGAGAGTGTAGTGTAGTGATGAACACCTTCGCCTGTTGACTTAGAGGTCGCAAATTCGATACCTGATGGGACTACCCGTGTCCTGGTTTTAACTAATGTATTTGCCTTTAGTTTTCACTTTTTTTTTATGTATCTTGGTATGTGAAAGTCCAATAGGCACCAACTATTCCAGTTCGAATTGGATCGGCTCACAAGAGATAAAATTCTCACAACATGAATTTTTTTCATTCATAAAACTTGAACTCGAATTTTATTTAAGGATAATAAGTGCCGAATCACTTGAACCAACATACATTGGCTCTCCATGTTTCTTTTTAGGCAAAACTATAATTTCAACTCATTATTTTTGAATGCTTTTCTGTATAATTTACTTTCTATTTTTTTTCTTTATTATCATTAGCAGCTTTGCTTACTTTTCTATTTAAGCCATTTTTCTTTTTTTTTTTGGTTCATTTTCGTTCTATACTTTTAATTGCTTTTCAGCTTTCATCATTTTATTCAATTTTCCATTAAAAGAAGTCAAAATTTTGATCCTCAGCTTTAATTTCTTTTTCGATTTTGTCCTCATTATCTTTTTTCTTTTAAGTTTGGTCTTAGCATATACACATTATATTTGCCTTAGTCTTCAATTTTTCAGTCGTAGATGCTAAAATGATATTATATGAAATAAACAAAATAATTTTTAGGAAGAAAAAAAAGATAATGGAGATAGTGTACTCCATGGGGTCCCAACGACTGAGCATTTAGAGCTTTGGGTCCCACCAACTGGTATTAGAGCTTAGTGGGTCCTAACAATATTGTCACATGTGGCATGAAAACAAACCAATAACAGAGGAATTACTGTTGATCGTGGGGGTAACGTACCACAGGTTATGTTAACTGTAACAAAAATCTCATTAATTCATCTTTTTCTTCTTCATCAAATCCTGTAAACTAGGTTATTGAATCCATGCATTACATGAATTTTATAAAGTAAATTTTATTATGAGAATTTAAATATGAAGACACTAATTGCTATTATTTTATAATTTATATTAGTGTATAAAAAATTTATTTTTTTATTTCAATAAGGTAAATTTCAAAACCACACTAAATAATATCAATTGAAGGGTTCGATCAAATAATTCATGTAAATACTTCATATACATAATCACAATCATCAATCTAATTAATAGAAAAATAATTTTCAAATCCTAAATTTTTAAAATTTTTAACTTTAATTAATGAAAGAATAATAATCGTAAATCTATAAATTTTTAACATTAGTATTAAACTGATTTTTATTCTCAATCACATTTCATGTATTAAGTTTGATGAGTTTGAATAATTTTTGATAAAATTGGTTCGATGTGAGATTTCTTGATTGAATTTTTATAAAACTAACAGTGATTTCTAAAATTTATTTTAAAATTTTAAATAATTTCTAATTTCTCTGGATTATTAAATATTATTGACTAATGAAACCCTCAAGCTTATGAATATTTGTTTACTTATCAAATAATGATAAGTGATTAATATATTTCTTTGGATATTTTTATTTATTTATTAAAAATAGTAATTATTATTTAATTTTTATATTCTATATTAATTTATTATAACATTACTATTGGATATATTTATATATTTATTTGGAATAATAATTAATATTTAACTTATATATTGCATATTAATTTTATCAAGAAATTTATTATTGGATATATTTATTTCTATATTATTATTAATATTGTTATTGTGATTTAAAATCTATAATGCATATTAATTTATTAAGATATTTATCATTTTACCTAATATAAATCGGGTGGATACAACTATATATATAGAGAGAGAGAGAGATTGGGATCGTGTAATTCAACCTGTGGGCCACATATTTGCAAATCACCACATATTTGCAAATCTATCAATTTTAGCAATTTACTCTCCCTTGGAAGGATTAGATCTTACAAAGTGAAATATCCCTCGACATACTTTAATTTATTCCGAGGCTCTTGCCTCGTTAGCTTATCCAACAAAAAAAACAAAAAATACTCGACATATATATGAGAATAATCCTTTCTCTTTATTTGGTAGCTCGATATATAAATAGAGTACAATCTCAATAATTTTTACTTCTTAAGAAAGCCCTGAACCATATGGAAGAGAATTTCGGGTATCTTTTCAGTCCTTTCTTGTAATCTACATAGTACATACCGAACCGGATAGTATAGCTGGTGTTCTAATTGAAGTGGTCCAGTAACAACCATGCAAAGTAACCCTTCACATTGGAGGCCTCCCTGTCAAGAAACCGACCAATTTTACATTATATATCAATAAAACGTACATCGCATAAGGTTTCTGAGTTAACAAATAAAGTATTTTTCTCAATGAACCACATACTTGATAGCTCTTTGAAGGTACCAAAGGTGGTGATAGTAGTAGTCTATCCTCATGGGATCCGATAGCTGTTGCTGGAGCGGCAGGGTCGGGTTGTTGAATTCACTGACTCCTGATATTAGCAAATTAATGTGCCAAACAAAAAGATTGTCAGCTTATCAGATAGAAAACGGAGCAAAGTGCCTTACAAAATCTGATTGAGTGACTACAAATGAATTAGCCAAATACGTTCCATGCTTACGTACCGTTCTCAGCGATGTAAATCAGTGGATTGCCATACTTATACTTTATGTACTGGAAGAGCTTCCATATGCCCTTCAGTTAAACGACTATCCAAAACGTTGCAGCCTGCAATGGCACATAGAGATTGCAATTACTATAATGGATTAACTAAATTTGTGTTTCTGAGATCGATAATCTAGGTTTAAGAACAGCACTATTCAAAAGGTATTGATAATATG
Organism: Punica granatum; assembly: GCF_007655135.1. Taxonomy (NCBI): domain Eukaryota; kingdom Viridiplantae; phylum Streptophyta; class Magnoliopsida; order Myrtales; family Lythraceae; genus Punica; species Punica granatum. The sequence goes on from NC_045129.1 coordinate 33,550,782, forward strand.
AACCTGTGGACCAATCGGAATTCCGTGGCCTTCCGCAACAAAATAAGATTGATTCCTTCAGAATGAGTCTAGTAAATTAAGATTCTGTTTGCCTGGAAAGTCGACAACTTTATAAATCTTACTGGTAAGATTGGCAGGAGCATCCGTTGTGAAGCTTGCGTTCTCGCTGTTAGACATAGGTGCATAACGGGCATAATTAGTAGTGCAATCCAAGAAAATCGAATGAACCCTTTAACATTGCAGATTTCTCTCTCGTGAACTTTGGAAGTCTAGCTCTAACCAAAGAATGCATGCTATGCGGGTAGTCGCCATATACTATCGGGTCCAGAAACCTGATGTAGAAAATTCATTATGAAAACAAGCACCGGTTTGAATAGGTATTAGTCTTTATTCTATTGAAATTTTAAGGATAAACTAGTTTAAGAGCACGTGTGTTCGCTAATAGGTCATGCAGCCCTTTTTTGATTCAATGCAACAATTATTCTACTTTTCTTAGTTATAATCATCTCGGTTTTCAGCCTCATTACTTTCCCTTATCTCTGAAAGTGGGGGATTGCATTTAAGAAAAGTGAGAGTCTTCAAGTTGAAGAAGTGCCCTGACGTGCAGCAGCGACCACTTTGATGGGTGTCCCATGATGGCTGCCTTGCAAGTGCCAAGTCAGCAAATTGATCAAAATTGATGGAAAAATTGACATCGTGCAAAAATTGATATTAAAATGATAGTTGGTAAATTTTCGTGATAAAAAAATAATTCATGATTAAATTGATACGGAGTGCAAGATTTGGATTTTTTTTTTTGGTGATTTATCCAAAAATGAATCGTTCAACACAACTGTCGTGAAATCAGTCGACCCGTCATTAGGGCAGCTATTGCACTTCTTCCACACACAGAAGTTACCCTTCCTCATTACTACATGGTCTATTTCTAGCATTTTGTGATTTACGGGGTGTTGATAGTCTTGTAGCTTGTCTGCCTCCTGGATTTCGGATTGTACATTTGCTTATTCCTTTTCAGCCTTTTGACATCATTTTCTGTTCTTTCATATTTTTACTTGCAAATTAAAGCTAGGATAACACAGTCCTATTCTGGATCAAAGGCTTGACTACCATCACATTTTTTTTTGTCTCTACCGTGGTTTCCGGAAGCCCAACGGATCTCGATTAATCCAGTTCAAGCCGGATTAACCCATTAAGGGGGTAAAGTTCTTTCAACATGAATTTTCTCCATTCACAAGACTCGAACTCAAAATCTTGTTTAAGAAAAACAAGTACCGAACTACTTGAACTAACTCATGTTGGTTACGTTTTTATTATTTGCTATAATGAATTAAAGATGGTTTCACAGTATATGTACAATAATCAATCTACAATACTTTTTTCCGTCAGTATCATCTCTGTTCTATTGATTGCTTTGCTAACATACTGCCCTCTTTAATTGCATCTCCCCTTCTAGGAGAGAAAGGAATAGCTTGAGCACCCGCCCACATAAAAGCAATTGGAGGTTTTGATATGGAGGCGATGATCGCAATTGCAGCGTCATTGGCAGGGCTGATGAGGACAAATTGAGTAAATGAAATGAATGATGAAGGTCATCTTTGACTATCGGGGAAATTTTGTATTCTGGATCGAACGGAAGTCTGAATTTGATAATATTCGTTGAGCCGGAATTGGCGGGGGTCGAAATTGCCAATTGATATCCAACTGAAAATGAGCATGGCTAGTTAATTATAATCCTAACATTTTTTAATTACTTCTTGAGAAAGCTCCTGAACCAGAGAGAAGAGAATTTCGGGTATCTTTTCAGTCCGTTATTGGAATCTACATAGTTCATGCCGAACCGGACTGTACAGCCGGAGTGCACTCGAAGTTGTCCAGAAACGACCATGCGAAGTAACCCTTCACATTGGAGCGGTCCCTGTCAAGAAACCAAACCAATTTTACTTATATCAGTATAACACACATCGAATAAGGCATTCGAGTTACCATAAATTATTTTTTCTCAATGGACCGCATACTTGATAGCTCTTTGAAGGTACCAGAGGTGGCGATAGTAGTAGTCTATCCTCATCGGATCAGCCAATTGTTGCTCGAGCTGTAAAATACTCACTTGGGCCTATAAGCGATTGGATCTATTTTCAACTCAATAACTCGAGTTGATAGGTTGTGGTATCCAATCATTTATAAACCCATGGATTTCTCTTTAGTTTTTCCGTGTGGAACAATATGTCTCAATACCCGTTCTTACAGCGTGTGGTTTTGATGCTTCACCTACACGTGCTGCGTGGACTTGAACACCTGCCCTCAAGAACTGACTACGAGCCGAGACTGAACTTCCGTGCTTGAGACTTAACCATGAGGTGGACTTCTTTTTAGACCTCGGGCGAGAGGAGGGGGGATAATAGCTAATGAGGCCACACTTAGGCCGAACTAAGATGAGGCGCAATTTGGCTTCCTCGAAACTATACTTGGTGTGGTGTGAGCCCACACAGGACGCGAAAATGTAACCCGCTCTGATACCAAGTAAAATACTCATTTGGAATTATAAGCGATTGGACCCTAGTGAGTATTTTACAAAGTCTGTGTAGGTCCAAGTGGAAATTTTATATGGTATCAGAGCGGGTTATGCTTCCGTGTGCTCGTGTAGGCTCACATTATGCCAGATTCTGTTTCGAGGCAGCTAAGAGTGCACCTTATGTTAATTAAGCTCGAGAGTGGTCCAATCCAGTTCCAAGGTAGGTAAAAGGTGCACCTCTAGTTAGGCCCGAGTGTGGAGCTTGAGGTCAATTTGGTATTTATCCCCTCTTTTCCGAGTACGGAAGAGGATGTTCGGCTCGTGGTCAGTTGTTAAGAGTAGATTTTTAAGGGCACGTAGCACATGTTGGACCACACATTGCCGCGTGAGGGCGGTTGTTGAGATATGTTGTTTCTCATGGAAAATTGAGAAAGAAACCACAAGTTTATATGAGACTTGAGTCCAACAACCTATCAGCTTAAGTTTTTGGGTTGCAGATGGGCTCAAGTATGTGTAGAGCCAAGTGGGATTAAGCTTTTACACGAGCGGCAGGGTTGAATTGTTGAAATCACTTATTCCTGATATTAGCAAATGTACCAGACCAAAAAGATTGCCAGCTCGTCGGACGGGAAATGGAGATAAATGCTTTACAAAATTTGATCGATTAACAAACACATGAAACAAATATCTTTCTTCGCTTACGTACTCTCAGTAATGTAAATCAGTGGATTGCCATACTTATACTTTACGTACTGTAGAAGGTTCCATATGCCCTTCGGGTAAACAAATAGCCAAGATGACGCAGCCTGCAATGACAGGGTAGAGATCACAATTACCATAGTGGAAAGCTGAATTTATATTTTTCAGATCAATAATCTAAGGTTTGGAACTGCAGTGTTCTCAAAGTATCGATAGTACGAACCTGTGGGCCGATAGGGATTCTGTGGCGTTCAGCTACAAAATAAGAGTGATTCCTTCGGAATGAGTCTAATCAATTAAGATTTTAATTATTTTCCGGTAAACTTGAGGTTGAGGTCTTACTTGTAAGATTGGCACGTGCATCCGTTAAGTAGCTTGTGTTCATGCTGTTAGACTGTTGTACGAAATGTGCATAATTAGTCGTGTAGTAGTTTAATCCAAGAAAACCGAATGAGCCTTTCAACATTGCAGACTGCTCCTTTGTGAACTTTGGAAGTCTAGCTACAACCAGAGAATGCATACTACGCGGGTAGTAGCCACATACTTATCGGGTCCAGAAACCTGAGACAGAAAATGCAATATGAAATCAGGCAGCACTTGAAATATAGGTGTGATATAGAAGATCGGTCCGAGTATGCTCACCACCCAAGCATGAAATCCAAGGCTCGTAGTGCAGCATTGCGGTTATGCATCGCATTTGAATAAGCTTCGAACCAGTGAGAAACTAGTGTTATACCGATAGTTCCATTTTGAGATGCCTAAGAAATCGAAGTCCTGCATGATCAGTATGATGCCACGGAAAATATCCTTTGGTCTTGGTTTACCGAGATTTTGATCATGCTGATTGCAAACATAAGTGCTTCATAGTTCATATGCATCAACCCTAAACACGACTTCACCTACATGGAAAGAACATAATTAGAACCAAACCTGGTACTTTTCCCTGTACAATTTAACAGCAGCTGCATGAGCAAGGAGCTCGTAATGCGCCACCAAGTACGGCTCTGTCGCCGAGTTCCCACCGGTGTAGTTCAGTAGCTGCCACTCGGAACACCGACCTGGTGCCAGCATCCTTGGGCATATCCACCACTGCTATAACTCCACGGCTCACTCAAAGTTATCCAATGCTTCACCCGGTCGCCAAATTCCTTGAAGCAAACGCCCGCATAACCTCGGAAATCATCCCTACATCAGATAATTAATAATCAAATCAAATACGTAGAGTCGCATAATTTGGACCTGCGATTGAGCGTATTGATGGAAATTACACTATACGTGGACTCAAGAAGCCACCACATTCATCTTCTAAAGCGTGGGGCAGATCCCAGTGAAATAAAGTCACATAGGGTTCAACACCTGTAATGTCATATATGCATATGATTAATAAGACTGAAATAATTCAATGTTGTAAGAAATATTTAATTACTAAAAAATAAAAATATATATAAGCTAATTAAAATTAATCAAGCATGGGCTAGGAGTTCATTGATAAGGTTACTGTAGTATTCAACTCCTTTCCTGTTGACACCCCCATTTAGCTTTCCCTCTGCAATTACAAGAGGAAAAATCGTATTAACTATTAGTTATCTCGCAAATTAGTAAAAACAAATACGTAAGTCATACCTCAGGAAACAAATTGAATCAATGATAAAAAGATTAACGTGAATATTTGAAATGATAATTTTACTCGGTAGTATTCGGGACCACGAGATCGAGAAACGGTAAGCATCTAAGCCCATCTCCTTCATTATGGCCACATCTTCTTGTGTCCATTCAGCTTATATATGTTAAATAATTTTATTTTCCAATTTCAATAATGATTTTCAGCCTATAATCGCATAAATAAATTAAAATAAATTGTCTTAGTTTAATTAATTAAAAATGGCCAAGGAGAATTGAGGATTGCTACCTTATATTTATGGTATGAGTCAACAGCAACATCTCCATTATTACTGTCAGCTATTTTTTCTGGACATCATGAATCGTAAAAATCGTCAATTATACAATATACTATATTGTTAGAGAGACCAATCATTCAATAAAATAACTTGGAAACATATACTCTTATGATATGACATAGATTTTTAAGCCTTTATGATGCGACAGAAAACGCAGCAAATCGATACCTTGAAAAAAACAGGTTTTGACGACCATGTTTCGAGGGAAACGGTCTCCGGAGCACAACTCACCGCCTTTGACCGTGAAAAGACGATATTTAGACCGAATTCCATCGTTTGGGGTCTCAAACGAGCATTTTTATGTTATTTTAGCATTTTTGCAATTTTAAAATTTTTTATGTCTTTCGTGTAATTTAGGCGTTTTAATTCCTATTTAAACTTTGTTAAACCCTAGGATTGAACGTTTTGTCTTTTGATCAATTAATAAAAATTGGAGCTTTTGTGCTCTTTGCCCATTCTCAGATTTGATTCGAGTTTGATGCCGGTATCCTAGGAATTCGAAGAATCAATAGGAGATTGAATGTCGTAGTTTCGGTATTCTGCGGAATCAATGGATCTGTGACAGTTACTCGCGTGTACGCTGCGTTACTTTATTTCAATGTTGAGGAGATAATTCTCACACCCTATCTATAATATATATGTCATGTATTTTTTCGGTATGCACCATGATATCCGGAAGTTCAATGGACTCCGATTAGTCAAATTGAGTTGGGTCGGCCAAATAAGAGGTAAATAATTAAAGAATTAAAGAGCGGAAAAAAAAAACAAAAAGGCTTATATAATATGACATATAGAAGGAAATATTCCAAATTTGGTGTGTGTAAGATTCGTTCTTGATAGGAGGCCATCATTCCTTGCCGTAGAATAAAGAAAGGGTATTGAGAAAGAGTATCATAATCACGATGTTCTACATTTAATTCTTATAATTGGGACTACTCATGCCTTTTTATTAGCAATTAAAATTTCTATTTTATTATATTAGATCATGGACATTTCTTGTAACAAAATTTACATCAATGATGCTGAATAATTATCCCCTGATATTTAAAATTTTCTACACATAATTAACCGAAGCTGCTACAATCTACATCACAAAAAGCAGATGATTTTTTTTAATAAAGTTTACAAATAATATGCATGGAAAATTTTAAAATGTTCGACTGATATAATTTCTATATACAATTTATAAAAGTTAAAACAACGCGTTAGGAAGCGTCACGTAGGACATAAGGGGTTCTCATTGCGTGATTTTTCATGTCACCACCTATAGAGTTGGGACAAGTGGTTCAATAACGTACAACTACCTTGCTTGCGGAAATCGACCTGATGGAAGACTATGAGTTACATATTTATATTTTATATTTATGCTAAAATAAATGCGATTAGTATTTTTTGTATTTTAAAGATTCAAACTTACAGACGAAACATTACATAAAGGGGAAAGTAATGGAGTTTTTGTGTTAGAGGCGAGAAGTTTGGTCACGGTGAAATTGAGGAGGAGGAGAACTTCTTGCTCGGGTTACTCTTATGTACTTTTGCTCATAGTGAGATTGAGCAAGAGGAGACTTTCGAACTTTAATATTGGCAAGTTTCAATGAAGAAAAAACTATTAAGGAAATGGTTCCAACGTCTGCATATACAGCGTAACCGCACAATAATTTTAACTTAAGAGCGGGAGTTGTTCATCATAATTATGGGAAGAATCACAAACTTCGTACGTTGAGGTAGTGTTAAATTATTCATAGGTATTATTCACCCAAATAAATTATTCATACCCATGTTAGAAATTCTCCTGAAAAACAAGACATCAGTTCTAATTTTATTTTTCGGTACATTATATATGTTTGCTTGTTGTTGTTCTTGTACTAATGTACTCTATAATTTGGTGGATATAAGGGGACCACATAAGATAATGCATGCTTATACTTATATTCGCAATTTCCCTATATATTTACAAAAATGAGTTAAAATCCAGATTTGCAATTTCACAATCAAAATCAAAATGTGCACTGCAACCGACACCAACTTCTAAAATATATTGCTGGTTGTCTCAAACAAAAATTATAATCTATAGTAGATTTTCCACCGCATGGTCGTCAAAGAGGCTTGCTATTCAATTATGAAACATAATTGCTCGGGGCCGGGTCTTGCTAGAAAACGCGGTTAAATGCTAGCAATCTAGAGCATAAACTTGCCAATTTAGACAAGATATTAATTAAATTATGAAGTTAAGTTACACACGTGTGCCGTACATACCTGGGTGACTGTGGGTGTAAAAGTCCCATATGCTTGGCCCTTTTCCCTCTACATTAGCTACACCCTCGTACTGCAGATGCCCACTAATTTCATTAGAAGCCGAAGAGAGCATAATAAATTAAACTCAAAGTTTCAACCCAATAAAATAAAATAAAATAATAAATAATAAAAAAATTCAAAGTTATGGACTTGTTAGGTTTGTTTACAAAATCAAATTCAACTTAACTTCGCTATATTTTACTTTTTCTTCAATTCAATGACACAATCATTACTTTTTTAATTTTTTCTTCAAATTCTCTCGTACTTTTTCTTATTTATTATTACAATTAATTTTTTAATATTAAATTCTCTCAATTATTTAACACTTTTCCCTAAATTCAACAATATAATCATTCCTTTTTTGTTTTCTTCTTCAAATTCTCTCACATACTTTTTCCAACTATTTCTGTATTTATTTTCTTAAATCAAACTAAATCAAATTAAATCAAACTTAACTTCGTTACCAAACGTAATATTAATTACTCGGTACGAAGAAGAGCCCATCCCGAAGACAAACCCTAAAGGAAAACTGCTTTGATGGAGAGTCGCGTTGTCGTAGGATTTCCGGGATACTGCATATTCAGCCCCAATGATATCGATCACGAGCAAACCGAAGAGGAGGAGGAGGAGAAGTCGATTATATGAGTAAGAGGCCATCTTGAGTGTGCGAAGGGCTTACGGCTGTGCCCTATATGTTTATGGAGAGGCTTGACTATGAACTGTGGCACGAGAGAACGAGATACCCACATAAGAAGACAAATTAGTTTTCAATAGTTATTAGATTTTTAAATGAATTTAACTAATTTAATTAAAGACTGTATGTGCAACGATTACCCCTTCAAATTAATTAATATGCTCCGCCCAAAAACAAAGAAAAGATATGTTAATTGAACAAAAATGGTAAATCTTTCAAAGTCTGCGGCCACAGCTCACCTTTTAAGCAAAATCTAATCTAACATGAGCAATCTTACAAAAATGTCGATGTATGATGTTAAGCTAGCTATAAGAATTTTCGCTGTTAGTGATGGACTAGTTTTTCGAAAACACCTTGGTCCATTAACAATGGTTTCCTAATTGCAGTAGCTGTATAACTAATGCAAGTCTGATGTATTGTAATATCTCTTAGCACGACCCATACCGGAATCTTCTTAAGGTTCAACTCCCTTGCAGTGAAATCAGGACTGCACCTCTGCAATAACAGAGCTTCTTTCCAGTCCTCCATGGTCCCGAATCCAAAACCCTATTTACTCTGCTTACTTGACACCCTTACTTAACACAGTCACGTACCCCATTCTTCCCCAAATTTTATTGACCAGTGAAGTAATTAGCCTATAACCAGGAGAAGGGCCAATAAACTTACCTATCAGGCTCTTCTTCCACTTTTCTGTACACTTCTCAACTTGCTTCTTAGGCAGTTGGACTATGACTATCTTTCTTCCTCCCTTAGTTACCGGAGCAAAGAAATTCATCCGTTGCTCATCATCATGTTTGAACAAGCTACTTGATGGCCTTACGGAGATACTTCCATCACCATATCCCCTTGAAACTTATGATTTCTCGGCCAAGATTGGCCCTCTCCAGCCATTAGAGTGGCCGAGAGCCACCAAAAACCTCCCTGGAACTCTATTTCTGGCCTTTGCCGTTAAGATCAACGACCCTCTTGTCATGACGAGTGATACGTGTAAGGCAAAGGATGAGAGTGCAGCGCTAGCCTCCTTGCTTGCACCAGAGAGCATGTCCGTACACAAGCGTCACTCTTCGATTAAAATTCACAAAGCGAAAATTCACTTGATATATATATGAGAATTGTCATTTATCTCTTTATTTGGTAGCTTGATATATAATTTAATACCATACATGGTACGGTTTCCTTATAATTTATTATAATCTCAACAATTTTCACTTCTTAAGAAAGCTCCTGAACCACAGGGAAGAGGATTTCGGATATCTTTTTTGTCCGTTCTTGTAATCTACATAGTTGATGCCGAACCGGACTGTATAGCCGGAGTTCCACTCGAAGTTGTCCAGTAACGACCATGCAAAGTAACCCTTCACATTGGAGCCGTCCCTGTCAAGAAACCAAACCAATTTTACATATATCAGTATAACGTCCATCGCATAAGGCATTCGAGTCACCATAAATTATTTTTTCTCAATGGACCGCATACTTGATAGCTCTTTGAAGGTACCAAAGGTGACGATAGTAGTAGTCTATCCTCATGGGATCAGCTAATTGTTGCTCGAGCGGCAGGGTCGAATTGTTGAATTCACTTATTCCTGATGTTAGCAAATGTACCAGACAAAAAAGATCGTCAGCTTTTTCAACGGGAAAAGGAGCTAAATGCTTTACTAAATTTGATCTGTTGACAACAAAAGAAACAATATCATTCTTCGCTTACGTACCATTCTCAGTAATATAAATCAGTGGATTGCCATACTTATACTTTACGTACTGTAGAAGGTTCCATATGCCCTTTGGGTAGACGAATAACCAAGATGATGCAGCCTGCAATGACAAGATAGAGATCACAATTAACCATAGTGGAAAACTAAAGTTGTATATTTGAGATCAATAATCTTACTGGAAAACTAAAGTAGTATCCCGAAAGTATCGATGGTACTAACCTGTGGACCGATGGGAATTCCATGGCGTTCGGCTACAGAATAAGAGTGATTCCTTTAAAATGAGTCTAATCAATTAAGATTTTAATTATTTTCCTGGAAATTTGAGGTCTTACTTGAAAGATTGGCATGAGCATCTGTTAAGTAGCTTGCATTCACGCTGTTAGACTGACGAACGTAACGCGCATAATTTGTCGTGTAGTAGTTTAATCCAAGAAAATCGAATGAGCCCTTCAACATTGCAGACTGCTCTTTCGTGAACTTTGGAAGTCTAGCTCCAACTAGAGAACGCATACTATGCGGGTAATTGCCATATACTATCGGGTCCAGAAACCTATAACGGAAAATTTGATATGAAATCAAGCTGTGCCTTGAAATATAGGTATATATAATAGAAGATCAGTCCGGATATGCTCACCATCCAAGCATGAAATCCAAGGCTCGTAGTGCAGCGTTGCGGTTATGCGTCGCATTTGAGTAAGCCTCGAACCAATGAGACACTAGTGTTATCCCAATCTTTCCCTTTTGTGATGCCTAAGAAATCCAAATCGTGCATGATCAGTACGATGCCTCGGAAAATATCCTTGATTTTACCGAGATCTTTTATCATGCAAATTGCAAACATAACTGCTTCATACACATCAGGAAAACCCTAAACAAGATTTCAACTATATTGAGTCAACATAATTAGAGCTAAACCTGATACTTTTCCTTGTACAATTTAACAGCAGCTGCGTGAGCAAGGAGTTCGTAATGAGCCACCAAGTATGGCTCTGTGGCCGAGTTCCCACCGGTGCAGTTCAGTAGCTGCCACTCGGAACACCGACCTGGTGCCGACATTCCTTGGGCATATCCACCTGTGCTAAAAATAAACGGCTCATTCAAAGTTATCCAATGCTTCACCCGGTCACCAAATTCCTTGAAGCAAACACCCACGTAATCTCGGAAATCATCCCTACATCGAATAATTAATAATCATGTCAAATATCTAGAGTCACATAATCCTGACCTCAGATCGAGTAAATTGATGGAGACTCACACTATGCGTGGACTCAGGAAGCCACCGTATTCATCTTCTAAAGCCCGGGGGAGGTCCCAGTGAAATAAGGTCACATAGGGCTGAATACCTGTGATTTCATATGATAAACGTAGATCATTTTAATTATTAAGGAGAATTATTGTATAAAAGCTAATTAATAAGACTGTCGTAAAAAAATGGTAAAATAAGGAATTATAAAATAAAAGCCAATTAAGCTAACCAACCATGGGCTAGGAGCTCATTGATGAGGTTATTGTAGTATTCAACTCCTTTCTTGTTGACACCCCCACTTATCTTTCCCTCTGCATTAACAAAGGAAAAATTCGTGTTAACTAATACTTAAATATCTCATAAATTTGCACAAAATTATACGTAATCGATACCTTCAGAAACAAATTAGGTCGATGATAAAATTAGGATTAATGTGAGTATTCGAAATAATAATCTTACTCGGTAGTATTCGGGACCATGAGATGGAAAATCGGTAAGCATCCAAGCCCATCTCCTTCATTATGGCCACATCTTCCTGTATCCATTCAGCTTATATAAGTTAAATAATTTTCTTTTCCAGTTTCGATAATAACATTCAGGCCTATAATCGCATAAATAAAATAAAATAAAATACCTTCCCGGAAAAAATAATAATAAAAATAAAATTCGTCTCATCCTAATAGCTTAAAAATAGCCAAGGAAAATTGAGGATTGTTACCTTATATTTATGGTATGAGTCACAAGCAATATCTCCATTACTTCCGTCAGCTATTTTTTCTGGACATCATCAATTGTAAAAATTGTCAATAACATAGATGTTAAAAAAATAATTTGCCATTAAAAAGAAAATCAATTGTGCAATTCTATAATACTGTTGGAGAGTCCAATCATTCATAAAATAAACCCGGAAATATATACTCATATTTATGATATGAATTCTAAAATTTGATTTTTATTGTTGAATAGATATTTTCTCATCGTATCTATAAATAGATTATTATTGAATATGTTACATTTTTCTCGAAATGGAAGGTATTCTTTGTTATTTTTTAATAATATATTTTATTGAAAATATATAGAAATTTCGATGAGCTATCTTTTTAAATTTATCTAAAAAATTTCAATCCAATTGTTTATATAGCTGTCAAAATATTTGGCTAGCATACATAATATATACCAATTCATATAATTCATTATTTTCATCATCTTGGAATTAATTAATTCTCTCAAAATAAGACCAAAAATTAAAAATCCTTGAAATTGGGCCTCAAAAAGGTGCATATCACGCAATGCAAATGGGCAACCAAATGTGGCCTCTGATCAATCATGTGTGTCATTATTATTTGTATTGGGATTTACTATTTGACATTAAAAATGTGCGGTGACAACCACAACCATAAAAACCCATAGGATAGGTAAATTCGCTGTTTCATATATAATAAGTCTCATTTTTAATGGATGGACAGCAAAAAATAAGACATCGAATTTTTTTTTCCTGGGACATTTTATTTTTCTTGGTGCTGTTCTTATACCTTATAATTTTGGTGGATATAAGGGACCACATAAATAATACACTGCTCATATTTTATATTTACAATGTCACCCATAAGTTTACAAAATAGTAGATAATAATATCCGGATTTGCAATTTCACAATCACAATATGTGCTGCGACCCACACCAACTAATTCAAAAATATTGTTGGACGTCTCAAAACTAACTTATAATTTAAGGGAAAATTACAAAAAAAAACTCAAATTTTGTAAAAAGTCTCAGTTTTGTCATAAATTTTGTTTTGTAACAAAAAAAACCATAAGTTTTCTAAAATGTCTCAAAAATGACCTCCGTTATAACTTCCGTCAATTTTTGTTGCTGATGGTGGGTCCCTTTAACAGTCCACGTAGGTTACACGTAGGCAAAAATTGACGGATGTTATAACGGAGATCATTTTTGAGACAGTTTAGAAAACTTATTGTTTTTTTTGTTACAAAACAAAATTTAGGATAAAATTGAGATATTTTACAAAATTTGGGTTTTTTTTTTGTAATTTACCCATAATTTAAAGTAGATTTTTCCAACCCACGGTCATCAAAGAAGCTGGCTATTCAATTACATACAGTAGGTGGCATCCATCGAACAAATTTTATTTTTGGTTGTATAAATAGTTCTAATCAGATGAGTACAAGAGTGCTGGACTATATTCTATAACTAGGTAGTAGGTAGTATATACTTGGGATATATGTATGTTACATGTTGGCATTTATTTAACTGCATGCTTCAGATGGTTTCCATTTGATGAACTCTGACATTTCGAGAAAGTCGAAACAAATCACTGTCGTATATAGTCGACCGACATAAATTATTTGTGGCCCATGAGTGCGAATATATCCAGCCAGAATATTTAAAATTAGAATAAATAAATTGAATGTTAATATTTAAGTGATAATGGAAACAACGGGGGTATCCAATTAACTAATTAAGCTGCAGGAATCTATATGCTGTAAACTGTGCTCTAGTGAAAATTGTGTGCGTGGATGCGTCTCTGTGAGTGTATATTTTTATAAACTTGCTTGAATATCCAGCTAGAAACTTAAAGATAATAAATTGAATGTTAATATTTAATAAATAATAACGGAAACAACAGAGAAATCAGATTAATTAGTTGATTAAGTTGGAGAAATCTATCAAATAAGGTGTAGTGTAGTGACGCAAGTACTCGCATGCTAACAAAAAGCTTCTACATTTGATTCTTGTGATTAAATTGCTAGTGATTCATATGATAAGGAAGAATTCAATATATGTAAAACTTGGAAATTCACAAATTATAGGAAGATGGGAGTCATAAAATAGGAGCAAACTTATCTTGACAAATGAAAAGATAAAGAATAAAAAGGAAATTGAGAAATGGATTGGAAATATTGCACGTAAAATTTGTACATATCTTGAGAAATAGAAGTAAATGCCTGAGCTTGAGAAGCTTCTGGTCCAGTAAGTCCGTAAAATTCACTCAATCAAATGAATTTCGTTTGAATAGGAGTCAATTAAGGTCGTCCTTGAAACAATTCATTGCATTGATATTGATCAAATCCAATAGGGAGATAAATAGATCCGGTTATACATGATCGAATTTTGATTCGATGGATGGGATTTGGTATGATACTGATGAGATCGATGATATCGATATTAAAATATTTCTTCTTAGAGCGTATTGATTTGACCCCATAAGCGGTAGTGCATGCAATCGCTTGTCAATCAAGATAATATTGTAAGTTCAATTATCATGGTAGGATTATTCATGCCCTTTAATTAACTAACAGATAATACTGAGCTCTATAATTTTATAATAATACTAATGGATAATAGATAGATATGCCGTAAAACTGTGCGATAGTCAAAACTTGTGCGGGTTTGGGTATATCTACACTTAGCTTGATAACTTCAGAGTAGGGTTGTGCAAAAAATCCCGATAATTGAACCATCTAGCAAAACCGTTCTGTTCCAAACCAAAAAAAACCGAATGAATTGGTTACGGGAAATATTCGATTCAGGATTTCAAAACAAAAATCGGTTACGGGAGGGTTACGGTTTTCAAAATTAGAAAATTGCGATTAACTATCCCATCCCAAATGTATATTCTTATAACATTATCATATATATTATATATGAAATTTGGAAATTTTAGTTCAATAGGAGATCAAAAAGTGAGGTAAAGAGTACAAAATTTCTAATTTCAATTTTAGATTGGTTCTTTTTTAACTTTTTTATGGATGAATGATGTTTAACGGATTTTTTTTTTATTGTTTGTGATATTTGGATGAATGAAAATCAATGAAATCATAGGTTGACCGAACCGAATATATGGTAATTAAAATATGTGGTAAATATATGGTAATCAAAATATATGTTACTTAAAATATATGGTAAATATATGGTAATCAAAATATATGTTAATTAAAGTACATGGTAAATATATGGTAATCAAAATCTATGGTAATCTTTTTTTAAA
Source organism: Punica granatum (assembly GCF_007655135.1). Classification (NCBI taxonomy): domain Eukaryota; kingdom Viridiplantae; phylum Streptophyta; class Magnoliopsida; order Myrtales; family Lythraceae; genus Punica; species Punica granatum. The sequence goes on from NC_045129.1 coordinate 33,565,903, forward strand.
AAGATTTTTTAATATATTAAATATATGGTAATATATGTTCGGTTCAGTTAACTGAACTATAGAACCAATTATTTTTTGGAACGATTTTCTTCTTCTAATTTGGTTTCGGTTATGGTTAGTAAAATTCTTGTCTCGAAAATTCAGAATGGTTATGGTTCATGTTAAAAACCGTACAGAACCGAACCGAACCGAACCGTCCCGTGCCCACCCCTACTTCATAGGTGTGCTGATATATCTACTATACACAAAAAACATGATATTATTCGCGGCAGAAAAAAAATGAATACATGTCATTTTACGATACATATGTAGTCCTATGTATTTCGCCTATTAATGCTCTCTTTAAATCATAAAATCCAATTGCTCGGGGTCTTGCAAGAAAACGTGATTAATGTTAGCAGTCTTGAGCTTAAACCTCAAATTTTGACGAGAAAAATATATATATATAAAAAAAAGAAACGCATCAACTAAAGTACGAAGAAAAATCAACGTATGTGTTTGTACGTACCTGGGTACCTGTGGGTGTAAATGTCCCACATGCTTGGCCCTCTTCCATCTACATTAGCTGCACCCTCGTACTGCAGATGTCCACAAATTTCATTAGAAGCTGAAGAGAACAAAATAAATCAATCAATTCAATTCAGAGTCACAGGCTTTGAATTACTTGATACGAAGAAGAGGCCGTGCCGAAGAGAAACCCCGATGGGAAACTGCTCCGGTTAAGTGTCGCACTGTCATAAGATTTTGGGGAGAATGCATCTTCAGCCCCGGAGATATTGATCACGAGCAAACCGGAGAGGAGGAGGAGGAGAAGTCGATTATATGAGTAAGAGGCCATCTCGAGCGTGTGAAGCGCTTATGGCTGTGCTCTATAAATTTATAGAGAGGCTTGACAACGAAGTGGGCTTGTCTGCACGGTAGAAATGAGACCCTAACATAAGAAGACAAATTAATTTTCAATTGATTTTTTTTTGACAATTAATTTTCAACTGTTATTTATCTTTTTTGACAAATTTAACTAATTTGACTCTCTGTGCAATAGGACGATCCCTTCAAATTAATTAATGTGTGCTGTGCTCCATCCAAAGGTTGCAAATTTGATTTTGATGATGGGACTATCCGTGTCCTTTAATTAACTATTAAGATTTTTATTTCGTTGTATTAAGTTCATGAACCTTCTTATAATTGAAAAAGAAAAAAAAATGTGTTAACTGATTGACCATGAAGTGTAAATCTATCAAAGTTTTCAACTACAGCTCACATTGTAAATAAATCTAATCTTAAATTTCGTTGAAACTTTCAGTTTCGACCTCATGATTTCCCACCCTAGACCAATAATGCCGTATAGAGAAATGAATCATATTACCTTGGGACACGTTCTTACATAAGAATAAAAAGATTTCAAATTTGATTCTTACAAATGATTATTTTACCACTTTATTTAAAGAGAAAAAGACAAAAATCCCCATTGTGGTATGAGGTTGGGACAAATCATACCTTGTTCTTTTGTTTGAGACAATTAGCCCTCCTGTGATTTGCTCCGTAAGACATAGGGGATTACGACGTTAAATTTTTTTCATTTTCAGTCCTCAATTTTTAGCCTTTTAATTACTTTGGTCCTAAATCTTTTTCTTTTATCATTCATATTCTCAACTTTCCATTTTGTTTCCCGACCCCGAATCGATCGGGGACTCCGACTGCTTTCATTCAGTCTTCATTGTTGACAAATTTCATCAGATTAATTATTTGATTAAGTTGGAGGAATCTATCAAACAAGGTGTAGCGTAGTGGCACACGCACTCGCGTGATAACAAAGAGCTTCTGCATTTGATTCTTATGATTAAGTTGCAAGTGCTTGATATGATAAGGAAGAATTCGATATATGTAAAACTTGGAAATTCACAAATTATAGGAAGATGAGAGTCATAAAATCGGAGCAAACTTATCTTGACAAATGAAAATATAAAGAATAAAAGGGAATTTGAGAAATAAATCGGAAATATTGCATGTAAAATATGTACATATCCTAAGAAAGAGGGTGTAGTGCATGACATCGCCTGTCAATCAAGAGAATATTATAAGTTTAATTCTCATGTTGAAATTGTTTATGCCCTTTTATTGACTAATAGATAATACTAAGCTCCATAATTTTATAATAGTACTAATGGATACTAGATAGATATGCTGTAAAAATGTTTTATAGTCAAAACTTGTCCGGGTTTAGGTATATCTACACTTAGCTTGATAACTTCAGGGTAGGGCTGTGCAAATAATCCCGATAACTGGCCCATCTTGCAAATCCCTACCGTTTCAAACTGAAAAGAAATCGAATTAATCGGTTACGGGAAATATTCGGTTTGGGATTTCAAAACGAAAATAGGTTAAGGGAGGGTTTACTGTTTTCAAAATTAGAAAACCGCGATTAACCGTCCCGTCCCAAATGTATATATTTATAACATTATCATATATATTATATATGAAATTTGGAAATTTTAGTTCAATAGAAGATAAAAAAGTGAGGTATAAAGTGTAAAATTTCTAATTTCAATTTTAGATTGATTCTTTATTAACTGCTTTATGGATGAATGATGTTTAATGGATTTTTTTTTTACTGTTTGTGGTATTTGGATGGATGGAAATCAATGAAATCATAGGTAAACTGAACCAAATATATGGTAATTAAAATATAAGGTAAATATATGGTAATCAAAATATATGGTAATCTATTTCACCAAAAAAATATATAGTAATCTTTAAAAAAAAGATTTTTCAATATATTAAATATATGGTAATTAAAATATATGGTAATCTCGGTTTGATTCGGTTAACCGAACTATAAAACCAATTGTTTTTCGGGACAATTTTCTTCTTCTAATTCGGTTTCGGTTATGGTTAGTAAAATTATTGTCTCGAAAATTCAAAACGGTTACGGTTCATACTAAAAACCGCACCGTACTGTACCGTACCGAACCGTCCCGTGC